>NC_042298.1:12416898-13016898 GCF_901000725.2 Takifugu rubripes | reverse complement strand
ATTGAAACACACACACACAATCCAAATAAAGCTTATTTAAACTAATGTTGCAATAATTTAATTTTGAAAATATCAAAATCTAAAAAAAAGTAAATCTCAAAGTAGTTGTTTAGTGCATTAAAAAAAGATTCAAATCTGAACCATGAAATTACTGCATCTGTTTTAACCCAGAAATGAACCGGATCAACAGCCAACTGTTCCAATGAATAATGAACTTGAACTAATCTAAGATTCCATGATAAATGAACTGATAAAGTATCATTACCATTGCATCTAATGCTCCTTCAGCACACTCCAGGTCTCGCAGCACACCTTTTGAAAGGTGGCCCTTTGGGTTAGATGTGATTTATGAGGTGAATCTGGGAAAAATAAAACCAAAGTGGATGAAAAATGTCATCTCGCCACTGAGGGTAACATCAGCTTGCTGCTGCACTTCATTAAATTTTAATGTTCCAAAGAATGCAATGATATTTTGACACATCCACGGGGTCAATTGCAATGATACTGTCATTAAAACATTATCACCTGGGTAATGACATCACCTACAGCCAGTGCAGTGCAGACGTCTGACCGGACTGACTGACAGATACACACAAATAGAAAAATGTGACCTCCAGCACTGAGGATATTTCACTTACAGCTGCCAGACAGGCCCTGCACCAAAAAAGTGTTTATTAACAAGCCCTCACTAAAAAATAAATTACAAGTGGCCCTCTCTGCCCATCTCCTTCAAATCAAACTCTAAAAGATTATTCCCCATAATTATACTAAAGGGCAATTGCTTGATATATGGCAGGGTCGGAGGTCGTGGCCTGGTATAAGCAATCTGTAGGCTTTGGTTGGCGGGCGTTAATACGCAACCAGGCATCAGCCTCTAACCCTATTCCCCAGGCTGATTGCTACCTGTCACCTCCCTTCAACTCATGTAAATTGCATCTGCTTTCCACCGGAAGGAAGGAGGGGGGTGTCGTCGGGCCGACGGAGCTATTCAGCGGCGCATGTGTGTATGCATTTATGAATAAATACCTGTGTGTACATCAGGGTGCGTGTCCAAGGTCTGTCTGCACAGGTAACGGCTTCAGTCAGAGGAGACACTGTCCCAGCACCGCCCGAGATTGTCCCCGGGCAAATTCAACAGTCCCAAGCTGTCCTAAGGCTGCTGTTAAAAATACAATAATTTGGCTCAGTCAATATCTCATTTCCTTTTTTTAAGCGTAATTTCAGAGAACGGACATGACGTCTGGCCGTTTTGAGTATGAGAGTGGTTTTGTGCGCTGGTTTGCACATCCACCCGAGTCTGCTCACGATGGTAACATAGAAACTGGCAGTGCAGGTCACAAACGTGACAAATTCTGCAGAAAAAGGTGATTAAAAAAACCAACAAAAGCATCAGTGGTTTGCATTTTGTTTTCGAATTGCTAGAAATGATGAACTTTGTCGAGATTCATGTTCTACCAAGGAGCAAGATGACGTATCTTAGTAACTAAACTATGACTATGTTATGCATATATCTCTGATTAATCATTGTACATTTTTTAAACGTACATACTGCAACAAATAAATCCAAAAAATGTAAATTTTTATTTTTAAAAAAAAATCTTCCATATGTTCTACTAAACAGCACATTTTAAAAGACACACTTTGCAATAATTAGACCTTTTCAATAAACATTCATTATTTGTTTCCCCTTCAAACCTGCTTTAGAAGTATAGCTGAATGCTACATGAATCAGTCCGAGCAGTTTCATGTTGAGGTCTCTCTCTATGCATTAACCCCCCCCCCCCAAAAAAATAAAAATAATTTATATATCTAATTTCTCATATCAAGGAAACCAACAGATAAATTTGTCAGAAAATAATGAAACGTACACAAGATATGGTTTCTAAATTCATATTGATTTTTTTCCTCCTATGTCAAACACAAATGTATCATTTTCAGGAAAAAGAGAGAGAGAAAGAGAGAGAGATACAGAGAGAGAGAAAGAAATGGTGAGAATGAGATGAAGTGTGGGCCCCTATTTGGCTCTGTCAGTTTTTATATGGCATTATTATTCTCCGGGTAATAAATTCTGGCATGCTAAGATCCCCGACAACAGCGACATAAAATTCAATCAATGACACCCCCCTTTTCGTCCTCTCCCACCTCCGAGCGCAGCAGTTTGGCCTGATGATGGTTCCTAAATCAAAGCCAATGGGATTCTGCATAATTTGGGAGCAGCGGTGGCCTTTGGGTCGCGAGCTGCGGCCCTGTGGCTTTACGGAATTAATGTTAGTGGTGAAATAAAACAGGGCTTCATAACAGAACGTCAGACAGTCAATCAGAGTCCATGTTTATTTATATCGACGGCAAAGTGGCGCTTCATCTCACACCGCAGGTGGGTCGCATTCACGCATGGAAATGTGACTCCAAAGTTGCTCAACAAATGTATGAAATCCCTTTAAACTACAGTTGGAAATGTACAAATGAACTGGAAGAATACAATAAAAAAAAGGGGTAATAAATGTGCCCTGGTGTAATACTCCAAAACGTCAGAGAGCTTCCAGTCTTTTGAGGAAAAAGAAAAATAATAATAATAATAATGATAATAATAATAACGCTTTGGCCACGCCTGCAGGAACTTGCTGGAAGATTGGCTGTGGAAACAGACCACGCTGGAGTGTCCCCTTGTGTTCTGGGATCCTCTGTCCTGCTGATTGCTTTGATTGATCATTATCGGATGGCCTCTTAATTAGAATGCTAATGGGGGGAAGGTGTCGGACGTGGCTCGTCTCTCCTTCCGTGCCCCGTCTCCAGAATGCGGCATAATGGAAATGCAGTAATGGGAATGGCATGGCCGACGAAGGATGGATGATCCCCCAGTTAATAATTCCAATCTGTTGATCAATGGCCCGGTCGATCGGCGGTGGCACAGAACCCCCCTGCTGTGTGCTGTCAGCACCCTGGGTGAAAGGGATTGTGGGAATAACAGTGATTTTGGGTTGAACGTTGGCAACAGCAAGGAACACTATGATGCTTTTAGCGTGTGTAATTTCAATCTATAAATGTAAACCCTGTTCACAAGGTGAGATGAAAATGTCTTTTTTCTTTTCCAGGAAGGTGGAGGTGCATTTGTTTGAAATCACCGTGTGTGTGTGTGTGCGTGTGTGTGTGTGTGTGTGTGTGTGGGGGGGGGGGGGGGTATGTATTAACAGCATAATAACAAAAGATTATGCTCATCTGGGCCGAAGCCCTGTGTTTTCTCGCCGGGCGCTGACTGTGAGGTCTTTATTGTGTGCACCGGCAGCACGTAGCACCTTTAAAAAGGTTATTATGTTCTCTCATTGTGGCGGCACCGGCCCACAGAGCTCTGATATTGTGATGGGGGGTCGCCTGTACCACATTAGTGCCAATAAATGTGCGTTGGCACTTCCTCAATTTAAAGTAAAGCCCCTTTTCCCTTCCACCTCCCTTCTTCATTCCTAATAGGGTATTCCAGCAACGCATCTAATAAGTTGTGGGATATCTGCAGTGGGACAAGGCTGAATATTTCTCTCCTCTTTATCAGCTTTCTTCTACAGTGGAAATTCGACATCTGGCAGCTCTGAAATGCAACCATTATTTTCTTTTATTTTTGTCAGTGAATTATCCAAAACAGCAGGAGCTCTTTGTTCTTTGATCAATTTAATGTCACGGATTGAATTAAAAAATGATGAAAGGTCAAACACATAACACCTTTTCAAATAAATGTGTGACGAGGCAGCACCTTAAAAGCATTTTCTGTTAAATAGCTGAAAACGTCCAACTCTATTGTCATTTGTGGTTCAGGTTGGAAAATCTAAACAGATTCCAAGCTGGTTTATTTTCTGATGCGTATCATGGGAGCTAATATCAACCTTGGGGATCATCCAAAGCCCGCTGGGTCCGCAGAGGACTCCGAATTCATAAGAACAATATGTGTCTTTGTGTGTGAGTTGGAGTGTGTGTGCGCGTGTGTGTGTACACACATGTATGAACGGGGCAGAAAGAGAGATTTGATGATATTGTGATCACCAGCGAACACTAACAACCATATCACAGGTTTGAGCTTCCAACTTCAGGACACACACGCACATGCACATGCACATGCACACACGTGCACACACACTCATGTTTCCCCGTTGAAAATCTGTAAGTAATGAAGAACATCCTCCACCAGCAGTGGAAGCACTTTCAATGACTGATTGGTGATTGATTGCCCACCAAGCAGCTCCCCGACGATCACTGTGTGAGAGGTTTTTCTTTTCATCTTTTTCCTCCTTACGGAGAAAGCTGCAAGGGAAGGAGTGAGATGGAGAAGGAATTCATTAAATGTGCCAAACCCTTCCTCTAAAATTGATCTCTCCTCTTTTTCCAAGCCATCACCCGATCTCATTTGTATTGCAGATACATTCCCACCATAAGAGAAAGGGGCAGAAGTACATTCCCCCCCCTGTGATTTTATAAATGTTGGTGTTTAAGGAGAAATTTTCCAAAGCATTTTCAAGTAAACATATGTCAATATTTCAGATACTCTCGTTACAGTTTTACAGGGGTTTGACAGGGTCAAGCAGGGACTCGCCATCTGTCCTCCCACAATTAACAGCAATGATAATTTGAATAGGTCAGCAGAAATGGCCCTAATTTACTCCCCCGCCTGAGTCTCTTAACTAGCTGCCACTCCGACAACACGGATGTGACAGTTCCTTCCTCAAACTATCCGATAGCACTGTCCAGCAGTCCCAGGTCTTTCTTAAGCACGCATTGATTTGAGGCGTCGCCACATTAAACATTAACCGGGGACACTTGAGTGTCTTGTCGTGAACACCAGGGGCAATTAATAGAGCAGTAATGGCGGGGGTGACAGACAGGCTTGAGTGATGACCGCTCTGTTACCACCTGTTCAGTGTAGAAGGAAATGAAGTCGAACCTTGGCACCCTGCTGTGAGACGCTGATTGAAATTTACAAGGTTACACGCACGCCACTGACAGCTATGTGGGCCGGGAGGGTTAGACGAGGGCCAGGCGTGTGACATGGGGAGGGGGCGCTTGCGATGCGGAGAATTGTCCAAATATGAGCTGTGCAATATTCTGTAACAATGTTGTTTTTATGCTTAATGGTTGTAATTAATCAACTTATTTTTTATGAGTTATTTGCCCAATTGAGCCCAAGATCAACGAGGATGATATTTTTTCAGAGTCTTGCACGTAGTGCTGCCCCTTCATTTGTCATTTGCTTCTCCTAACGAGGCTTGACAAGCCTAAAGTGGCCCTGTTTGTTCTCCTTTATCACGCAGGCAGCATCGGCCTCTTGTATTCAACACACACTACAGTGGAACCAGATGTCCTTTTGCCAGCGGCACAACTTTCAAGTTGACAAGGTCCCCCTAGAGAATGGGCTATGGATTGGTGGCAGGCAGAATTTGTGACTAATAGCCAGTTTGATGTGACAGGGCCCCGCCGTCTGGGGAAATTGAAGCGCTCTCCATGTCGATACCTTTTGTGTCTTGCTCAGTTGTAGGTTATTGTTGGTCTGGCCTTGGGGACTGGGCTGGGTATTTTACATTGCAGACACTACGTGGTCAGCACCAACTTTTTTTTTTTTATTGTGGGTATTGATCCTTTCCTGCCTCCCCGCTGTGGCTAATTTGCTTGTTAACATCAGTCTGAAATGTCCCAGCCTACAGTTTGTCCCTCCACAATTTATTACAAGCCACTTTTTTCAACTGGAGCCTTGTTCCTCTTTCTTGCAATACACAGGCCCTATTTATTAACAACTAGTTCCATGGTTGCCATTTAATCAATACGGCCTCCATCCCCCCGCTGCCTGGAATAAAACACAAGTTAACCACAAACAGGCCATAATGATGTTTTCATAGGCGCCGCTTAGCCATAAAATTAACAGCAGAGATTGTCCGCTTATACCTATAAGCCCGTGTAAGACAATAACCTCGGAAAATATCACTTTAAATAATGCATTCAATGTGGTCGCACACTCATATGCCGAGTCTGTCTGTGCTTGGAGGAATGTCGTGACTTTCTAACAAATAACAGGCTGAGCATATCTGTGAGAGGGAACAACGTAGGCATCATTTTATATTAAATTCCTTTGGCTAATCCAGCTTGCTGTTCGGGTCCAGACTGAGTTTAGGCAAAATTTTAATAATGCATTTGAAAGGAGTGTATTTTCTTCCTGCTGCAGAGGGTTTAAGTGACTGGTATTTCTACAAGTTATGCATCTTGGTTATTTGTAAGCACCTAATAACTAAGCAGGTGACAGCTGATTTTATGAGATCTTAAGTCTGCCAAAGCCTGAGAACACCACAGGTTGGATTTCCCAGTACAGCAGAGAGATATGCGCGAGGTATAGAAATAGGATAATGAAAGAAAATAGTTTTCAGCCTGTTTCTTTGCATGATTATTGTTGAACTTTTTTGTATTTATCTTCAAAATAATGCCGTTCTGAACTTTTTCTTGCTGTCCTCAGCTGTGGGACGCATAATTTGGGTTTGTAAGCTGCTGCTGCCCTGTGGTGGAGGTGTGTGTGTGTGTGTGTGTGGGTGTGTGTGTATGTGTGTGTGTGTGTGGGGGGGGGGTGGCACTGAATCACTCAGATCTAGCACAGTGCCTGTGCCCCCCAGCATGACACATGTGCACAGACTCATCCCATGTCTCGCTCTCCGGACGGTGTAGGGTTTCCCAGCATGCCGCTGCTTCTGAGAACACTGAAGAACCATAGATGGGGGGGGGGGGAGAACGCCAAGGGTGACATCAGCAACAACTGGTGCAAGATGCCATAGAAACATGAATAATATTTCTCTTGCCATTTCAGATAAATCATATACGGTGGCCAAAGATGTCTCCTAACAAAAACAACAGCAGCGGGGGGGAGGAGAGGATGAAGCACGCACATATTTCAGGGTCCTTCTTGGGTGACAGTCATTTTTGACCTGGTAAAAATCCCCATGTGTTGTATTTTATATACTTTGACAGACATTAACACAAAAATAAGCATTGGTGGTCACGGATGACCTCTGCCCTGTTATTGTTGCCCACAAAACATCAGTCCATGAAACCACGAGGAACGAATCCAGCAAATTTGTTGGACATTAGATTGATACCTGCATAGACATCTGGTTTTATTCATTTCTTGAGTATTCAATGTTTAGAAATGTTTGATGCGCTTGTCGGTGCAGTTTGTGTTGCGTCATCTGCGTAACTAGACGAGGTGGTGGCCACTTAAATGCTGCCCTCAGGGGGGATGGATGGTCTGACCTCATCACCACCCCAACCTGACCATAACCCTGACCTTCATCCGACCTCCAACCTCTGAATTTAACCCCAACACTGAAGCGCCTCGGCTCGGCTTCCACCCCCGAGATGTCGGCCCGTGCCTCGGAGGCACATCTGCGCTGGGATGCAGCCCTTCAGACCGAAGAGTCATGAGGGAATCTGACTCCCAGATGAAATCCGTTCATTTTTCCTGGGATCCGCTACCGTGAGACAAATGTTGATGTTTCGTCAGCAAAGCAGAACCAGCAGTGCGACTCCGGCAGCGGCTCCTCCCAGAGTGCGCCCTGATCCAATGATGAGCGGAGCCGCTTCATGCTTTCCTGGAAAATTTGTCAGCCATGAAGATTAGTGTTACCCAGAATGTCAGCATCAGCTGGCATTTTTGTCAATAAGACAAAAAAATAAGGATTTAACGGATTTAGGAGTTTAATTTAGTTTTTATTCAAATGGACACTTTTTCATTCCAGATTTCTGCAATCAGTTAAGGATAATATCTAAAAAGTCTGTGGAAGATATTACCTTCAGTTGGACTTTATGTAATAAATCAAGTGTCGCTGGAGACAAAGTTTACTGTTTACTGCACCAAAAGGAACATCTAAACTCCGACTCAGCACCGATTGAACTGCTACAATTTAAATGCACTGAAAGCAGTTCCTCCAACAATATGCTGGATTGAAGGATTTGACGATATCCGTGACGCTTATAATCATGACCACTGGGCTTCTTTCAGACGTGGTGGTCTTTTTCAATATGTTGGACCAAATTCTGGCCCAGGAGCAAGGCAACAGAAATAAATTTCCCCTCTTCACCCTTTTCCATTTCCCGATGACTCCCACATCCGCCGAGTACTTTTCATCCCTGCCGTGGAAATACTCCCCCGCGGCTTCTAGCTTTGACTCCTTCTCTTCTTAAATCTGACCCCAGAGCCTGGTTGGTCAATGGGTGGTCAGAGATAAAAGTGCAGCTTTTCTCGATGCTGAAAAAAATAAGAAAGAGAATTTTTAGAGCAGGGGGAGAAGAGCGAATACAGCTGAATTAAGCAGACATCCTGTTAAAAAGCCTCCCTTTTTGAATCCAGATGCTCATATTGCATCTAACAGTTGTTGGGCGGTAAAGATCAGCCTTTAAAGCATCTGGCTTTCTGTTTCTGTTTTCAGTTTTAGCCTCCTGCGCTGTAATGAAAGCAAAACAGTAGAAAATTCCCACATTATTAAGTAAAACATGTCGGTGGCTGGGGGCCAAACATTGTCACGCTAACAGGAGCACAGCACCCAGAGACACTCTGCCCTCACGTTTGATTTGGTGGAAAGACAACGTGTAAATTTATCTCCCCCCCACCCCCCAAAAAAAGCCTTTGTGACAAGATAAAAGAGAGTGATTTTAGCAGCAGTGAAATAAATTTTTATACCCTTACATGATATCTGGAATCAATACAAAGCTTTAGTATCCTATTCCAACCACAGCACTAATCAATTTTTGTGGTCATGGTTGCGCGGTTGGTCAGTGCCCCCCCCCCCCCCCCCCCCCCCCCCCCCCCTGCCCCACGCAGGCACAGTAGGGGTCATCCAGGGGTTTTCATACTTGCTCCACTTGACCTTGGCTGAAATCATGTATGACTGAAGGGAAAAAAATGAATACATAGCATGGAATGATTCAAATCTGCAGGTCAAAGAACTATTTAAATTGTCATTTCAAAATGCAAAAATTAATAAGTAAAGGAAAAGCAACACTAATCGTCATTTATAATTTTCAAGGTCATGTTTGACTTACTTGAAAATAATGGACAAAGCAGGAAATTCCAAGAGCTGACAAAAGACTTTTGGCAGTATGATAATGCTGAATAGTTGTTTACTTCTTAAATTAACATACATTTGTTGTAATTAGATCATTTCTCTCCATTGATTTTAAAATCGCGCATCATTTTGCACAAAGCAGCAATTAAGAAGAGCTTATTTTATGGTTACATCTATGATAAAATCTGTCCTGAGCTGTTATTTTAGTTTGGATCTTTTGATTGATGTCTCTGAGCTTGATGACAATGTTTGATCACCATCACGTGCTGACGATTTTGTAGCAGCACATTTCCTTTAGCGAATCAGGTCACAGGTCACGCACAATATCCAGTAAATTCCTCTGTGAAATGTGCGGAAACTCTCGTCTTCAGGGTAACAATATTTTGTAAATCCACAATATTGTCATCTGGAGACTGGGCAGAAAACAGCGGATAAAAACACGCCTTTGCTTCCCTCCCTCTCCATCAGGTTTCTCGAGCTGCTGCTATCCCCTGCACCTTTCTTTAGGATTTACTTAGAATATGAAAGGATTGAAGAGACACCTGGCTTGATAGTCACTGTGCTACTTTATTAAACCTCATGCGTAACATACGGTACCATATGAAAATTGAAAGGGAAGTGGCGAGAACCCGATTCCTCTGGATATACAGTGGAAAATCCACGGTCAAAGCACCTCGGATCTGTGCCTCCTCACCGCCGGAGAAACACAGAGGCCCTATTGATATTTAGATGATGCTGTCATAGGCAGGATAGGCATCGTTTTCTTTTTAAAGATATCGATTTTAAATCGCACATTAGGCCTGTTCTGCACTGCTCGCCGCATCTTAAAGATGGGATTCTTGTCCTCTCGTGCCTCACGTGTGGGAATTTGTATGGATTTTTTCAGGGCCCTTGTTTTGCAGCGGTGGGGGACCAAATGCAATAAGTGCTCCATTACTTACACAATCTGCGAGTGCTCAGAAAATTAGTCACCAGTGACCTCTTGACCTCCCTCGCCTGCTCATTCACAGTCAAAGGACCTGACGGGAATAAGAATAAAGTCAGAGTAATGGAAGATGCTGTAGCAGCGAAGCAGCCCCTGCAGCTGCAGCAGCCCGCCAGAAAATATGAGACCGCTGTGGTTTGAACTTATAAAGTCGCTGACTGTTTGATTGGTGGCAGATGAAGCACAAACAACACATGGATGTATCTAATTAAGAGATAATTAAGCACTCGTGTAAATTACCGACAGAGCACTGCGGCACCTCGGGGTTGAAGGGAGACGGTGGGCTCCCTGCACTCCACAGACCCAGCTAGCTCACATTTCCATGTCTGCAAACATCATTAAAATTTTCTAAAATTGGATCGTCTGGTTGTCAAATATGTAAAGTAACCCTGTGTTTCGTGTGCACATGGGTAAAATGTCGCGGTGTGTGACGGCGAGGTCATGTTTAAAGAGAAATTATAAGTTAACGCCATTTTTTTCCCACGTATGTTCGTGTCAACAGTGCTCATCTTGCCGGCCGTGTCAGAATATCCCGAGAGCATTTATAGTGTGCAGGAGCACATCTAAAGCACACTGGAACATCTGTCTGCTTTCCGTTCATATTAACTACTCTCCTGTCAGTGACATATTAATCAATCATGACAGGCATGCAGGAAAATATCACACCGCAATTAGGATTTATATTGTTTTTGTGATTTATACACTTTAAACACTTTTCTTTTTGCCTGTCAGAGTGATCTTTGGTCTTTAGCTCCATGAATCACATCTGTATTTTAGAACGAATCATGTCTCCCATTTAAACACAAATGCTCTGAATAGAAGAAGAGGAAGACCAGCAGATGACAGGGCAGGCCCGTTCCCTTCTCCTGACTCCGGGTGCCCCCCCATCACTGTTCCCTGCAGCCCTCGCCAAGTTCGTCTTTCTCCCTCCCTTCCTCCGCCTCAGCATCTGAATCGACCTTGTGTCTTCCCAGCTGTACGTTACAGAAGAAGACAGCAAGAAAATGCAAGACAAATCACATTAATGCGGCCCGTAATTTAATAAATGAAGCTTGAGAAAATTTATCACACAACACTTGTCTCCATAAAAGTAAGCACAAGGGGCCTGACTAATGCCAGATGCTGCTGGAGGACTGAACAAAGAGGACACACACATGTAATCCCTTTTGGGTTTGGGGCGACACTGTCTATTTGATGGGTGCCAACAGAGCGCTCACTCGGTACGACGGACTCTGACGTTACAAGGGCTGGAGGAGGAGGAGGAGGAGGAGGGCACTCACTCTTCATGAAGAGAAAGATGGAAAATCCATTTAGCCGAGCTGACTCATAACCAGAGAAAACATTTTTTTTGCTTTCAAAGTAAAAACTGGAATGATGAAACTGCGCCGTACGTATGGAAATATGGAGGACGAGATGCCTACAGTGGAAAAAAAGTCTGTGCATGCTCTGCTGGGTACACCAAAACTTAAATTAGATTATATGATGCTAATGTGCAAACGAGGAGGTAAAGCTTAAAACCTTTAGATTTGGATCCAGAAAACGCCATTAAACACGGGGCAGGTGCGGAGTTTCAAGCTTAAGCTTAAAACCTGCATGAATGTGAGTGATCGAACCTGTCATGGCTGGCGAAGGCTCTTATTTATCACTTGTGGATCCCTCAACACGAACACACTGGCTTCCAAAATTACACTACTGAAACAAATTGCCTTGGGGTGGCCGTGGCCGCCGCAGGACCGTGTCTGCGTCCTGCCAGGCCGATTGCGTTGGGATCTGGAGTCGTTGAAACTACATTAGCTCTTCAGACTACGGTAATGAGGCCTAGCCAAATGGTATCGCTGTCTCCAAATATTTAGTTTGTCATTTTGTGGTAACAGGCCCCTCTCTGCAGGCATGTGTGCACGCGCGGTACTTCAGAGGAGCGGGCTGCCAGTCTCTGGATTTCATTTACTCATCAGATAACATTTTAGGAAAAGAACCTGTTCCTTGAGTGTTATTGTGGCAAGAGGACAATGCAACATTTCTAAATGGGCATGGGTGAATTTAGAGAGTGATCCTGGCTGCATGACGGGTCCAGGAAAGGAACTATCCCCTTCCTCACGTCTAGGTTTATGCAGGTCATAGGCTGCTGCATACAAAAGTTCACCTGTTTCAAAGTCTTTGTTCCATCTTTATGAAGATTTTTTGAATTTTGACAAGATGTTAAGGAAGCATGCAGACAAGTATAAATGCAGGGAGATGTTTGCCATTTCATAAGGAAGCCAGGGTTGATTTTAAGGGTAATAGTCCTCTGGGTGTCCCTCTGCATAACCCTGAGCTGTACTCTACTTTTCAAACATCTACAGATATAATTAAGCAAAATACTCGAAGCACATCAGGTGGTGAAGAACGTCAGTAAAACGTGATTAAAGTGGATACACTTCTCTCCCGCCTCTGTCACAGGGGCAGATACCAGAGAGAACCTCTGCAGAGGGCAGGAAAACTTCCCCGTCAGTCCCAGCTGATTCCACAAGCAAGCAGTGGTGAAGCTTCTGTCTGAACACATGAAAAAAAAAGCCTTTCTGGGAGTCGGACGTTTCTGGTGAAGATAAAAACATGACATCAACTCTTTCCAAAATGAGAGAAAATGCATCGATGTCAACCGGTGAGTGTTTCTGCTGGGTAAACCAGGCTGGACCCTTTGACCTCTCACTCCCCTCCACCTAGGACTCTGGTTCTTTCTGTTCTTTCAGGAGCGAATAGTGAAACCAGATGTTTTTAACAGATAGCAAATGTCAGAGGCAATAGCCGAAAGCACACCTGGTACAGTACAGACAGGGTGACTGCCCCGCTCCATCCTCGTCTAACCTTCCCGACACTTACTCACTGTTTGGCTTTGTTTCCAGTGCTGCTTCTTGAATTGCGCAATAGTGAATCAACGATTCACTTTGTTAGCATAAGCAGACCAGCACAGGCCAACAAGCAGTTAGCTGTGCCAGGGGTTACAGAGGAAGGTGGGTTCTATACAGTACAGGAGCAACCATTTCGACATGCACACAAGATGTTGCACCAGTGGGGTCCATTATCTCGCTCACAGACACTTTGATGTGTTTCTCCCGTCTGTGCTTTCAGTTGAAAAGACTTTTCCTGACACACAGCAAGATACATTGGCCAGCTGTGAGTTCGCTTTAATGACCAACTGTGTGGGTGTGGCACACTTTATCTCCGTTACACATGTTGCATCATTAACCTGTTTTTATTGTTATTTAATAAGTACATATTAAAACTAAGGTGGCTGCAATTACCCTCAATTCTTTTCACTAATTAACTGTGAGTCGAAACACTTTACATCACACTGAAAAGGTGCTACTTAGCTAACATTTGTATTCTGGACTGAGGTGCATGTGGTTTTTGTCACGCCATTAATTTCCGACGTCAGTATTGACAGCCTAAAGTGACCTTGAGCTATTATGAGGCATTGTTTCTGATCTGTGGCTTTTAGGGCTGACATCATGCGTACAGTAATCCCTCCATTCAGATCAGGGCTTGCGGAGTGTTGTAGGGAGAGATCAGCAGGGGCGGGTGGTCCGGTCGGCTGCTCTCTCATGATTAATGACGCTTCTTGTGACACTGACAGAGAGGGATCAGCAAAGCAACCGACAACTTCTGCATAGCTCCGCTTTAGCCAGACGCCAGCCGTGCTATTGTGTCTCAGTGGCACATGCACACCAGTAAACACGCCCTGCCACCGACTCGTGCACACATAGACACGCACATGCAGAGGGGTTGATTTACTATCGCCGAAACATACATTTAAAGTGCTGGACGTGTTTGTGCCCTAATACGCTCCTATAAAAAGATGATTATCTCCTCTTCTGTGTGTTTCGGATTACTCCTCCACCTGTGCTGCAAGATTGGTTGTCTCCTCTCCAAAATCAGCTTGTGGCCACCTGTTCTGTTGACCGGAATGTTCTTTTAGAAGTAAGAAAAAAGAATTACCCCATTAGCATATAAATTTCTATTTGTATTGATTTCTTTACCAGTTCAAATCGTTTTTATCAGTTCAAATCCCATATGCACGCTTAGTGTAGATCTAATGAGTGACAGACCTTGTCTAGTCTTTTTACCATGTCTAGTTAAAACATTTTCTCAGTTTTTTGGTTTTACGGCCCCCTCAGATTTACAATTTAAAGATTCAAACTGCTTTTTCTTGAGTTAACAGTCTGTATATGGTTAAACAGCGAGCAACGTCCCACGATAACTTCCAGGACATCTCAAGAAGGCCAAAAATACATCTATTTGAAATAAGATTCTTTTTTTTTTCATTAAATAAGATTCATTATTTATTTATATATTATTACTGAGCTTTTATTAAATAATGGCGTCTTTTTGCACATGCATGTGAACAGGGTGCGTTATTATCGCTGCATCAGGCTGCTTAAAGTTCACCATAAATGTTCGGCGCCAGCCATACAGAACCAAGATTCCTCACTTTGTAAAAAAAAAACTGTTCATTTAGTTTCTCGTAATCAATACTACTTGCACAGCTGTTAGACCATAAAATGGCTCTTAATTTGTGGACAGCCCCTTCCTGTCCGTCAGTGGGCTGCAGCTTCTGCTGGAAGAGGCTTGCTGCTCCACCTGGACGCCATTGAAAATTATGGTGACAGTTTCAATGGGACGGTGCTAACAAAGTCAGGGTTGCACTCGACAGGAGCTGGGATTACATTTTCCGTTCCCCCTCTCAGTTTAAGGCCTCGTTTCCAAGCCGTACCCTCATGTTATACACGCAGCAGAAAACATGTTCAAAGGACCTTGTTGAGCAACATTTTACATCATGGAAAAAAGAGAAAAAGTTCTAAATGATGGTGAATAATTGTACCTTCTCAGCTGAAGTGAAAACTTTTCCTGGCCAGTGTTCCCTCGCTGCAGAAAGCAGTGAAATACTGTACTGCAATTCAGCAGCGGAATCTGATACGTTTGAGTCGAGACCTTGAAGTAGGCCAGAACCACATCTATCAGTGACTAAATCTGTCCTTGCATTCTCGGGGAAGCCGCTCAAGGATGAGGCAAGTCTTCAAAAGCATCTCTGCCTTTTGATGTAAACTTCTGTGACTGGTAGGGTGCCTCTCCAGCCTCGCAGCCTTTTAATTGATTATGTGAGTCAGAGGGCACCGTATTGTAAATGAGGTGATAGGCAAAAGCCTGCTCCACTCAGTAGCTTCACCCTCTGTTATTTTCTACCGCAGCGGCGGTTAACAGTAAAAGGAAATCTTGACGTGTCATTCGAAGAGGAGGTCATGGGAAAATTCAAAACCTCAAAGCAAAAAAGTGATATGTTATCTTGTTTTTGGTCTTTTATTATTATGCCGAGTTTTCTCTTAATTGTTATCCAAATGTAATTGCTGTCTTGAATAAGTTTGGAGCTTTAGAAAGCGTTACATTCTTTTACATATGTACTTTACAATTACACTCACCTTAAATTACGACCTTAATTGCAACAATATTGTTTTTGTTTAATCAGCGAAAATAAATCTTTACATTCTATTTTAGTTTATGCTAATAGCTTAGCACGTGTGTCCGAATAAATGGAGTCGGATAAAGGTAAAGGAAATCTGAATCAATGTAACTGAACATGTCAGTGGAAATTGTGCTTTTGGTTCCGGTTGCAATAGAACCATTTTAAGTAGTTTAAGTAGTATGGTTCAAAAAATTCAACAGCAGATTTACAATGACTAAACCTGCTATCGTGAAAAAAGTAAACACAAATAATCAATAAGAATCTTACTGCGTTTTCAGGGCAACCATTGTAAAGCACCTGCCGCGTCACGTCTTGGTACATTAAAGACTGCGTGGCGTTGCAACATAAACATATTCATTACATAGGAACAGACCGCGCGGGCGCACAAAGCGTTTCCTTGAGCGCTCGCTGCTAAAACAAACAAAGAATTCTCCAAATGCGGCGGGCTGAGCAGCGGTTGAAATAAAATAAATCTCCTGATTCCAGCAGCTCAGGCCATTGTGACATGTGACAGTCTTTCAGGTGCATAAGGAACCTGTTTGGAATCCCAAAATTCAATTGTGGCCTATTGATTCTGGGCCGTCCATCATAATTCCCTCGCTGATTGACAGGAGTGAATTGGTTACGTTTAGTATTTCATATGTTATAACGCCGGACATTTGTTTGCTCGCTCTCTATGTCAATGTTGTTGGAGAGATCTGTAGCGTTATGAGATAGCATTATACCGACTGTGACTTTTGTGTGATGCTCCAGTGTTTTTCCTGACATAATCTGAGATATATTAAAAATCAGCTGAATCCTGGGATGCCATTAATGCCGTTATTATTGTCTTGCTCCAGGGGATCATGTTTGTTCATAATCGGTGGCAGCCGTGTGCATGTGTGCATATGTGCTCGGCATGCCGCCTAGCTTCACCTAAATATATATATTCTCCCCATGCTCTGAATAGGTCTGCCACAGACGAACACTTTTATTCCAAATGCGTCGCGCTTTGCATAACAAGAAACGGTGACCTCATCTTGTTGCCACCTGCTTCTGATCCAGGTTTCTCAGAAAGTTTTATCTTTCACTAATGGAATAATGATTTAAGAATACGTTTACTTCACTTCCTGTGCCACGTTGGAACAAACCATTTTGGTATAACGACAATAACCTTCATGACATGCAGGATGTGCATGTGAGACATGTTCTCACAGCCTCTATTGGATATTTCAGGGTTGTTTTTGTCTGTTTGAGCCCAAAAACAAATGTTTAGACTCCACCCGCCTGCTCCTTATGCTACACTAACACAAGCACTGTCCATATAGACCTCCAGGCCTGGGTCAACATGGGCTCTTCCAAATACTCTCAGCAGTTGTGTGGTCAGTGGATCAAGGTAAGAACCTCCCGTCAGTCGTCGCGTTGTCTTGGAAACATGACATTCTCTCCAAGATAAAAACCTTTTGTTTGGGGAGAACTTTGCAAATCTTATTGGGACAACTTGCCCTTAAAGAAAACAACCGTTTCGTGGCAGATCTAGCAAATGTACCCTGGAGCTTTTTTTCCCCCTTCACCTAAGCTGAACCAAACATCTTATCTCCACACAGAAGCTCATCTTTAGCCCGCAGTCGCTCTTGTTGGGTTTAGCATTAACCTGCCTTGCTTTACTGTTTGATGGCCATCACCAGGCGTTAGAGTGGCTCAAGGGTGCGGCGGCCAGTTTAGTGTCTTTTTGTGTTCCGCACTTAAGTCTGCCGCGGCTCGAACAAGCATCCAGTGGTTAAAATTGCACATTTCTCTAAATACACAAATATTCACAGGATAAAAGTAAATCACTTAATTACGAAATGAAATGGAACATTTCAATGGAAAACTAGAGACCCCGAATGTACTTAGTGATGCAGATTTTTGATGTCATGAGCTCCATCTCCACACAAACACATCGAATGCAGACGATCCAGTGTGGTGACTCAGCACATTAAAAATTCATGTCTGCCTGTGGGATGTAGAAGGTCTGGGAGATGGTCCATTGTTGCCGCTGCGATATCAGGGAAACCTTAAGTGGGGGAAATGTATTATATGTAATCCCTGGATTAGCTTAGCGACCAACTAATGGCCAAGAATGGACGCCCGTCTTTCAGTTCCTGTGTCCATTTGACCCGAGGCAACGTGGTGGGTGGACTAGTTAGCAGGAGTGAGGACTAAGATCACCAGCTGCTACATGGAGGCATTAGGGGAGGTGGTGGGCAAAGACTTCATGCTGCGACGTGTCCGTACTCTGTGTTTTGTTGAGAACAATAGGACCTGAATGTGTCTTCATCCAGTCGAAATTTGTTGCAAATAATTTTGGACAAAAAGGAAGTTTAAAGGTTAAATGAATAAACTATAATTCAGCCAGTCCATTACATGTGAATCAAATTTTGAACATTTAGCTCTCGCTACTTTGATAGAATGAGACAACTTTTTTGTTGTGTGCGGTGTTTTTAAAATGATTTTTTTGACGAGGCGCCGCCTCCAATTAAGTGACCGCATCGATCCTTCAGCTAATATTCATCATCTCTCTTCTTGCAAAAGCACAAAACAACACGCATGTGCAATCGCAGGATCCCTGTGAGACTCCAATGTTTAAGCAACTGCATGCAAATTTGTGGTCGAACTCGGTGATCATCTTGCACTCTGCCGGCCAGCCAACCCATATAAGTGGCCTCTCGAGTTTTCTCACTTGAGTTGTCAAAAGTGCTCGAAAGGTTTTCATCACCAGCCGCCGCACTGATCTCTTTGCATTCACACAAAACCAACAGAAAAAAAGGATCTGACAGTCGGAGCAGAGCTGTCCACAAACAACGCCTCCAGGCTTCAAGTGTGAGCTCCATAGAGCAGAAAATATCAGACGGGGGAACTTCCAGGGATCGCTTGTTGGCAGGACGGAGTGGAAACCCAGCTCTATGTGAGGTGAAAGGGAGAGGACATTTGGTTTGTGCTTTGCAGCTTGCAGATGGCTCCGTCCTCCTCTCAAATGTCAGTCAAGACCATCTCGCAATACTCGCAATAAGAGAACTCGGAGCCTATATTTTAGCTGTGCGATTATTTATGTACCTGCCATGGTTTCTAACTGGGTTTCACCATATACCAAAAACCTCCCACATATCCCCCAAATCCAGATGGAACAAGGCGAAGTAACCGCAAAAGGAGGAAACTCTTGAGATTTTCTTGAGTTATGAATTTGCCATATGCTTTGCAGAATTCTGCTTGTGAAAAGACGGCTGGGGTTACTTTGTGAGAAATATTGTGCATGAGAAGTAAAACACAGCAACCGCGCTTCTCAATCAATCACGTCCGATCGTCAGCTGTATTTGCCTCATTTGAGATGCTCAAATATGCGCTTTGGCATGTGGTGTTGGCACCGGGCGCTTTTCACAGCTAATGCTAATGTGCTATTTATACTGAAAAAAAAAAGCAAAAAAAACCTACTTTGCACTCTTGATTCAGAATCCAATAATTATATTCCTGCTGAAAAAGAAGTCTCCCGCATCCATCATGTTACTCCATCGGTTTATCCCGTTTCGGCAAAGGAACATTGTGCGCTGAAAATACACTGTTGCTGACAGAGATAGCCTAATCCAGTGATTGGTTTTACCTTATCACACAACTTAAGGAGTGTACACTTCTAAGCTGGCGGATTGAACCTCTGTTCGATACAGGTTTGCAAAACTGAATCTGTTGAGCCTCTAAGATTTGATATGGGTATTTAAAGCTCTGCACGGCATTAACCGTGGAGCACAACAAATAGCCTGCCTTTTAACGGGGCTGGGGAATCCCGGGGCCAGTTGGGATGCAAATTGAAATGATCCAAGAGTGGATTGAGAAGGTGAGGGTGGGCTCGGATGGGGCTGCACAGGGTGGATACGCGAGTGGCGAGAGGAGAGGGTGGTAGTATTGTGGGAATGAAAGAAAGTGGAGCCGAGGCTTGTGGTGAGGGATGTGGAGGGTCTTTGGTGTTAGCAGCGATTAGCCTTAAAGTCTAGCTCATGGCCTGGCTGACAATACAGTAACAGACAGAGAATGTGCTGCCACCATGCACGTGCCACAGGCTCATTCCTCAGCACCCGGTTTTATGGTTTTGAACTTGAACATTGCATTCCAAAAAAAGGGGAATCAATCTGTTATTTAGTTCTCACTCAGACTACCATCAACAAACCCAGGTTTCTTTTTCAATAATAAAAAAAGGTTTGGCATCAAATCTGGAAAGAGAATAAATCCTGACTCGAATGATTTGTATTAATTGAATTAAGTGCAGGACTCTGGCACTACGGCGAGTGCAGTGGGACCACGGTATGTCCCGCGTGCTTGCTTTATTAGGTCCATAGTGGGCACGGCTGAGCATCTAACACAACCAGAACAAATGGGATTAGTGTGACTCCAAATTGCCATTCTACTGGCACCTATGCAGCACAATAAAGCCCTGGCCAAAACTCCTTGACTGCATTTCAAAGCAAACTTTCAAGCAGCCATTCTAATTGTCGGCTCTGTCCTGCCAGTGCAAGAATGTGCCAGTGATGTCATCATATCTGCCCGTTCGCCTCCACGATCATCACATTTCTACCGCGAAACAGCCACGGGGTGGTGATAAAGGGGGCAACCTGTTGCACTTTCCATCACTGTAATTAAACAGGGATAACTGAACTGTGCGGACATGAAAAGAGGAGGCTGCTCCCCGCTGACCCTAATCAACGCTGAAATGATCAACCTAACTGGGACTTAATTGCCTTCTGCTGTGTTCCTCCAGCAATAATTTGGCTGTGCTGGAGTAAGCCCGGCTCTGTTGGCCCTCTGAATGCATAGGCGCTGTGTTTGGGAAGGGGGGGGGGGGGGTGATGGCAACACATAAAGGGTGACTCATGATCAGGAGTCCATGGAAGTCAATGTAAGACTATAAAGAAAGCAGCTTCCCTCTCCAGGGTGTGGTGAGGTTTAAGAGCTTTCACATACAACTTTAAAGAGCCCAAGTTTTAAATCCTGGGATATACTGTTAAATCACATGGGAGGCTTATTGTTTTCAAGGCTTCACACATAAGCACCGTTAACCCTCTAAATGCCATTGAAACCATCCCGATGTACGCTCATTATAGAGCATGAGCAATCATCAGTGGGGCAGGTGTGGGTGAAATCTGCCCCGCTCCTAGCGCCCAGTTCATGCCACACTATTATGTTTACAGTTCCCCAGTATCATGTTACCCACTGTTGAATAAGTTTCTTTGGCCCCTCCCTGGGTCCCACCCACAGGCCCATCAGAGCGTGTCCACATATGATGAGCACACGTCTGCATGGCCACCAGCTTGTTGAAAACCACGCTGACATCATGGAGGCCTCTTTTTTTTTCCCCGGCAGCATGTGCATAACAGTCCAGCAGTGCCCGAGAGTGAAGCCTTTTCATTAATCCATCATCAGCCAGTGAGGCCGTCACCGGAGCGGGGCCAGCTTTTTAGGCCCGGGAATGAGATGAGAAGAAAATAAAAACGAAAGGAAATAATAATGTGTGGTTGCAGAGGCATTCTGACATGCATAATTTAATATAGTGAAGCGAGAGTCTTTACACGAAAACAGACAAAAAGCAGTCTGGAGAAGTGGGTGTGATTCATTGTGAGGCCGGTGATTGACACCCAGACAGGGTTAACTGCCGCAGATGAAACCAATTTCCTCTCATTTCTTTGCCGCTTTGTTTTGTTGAAATGAGATATTCCGCTTCAAAGCAGCTACGGCTCCGAGATGTGCAGAAAGCCTGAACGTGCGACTGCCAACGCGGCTGCGGATCTGCAGACTCCGTCCTCCGGAGGGATGACTTTCACTTATTCCCGCTACATTTCGGAGCACAAATGTCATTTCAACGAGCCGGGCCTTTATTTTGATGCTTGCTTTCATTTAAACACCCACATTTCATCACCTCTGGCGCAGCGTGCTGCCGAGGCGGCGTCGAGGAGTAAGATATGATTGTATCATCAGGTATCGATCCCGGCAGGGCCGCTCCGTTGCCTGCTATTGATTCTTCAAACTGGTGTGGGAGGCCTGAAATTGCTCCTGCAGTGAATTTCCCCACCGCTGTTTTTATTTGTCAGGAAAACATCAGTGCTCCGCTCGGCCGTGTCGGCCTGCCTCTCCGTCCCATCGGCCGCCTGTTTGTGTTGTGTTGAAGCTTGAATATTAGGTTTCCATAAAAGATTTATCCACTTGGAGCTTGCTCTAAAGCCTTTTATTACTGTCCTATATGTGGGATACATCTGTTAAACAATCGCTTGATTTTAGTATTTTGAAATAGTTTTTTTCAGCTTTTCCAGCAGTTTTTTTCCCCAGAATTTCAGCTTTATGTGATTAATTTGAAACCGGATTCATGCTACCTAAAAGCATTTAAAACCACTGTTTAGTGAATGATTTGCAATACAGAAAAATGGAAGAGCAACACATGCTATGCATTCTATTCCTTTATCCTTTTAGTCTTTTCTTCTTTTAAGCTCTTTGCTCAGTATAATCTCTCTCGCCAGCTCACACTATTTAATTTCACTAAAAGTTTGAACTCCGAATGTTCCACTCTTCTGTCAGTTAAGGCAGCCTTTCATCCAGGGCTTAAATATGTATTGAAATGAGATTATACAGAAAGGTTGATGCTTCAATCTGGCCCGTTTGAAGCAGACTGTGGAGCGGGGTCTCTAAACAGAAATAAAATGACTTTTTAGAATGCAACTTATCAGAGTGCTGGAACATTATTCCAATAAACTGCAACTGGACGCTGTGACCCTGCTCACTTTAATGAAGTCCCTATTTTAATATGCGGCTCTGCTTTGGTGGCAATAGATTCAAAATCTAATCTGGGCCAAAACTGATGAGGCCTATTAAGTGGTAATGAGGCGGGGGGGCGCTTAGCGTGCTCTGAGGTTAAGCACCTTTATCTGAGGCGTGGCTGCTCTTTTGTTGTCCTGTAGTTAAGAAGATTGTGTAGCCGCAGCATCTGTCTGCATGTGTGGTCTTTGTTTCTGGGGCAGATTCCACTAATGTGTCATTTCTGATGCCGTCGACCTTACAGGGGCACCCTGGAGAGGAAACGCGACCTTCTGCAGACGTGCTTGGTGTAATTTGATAATTGTTCCCTTAAAAAGTGAAAACACCCTGACAGTCAATTAGACACATAACAGGGCGGACGGCGTGGATGGGCAGCACCCTATTGTGAACCCACATGCTTGAATAAGCATGGATTGATGTAGAGCAGACCTGCAGACCACAGGAACCTGCAGCCGTTGCTCATCCTGGAACATGGCTGCTGATCCTCGGGCTCTGGCAGCCCGATGCTCGCTGCATCTTTTCACTCTCCACACTTCCAGGAAGACTCAACACTTTTCTGGCAGGTCTGAGTAGTAAATCACGGGTCATAAAGGAAGACAATACCTCCGGTGAAAGCATAGAAGGAAATCTTCTTAATTCACCATGAGAGTCCTAGAATAAAGAAACACAAACCAGTACAATAAAAGGGTGAAGGCAGGGTGCGAATAAAAAACCTCATAAATTAGCAGCATTTTGTTAATCACTGTTAACATAGAATTGTTCTGTCGTCTCATGGATATTAGTGGGTTTTATGTTTGTCTTTTAGAAGAATTTGTATGTGGAGTCAAACTGGGAGTTTGCAGGAAACGCAGATTCAATTCACATTTCCAGCAGGTATCAGACGCCATCTACTGGCCGCTCCAGTCTGCAGTTGTCCTGGATTCTAAAGAGACCGTGAATGCACCGCTGTTTTCATAAAAATCACTTTATTTTTAATCGTCAGGCAGATTTTAGCTCAGATCATCATATAAAATGAAATAAAGGCTGAAATCTACACTGTCCACACTGACTAATTCATTTCAATTGTTCAAGTGTCATTTATAGCCCAAATATTCAGTCAGAGGAGTTCATATTTTTCAGTAGACTGACCGCTTCACAGCCGGTGCGTGCTTGCTGAAATTGGAAAACAAGCTAAACTCAAACAAAAGCTAACAAAGCAGACAATTTCTGCCCGGCCACGTCATCGTGGTCTCAGAAGACTTTGAGGCTGAAAGCACAGACAGGAAACAGCTGAGCGCCATGCTGCCGGTGACTCCTCGGTGTGACCCCGCGGCCTGTCGCTCCAGATGGCCGCTTCCCCATCCGCCTCGCCGCCTTCCTCAGCCTCCCTCGCAGCTCCTGAGTGGCTGTATGACAGCTCTACTGTAAAACCCTCTGCTAACCAGCCCCAAAATACCAGCACCGGCCCAGCTTCGTTGTGCAGGGAGTTAAATCATGTGCGTGAGTGTTTATGGGTCTTTCCACTGGAGGGTCTTATTGACAGCTGATACTAATCACAAAGCAGCAGATTAGAATGGTGGCTGTTTTATTTTGTTTCTTGGAGGTTAAAAAGGGACTTTTAGAGTTCCACATCCACAGATTTTGGTGGCAATTACAATATTGTACATTACACAATTATCTCTGCTAATATGCTTTAGATTGTTCCATAAATATTAACCATTTTAAACCACAGGTGTTCTGCAGCAAAATCACACTTTAATATTTGAATTAAAGGTTTTCAGGTGTGCTCCTCAGCGTGACCACTCCCTCCCCAACACGGAGGCTCTCCTTCGAGATGCTTTTCTCCTCATCGTTTCTAGACTTAAGTGTGGGCCACTTAACTATCTAAGCTTTGGTAGTGATCATCCCATTTATCTGGGATTATTGCACTGAATTTACTGTTTGGTCTTCTTCCAGGCCTAAAATGTCAAGTCCAAAGTCATGTATGCGGTAGCTTTATTCAGTAAGACCTTCACAGATCCAACCAAAGCTGGTAGCAGTTGATCTTTGGATAGAGCATGAAATAAATAAATCCTCTTTAGCAGATCAATATTCATCCTATTTAATTCTGGATGTGAAACTGCTGGATTTGAGGTGGTAATGCTGATGTACAGCTAATCGTTGGAAAATAAGCAGCGGGGCTTTACGATTCTCTAGCACGATAGTTTAAACAGGAAACCGGATGAGTAGATGCCCATTGTCTGAGCGGTAGAAAACCTGCTAGTGATTACTTGTAATTTATGCTTTCCAATTAATGGGCAGAAATCTGCTGTGGAGTGGGAGCTGAAGGAGCTGAAGGGCCCATGTTGATGAGTGCACAGTCGAACGGGGAAAATAAGCCGGGGACACATTTCCTGCTGCGGTCGCTCCGTAATGACACTGTACGCTAATGATATTAGCTGTGCAAACAGGGAGAAGGGAAGCGAACCGATACAGCGGCGGGATGTGCGGGCTCATTATTGCACTCACACCTTGATTTTGTTTTACAAAAAAGGAGAAGGGAGAATGTTGTGTGACCTTTGACCCGAGTGGATTTCAGCAGGAAGGAGGAAGCGGATTCGCCACAAAAGCACCTGTGACAGGAGGACAGTTGGGCGGGGAAGATGACCGGCGCAGGGTCGGTTCCCATAGCGTGAAATCCTCACATGTGATTTATGGCTGAACTCTGCGTTCCCTGTCGCGGGAGGCCCCGCCCACTTCTGCATGAGGATTTACTTCTCTCAGTAGCTACGACTCTGTCGACGGCACTGCAGCTCCTTTTTGATGGATCCTCGTGAGACGTTTCCCATAATCCCAGCAACAAATGAAGCAGGAAATATTTTCATGGCCAAGGCCGGCGCTGCTTCTTCTTCTTTCTTTTGATTCTTTTTTATTTTTTCTGGTGAAAAATTAAAACACCCACTGCTTGTGTGTCTTGACTTCACAGACTTTGCAGGGATAAGCAGCTTCCCCGTTTCATAACAAATACTCAGACTGACTTCAGCATTTCTTCTTTTACTCCACATATTTGAACTCTTTTATGATACGCCAAGAATGTGTTTTCCCCAAAATTCTTCAAACAAAAGTCTCAGATAAATGCCGATGTTTGCTTTGTCTTTCTTTTTTCTGACTCTCTCTTCTTTTCCACGGCATTTTTTGGCACACGCGTGTCATGAGACGTGTGATAAAAATACCTTTAAATGTAAATATTAGCCTGAGGAGATCGTCTTTCCGTGTCTGGGATCATGCTGATCGTAAAGCAGGTGAAACCTATTTTCACGCAGGCCCATCATCCACCCACATTCTGTAAACTGTTCATTCCATATCAGGGTCAATCATAACAACAGATTATTACATTTTAACAACACACATGTTGCTGTGGCTTAAATCTCACTGCAGAGACACAATATCAAAGCATATGGTCCAGTGTTGAGCTCTTTGAGCCTCTTGGTGTGTTTTTTTATTGTTATTATTAGTCATATTTTTTTAGATTGTAAAAAACAGATAATATAATAATCAGAATAAGTGATTGTGAGGGGAGATCAGTGAGTAAAAAGTTGCACGTTACAGAAACTGTGCTGGGAACCAGAGAGCTCAGTGCAAAGGGGGGGACGCTGCGAGGCTCAGTAAAGCTGCCGAGCCGGGATGTTTACCAAGGATTTCTGGATCATGAAGCTGAAGGGCTGGGAGAGAGAAGAAAAAAGGCAAAACGAAAGCGGAAGAAGACCCAAAAAAAAGATATTTGGCATTTCTGACTTTTTCTCAACAAACACCCCGAGGTCTAAGAGTCTCATTTAAATAAACAAAACCAAGGGGGTTGGATCAATTTGTGGACAATGAGCTTTGCCTGGGGGCCCGGCGTTCTGACAAGCTTTGAAAGTGGCGCCGGACTGTGTCTCACTTCAAGCAGAGATACAAATCCATCCCTCAACAACTCATAGTAAAGTAATATTCACAGGCTTCACTGGTGGCCTCATGCAAAAAACTTTGAAGTCGGGAAGAAAGAAGAGTCAGGCGGCAAAAGGAGCAAATCTCCATGTACAAAATGGCCGCTCACTACAAAGGGTGAAGGGGTGTAGAGAAAGCGACACTCGGTCCGTGTGCAGCGGGACTTGGACTGGGACCAGCACTGGGGCCAGATGCAGGATTTAGCTCCAAAAGGAGCACAAGCAAGAGCCAAGTCTCAGCCTCACACCGCTATGAAGCTAATATCATCTCTTCAGAGGTCATTATCCTTCCTCTTTTTATCTGGATTGTGTCTTTCACGCATGACAGCAAAGGCGACGGCGTTATTACTCTGTAGTTACCGCATGTTACCAGCAGAGGGAGGCCACATCCCTTTAAAACCACCGCAGAAACACTCTTACAATGTTGCAAAAACATTATTTATGCATCCTTACAACAGCTATAGCTCTATAATGTGTGTCTAATATGTGTATATAAAAATGAAATGCGTTTGCTCTTTAAATCAAACATTTATCTGATCAGGTTTGAGCAGCTGATCTGTTGTCTAATTCTCACTAAAGCACGTGAGCCCAAAAACAAACAGCATGCTAGCCAACACCTTTTCCAATTTTGCTGGAGCCGTTAACATATCTTGCTGAGACTGTTTGCTGAGCGTTTGGGAGACTGAGTCACGTTCACGATGAGAATATTCAGGGTAGACATTCTTTTTTGGCCCAGGTCATTAAATAAAAGTGGGTTCATAAACCAGTGAGGGTGGCTGCGATGTGTCTGAAGGACCACCAGAGACTGAACTACCTCCACAAAAGAAGAATGGAGGATGCCCTGGCCACCTCACACCGCACACCTTTACTTGTTCTGGGGCCCACGTGGGACATTTCATATTCTGTCACATCACCGACCCAATGAATGATACGTTTAAAATAATAAAACAAGAGACTTCAATTAAAGGAGAAAGTTGGTGCAACACTCAAGGCTGTCATGGTCATTTTAAAGCCTTGACTGTCATCACACACACACAGACACACACACTCTCACACACACACACACACACACACACACAGGAAATAAACTTGGTGCAGCTTGCACTCAGCTCTGTCGCCTAAAGTAAAGAACACTTGAAGTGAACTACATAATCGTTTTTTTTTTCTCCTCGACTTCTCGATCCTGTGTAATTATTGTTTGCACCACAGGAGTGTGACTTTTATTACCACTGTTAAAAAGGACTCAGCTATCTCCTGAGGACAGCTGACCTTTAGCCTGAGAATGAAGCGGGACAAGTTCTTCTCTTTTATTCCTCAGATGCAATCTTTGGGATAAATCGGCCAGAATCAAAATAAAATTCACAGCCGTGGGTCAAAGGACCAGCTCAAGCTTCACTTTATTACTTGTTGAGCAAGTCCAGTCAGGCACTCTAAGAGTTCCCCACTTCTAAGTGGAAATGATGCTTCCTGTCGTTGAATCTATTCAGGAAAAAATGCTCTTCAGAACAAATACGTGATGGAATTGAAACTCTTAATTTCTGTGATCCCGCGGCTTCCTGAAGTGGCCGGCTTAAATATTGCTCTGCTGTTCCCTCGCTTCCCACCGGAGACTTTCCATCCCATTCCAGACAGCGAACGAGCCTGAGTAAGCCCCCCCGAAGTCACTCTGAGCTCCAGCGCCTCGGCTTGTGTGAGCCAATTCATGCTGAATAAGACCGTGTTAATCTGGGGTTTACAACGCCGCGGAGAAACTTGATTTCTCTACTCTGCTAACCTGAAAACGCCGGGCCGGCCAAATGCGCCTGTGGCTTTCGGGGGTTTGCTGCCACTGCTCGCAAAACCATGCGTCCATGTTGCCACCTCAAGTTTTACTGTTGCTTCTTTTCCCTCAGCCTCACTTCATTTCCTGAAACATTGCATCGCAAAACTCAAATAAAAGAACTCGTTTTTTTATTTAAACTGCACAGGAGAGTCAGACGGACCATGACTGATGTTGTCCTGTTCCGTTTAAAAGCACCGATACTATTTCTTTTTAAAAAAAATGGAGGATGAATTGGAGTCCTAGATAAATGGCTGTGCTGTTTTTACAGATGGTTGAATGTTAAAAAGAAGACCACGTTCATGCGGTGGCGGTTGTCTGTTTTTAGGCAAACGTTCGCAAACACAGCTAATCTCCTCTAAAATTACAGCCGCTCAACCAGATTTTTGTACAGCTTAAATATGCAGGAAGGAGCTGCATTTATTAAATACTGTGCAACAGACAACCCCACACACAAAAATCATATTCAGACACTAAAAACACATTTAAACTGATGAGGCGACGGATGGACCCCGTTTTAACAAGAACAGATTTTTTTCAACACTTTCACTAGAGCGTTTGTCAATTGTGCGTTTCTTTTTTCTTCATTTTTTAGCTGTTTGTACCAAAAAACCCAGGACAACCACAACAAGAGGGAAATGAAGACGTCAATGAGGTAAAAAGAGAATACAAGAGTTTTGCTGATAAGCACCAGGACACTAAACCCCCCCAAAAAAATCAGTTTACACTTATCGCGGTTTGAAAGACAAACCACAGAAATCCATCTCTGCATATTCACACAAAAACTAATCCGCACAAAGTGTCCGACATTACTCAGAGGTTCCTCCAAAAATGCAGCTATCGGAGGGCCGGCGTACAGTCAGAGGACACCCTGTCTTCTGCTGCTTATCTCTGGGCTCTCCAGTGTGGGGTGAGTGTTTGGTTGTGGGGAGATGGGGAGAGAGATGAGTGGGGCTGCAGGGGTCTCTGCTCGGCCGGGTCCGGGCACCGGAGCCTTCCGTGACTGGACATTGTCAAGTAGGGTCAACCGCGGGGCCAGCAGGAATGCAGCCGCCTTATCAGTCCTGAAGGAGCTGGAGACACCCGAAAGAAAAGCAAACGTCTCTGTAGGAAGACCCAGATGGGACCTCTGGGACATTTTTCTTGCGCCGCTTTGCTCCATTTGGCAGATTTAAAGCCGTGGTGCAAATACCAAATGACTCCAACTGTCATGAGGCGGTGATTTAAGACACATTTCCCCCTTTTTATCACTTTGCTCCCATTCCACTGATATTTTGATATATTCAGGTACCACACTCAGAGGACTGGTTCTCTACCAGTACGGTAGCCAGAGAAACTCACTGCTGTATTTCTTTCTTTTGTGTGATTTTTGGATGATGCAAGGACAACAATGATAGGTCATAATATTAAATGAGACATCCGACTGAGTAGTTGAAGCCGCTTTTAAATTGGAAAAAGAAAATTCCAGCTTGTTGTGAGTGAGATTTTTTATTTTTTCTTGGAAAATTCAGCAGGATTTTCCATCAGCTGTGAGGTTGCTACACTCATGACTGAGCTTGTCTCCTGCATGGGTTACATATCCTCTCATAATCTCTCGCTCCTTCTCTGTCCTCCTCGGCAATGCCGGCCAATCAAAGACGGGAAAGTGGGAAGCGATCGGGGATGAGATGAACCAACAACCGCAGGGACGACTGAAACCCAGCCTGCCAGGCAGTAAGTCCCAGACTGGTTGCTCAGCGGGAAGTCGAAAGAGCTCAGAGGCAAAGAGGACGAAGACTCAGGGCAGAGGGTGGCAACAGCTCCACGGGAAGCTGACGAGAAGGGTCGGGAGATAAAGGAATCCACCCAGTGTTCGGCTGGGATCAAAAAGACGAATGTAGTGGTAGGAAATAGCTCCAAAACAGCCCCACCAAAGGTTGAAATTTGTTGTTTTACACAGTCAACAGCAAATCAAAAAGGCTTATTAACAGGCAGCGAACAAAGCTGGAACAACATGGTTGGTCTGGCCTGTGTGGCAACAAAAGACATTGTCCCATCGAGAGTTCCAGTTTGAGTAGATCCTCTGTCACCAGAACAGAAATAAACATGTTAAACTGTTACATTAGAGAAGCTTAATAACTTTTACGAGGAAGAGGAATTACTCAAGAGTAGCTAAATGGCTACGTTCATGCTACACTTGAAGCTTGTTGGTTTAGTCTAATAATGTTACAGTTGAAATGAGCTCAGAAATTCACAGCATTTTGCTGACCAGTAATACCAGTAGCCAATAGCTTCGCCTGCCTGGTAACTTTGCTGATATTTTTTTTATTTTATTGGACTACTTTTAAAGGAGGATATTTAGCCTTAAGTATTATCTTTATTTAAAGATTTAAGGCAAGTAAATCCTCTGATAGTAGTTGAAATGCCAAAAAAGGCTTGAAATGAAATCAAATATAAGTGTAAGAATGAAAATATTTCTGCTTAAAAATGATGAAACTGTGCTAATAAATGCTATTTCATGTAACTTCATTTTACCATTTACTTTTTTTTCAAGCTAGTTGCCTGGGTTTCATATTTTACCACATAACTGTCAGTAAAAACTGATATTTTGTCAGCCAGGCTGCTATTTAATGCCGAAAAATGATGTTTGCAGATTTCACGAGTCTGTAAATGTGTTTCAAATGTAAAAGCGCTTCCTGCAAAAGTTCTGACTTTCAAGACCTCAGAAGTCCCTCTGAAACAAGCCAAACCGCAGCTGACATTTTTGGGTATTTGAAACCTGTCGCCACCCTCATTCAAGATGTAAAAAGTATGATGAATAGTTTCATTTAAAAAAAAAAAGCCTGAATATGCGATTGTATCAGTTATGCTACAGTTGGACTGAAACCTGTTTTTTTGCGGAAGGACTTGCCAGGAATATTTGGCCCTGCTCCTCCGAATGGTCTCTTTTCTCTTATTCTGCGTATAAGGAATCATTCTTATTCGCTTGTTTCTCATAAAGAAAAAAAAGCCTGGCTGAAACAGGCGCAGTCATAAAGCTGAAATGCACACACATCGTTTGGATGTGACTTCACGTGTATACATTAGACCTTACGTACCACGCTGTTCTCAACACACAGACAACAGATTACACCAGGCAACGCACCTATCAGCTCCACTCCAAACAAATTGCCACCTAGATGACCTCTGGAGACAGTACATGTAAACACGCAGAGAGATGTGTGTATTTCACCCGCATTCGCCCTCAGTCTAATGACCGCTGCAGAGATAAAAAGAGGGAAGAATGTGATGCAAGCTTTATGATCAGACGGGTGTGAAGAGTTGTAAAATGGAGACCTTTCGGAGCGTTACGTCACTGGGTTTTGAAAACACGGCTGGTTGTGAGGAGTGGTGCAGTAAAAGTTATTGCATATGGTGCGATACTAAAACGACCCTCTTTCAGAGTGATTGATAGCAAGACGGGAGAAGAAATCCTGGAAAACCGAACTCTGAATGCAGCCTTATGCGTCGCAATGATGACAGACCTAAACGGCTGATTTAAAAGTCTATAATATCCACCGAGAGTGGCTCATAATTCTGAAGTGCGTTGGCACTGCGGGGGCCGCCGAGACCCGCAGAGACTGAGAGGCCTCCCGATTGGAGACACCTCTCCGCAGAGGCCGCATCCCTGACTGAGTGGGTGCTACGACGCCGAGCAGAGAAGTGACGGGTCACGCTAAAGGTTAACAAAATCAAGGCGGGGAATTTACGAGCCTCCGTTTTTTTTACAGGCCGTGTCGCCGGCAGCAAGGAGGGGAGCGTAAAGGACGAGGCTGGGTGAGAGGATTATGGAGTGTGTGCGTGCAGACGCATGTGTGTTTATGTGGACGTGGGCGACGGGATGCTGTCCCATTTTACAAGCAAGACATCGTAACTGAGTGATGGGGTCCTTTAATGCACACAGTCAACAAGGACCTTCGTTTAATTTTGACCATCTACAGTTTATCCGTGTGTTTACGTGTCTTCTTTATAATAAACATGGTAATAATGGATGGCATCGATTACAACTCTGACCTCATGAAGGTCTAAATCTGTCACCAGCACCTTCATTCCAGCCTTCAGGCTCAGTATTAGAGACCATGGTCTGGCATGTATAAATTATACATGCTGTGATGGATCTGTCTGATTAATTATTTTCTCTGCTCTGATTAAGTTCGACTGCAAGAAAAGCAAAACCCACGGACGTGTTTACGTGATGTGCAGGCCAGTGATGAAGGGAAACCAGCACTGAAATGTGCAGATCATCAGATTCTCCCAATGAATATTGTTTTTGTTTCCTAGGTCAACACAATCTGGACTTCTAGAAGCTCATTTTGTATTTTAAATGTCTGGATTCCCCCATTTAAAGCAGTTTAAAGGCAATATCTAAATTTGAAGACACTGACATGCCTGTTGGAAACACACAGCCACGTTGACACCATACAGATATGGTTTGCTTGTGTTTCTCTGCTGTCCATGAGTGGTGTAGAGGCCCTAGATTCTGGGAGACAACCGCAGAGATAAGACACTTCATCACCGCAGATTGGGGAAGGTTCTGAGCCCTGTTCCCCACTGATAGCTGCAGTCTGTCTGGAGGAGGCCGGGCTCTCCGACCGCCGAGCGGAATCCCGACTCCGTCTCCAGTTGGAGGCCGTAAAGTTGCAACAGCATGTGGTTCCAATTTGATCCTTCGCAAAAGTGCCCTCATTCTTCTTTATTAATGCCAAACGGTGCTAGCACCATTATTCCATGTGTTATCAGAGTAACGACAGATTATGTAAGTGCTTGACTTCCAACCAAGTGGGAGGTTGTGGGTTGGATAATGCAGCGTCACATTGAGGCTCAGTGGACGGTTCCTGGCCGGTGTCTCTGTCTGCGCCGTATGTAACCGCATTCATCATTTTCCCTGCTTAATAACACAACGCATTGAATTTCCCCGCCATATTTTCACAAAGCTGCCCCCGAGCTTAGTGCACAGTAGGCACCGGTCTGCCCGTCCGCCTCTCCAACTGCGGCGCTGATAGCTGCTCTAATTCAAGCAATATTTCGCGTTTAAAAAAAGCCGTGGGGGAGAGTCTGCGGCTGGTGGCTCCACCCAGGGCTGCTCACCATCCATCACTCCCGTTCCTCTGTCACCTGCCGCCCCCTTTGCCAAGCCCTGCCTCGCTCGAGAGCCATTCGGAGAGCATTTTTGCCAGATGACAGCGTGTTTTGTGTACCATCCATTATGGCTCAGGCAGATACATTGTCAACGGGAGCCTCTCACGCCGGCATAAATCCACGGTCAACAGTAAGTCTGGGTCAAGTGATTTATACACAAGGGCACGGACGTATATGCACTCGGCCATCTCTCTTCAACAGACATACACATGACCGCGTGTTCGCACACACAACTGCTGCGAACAACCGAGGCAAACTGTGGAAACCTGTTACTGTATTTAAAAGTGCCGTAATGGGAGTATTGTTTAAAGTACTGAGGAATCGGGTCAAAGTCTGGCAGAGGTCACGATTTGAGTTAGTGCAGAGCCCGACAGGGTGAGGGCCAGCAGTATTGCTTCACCCCTCTCCTCCTCACAGAGGAGGAGGAGGAGGTGGGCAAGAGCGAATCACACACACACGCTACTACAGCATGGAAGCTAATGGTGGTGTTTGTGCATGACAGTGTCCCAAAGAGGAACATCTTATTTATAAGGTGTGTAACAGGTACACGCGGCTATTTTTTACTGGTGATTTGGGGCTGAAAAGCTGTTTCTGTGTTAAAATAAAAGCAGTAATTAAATAAAAATCCAAAGGCTCATTTAGATCGCACAATGGGCAAAATATACGGTGGGACTTCTAGCCTTCTGTCAACGTGTGTGTCACAGCAGGGAGATGAAATGATCCTCCTGATATTGCCCTCTGTCTGCTCTGTGAAGAATACTGCAGACAGTTGCTCATCTTAGCCGCAGCCCCCGTGGCCTCCCCCAGTGTAGATCATCAGACTTCAACAATATTGACTTCTGTTGAAGAGCTTAGCTGCCAAGCTTTTATTTTGTTAAGGGATCAAGGCCCTTCGTGTTCTTACCTAAATATAACTTTAGTCTTTTGCGGGTTCGGAATGGCTGGCGCAGGGGGTATTTCATTTATGTGAGCGCTCAACACCCAGAATGCCTCGGCTTGACCGCTGAGCTTTGGAGGGATTATCTGATGAATTCATGTTTTACAGCAGCTGTTAGCGAGAAGTCAACAGGGGTCTAAAAGTGGATAAAAAGGCCCTTCACCAGTTCTGCCATATGGCCACTTTCATTTTTGTTAAAGTAGAAGCTTGAAACAACCCAACTTTAATCGTACATGTTGAAAGTTTTTGCTGAACGGGATTTTTTTTTTTTAAAAAAAGGTAAAGGCATCACCAGCTGCTGTGAGATGTGAGTCATATTAAACTACACCCAAATTTAAATGTCCTTAACCCCAGCAGCAATCTTTGAAATGTCTACAATGATATGGATCTTAGACAAAGAAGCTATGCCTCACCTCTAAGGTCATTGGAGATTTTGATTTACGAGGCAGAAAGGGGGCACAATTGACAACCTGCTAATGCCCACTTGGAAGCTCGGGTGGCCTGCAGACCAAGACTAAACGGGGCTGAGCGGGAAATGTCACCTGGGGGCACAACCTCTGATGCCCCAGAGTCAATCTCAGAACTGTAAAGTATCTTACTCGCCTCTTCCGGCTCCCATTGACGGCTTAGGTCAGAATCTCATAAGCGACACCAGCCTGCTCCCACTTCACTGTAAATCACTGCGCTATCTAAAGCAGCAGAACTAAGCCTTATAGGGCTGACAGCCATATCAGGGAAATCCCCAGCCCCACATTATAACACATGAGGTCAACAAGACCACAAAGGTCAGAGGCTTCACTTCACCACGGTTTGGGTTTTGTCACATCTTGTGCCAGCTAAGAGAGAGCCAAGCACCAGTCTCCCTTTGGCCTGGAAATCCTTGTTGACAGACGTTGGGTAATTAAAAACTATTGGTGCTGTAAGTGACTATTGAGTTTAACAAAGTATAAACCCAAGTGTATTGGAAATCCTCGCTCTAATCACACCTCTGAAGCAGCCTAATGTGTGAATTAGGTCTAATCCCAAGTAAGGCCGATGGCGAGGATGCGTAGCCTGAAAATGCAAAACTACAAAAGGCTGGGGAACATCGTGCATCATTGTTCCAAAAAGAATTCAATCTTAAGAGCGAGCTGATCCGACAGTTTGACTGTCATGACACCCAGAAACCCGAAAGGTTCTGCTACAATGTTTTTGCAGTGTGACAGAGCCAACCAGATCACCAGTGTGCCAGTCCATTTTCTTTCAGTTCATTTCTCAGCTATCATAGTTGTCCTTTTGGGGCTGATATTCCACCCATCCATTCATTTCATACCACTCTAACGCATCTTGGGGTCACCGTGGGGGGTGGAGTCGAGTCACCAGCTCACCGCGGGGATAAAATAATGACACAAACAACCATTAATGCTAACCTAAAGTCAGTGGAAGGAAGCCAGCTAGAGGAGGAGAACATGCAAACTCCACACAGAGAAGCCCCCTACCCTGGGATTCAAACTCAGAACCTTTTGGCTGTGGGGTAACAGTGCTGACTACTGCACCACCACGCCACCCTGGGACTGATAGCAGCTATATCAGTCCCTTGTTCTGTCTCTCCCTCTCTTTCTCTATGTATCTGCACCCGTGTTCGATGTTTGTCTCCTCATGTGACATGAATCTCCCTCGCTATGGGCGATCGATCTATTTATTACCCTGTTTATGTAAAGCCCAGCAGAGTCTCCTGACATGGGATTTTCTTCATCCTGAAACATCAATGGCCATCACTCACTTTCTTCCAGCGCTCCTCTTGTCCTTTCTCCATTCTTGTGGCATTTGTTTTGTGGTCTCTTGGGGATTCGGAACAACGCTGCGGAAAATACACAAGTAAATGTTCCCCACATCTCAATTGAATTAATAATATTTGCAGCCAGGAATAGAAGACTCATAACTCTTGCAATCGTTAAAATTGGGTCTGCTTAATCCCAGTGCATTTTGGCTTTTTATATTATAGATTTGTGTGTTTGTGCCATAAATGTGTGGACGTAAACAAGTGTTTCTTTGCCTCCATCTCTGCCTCTCTGTCAGTCAGTACGTATGTTGTCATTTTAGCCTCTAATCCACAGAAACAAAACACTGATGGTGAATTAGGAATATTAAAATAAAAACATGGCATTTAAACAAACGCTGGAAAATGTAAAGCCTGTGCATCTTGTTTCAGTGAACCTCCCATCAATAGAAACGGTTGTGTCAGTGCCAAAGTATCCTTTTTTTCCTCTGACACGTTGCCAGCGTTTATCTTTAACTCCATAATTCACTGTCTATATATTGCAGCTTTTTTAATGATCATATTGATTATTAAATAAGGAAATGCTTTACTCGAGTCCAAAGTGTGCAGCTTTTGTGCGAATGGCAGGCCTGCCTGCGTGGGCTTCTCCGGCCGATCCCAGTTACAAGCTGTGGTGTTAACCTGCTGGAGGACCCTTATCGGCTGCATGTCATGTTCGCATTTACCTCACAGTTCCGCCAGCTCCCCTCACGGCCTTCTCGACGCTGTGCCCAGCTCCAACCTCCACGGCTGCTTTTATCAGAAGCGCTAAAGTGGCAAACATATTTTGCTCAGAGCTTTCCCACAGTCTCACAAGTTGGAAAGTTGGTGCAGCAGCTGTTGCACGGGACAAGGCTCGGCGTCTCCAGACGGGGGCCACAGTTTCAAGTGTCCACTCTTTGCTGGTGCCTCGGTCTCCTTAGAGGACATAAGAGATTCACAGGTTTATAAAACGCAACGAGCGAAAACTGCATTCTTTACAGAATCATAAAAACGTCCATCAAGATATATGAAACGACGTAGTTTGTTCATGTCACTCAAGATGCAGCTGTTGCAGCAAGAGTCACTGGAGGGAAATTTTTGTTGCGAGAGAAGAAGGGACTAGAGTTTAAAAATGACAGTGTGTTTGTGCTTAAAGGTTTTGTTAATTGTATGCAGCATAAAATTACCCCAAACTGCATCATACATTCATTCTGCATTCATACAAAGACCAGCCTTTTTTAATCTTTATCAAATAAATCAAGAGCGATGAAGAGTGACAAACACCAAAGTAAAAACACCCCCTTGATTACAAGGAAGAAGGAAAGAGGCGCCTGTGTGTGTGTGTGTGTGTGTGTGTGTGTGTGTGTGTGTGTGAGGGGGGGGGACCCCAGCGGTGGAGGTTTTATTGCTTGTGTTGTCATGTCCTCTCTGAAGTTCTTGAAACTTTGGGATTTGTTGAAAAGGGGGGAGTTGGCTCACTTTAGCCTCCCTTTGCCTTTGACTACTGTCGGGATTTTGAGGTTGTTCCTGTGGATTTTGGGTCCCAGCGAGGGGGATCAGAGGGGCCAAAACCAGGAGAGACCATCAAATGGTTTGTTTGCAGGAGGTTTTACGTCCAGCTTTCCCAGACACATGTGAGTATCTGCTTTTGTCCTCAAAAACATTTAATTGCAATTTGCTGCAGACCTGTTTTCTGAATTTTCTCCACAAGTTCTGTTTTTGTTGTAATTATGCGCTTTGATTGGCTGTGGCATCAAACGTGGAAACTTGCTGCTGTGGTTTTAGTCCGGACCCTCATCCCTGTCTCATGTTGGCACCTTTCGCCCTCCCTGCGGATTAGGAGCTGTCAATGGGCCCTTCTGCTCCACACACCCCCTCATACCCTGCGCACACTGCAGTAGCTCCTCAAATCTCTAGTTCTTAGGGCACTGTGTATGATAGTGACTGGCCGAGCTTGGGGCTTGATTAGCGCAGTTAGCCCTTCTAAGGCTCTGGCTGTTTACAGTGGATTACAGAGAGGGAGGCAGGGGTTAAGTCTACCCAGGCACCATGCCTCCCTTTCCTCCTTCTCCTCCCTACATCACCCCCCCATGGGAGTCACTGCAGCGGGACTGGCAGCTCGTCTGGTCTCCCCGTTGCAAAGCCAGGCTGACAGGTAGCGGGATTTGGCAGCGCCGTTTGCATGAGAGCCAACAAGAAAAACTGAACGCGGCGGATTAGTCCGGGATTATGTTGTCAGAGGTAGCCTTGACGGACAAACTGCAGAGGAATAAATTGCAATCTGTTTGAGGAGCACGCTGCCACGCAAACAAGGCAGGCAGCGGCTCATCCGGCCGCCTGTCCAAAATGACAGCAGCGGGAGAAAAATCATTAATAATTTATAAACAAGTGGGCCATTACTGACATCTGCCCGCGCTGGCTGGACAAGACGTCTGGCTGTCGAACCTCTAGCACCCGGTCCTGGTTCATGTTTAATCTTAAAGGCAGAAGTGACAGGAAATGTGTAGAGATAAGACTGCAACACCAGCTACTTCCAGGGTTTTTACCCAGCCTCTGATAAGAGGGTGATGAGCAAGTGCTTACCTGCACTTTAACTCCAATAACCTGTTCTGAATAATAATGATGCCAACCGATGCCTTCTAAAAATGATTTTATTAAGTGGTCATTAAGCATTCTTAAAGGGTCAAAGGCTTCAGCACATAACATCATGCCCTCAAAGTATAACAAAATTAATAGAACTAAGTGTATTTCTATCATTTGGACGTCGGCGTGATGAGTTTTCCTGCAGTAGTATAAGCTAAAAATGTTTTTACTGTCTCTACAGAAAGAGATGGCAAAAGAAAGAGATGTCTGAGATGGCAAATCACCCTTAAAAATGCTGAAGACCATTTTAATTTTCAAAATTAGCAATCCTAAGGTTCATGGATGGGCTGAAACATCAAGACTGATAGATATAAAACAGAATATTGCTCAACATGCAGGAACATAATAATAATAATGATTCAAGGGATCAAGGACTGAATGAGAGCATCAGTGAGCTGCAGCTTCCTGCCTCAGATCTTACAGGAGCCTCGACAGTCTGCTGCAGCGTTCCCCTGCTGAGGACTGACTGGCATGGCAAAATCTATTAATGAGCTTTATTGCATTCTGTCCTCTCCTGCATCATTAAGAATGCATGTCTGTATGTTAAACATATGAATATGCATCGACATAGAGCATTTGCTCTCAGTGAGCCAGAGTTGTGCCTTGAATAATAATCCAGCTGGTAAATGAACTGCATCCTCTTTGCCTCAGCCTTGTAATTGAAAAAGATAATCACAGCTCCTTTTATCTATTTATTTATTTCACTTTATGGGGAAACTGAGTCTGAGACAAGCAGCTAATTTTGCTTATGCACGTTTGCATACACCATAAGAATCCTTAAATGCTGCGTGTTTAAATTCATTTAGTCGTGCGCGTTTGTTACGTCGCTAACATGAGATGGAGCCACAGAGGTTCCACGTGACTGTAATAACACGCCGATGGCTAAACACGCTGAAGTCACGCTAATGTGACTGAGGGTGATCCGGGGCTGAGCAGAGGTCACTGGATAAAGGTTAACAAATTGCCGTGATGGCTCCCACAGCCCTGATTGATGTGGCGTGGTGGTGGTGGTGGGGGTGGGGGAGGGGGTATTTCCAGATAAGGTATGTGGGGATGTAAAGCAGCTCTTATTTTGTTTGTTTTTTCTTGAATTACTCAAAAGGATGTTGGTTATTTTACCTTCAGCGGTACATTCACATTAGAGCTCATGATATAGAGCTTTATTGTTCAGTTCAGCATGAACAAAAAGGCTGAGGCTGAACTGCTTTACTGACAGGACAATTACAGCAAAGTAAATCTGCTATCTGGGCTAAATACTCCAGATAGGGTTGACATGCAGCGGCGTGTGAGGAGGGATTTCTCTTTTCTTCTCATCCTATCGACTTCCATGTTTTGCTCAATGATAAACTCCAAGAACCAAAATAGTTTCCACGACCAACATAAAAATCTTGCGAGGTGATTAAAACGGTAGGAGTCAAACAATATTGCCTGGTTATCTTCCTTCACTCCCCATTATAGATAAATTAATCATCTTGGTCCACATTCTGAACCACATTCTGGTGGCTTTGCTCGCTGAAAATGAGAGTTTCCATTTTCCCTTTAAATGTGGGGAAACCACTGACCCGTTTGGATTCATTTCTAGACAGTCGTCTAGTTTTAACACTGCAATCTTTATCTCAGGAAGCCTTAAAATGTTTTTTACCAAATTTAAAGTGTTTGGCTAAGGAAATGTGTCAAAAGTAAAATAACAGTTGGGCGAATGAGAAAATGTTTGAGTGGCACAGTTGACGACACGTTTGATAATATTCTAGTACATTCATCAACGTCCAAGAAGGCAGAGTTTATATTTTTTTTTTTAAAAACTATCATTCATATTAATCACAGGACTACTGATTTAGATTAATTGTGATTAACCCCCATTTACCATCAACAGTGTTTCATTTTGTGGGGCAAAAATTAGTCTACACTTAATAAAGGTTTGATAACAGATCTGCTGCCCAGATGTCATATATAAAATTATAATATCATATAAAGCTTGTTTTCTTGACGTGTTATCCTGCCCGGAAGAGTCCAAAATACTTTACACCCGTTGATTGTTCCATGTTGTTTTTTTGTATTTAAACTTCCCATTAATATGATGCCCAGATTGTTGGATAGTGATTGAGCTCTTTGGAATAACCAAGTTAATCAATCGGTATCAACACGCTCTTATTTTAACAGCCCTCATTATTTTATATATTATTGGATTATTTACAAGCTTGGTTGCTCAGGAATATGCATGTATCGATTATCATTCCACAAACATCACGCTTTTCTACATCACACTGCATATCTGTGTGTGTGTGTGTGTGTGTGTGTGTGTGTGGGGGGGGGGGGGGGGGTTAAAAGCTCAGATTATGTTATCTGATCGAAAAAATGAGACTGTAACTCTCTGTGCTCCACTCCCTCCTTTTCCCATCCCTAACTGGAGTGAATTACAGCAGGAGATAATTTTCCCAAAGCAGGAGATACTTTGGGAATAGGTGGAAATTTCATCAAGCGGCAGATGTGTGCACTTGATTAGTAATTCAGACCGAAGCTAACTTGAGTAAAACAATATTCCAAGAGGGCTCAAGGAAATGGCTAATGAGCAGCTAAGCTACGTTTATCTTGCTCCAGAGCACACAGCAATCTTATTTTCTAGGCACCAGAATTGTAATTGGATTGTAGAGAATGGGACAAAGAACATTTATCTTTCATAATTATCAGGAAGTCATAACCTGGGTAAATTTGCAAGTCTGTGTTAAATTTTCCCTGAATTAAGTATTGATGACCAGCATAAACCAGTATCATATCAATCTGGCAGGAGTTCAGTCATATAAATAATCAAATAAATAAAATGCATCACGCTGACATTTATTCTCTAATTTCCCTGTCTCCCTCCACCTCTCAGTACCTGTCTTTCATTAAGCTTTGGAGGATTTTCGCGGTGTTCCGGCAATGTCCTCCACATAGCGTTCATAAGCTAGCGGGGAGGGCACGGCCCAGTCGACCTGAGTAATATCCTGCAAACATGAAAAGAAGTTCGAGTGTCGGTCACGAGACGGGGCCGGGTCGCTTTGTCTCCAGGGTTCATCAGTTCAGATGGAGTAACAGGGCGTGGAGGCTGCAGCGGCTCCTTTCTCAAACACTGATCTCATTAGATCACATTGCACATCTTTACTGACATCTGCTGAGAAGTTCTGACAGGGAAAGATGTCTCATTTCCGCCACATGCAACTTTTTTGTTCTTTCGATTCCCAATTAAAAGAATCTTGCAACCCAAAAATCTTGTTTCTGCTTGACATTATTTACAGGTGCACAGACTGATGGAGGAGGTCACAGATGTGATTGGAAATGGCGTTACTGGTTCCATAATGCAGGCTGACAGCAGGGATGTGAAGGGTTGGGGGGTGAGGGGGGGTGGGGGGTGCTCCACAGAGTTCGTGTTCAGGCCTCTTCTGTGAATCATGCAGCCTAGCGTGCGATCGGCACACTGCCCTCCTCTTGACTTCCTCGTAAGCTTTGTTACAATAACACACTTGCTTCTCACTCCCGGCTCTAACCCTGAACCTCCACCCACACACCCCCCCCCCCCCCCCCCCACCCCCCACTTCCACCCGCCCAGCCGCCTTGCACCAAAACTCTGGAAAACAGAAACCTTCAGCTCTTTGGACGATAAAAGCCGGAGGGTGTTTTTTTTTTTTTTTTCCCGACCGCTGGCTCCCCTCGAAATTCCATGTGTTGTTAGCATAACTGTAATGGCAAAGCTAATCTTTATTATCGCTATTATCCCCCGCTTTAATTAATTTCACCCCGAGGCTCACAGCAATAACGAGGAGCAGACGTTGCGTGTTTCTACCCCACTGACGTCCCAATCAAGTGCAAGCCAAGGTTAACAGTGCCATCTACAGAGGGGATCAGTCCACCGTGCGATCTGATCATATTGATGATGATGATGATGGTGATGATGATGATGACGTAAGCAGTTAATACATTAATCTTCCAACAGAAGAGATTTATCAATCAAACACCAATAACCTCACATGATCCAACATCAGCAGCAAAAGTTAGCGCTAATCCACCAATCCGCTTTGTTACAACGGCAGTTTTTAAGGAGAAATGAATTCTGAACGTGTTCCGGCTGATTCAGCGATTCCAATCACATCGGCTTCACAAAAGTTCCGGTCCTGTGTGATCACGGTGAGGAAACGCAGAATATTTACATGACACAGTTTTTCCAAAGAACGAAAAGTCCAAAACACAGCTCAGAAACATTCAAACAAAATGCAAAAAAAATAAAAAATATATGCAGACAAAGCAATCCAATCCTAGTTCCGGTCCTTTATAAATACTGTAATATAATATCCCATTTCCTAAACGATGGTTTATCCCTTCAACTGAAATCAGATGAGTAATACATCCCGTCTAATTTAGCACATCAATGTCGGAGACTAAACACGCAGATTCAGAGATTTAACCGTTTGCGTTGACAAGGGACAGAAAAAAAAGGCTGATGAGGGGCTATTACTGTTTATCCTGAGCCTTATCGCTACTGGCAATGGGCTTGTAAATATTATCCTGTTCTCCTTAATCCACTGCACGATGCCGCGCTCACCCACTTACCGGAAGCCCCGACATTTACCTCAGGATTTGCCGGGGCTTGGGCTGGAGTGGCTGTGAGTGGGAAAGCGCTAATCTACAAGGCAGATTTGGGATTAGTGCAGTGAGCCAGGTGACCCACGGGCCCGAGAGCTCATTGGCCGGTGGTGATCTCGTCCTGTGGTCCTTGGCAGGGGGGGTCGAGTGGCGAGCAGAATCCTGGGTAGCGAAACTAAGGGGTTTCCACAAGTTGGCTTTTTTTCCCCTCTGTTTTTCATCACTCCGCACTCTCTCTCGCTCTCTTCGAAGAAGCCTGATGAGAATTTCACTAATCAGCTGAGGATTAACAGGGACTCAGACAACACTACATCTAATTCCCCCTTCACCGCCACTGGGGCAACAAGAGGCCCCAAACGACACCGCGGAACACCGGCGATGAACACTTCTGCATGTGTGTGTGTGTGTGTGTGTGAGAGAGAGAGAGAGAGAGAGAGAGAGAGCTCAAACTGGGAGCTGCTAATGTGTTTCCTGAAGCAGGTAAATAAAACTGCTGCCTGGAAGATTCAGTTTTCAGTTCTCACAAATGGGATGTTGGGGCTGGAATGGGATGATGGGGGTGTGGGGATGGGGTGGGGTTTAAAATAGAATAAAATGATTGCAATACAATGCACTTGGTGTGTGAAAACATGTAAATGTTCATATCAATTAATATCAATTGTTGTAATAGTAACACAACTGTCACATATTGTTCCAGCCTATTAAAATTGCATGTGTAAAGTAATCTGATTACTCGGTGGGGGTAAATGCAGCCGAGCTTTGCAAAATAAGCCCCAAAGTGCCACCAAACACTCTTCACATTAAAGGCTCTTCAAGTCCAATCATGGCACCCAGAGCACCCACCTGCCCACCTACCCCCCTACCCAACTACTCACCTACCTTCCTACCCTCCTACCCACCCACCCTCCTGCCCACCCTACCCACCTACCCTCCTGCCCACCCTACCCTCCTTCCCTCCTACCCACCTACCCTCCTTCCCACCTACCCTCCTACCCTCCTGCCCACCTACCCTCCTACCCACCTACCCTCCTTCCCACCTACCCTCCTACCCTCCTGCCCACCTACCCTCCTACCCACCTACCCTCCTATCCACCTACCCCTCCTGCCCACCTACCTCCTGTCCTAACTACCCTCCTGCCCACCTACCCTCCTACCCTCCTGTCCACCTACCCTCCTACCCTCCTTCCCACCCTACCCTCCTGTCCTCCTACCCTCCTGTCCACCTACCCTCCTACCCTTCTTCCCACCTAACCTCCTGCCCTCCTACCCTCCTGTCCTCCTACCCTCCTGTCCTCCTACCCTCCTGTCCACCTACCCTCCTACCCTTCTTCCCACCTAACCTCCTGTCCTCCTACCCTCCTTCCCACGTACCCTCCTGTCCTCCTACCCTCCTTCCCACCTACCCTCCTGTCCACCTACCCTCCTACCCTTCTTCCCACCTAACCTCCTGCCCTCCTACCCTCCTGTCCTCCTACCCTCCTTCCCACCTACCCTCCTGTCCTCCTACCCTCCTGTCCACCTACCCTCCTACCCTTCTTCCCACCTAACCTCCTGTCCTCCTACCCTCCTTCCCACGTACCCTCCTGTCCTCCTACCCTCCTGTCCACCTACCCTCCTACCCTTCTTCCCACCTAACCTCCTGTCCTCCTACCCTCCTACCCTCCTGCCCACCTACCCTCCTGCCCTCCTGCCCCCTGACTCTTTCTGTGTATCAAATAAGTCAGTCTCTCGGCATCTGCTCACCATTAGCGTCTCAACCAGCCATTGTGCCTGATGTTGTTCCTGATAATATATTGGAGGCATAAAGGGGAAGCGGGCTGCACTTTGGCTCTGCTGAAGTGCGTTTTGGCTGCACTCCCGTGCATCGAGGAGACAGGTTGGCTTCCCAGCCTCCCACTGATTTGCCGTAATGAAGGAGCTGTCTAAGTCAAACAAACAGGCTCTCTGGAGACGGACCTCAACTACATCCTTAATCCAGGAAGTCTCTCCTATCTCCTCACAAATGGCCCCGAAGTGAGGCAGCGCAGAGCGCGGTGTCATTCATCACAGAATCTCTGGCACGACCAGCAGGTTCCGACTGCTCTCTGTTGGGAAAATGACAGCCAGTCTGGTGGCACCTCAGAACTCTGAGATTCAACAAAGGTGGTTTTGTTTTTCAGAGACACATATTCAACATGTTTAGGTGATCGCTTGTACGGGACTTTTTCCATGATCTTCAATCACCAAATTTCTTTCTTTTTAAGTTGAAAGCACAAACAGTTATTATAAAGTATAATTACCTCCACCAATTACTAATTACAATTATTATTTGTTCAATTTCTGTTAAATCTCCTTCACAGCATAAATTTGTACATTTATTCAAAGGACGGGCCAAAAAAAGATGGCGGCGAAAAGGTGTCGACAAGGAGGAATCGGGGCTAAAAACGTGGGAGAAAAATAGAAAGTGAGCGCTGGCAGCAGGGAAAAGCGGCGGAGGAGTGCTGACACTCGGCGCCGGTCATCAGACAACTTCACAGAGAGCTGAAAGCTCTGCTTCTCCCTCTCCGAACCCTCCCACACAGGGATGGAAGCGGCTGAGAAACTACGGTGGACGATAAAAACCCCGAGCTTTTTACACCTAAAGCTCTGTAAGCTCAGACCAGATGGGGAGAATATGAGGATCAGACATTCAGAAAATCATTTTGCATTCACTTTTACCGGTTTGAGACCCCAACAGACCATCACCGAACGCCACATTTAAGGCTCAGTGAACTTCGAAACCATTTTTATTGACCCCTATCTTTAATTGCAGCCACCCACACACATACTTAGGTGGGTAGATAAATTCTCCTTGGTCCTGTGGTCCTGGATCTCCCTGATCTCTCCTCCCCCATCCTTGATTTGTCATGTCCTGTCATAAAGCTGTTCCAGTTCATCTCTGTGGACTCCAACAGAACCCAGTCCCTCTGTCCATCTCTACGTCTTCAGTGTCGGAGGATGAGGGTCCCTACAGAGAGTCTTGGCCCTGCTCACAGTCCGATGTCCTAAAAAGCGATCAAATGTTTCAAGATGTTAAAATTAAGCGACCATAGAGGAGGAACTAGTGAATCCCTGTGAGGAGTTCCACAGGCAGGATGACCCAGAATCTTCCTCCAGCAAACACGAGGTGGATTTGCTGTTTCAATGTGGGGGACAAAGAGAATTGAACAGGTAAAACAGGTAAAAGCTGGCGAAATCTACAGCAATTGGAATTTCGCTCCACCTCCTGCTGCTTCTGATGGCTGATGTCAAGTTGGCGGGCTTAAGGAAACATAAACGCATCACAAATGTGCTGAAGTTAAAACATTCAGAGATTCAACCATATTTCCTTCGGTATTAAAATAAATGTTAAACATGGGAGTGAATTATACCTGCCTTTGGAAAGTGTTCATAAAATTGTTCTATTTGCATTTGTTATGGGTGAACTATTGTCTTTACCTGTAAATAAAATACCATAATAAAAAGAAACACACTTTTGATGATCCTTGCAGTGTAATAAAAAGGCTGCCCAAGCAAGACAATTTTCTAACTATGTAACTAATTTATATTTCACTTGTGTATTAAATTAGGTATAAACTGAAATAAAAAGAACTTCTGTATTTGTAAAGGATTGTTTTTCAATGATTATTTAAAAGAAGACAGTGTCCAAATCCTTGCAAATTAGCTTACATTTATATTTAACTGAAAGTTTTGAGCCATTTCTTTAGAGCTTTTATCCAGTGCTGCTGATCATTATTGGGGTTCTGTACATTTTCCACCCAACAAAAGCCCTTCCAAAGAGCTAAGACTATAAGACGGTGTTTGCGAGTTCGCCGGCGATGCCAACAAGGCAACAAGGAGCTGAAGAGAATTGGAGAGCGAGTGTTCAGCCAGTTCAGAAAGCTGAAAACAGCTGTGTTTTTACAACCGCTGAAACGCTAGAGGGATGCTTTTTTTTTTCAAACCAGCTACCAATACGACACCTGCCATTTCCATCACAGCCATGCGGTCACAAAGGCAGCAATATATCTGTCAGCAGGATCAAATGCTCAATAGAGCCCGCGAGACACTCAATTCCTCAAGACACCCACTCCGCTAGCTTCAACGAAGCCCGCAAACCCCTGAAGCTGGACACCGGTGCCCAATTCTTTTAGGATATCCTTGTATTTTCAGTAAGTAAGATACTTCCTTCACCTGTCCAAATGGCCCAAAGAGCGACGTGTTGGGAACGCAGAGCTCATGGCTGCTCTCCCAAAACATGACACTCAGAAATTCAGTTTAGGAAACCTCAACACAAACGTGTGCAGGTGCACAAAAAGGTGCCTCAGTTCACTTTCTCTGTCAAAGTCCTGACAGCGCAGGGAGAGAAGAAGATCTCCCCGGCCTTTGTGTGGAAACATCTAGCTGTGGCTCAGCCCTAAACTTGACATGAGCATTAAATAGCCCGGATCTTTTGGGATCTTCAGGTCCGGTGTGACTGTTGTACCGGGCAAAGACGCTCTAAGAAGTAAAAACCCCGAAGAAGAAAGAAGGAAACTGTGAGACTGGCTCAACCCACGGGGGATTAAGGAGAGGTCACCATGGATCAGCTGGGTCTTCCTCTCCCATAGAGGAGGCAAAACAAATATTAATCACCTCCAACACTTCACGCACAAAGGCCCCCGAAAAGCGAGGGCAGGAGGGCTGGCAGAGAGAACGACATCGGCTTCAACAACTAATGAAAGCCCCCCACTGGGGCTTTTCCGCATAGGGGCCGATCCTCTTCTGACATCTTATCGTGTTGATGTCTTCTTCTGCTCGAATTCAGACCTGAATGTGTGGGCACGAGGAACCGTCTCCATTTTGTTGAGAATTAAAGATACGTTAGTGGAATATCTGAGCAGCTTTTTGGATGAAACAGTTCAAATAGCTTTAATTCGTAGCTGCCACAGTGGTGCAGTTAGAAGGGGGAGAATAAGAGGAGGGATGTGTTCAATGTCAACAGGAACACAGAAACGTCAGATTTTCCAAGCTAAGGTGTTCTACTGTTTAATCACAATCTAAAAGACTTGAAGCTAATTTGGAGTTTGTACAGTACAGATATTAACCATTAGCATAAACACTGACGAATAATAAAATATGTGAGGACAATACTGGATTTAGAAATGGGGGATTTGTTACAAACACATTCCTGAAAAAGCAGATCCAGTTCTGCTACCATCAGAAAATGTCTTGAAAACCTTCCACCAAATATGCATTTATTTCATTCCTTATTGCCAGCACTGCCCACACCCCCGTTCCCCTCCACCTCCTCTGAATCCTTCGTCCATGAGGCATCTCACGAGTGGCAACAATGAACCCCACCTGGCATCCTGGCGATGGCGCCATCTGGTCCCGGCCACTGCTCGCCATCAGGCCAAGAGACAGTGTACCCACACTGGCAGCGTGGTGTTGTTTAATGAGCACATATGAGCAAACACTTGACTGCCAGGTGGCGACGCCGCCACGCCATGATGGCCAGGCAGGGTTCTGCCATTGCTGTTCAAACCCGGGGGCATCAAAGGGGGGCCTTAGATTTCCAAAGTAACTAAGCCATAATCCACCCCTTATTGGTTCCATTCATATTGAAATACATGATCAGAGGAGCTGAGGAGGCCCTAATCTTGCCAATGAGCAGTCCGGCACAGCTGCAGGGATAAAGTCAGAGTATGGGGCCACCAGTATATTAGAAAAACTCAGGCCTTGCTGATTGGATTAGGTATAGACAGGATGGGGGGGTGTCAGGGGTGAGGAAATGTCATCTTCCACCATTGTGTGTGGCGTGGTGGTCCTGGGATCAGGAGGTGGGGCAGACACACTTGGTCTAGCGGTTCGCTGACCCACAAAGGATGAATCGGAGGGAGTGAGATGAAGAATAGCAACAAGCAAAAGCGGCGGTGAGAGCCGGGACGTGGAGCCAGGCCAGGCTAGCGCCTCCCAACCGCCCGCGTTAGCTAGTGTCACATTGAGTTGCACGATGGCAGTTTTAGGGAGGGAAAGAAAGAGAGAGTGAGAGGACTAAACCGGGCATTATCTGTCGACTTAAAGGTTTGTACTGGTTCCTCTGGTAGGAAGAGCCGCCCGTTTAAGTGTGATTGAGCGTGGCTTACATGAGGATCAATGGTTATCCTCTCGACTGTTTTGTTTTGAGGTTTCGTTTCTGTATTTACTGTGAGGAAAAGAAGAAGCCATTTTGTTTCGCAAAGCAGCGAGCCAAATATCCCCCTGGTTGTGTGTCTGGCGCTGTCGGTGTGGGTTATTCATTCGAATGGACAAACTCCTCCCAATTTAAAAAATACCTTATTCCATTCCACACATTTTTTTTTGTTAATTTTGTACAACATTAGGGCTAAAGATTAGTTAAGTATGGTAAACCTGTCCAGCCGCAGTGCCTTCTGGGACACGAGGAGCACCACGGCCATTTATCTCCAACTCTTCACCTTTGGGTATTGGCAACATCCCATTTGGCTGATGATCCCTCAATCAGTGGCGGAGTGGCTGTTAGCGGTGACAGTTGTATATTCTTACACGCTGAAACAGAGGCGAGCGGGCGACTGTTGATTCGCGAGAGTACCACCATGTTTAGTCAGGGCCGAGGTCACCGGGGCTCGCCGCGAAGAGCCGGGGTCTGAAGTTACACATTTTAAACAGACGTGGGATCTCAAGGAAGTGACATTCCTGCCAGATTTTTTGCTATTTCTCAGCAAATCCAGGACCTCCATTGACATTAGACTCTAGCTCGAAACCTTTGGGGTGACACCAGGTAATGTTCTTTTACATTTGGCACTTTTAATAGATTTTCCTGTCATTATCCACCTATTTTGTTGTACTCGCACCCTTTATGGTTATCACGGGCGCTTTCAGAAGCTACATGCACATCCTGGAGAAACTCTCATATAGTGTAGTGAGGGTTTTGTTGTCGTGGCAACCACATGTCCGTCTGTTGAATTCAGTCAGTTATATCGATATCAGCTGCAATCGGTTTGATAAATAGATTCATGTCCTACGTGAGCGGTTTGGTGTGATGGACGAATAGCTTGATGTTCAGTCCAAAGTGAGAACATGCCATGAGGTTAAAGGTCAGGACTGAAGAGCGAGTCCATCCTCAGGACACACAGGTGTCACCTCTCCTTTGCCGAACAGTTAAACTGTCCTTCTGTGTGATAGAGTTCAATCGTTAACAAGTAGTTGCTTTTGCATGGCAAAAAAATGAGTGTGAAAAAAATGAGTGTGAAATAAAAACAGGTGGAACTCCAGAAAACGAAACCTGAGAGGAGGACCTACAGATTCAGACAGAGGAGGAGCAGAAGACATGAAAAGAGGAGGAGGAGAAGAAGAAAGAAAGAAGCAATCAACTTAAGGAAAAAGTAAAAAAAGAGATGGGTCGTAAAAGCAGGGAGAGCATTAAGACCTCACATTTGAAGATTATTTAAGAAATTAGGAAAATGAAATCCAAATATGTTTCACATGTAAGTGTTTTAATTAAACCTATAAATTGAAATGCTCTATTTTCTTAATCTGGAGAGCTCTAAGAGTTCAAACTCTGAGGCTGAGGGACACTAAATCCTCATTCTGTTAATTATGGCTGTAAGAAATATTTTGGATGAGTGAAAAACTACTTGGCGGAAAGCGTCCGTGAGAGATGCTCCTGGGAAATTATTGTTTTTAAGTGAATAAGTTGTCTCTCCCTCTGCAGAGCGAACAGGGATTTTGAAGGGGATTAAAATCAAAACAAACAAAATGTCGAAATGAGGAGAAGAGCAGGGGAAGAATCTTTAAAAAGGGAAATCAATTTCAAGCATGAACAGAAACACGGAGACGATGTGACGAGGAGGCGAGATAAAGTGGCCAACTGAACAGGCTCGTCCACGCTGCTGCCATTTGATTTCTGATGTGAGCAGAAGAGCCCTGATCCAACTGTTGACACGAAGGTGGAGATCATATTAAACCTTGAACGCAACCACGTGACTAATGTTGTCGCACGCAGCGGCAGACAAGAGATGTGACAACTAGCATGAGCCGCAGAATATAAACAGGCAAATTAGACTGAACGGCACAAATAAAGCTAAAATAACATGCAATGTGTGTTTATTTTAAGAATCTCATTCTAAACATTGATATTAACACATAACTACATCAACAGATGCAGATTTTCTTTTTCCCCAGCAAAGTAGTCTCTCAGTAAAGTGATATTAAAAATATTAGTAATAATAATACTGACACAGAAAATGGCACAAATAGATTATTCTATTGGCAGTGACCTTTCAGGGTATAATTTTCAGCATAAATATCCACTTATATCTACATGGTTTTATGTGCTGGGGGAGTTTTAGTTGTTGTATTCCTTGTTTGTAATAATAGTAATATTATTACTATAATGATGATGATGATAATAATAATAATAATAATAATGATAATAATAATAATAATAATAGCAATAATAACATTATTATTAGTGTTGTTGTGGCAAAATAGCTTATTATCAAGCCAAAATTTTAAAACAAGGCTTGCAGACAGTGATGGATCTTGGTTGGATTTTTGTGATTCCATTATTCTGGGACGATTTACTCTGCATAGATCCAATAATCTATCATTAAAGTCACAGATAAAACTCAAAGTGACAAGTTTACACTTGAACTGAATATAAAACAGACACTGAAATGAGAATCCAGGCCATTTCTGCATGCTATTTTAAAATTAAAATGTGTCTTTGTATGATTCTTTCAGGCTGTGAATGATCTGTCTTTCCTCTATTTGGGTGATTTGATGCAACGCTGCGCCCCCTAGTGGAGCTGCATGTCTACTGCATTCAGACGGAAGACCATAAAGTCAGGTAAACACTCAAATGTATTAAATAATCCTGTAGAGTTATGGACGTCAAAAGAACTAAAGAAAATTATTAAATGGGTCAAATTTATAAGGAATTACCCCTCCCTTTATTAAAAAAGAAAGATGGTTCAGTTACAAACACACAGGGATAAAATGACTTCTACATCTTCACAACAAGGCCTGCAACAAAGGCACGTTTTCTTTGGTTTTATTGTGTTTGTTGGAGAAATTTGCTACTTTACTCACAAACTTACAAAAAGTAACTTTATTTTCAGACATTTCAATGAATTATGTAGATAAAGTGAGCATAATCACCATCTGCATGTCAACATGTTATTACGCCAGCATTATTTTACTCGCATGATATGAGTGGTTGAAATAGCACCACATTACTTTTGTCGAGTCCTGAAATTGAGTGCTGGCTGTGGGTGTTCCATGAGCCCTTGCGTTGCACCAACTTGTCAGGGCAGGACAGAACTCTGGGGTGGGCAAATCTGCTCCAAGTGCCCCAGGGACTGGGGATTACCCCGGGCTATTGGGCTGCTTCCAAACAGGTGAGGAGACAGGTTAGACATGACTGACTTTGTCGGGCCGTCCAGGGCTTAAGCATGTGCCTTTAAAAGCATCTCGGTGGGTGTTCCTGCTGCTCTCCACTGGCACCCCCTGCTTGTTTGTTTGTCAGTCATTAGACAGGCATGTTCTTAATCTGAATGGTAGTGATTACCGGGTCAGACGAATCAGGCTAATTGTGTGTGTGTGTGTTCTGGGTGTAATAATAATGCCACCACTTTGTGTTAATGAAGTCAAGTTGGCTGGTTTTGTCCTTCAGTGACAGGGATCGTCACTGAAATCCTGATTTTAGAAACTCATTGTGACCAAGCTGACATTGATTCCGGCCTCAACGACAGACCTCGTCCATGCTTGGGAATTTGTGCTTTAATAAAGCCCTAATCACTGCTAAGCATTGTTTATTTTCTGCTGCCCTTACCCCAGGGCCACACAAACGTTAACCCCTCTGATGGTGTGGTTTCTCTTAATGCCCCACATATCCTCTAAATACCATCATTGATGCAGGATTTGCCTTTGATCATTCTGCTCATTAATGTTTGTGTAGGTGACCTGAGTCGGCCTCTGGGGAACAACTTTACATAAAATATAGATATTCTTTTTAACCTATTCTAAATATCTTTGATGCCTTTTCATAGAAAAAGTCAGAACATAATAATTCAGTTCCCATCATAAGGTTAAAAGAAACTGAACTACGGCGCCCCCTAGTGGGAATTAGCGTTTGTACAAGCAATGGCTGAATATGTCGATATCAATTCAGCTTTATATAATATCTGGTCATGAATGTCAATTTAGGAGGTGTCTCGGTGCTAGACATCTAAATAAGTACCAAAAACATCCCATCCTGTTTATCACTGCCTGTCACTGATCTTCTTATCGGGGCCAGATTTCCACCGTTTGCTCAGGGAGCATCCCATTCAGGCAAATGTGTTTGCTTATACTCTCAAGACATGTGGGCTTAGGCATGAAATATCAAACAGGACAACTGTTTAATGGGATGCATCCGCACAGGAACACACACTGACACACAGCTTAGTGCTGCTATCTTTGTGAGGCCTTTACAGTCACTGGTTACCCTTTAACTAACGTTAACGTTGGCCAAAGCATCCCGGATGTGTTTAAATGTTGTGAATTATTTATAAGGCTGAGAAAAATTGGGACTCCCCAGATGAACCACAAACCACATGGACCCCACACATGCAGAAAGACACACACGCACAATTAAGCATGCATCCAAATGCATACACATGCTGCATTTCCTGGAACGCAAATGAATCTGCAAACACCGCCCCCACCCCCCCAATCCCTCCATACCTTAGCCTCCTCGACATCAGTCCTCCAGCATGCCTGCTGAATGATCAATACTGGCACTGTAGGATTTAAATTAATAATTTGTGGAGGAGAGAGCTGTGAGTAGAGTGGGTGAGACAGTGGATGTGTCCTGTTGTGTTCAGGGAGCTGGGGGGGGCTAGATTACCCATGTGCCAGGGGAATCTAATGCAATTACGAGTGTTTGCTTACACCATGTGTCCCCTTCCGTCTGCGCAGCGGCATCGGGACTGCGCCCGTCGCCATCCTCCCATTCAGCTCACGTGTTTGTTTTCAGTATTTGCACCCCCAGCGCCCCCCCCACCCCACTTGTTCCTGTCTTCAATATCGCTAATTAAAGTAAACCAATAAGGTTGGGGGAGGACCCAGATTGAATTTTCACCAGCAACTCTGAAGTCAAAAGGGGGAGTTGTGTGGGAAGGATGGAGGGGGTGATGGTGGGGTGTCGCCTGCAAAATATACATTATTTATAGGCTAATGTAAGAGAGAATGCCACATGGGGAGGGAAAGGTGGTTTGTCTAAGAGATTAGCAGTGGCCTGCTTATTAGCTTTAGCTTGCTTTTTTCAATCATTTGCACATTCTTTAAGACCACAGATAGATAGATAGATAGATAGATAGATAGATAGATAGATAGATAGATAGATAGATAGATAGATAGATAGATAGATAGATAGATAGATAGATAGATAGATAGATAGATAGATAGATAGATAGATAGATAGATAGATGTTCTCCCTGTTGTTCTCAGGGATTTGAGATGCAAACATGGAGCAGGCGGGCGGTGACAAAGAGACTTCTGCTCGAGCGACCGTGATGAGGTGGTGGATGTTGTTGGTTCTCACAGCGTGAGGTTTTGGGAACATCCCCCACGTCCACACCTCCCCTATTATCACATATTTGATGTTAAAATCGCAGCTAAAGTTTAAATCTGTGTGTTGAGCCAGTTGAAACATTGACGTGAGTCAAGCCACTTTTGCACCCCTGGGGCTTGTAAATGTAATTCTGGGATGGTGATTTGCACAGGTTAAGGGCAGGGGTTGCACACCAGGGGCGTGCTGAATTTACTCTTGCCAGTGTTGCTTCTCCAAAACCTTCCAGGACTTCAGACGGACACACAGAGTGGCTACAGAGTGGAAATGCGCCTCCTCCTGCACGTCTAGCAGGATCCAGAGGCGTAAAAGGCACAAGAAAAAAAAAAATGTGTTCACCTGAAAAGTAAGAAGACATTAAATAAAACACGGCCCAGAATCCCGACTTTTCAACGGAGGCCTGAACTCATCACCATGTTGCTGTGCTGGAATATGATGACATGATGATGTTCTGCGTACTGTACACTTCAGTTAACTGGGATAAACTATATGTAAACAGTGATTCATGCTCTTCACGCTGACTGAACGCTGCAGGCTGCTGCAAATACATCTGAGTAAATGTAAATCCAGTTTCCAGGCGGATCCAGCGTGTGTAAGTGCAAACATGTCAGCGTGATGGTTGCTAATGGATAACGGCCTCACCGATAACCTACATCTCAAGGTTCTTCTTTTGCGCCGTGGTTATGTGCCAAATATATATCTGCTGCTCAAAGTAGTTTTTTCCCCCTTTCTTGAGTCCATTTGTGTTCTGGCAGCAGGCCACAATGGAGCGATTTGGCCTCATCTGTGGACAGCAGTGAATCATGGGAGGAGAAGAAAGATTACGTGCTGGCTGTGAGGGTTGCAGCATAACAAGGTGAGTGTGAGTCACCAGCCACGCGTTTGGATCCATGATCCGGGAGCAGAATATACCCTGGACGGGTTCTTCATCACGGCAGATAACAGAACAAAATCACATCAGCCTGAAGCACCAGTTTTGATCCTCTGTTGGGCTCAGGTTCGACCGCTGTAGCAGCCACAATCACACAGCCACCGTCGGATGTCTGTATTTCCCTGGTTTGGATGATAGCTGGATCTACTCATGTTCATGCAAATGTATATTTTACACATCTCACAGTCCAAGTATGATGATTTATTTCCCAGGTAAAAATCATACATCTCTTATTAAAATACCCAGACTGAATGTTTGTGATGTCTTTAAATGATGTTGTGGGAAATTTTCATCACAAAATTAAGAATTAGGTATGGAAGGTGACTTATGTCAAAATCTTCAGAGTATGTTTTTATCAGTTGCTCCGGGGACCTGATCCCACTGTGTGTTTGACCTTAACTCTCCAATGACCTTTACGAAGCACCCTGATGTGGTGGTCAGGTGACAGTCATGTGACTGGGGCAGGAAGTGACTTACAGAAAACAATGTCACCTGTTCACAAACATGAAAGCGCTCATTCCAAAAAGCTCTTTTTAAACACCAGGCAACTTTAAACACATGTTGTCAACAACAACATGTCCAACATGACTTTTAACCCGTTCGATATTTCTTATTGAGATCAATATAAAACAATTTAAAGAATTGGATAATTTGTGTTATTGAGCAGTAAAAACGTCATGTAAATTATGTGCCAATGTTATGTTCCCCCATGATTTTCCTTTAAAGGCAAATGGCCTTGTGTTGTCATTGTTTGATAAATGAAACATGAAAAAAAGCTAAAAATAATGTATTAAATGAAGGTATGAGTGTAAAGGTACTTTTATCTAGTTATAGCTAAAATAATGGAAGATTTCCATTCCTCGGCTTAATTGTAGATTTTTCCATACATGACTGAAACTAGCAATTTCAGCCCAATTATATTCTTACAACAACACACACAAACAAAACCCTTTACTCAAACATTCCCAGGACTTAGCCAGCCCCCTGTGGAAAACAGGAGTGGAAAACTGAGCAGGTTTGGGAGGTAGCTAAATCTCCCAGTACTTTCCTCGTGCTTGTGAACTTCTTTTGGGGGATTAGGGGGTAAACACACAAGGTCTGAGAGAAAAGGCTGCCCCTTCCTCCAGTGCATAGCCACATGAAATGATTCTGTTGACTCAGTGTTGGCACATTGGAATGAGGCATTGTGGGAGTTGAGAGAGGGCTGGAGACGGAGGCTGCCGAGTCCAGGAAGTCAACCGTTTGAGCCTGCAGAGCTGTGGTGATGTTATAGAATCACCTTTAAATTTCAGCTTTAACTCAGCCACACGAGGTATGAGATTTGTCGGTAGTACATAATAGTGCACGTCATCTCATGCCGCAGCGTTTGACTCAGCCCCAGATGTGTGAGAAACCTTCAGCATGGCCAATGAGGCAGAGCAAACAAAGGAGCGCCCTGATAGCACCTCGCAGCTAATCTCTCAATTACTACATTACTGCTGCTGTCAGACAAAACACAACAGCAGCTTAGTGCTGTCACACACACACACACACACAGACAACCCTTCAGATGTGCTTGTGTGTATTGGTGTGTCTCTGTGGTAATAACTGTGTGGGCTGTCTGATGCCATTCTTTGTTGTCTCTCTGTTGCAACTTCATTCTAGCACACAAAGGTGGGCACAGTTGATTGGGCTTAATGTAAGCCGCTCAGCGATTGGAGGAGGAGAGCATCACGTGATGCAGCTGCAGGGCACCGGGGTCAACAGCTTGTGTCCCACAAATATTTCAGTGCCGTGACCCACAGTGCTCTTTGGAAGATTCACAGCATGTAGCAGGATTTTTTTTTAAATAAAATGTAATATATCAAACATGCCGACTGACGGCCTGCTTTAAATATGTACCTTTAATAATGTGGTGACAACATAATTATCGGAGAAGATATTTGTCATTTAGGGTATTTTTGCTGCTAGATTGATTTCTTATAAAAATATAGTATTTCTGATTCCTCTAATGGTATTTTGTTCACTTATTTACCTGCATGTTCCTCTTATCATACCCCCCACCCCATATTTAACAGAAACATTGAGACTATATAATAATTGAAATTACACATACAAAAAGCAAACAGACATTACTGATTTAATGTAGTCATAAACATAGTCAACTATGCCCAAATTGTGTGGCTCCAGAATGAAATAAATTCCCCCGAATGTTCTGCTTAAAATCACAACTTCATTGGCTTCAATCATCTCAGGAAAGAAAATCACTGTGAACAATGAGAAAAGGGAGATTCACAATAAACAACCCAATTAAAGACACTAGAAATCATTTGTTGACATCAGCTCAAACACAATTACAAATGTTTAAAAGTCTATACTTTGTGGTATATTTCAAACCGAGCAAACACAGCAGGATGTTGCCTACGCCTGGTTTGTTTTGCTGTTTTCTTTTTAGGTTTTCTTTAGCCATCATCTGTCTGTCACACAGGAATAAAGCTTAATAAATAAGAAGAAATCTTTTGATCCCAATCTAAATATTGCGAATGACAAGGCGGCTTTTTCTGACTTTTTCCTCTCAGGCACGTTTTTATTTGTGTGGTGACATTTACCTTAGCTGGCATTTACGTTATTTGTCAAACATCTTCTACTTGGGTGTGACAGAGTTATTGGCAGGAGGAAGAAAAAAATGAAAGAGTTAATAAAGAGTTGTTTTTAATTGATAGCTCGCGACCATTCAAAGGCATGTGAGTCCGAAACGTATAAAACGCTGGAGTTGTAACTCAGACGGGCTGTCCTGGGATCAGTTACAAAATGTTGTGACAGTTCGAGAGGTTTGGGAGGTCAGGGTGGGAGCGGAAGGTCCCTGCTGTGGATGGTTTTCCCATATATGAGACCCAGAGTCAGACACGTCCCCACCAAAGCCTTATAAATCAGAGAACATGTCCAACGTTTACAGATGAGGCCGCCGTCCAGCCGCCACCTGCCAAAACCTGTCTTCCTCCTCTTTTGATCGTCATTCAGCTTTCCATGTTGCTTTCAGAGACTTCGGGGTTCTACGTATAATCTGTGATTGATGGCCTGCAGGTAAAAGAGGTCAGTATGAAAGGAACAGCTCTTCTTTAATATAAGATGGAAAAGCAGGGAGAATTGGCAAATCGGATCCAATTGGGACTTCAATAAGTGCTTCTTCACCGTGTAGAAGAAGCCTTTGTCTCCTCCTGATGGCTCCCAACTGTTGTTTTAGCCCATCTCAATTTGTAGACTCTATTTAAATCAATATATAATATTACCAGGGATGAAATTTGGTAAGCATGACCACATGAAGCAAATATCCTTCCTGGCCAAGGACAGATTCGCCCATTTGGTTCCTGTTTATACCCCGTCTTCTATACATACAAGGTGTTTAATTCCAGTTTACACATGATATCAGAACCACAATCAGAGTAGCCGCCAAGTGAAATAAATGCAGATGTTTATATTTGACAGGATGTTACAAAAGCTACTGCACTAGCAGCACATTGTACTTGATAAAACAAGTGCAATTTCATTATAAAGGACAACAAAACGATCACACATAATCAGAATTTAATTTGTATCAGAATGCAGTCAAACGTATCCTTGAAACTTAGATAAAAGTTGGAAACAGACGCTCAAAAGCTTTTATTTGGTGTAGGACTGCCATCTAGTGGACGAAGATATAATTGCTACAAGTTAAAGGCGGTGAACAATCATAAAGGGATGGAGCCTCAGGTTAGTCTTCAGGCCACAGACTGATAACTGCGCGGATGCTAAAAACAAACACAACAGAGGAAAGAGTCAAGATAGTCACCATACAGAATCATTAATTTTTAACAATTTTTTAGACAATTCCAAAGGATAAAAATGTTTAACAACCCAGAGTTGAGAAACTCAAACTCAAGAGATTTACTGTTATACATGTGCATTATTATTATTCCATGATAACTATAATAATTTTCCTTTAGCTGTAGTTTAACACAATATATCTGAATAAATCATTTAAATCTTTGCGCAGTTTGGGCTCAAAGCCCATTGTTGCCTCCTGACAACTACATTTGCAGCTACAAACCGATCAAATCTCACCTTTCTCCTCGTTTCAACATGTCAAAGGCCTCATTGATTTGATCCAGTGGGAGTCGATGAGTGATGAACTCATCCAGCTTCAGCTCTTTGTTCATGTAGGCGTCCACCAGTTTGGGCACATCCCGCACACTTTTCAAACCTTAAAATAAGATGGTTGTACTGTTTTACATCAAAATCATATGTGGATGTGCACTGAAATATGGTGGTAGCTATCCCTCCTTTTGTTATTAAAAATGATATCAGGAATGAATCAACTGTTTTTCTACCTCCAAAGTAAGTCCCCTTTAACGTTCGTCCCATTAGGAGCTTTTCAACCAAAACATTCATTTCTTCGGTTTCTGTCCAACCAGCGATCACACACACCCCCCAAGCATCTCTGGTGGACTCCAACGCTGCTCTCTAGGACACCAGCAACAGTTGATTACACATACTTATACATTCACAGACTTAAAATATGCCCTACCATGACAGCCGGACTTCCCACACACTCAATGGCATAGTCCACCCCTCCATGTGTCATCTCCACCAGAACCTCCTGGATGGGCTTCACGTGATCTCTGGGATTCACACATTCAGCGGCGCCGAGCATTTTGGCTTTGTCGAACTTGTCTGGGTTGATGTCGACCCCGATGATTCTTCTGGCCCCTGCAGCCTGGCAGCCCATGACGGCAGCCAGTCCGACAGCTCCGAGCCCAAAAACAGCACACGCTGAGTCTTTTTCAACCTGAATGGCAGCAAGTACGGAATCACTGAAAAAAATGTACCTACGTAAAATACAACTTTCCTTAATTTCACTAATTATAATTTTACCTTCTCAGAAAATATAATTTCATATTTTATTCTCAGGCAAGATCTATTTGCTTTACTCTTGTTTTGAGTGCCAGGTTTAAAGCTACACTTGATGCATTGACCTTCATTTTAGCACATTTTGGAGGCAGATATTTTAGTACCTTGGCTGCATTCATAGCAGCACCATAACCTGTAGAGACGCCACAGCCCAGCAGAAAGACTTTGTCCAGTGGTGCGTCATTTCTTATCTTTGCTAGTGAGGTATCAGGAACCACAGTGTACTGGGAAAAGGAACTGACACCCAAGAACTGGTACACCTGCTGCCCCATGCAGGAGATCCGGCTCGTACCATCAGCTAAGACGCCCATTTGTGTATTTGCCCTGAAAGCCACAAAACAGAACTAATTTAATCATTGTAATTATTATAATCATAAAGTATAAAAAGGTAATTTTAAAGTCGTAATTTAATGACCATGTAAATACCCTACTCTTTCATAAAAGTAATATGTATATAGTAATATGTATAAACGTATGTGCATGTGACAGTGGAATCACCAGTTCTTCTTGCAGTGATTTGTTTTGGAACTCTTGCATCGTTCACATTCATCACACTGTGGCAGAAACAGAGGAATAACTTTGTCACCTATAAAATGGTGCAACGGCACAATAGACACATTTTGGTTAGACATCGTTGGGGGTAAGGGGCTCAGGAAACAGAAAGCCAAATCATGTTGTGGGCTGAATGACGCACCGGGAGAAAATTTGCCAACTTCCGGTCCGACGCTCTCTACTATCCCTGCTGCTTCGTGGCCGAGAACTGATGGGAACGGCCTAAACTTGAGAGCTTTGTTGATCTGATGCAGGTATTCACTGTCTGTATGGCACACACTTGTAGCAATGACCTGTACAAACAATTTGCATGCATATCATTAAAAACATGAACAATACAAATGTTATAAAGCCGATGTATGGAGAAAACAGTGGGATGTTATCTTGGGAAGTTATCTAGTTTACTAATTACACTTTTACTGCTCTGTAGACCATTTTTGGCTGCAGCACACCTTGATCCGGACTTCATGGGCTTTTGGTGGGGCTACCTCTACCTCCTCAATGCAAAGAGGCCTCCCGGGCCCCCATGCAACTGCTGCTTTGCATTTGATCACCTAAGAGAAATTAAAACAGTGCTGGGTGATATTATTGTGATCACTCAAAGCTGCTCTTTATCCGGTAAACAGCACTCAGAAATGTTCGTCACAATTTGGGCAGCAACATTTTAACTTATGCATTAGATTACATGCATAGAATTAACTTTTATTATTAGAGTACATGAACAGTATACACTAAAATACGTCAAACAAGTATTTATTGCCCTTACCTGACTATTTGTCGTCATTGATTACTGGTTTCCGAAGACGTCTGGCTGCCTTTCAATAAAATACAAATACTTATTACTATATTGTGGGTCCTTTTTTAAGCACGGCTGAGGCGAGTTTCGGAGACAACACATATACTGTATTTTGGTTATTTTGTTCGTTTTAACGGCAGCTGTTTCTTTAAGATTTGATTTTACGACGATTTGCGACACTAGAAGACAACTTTACGACAGCCCCTGGTCACACGTGTTGTCATCACATGGAAGTCCACAGGAGTAAATACCAACGGCTAGCAGATCGACTTTAATAAGTTAGTTATTTTAACTGCGTGTAGAAAACGTGTGATGCACTATTTACTATACCTTATAAGTGCGTCAGCAACCTTTTGATTTGTGAAGGAATTGCCACGTAATGTTATAATTATGAATGGAAACTTTGATAGCATGTTACTAGCTAACGTTAACATGTATGCATTGATGCTAATTCCACAGTGGTCTAACTTTTGCCTTCTTGTGAACATTGTTTTCCTCTTGTCTTTCTACAGGGCTTGAATAGAGATGTCTTTCAGAGGAGGTGGACGGGGTGGTGGAAGAGGTGGAGGATTTAACCGAGGTGGTGGAGGTAGAGGCGGCGGTTTTAGAGGTGGTGGAGGATTTGGACGGGGTGGGGGCAGAGGCGGTTTTAATAGGCAGCAAGACTATGGTCCACCAGAATACGTTGTCGGTAAGTTGTTGGTAGTCTTATCAGAGATGTGTAAAAGATCCTTACTTAATTTCAGTGATAGGATTAAAATTGCACTAAACAAGCACGATGCATGCAATGGGAAGTGCTAAAGGTTGTAGAGTCAAGCTGAACTTTACCAAACCTGTGTGCTGCGTTTTCATGGATTAGGGTCATGTTGGACAGGGGAAAATAAGCTTGTTCCCCGTGTTGGAATGAATACAATCATTTAAATAATTCATGCAAATCCATAGTATACAGTATTAAATATAGCATCATTTTAGTGTGTCACATTCGTATGATAGCATGTTTATTAAAAAAATATATATGTATAAACAACATCCATCCTTTGCTCCTTATCCTTACTCTCGTAAATGCACTAATATTTAAACCAAATGGCACCATCTGCTGTTTGTGCGCGGTGCTGTAGTTTCTCTATTTCAATGTTTGTCAGGTTTTGATGTCCTGTTTTAAACGTGTTGCACAGTAAAGATCAAGACGTGTTTTGATATTTAAAATAGAATATGTTGTTCTTTGTCTTTTCTACTCTGCAGCACTTGGGGAGTTCATGCATCCATGTGAAGATGACATTGTATGTAAATGTACAACAGAGGAGAACAAAGTTCCCTATTTCAATGCACCGGTATATCTGGAAAACAAGGAACAAATTGGGAAGGTGGATGAAATATTTGGCCAGCTGCGGGGCTTTGTATCCTTGATTTAATGACAGAAATCTTAAAACAAATGAGAATTTAAATAGCTGTTTTATTATCTGTGTAAAATGCTAGAAAAAACCTTAACCAACCATGCAGTATTTTTCAGTCAAACTTTGTGAAAACATGAAGGCGTCATCTTTTAAGAAAATGCAGAAGGTAAAAAAAAAAGTACAATAGTTTAATTTTCACCCTATTTTTTCTATCTGTATGTATAAATTTGTCATTTTAGTTTTTTATAGATCCAATGAAGCTTCTCCCACTGCAAAGGTTCCTCCCTAGGCCACCTGGAGAGAAGGGTCCACCAAGAGGAGGTCGAGGTGGGGGAAGGGGTGGTGGTCGTGGAGGTGAGACATTTAAGCAATCTAAGTCCGACTGATCGTCTCTATAGTTGTGAAGATGAAGTTGTAGTTTATATCATGTAAAATAAATCATTTTAAAAGCCAACATTTCTTATAATTAGGCGGCTTTCGAGGCCGTGGCGGCGGCTTTGGAGGTGGCCGTGGCGGCGGCTTTGGAGGTGGCCGTGGCGGCGGCTTTGGAGGTGGCCGTGGCGGAGGGTTTGGAGGCGGCCGTGGTGGTGGCTTTAGAGGAGGTGGAGGACGTGGATTCAGAGGTTTCTTCTTTTTTTCTAGTCCTCTTTAGATGGATATTTGTCTTAACCTCAGAGTGAATATATTATTTTGTGACCTGCAGGTGGAAGATGATGTGGCCGTGATGATCTGTATCGTTCCATTATCATCTGCAAACAACACATTTTCCAACAGGTGACCTGTGGGCCTCAGGATATTTACTTTTTCTAAGACTGAGTTGTGATTTTTTTTTTTTTTGTACCAGGTCTGAATGTGACAGATCCTGATTATTTTATTTAAAAGGGTCGTGCGTGTGTGTCAAGTGTGCGTGAATGACAGTGTGTATAAGATAGCAACAATGTGCCATGTACAAATTTTCTGACACGACAGCTCCTCATAAAACTTCATAAATGCCTTTGAAAAAATGTTCATGTCCACAATTTGTTAAACCGTAGAATAATATTGTTGCTTTCTTTATTACTGTGTCTAATAAATTTAAGAAAAGAAAATAGGCATGTCATTCTAATTTTATGCAATGTTTTTTCTTACCAAATATTACATTCATTTTGATTTGGCCTGTAATGTTTTTGACTGTGTTTTGACAACCATATTTAAGTGTGTGAATTTTGTCACTTTGATAACTCTTTCTAAAACATCTACACAATAGAAATCAGTGAAGTCTTTTTTAATTAGTTTTCTCTATTACAACTGTTGGAATCAAGAACCATCACAATATAAACAATGATACAACATGAGTGAGGGAATATTAGATTTGATTTTTAGGAATGCACAGATCCACGATCAATAGTAGATTTTGAATCTCTGACGTCAGGCTTTACGTATTGCGCAACACTCGAGTCGTCGTTTCTGATTGGTCAGTAGGTTATTTCCTTTCTGGTCGCGCGGAGCCCCACCCTCTCGTGCTGGCGGATTGGACATGGAGACAGTTGGAAAGGTAGAAGTTCCCACCAGCGTTACTTTGACAAATTTAATTTTTGCATCTTTGCTGCAGATTGAGTGTGCGAATGCGTGTGTTTTTAGTTGCCAAATTCAGTTCTTTTCTGTAGCTTAGCACGCGATCCTGGGTTTAATGACCTATGCGCCATAACGAAGATAATTTTTATGTCCGCTAGACAAAAGCGTCATATAATCCAGCTCGTTTTTAGATGGATAGATTTTATTGTCTGCACCATTGTCTGTTTGTGAACTAGAAGTCTAGTTCAACTCTCGAGTTTTGCCCAAGTTTGGCTCAGATTCAAAGTGCAGCCTGGAGCTGCTAAAGCTCCGTCAGTGCTCGGCTGCTGTTGCACCAGTGGGGTAATGATTGTTGCAGCTCCGTTTGAGCTGCTTCGGCGTTGTTGAACTCACTACCTTTTCTTTTCCCCCAATCTACTTGGCTCTCAGGTGATCAAGTGCAAGGCAGCTGTTGCCTGGGAACCTGGGAAGCCTCTCTCCATAGAGGAGGTGGAAGTAGCTCCGCCAAAGGCCCATGAAGTCAGGATCAAGGTATAGCAAAAGTCCAAGACTTGGACTCCAAATCACCCACACAAATACGGCTTAAAATAAATTCTGAAAGGAAAGAAAATTCATGAGGTCGTGCATATTTTACAATTGCCTCCATTTCAAGCCATTTTGTGTGTTCAGGTCTTTGCCACAGGGGTGTGTCATACTGATGCTTACACTCTGGGTGGGAGTGACCCTGAGGGCCTCTTTCCTGTTATTTTGGGCCATGAAGGCGCAGGAACCGTTGAAAGTGTTGGTGAGGGTGTCACCAAGTTCAAGCAAGGTATGAAAATCTTGCAACAGTTAAAATCTGTTTAATCAAAAGCCTGTTTTGCAAGGCATTTATTTCTGTCTTCCCCCCCCCAAAAAGGTGATACTGTCATACCTTTGTATGTGCCTCAGTGTGGTGAATGCAAATTCTGCAAAAACCCCAAGACCAACCTTTGCCAGAAAATTAGGTAATTTATGCATCCCTCCTTTGCTGTTAGCTTTTTTTTTATTTTAGGTTGAAACTGGAACTCGTAGCCAAAGGCAGCTACCCTCGGGTTAGGAAAATCAAAGCTCAGTCATCACCGGTGTGAGAATTCTTCATACCCTTCTCTGAAGTTTTACAGCAGTTCAGTTTCATCACATGTACATGAAAAGAAATCATCAGTTCCCCATGCTTGCACTCTGCAGAATAACGCAAGGCCAGGGCCTGCTTCCTGACAAGACTTCACGCTTCACTTGCAAGGGAAAGCAACTGTTTCACTTCATGGGAACCAGCACATTCTCCGAGTACACCGTTGTGGCTGACATCTCTCTGGCCAAAGTGAACGAGAAGGCTCCGCTGGATAAAGTCTGCCTCCTTGGATGTGGTATTTCTACTGGATATGGCGCTGCACTTAATACTGCCAAGGTGAGTGTCGCAGGTGTTGGGCCATCAGGTCTTTCCTTCAATGGCTGCAGGGACATTTTATTTGCTTTGCATCTTGTTAGAGTCCTTTTAAATGAGTTGTCTCCCTTTGGCTGTATGCACATATTTTAACACAAGAGGATGAGGGATTTGTCTTAATTTGCAGTTTTTCCTGTTCACCTGGTTCAGGAATTCGGATGTAAAACTAATGACAATGCCAAAAGATTCTGCTGCCAAGTTCTTATGTTTGTTTACTTTTTGTGATAATTTTTCACTGTCTTAGTAGGAAAAGAGCAGCACCTGATAGCAATGTTTAACATTTACATATATTGAAAAGAATTTGCAGTACAAAGTGTGCTGTATGTAAAACTACAGGAAGTTATAGCTGTGTTATCTATCCATCCATCCATCCATCATATAAAAAACAGCAGTGTCTTTAGTTTGATATTCTTCTTTTTTACATCCAGGTTGAGCCTGGTTCTACCTGTGCTATTTTTGGTCTTGGAGCTGTTGGCTTGGCTGTTATTATGGGCTGCAAGGTTGCTGGGGCAACTAGGATCATCGGCGTGGACATCAATCCAGCAAAGTTTGAAAAGGCCAAGGAGTTTGGTGCTACTGAGTTTGTCAACCCCAAAGACCACAGCAGGCCCATCCAGGAGGTGCTGGTGGAGATGACTGATGGGGGGGTCGACTACTCTTTTGAGTGCATTGGAAATGTGCAAATCATGGTATGAATTATTTTGGATTTTTTTTAATAGCATCTATACTACACTGTAGATCATAGCAGTCATCATCAGTATCACAAATACTAAATCATTTGTTTAGAATAGGGCTCAATAATCATATTCAGTTAAGCAACATAAGTTATTTTTGCAGGATTTGATCCCTAAAATTTTGGTAAATGAACAAGAACTTCAGTTTAAATCCAAAAATGCAAACATTTATTAAAAAAAAAAAAAAAAATTGACATAAGTGAGACAAAACATGTTACAATTTCAGAGAGCTGCTCTGGAGGCCTGCCACAAAGGATGGGGGGAAAGTGTCATCATCGGTGTAGCCGGAGCTGGCCAGGAGATCTCTACCAGGCCGTTCCAGCTGGTGACGGGCCGTGTTTGGAGGGGCACAGCCTTTGGAGGTGACTGCGTCTCATCCAATGTGCAGTTGAACAGCAGGATTCCATCGACTGTTGTGGATTATTTCTGCAAATGTAGCCTATATTACAGAACCCAGACTGCTCAAGGGGCCTTAAGAAAATTTTATGTCTTCTTCCACCTTATCCACAAGTGCATTTTAACTGTTTTCTGCCTTACAACATTCCACTTTGAGTTAGAGCGCAGGTCTTTTTTTTAATCCTTACAGATATTCTGCTGCTGAGAAATAATTTTTTAAGACATCTCTTAAGCATCAGTATAATTTAATGAAAAGGATAAGTTATTGAAAATTCAATTTGTGTAACTGTTTTGATCTGCACTCCTAGGGTGGAAGAGTGTGGAAAGTGTTCCCAAACTGGTGGAAGACTATATGAACAAGAAGTTGAAGGTGGATGAGTTTGTGACTCACAACCTGCCTTTTGAGAAGATCAATGAAGCATTTGACCTCTTGCATGAAGGAAAATGGTGAGAAGATTAAATCATTGTTGCATCATTGCACAAAATCATTTATTTCCCAGTTTATTGCAGTCTAAAACAGTTTTGTCTCTCATTGCAGCATCCGCACAGTGCTGACCTTCTGAAGCACCTAAAGCGTTGTCATCCTACACATCTGTTCATTAGTGTGTCCTTCAGCAGCTGCAGCACGCGGATGACAATTTCTCTTTGTCTGCACTCATTTTGTTAAGCTTAGGTTTTGAATAAGTTTTATCTCAAAGCTGACTAACAAGCAAAGAAACGAATAAAAACAACATTTAACAATAAAAAAAATTAAAAGTCATGAGAATTTTTGCTTGTCTCATAAGGGTCTGATCACAGTATGGACACCAATATGGGAAACGCACATGTTTGGCATATTAATTTGTGTAGCTATTCTTAAAGTATTTAAACACACTAACAAAAGGACAAATTAGTTATTCTGATGGGTACTAGTATCTATCAGCTCCTTGCTGAGTTTCTATAAGACATTCTCTTAAGACAGGAGGTATACATGGGCAATAAAAAAAACTCCCATATTAGGTCGTGTAAAGCCACTAACAACGTATTTCAACGATGTACTATGATTAGTTTGAAAACGGAGTTTTCAATACCTATCATAAAATTACCTACTTCCGCGTTGTCCCTAATCAGTGCGCATGCGCAAGAAGAACCAATTAGCTATTTCAACGCGAAGAAAACTGTCGCGAGTTTTAGAAGATGGCGACCGCTTTGGTGGTAAGTGTCCTGCTGCGCACCGGTGGCTGAGATGCTGAACTTACTTACGAGGGATTCGCTTCGTGGTCGACAGAACATGTTGCATTTCACTGTTTAAAAAAGGAACAACTGGCTTAGCCTTGATAATTCATGGAACTTCCTATTTAAGCTTTGGTTGGTGAAAGAACTCGGGAGCCAAGCGAGTCCTTCCAACTCACTAGTACGTTTTTACGTTTTTTACGCAAAATTCTCCCCCCGCTTGTCAATTGAATGACACTGAAATTATGTCGCCCATATTCAGCAAATTGACTATTCGGGACTGACGCTGCGCAGGGCCGTGTTTGGATGCAGGATGCAGGATGCAATGCATGAAAATGAGCCAAGCTTCCAGGTAACGTGGTGCGTTTGTTCGCAGGTGTTAACTTCAGTTCCTGCAAATCCCGAAAAGGAAAAGTGTGAAACATCTATTCAAAAGGTCTTGAGTCCCGATAAGTATATCAAGCATCCATTACAAAACAAGTAAGGAAAAAAAAAAGCTTTACCTGCTATTTAACGATTTGTTCTCTGGTTTGGAGTGTTGTCATGAATTGTGTGTTTTTTAATTGGTCCTGGCCTTGAGTGATCTCTGATAAGTAATTGGAAGGTGTTTTTTCTTTCCAGGTGGGCTCTTTGGTTCTTCAAAAATGACAAAAGCAAAACCTGGGAAGCCAATCTCCGTCTGATCTCCAGATTTGACACAGTGGAAGATTTCTGGGCGTAAGTATGGAGATGTGATTGTCTAGAACACGCAGGGTACATTGGCTACATATTTAAATTACTTGTCAAATTTGCTCTTATAAAGACAAAACTTGGTGGAACAAGATCCCCTTTGTCATTTACAGATTATACAATCACATTCAGCTATCGAGTAACTTGATGTCTGGCTGTGACTATTCGCTATTTAAGGTAACAACTTTCATGTTACTGGTTGCCAATAATGCTCCCTAAAAGCTTCATAAAAAGCCTCATAAAACTAAACTTTACCGCTGCCTTTTGTTTTTAGATGTTTTGTATTGTTAAATCCACAGGACCCTCATAAAGTGTCAGTGTTTTATAGTTAATGTGCACTCAGAACTGAAAATAAAGCCCATTTAGTTTATAGGCTCTTTATAATTCAGGGCTGCACATTAGAAATGAGTCAAGAGTATAAAACAGGATGTTGTGATTCGTGATTGAATGTAAATAAACTTAAAAAGGAATAAATACGAGGATATAGCGTTACAAATGCAAATAGTTGTGGAATGTAAAATCATAAACTGTCATGTCATCATAAACCAACATGTTGGCAAATCAGTGCAGTGAAGAATGTTGAAGGGCAGAGAGTTTGGGGGGGGCAGCAAGGGAAGCGCTGTCCAACCAGGTGAAAGGGCAGAGAGGCAGACATCAGAGAGCATGAGAGGGCGTGTGAGGCTGAACCATCTCAGTGAGGTAGGAGGGGGCCCGGTGGTAGAGGGCTTTGAAATGGTTTTGTTTGATCGGGAGCCAGTCGAGGCTCTGGAGGACGGGGGGGGGTGATGCCTTCTGGGTAGCGGGAGGTTGTGCAGCAGAGTTCTGACCAGGGGTCATGGGGAGACCAGACAATGGTTCTGCTGCGAGGTGACAGATTGTGAAGTAAGGTTCCATCTGCAGGGAAGGAAAGATGGCTGGAGAGGAGGCAATTCGGGTAAGAGCAGGCTGTTCTGGTGATGTGAGGAGGGGATCAGGGAGGTGTTGTCAAGGGTAGGGTGGGGTGGAGGGTAGGGAGGTAGTTGGTTCATATCCAGGATTGTGTTGAAGGCAGGAAGTTGAGCATGGAGGGGGTGGTGGACTTGATAGGTGTGACGTCCTGGGTGGTGTTAACACAGATTAATCTGGTTCACTCGTGTTTGTGCCCCTCATGATCATCCCGTTTCAGTGGAGTTTGCAGATCCTCTGCAAAGCTGCTCATGTTCAGTCACGTGCATTGAACATCACATTCACACATACATCAGAAACATCTGATACTAATTCACACTGTGATGGTTTTCTTGGGTCACATCAATTCCTGGTCAGACCTGGCGCTCATCAGTTGTCCAATATTGTCAGAGAGTCTAACAGCTAGATTCTCCTGCCTTTTTTTCTTAAGACATTTTCAGACATCTGTATTCATGTGCCCAGTGAAGCACAGTGGAGTGCATATGGATGTCGAGTGGTACCTTGACATCCATATGCACTCCACTGTGCTGCCATCTTCGCTGCCCCAGCTTTTTGTGTGTACAATGGAGAAATGATGTCTGTATTTGTGACATGCTTGGCTATGTGCAATGTATGGTTTTATGGATGCAGGATGGGATTAAGCCCATGTGGGAGGATGAAAGGAATCGACGAGGTGGTCGCTGGCTGATAACCTTGTCTAAGCAGCAGCGTAAATCAGACCTGGATCAGTTCTGGTTGGAGACAGTGAGTTCAGGTTTCTTTTTTTTTTCTTTTTTCCTAAAAGCACATATATGAATGTAAGGCAACTGTGTGTTTGTCCTGCAGCTTTTGTGCCTCGTGGGTGAAGGTTTTGATGATTTCAGTGACGACGTATGTGGAGCAGTCATTAACGTCCGTGCCAAAGGGGATAAAATAGCAATATGGACCACAAACTATGAAAACAAAGAGGCCGTCACGCACATAGGGTGACGTTACTGTGCATGGTTGCAGCTCATAATGTATACCTACAGGCACCATGTCTCTTTATCTAAATGTCTTTCTCCTCCTTTTTTCAGGCGAGTTTATAAGGAGAGATTAGGTGTTCCACCAAAAGTGATCATCGGGTACCAGTCGCACGCAGACACAGCCACAAAGAGCGGCTCCACAACCAAAAACAAGTTTGTTGCCTGAGGACCCTGGCGTCCGCGCTGGTGCCGCCAGCATCGATTCTCCGTCCTCTCACCAATGTAGCAGAGACGAAGACGCCTCCTTTTTGTTTTGTCTGTTCCACTCCATCAAAGCCTTTGTTGAACGGCACGTCTGCACGGGTCAAATGTAGCACTAGAATTTTGAGAGCTTTGTTGTTTTTGTGAAGGTGTAAAAACGCTTTGGTGAATAGATTTTTCCAAACGCCACCGCCTCTTCTTTCCACTTTTGTCTTTAGTTTTTGTTTGAATGGGGGAAAAAAAGTGAAAAATAAACCGAGAATTGTTAGAACTGAAGGTGCAGTATAAATGTTAGCTATTAATTTTTCCACAAATCTGTCATTTGTGTTGAAATGTAAAACCTAAATGTACACAAAGCACTTTATCCTCAGTTTGATTGTATGTATGATATGTAATATATAAATCATGATTCCCTGCAAGACAGAAAAATCTCACCATGAGTAAATAAGGAATCTAAAAGCCATTAATTTGTATTACTATCGGCTATCGTACTATCGGCTGTTGGGTACCAGTAATTGAACGCATCACACGAGGCCTGAGTAACACGCCAGCTGTGCAGTGCTCCTCTCATATATCCTTGTCTGACAGTGTCTTCCCGTCTCTGCCTGCTATTATGTGTCATTTGGGCTCTGCTTATGGAGCATAAAGGGATATCTGTAGAAGCTGCCACACTTCCTGTGCTGGCGTGAGACTGCTTTTATGGTCCCACACAGTAACTGGACGCTGTGTAATTGATGTAATCAATCAAGGGTTGTCACGGGCAACAAGAGGAAATTAGAAAAATCAGCAAAGATGTCCTCGGAGAGCAGAGGGTGGAAAAAGGAGTCAGTGAAAAGGCCTTGGAGGTGTTTCTGCGTAAATCGGCGCCATTCTCCGCGTTTGAATGAAGAGAATCTGCTGTTTCATCTGCGTCTGCAGGGCTCAGAAAGATTGTGGGTGTCACAGGTGAAATCCTCAAGGAAATTTCCAAAGCTGGATGGTTTTAATGGCATTCATCAGTCAAGATGGCTGAAATGGCCTCAGTCAGGATGAGTTTCCCGTCACAGTGACACTTGCTCATATATTCAAGGTTTTATAACAAACTGGAAGAGACAAATGTTCTGTTTTATCTAGCAGATAAGTGAACATTTCCCCTGCAGTTGCATTTCTACATATGCTCCAAAAGAGAAATTTTCTCAATAACCCATTTTTCTCACCCCATTTACTTCTTTTCTTCAGCCTTCCATTAAAAAAGACAGCTATAATGAGGTGAAAATGGATATTCTGTCATCAGTTAACTGGGAATCAGCTGAATTCTAAAGTTTCCTTTTTTCAGAAACCTTGCTCACCAATTATACTAATATGATGTGAAGCTGTCACCTGTGGTTCTGTGGAACTGCTGTTTGATGGAACATAAAAGGTACCAGAGGAGTGAGCTATTGCTTGACCGTGGCGGCTTTAGCAGGAACGTCTTAGTTTAGCATTTACAAACAGTTACAAACAGAACTGAATTTGTCCTAAATCCTCCTGCAAATTTGCTTTTTCTTGCGATGTTCAGGGAAGATTAAGCAGATTAATCCAGGTCTCTTCTGGTCCGTTTGTGTCTTTGTTCTTTGACATTAAATAAACCACTAGGAGGCAGTAAAGATTCACCCTCTAACCTTCCATCACTCACTTATCAACAACACTTTGGTCAGTAAATCAGGATTCCACTAGCTGCCACGCAGAAAATATCTTTAAATAGTGGCTGGATGTCTTTTCTCTGTATATACACAGTCATATTTCTCTTTCTCTCCAGCACCCCCTGACACACACACACACACACGCACACGCTCACACATACACAATCCCATCCCATCGCTTTGGGCAACTGTCAGCCTCCTGCTGATGAGCTCCTGTGTGGCACACAAAAGGGGACACGGAGAGTCAAGCCGTGCACCCTCCTCCACTCCTGTTTTTGTACCACCTCCCAAGCACCAGTGCAGTGACACGGCTTCGCTCCGGATGAGGACGCAGCACAAAGAGGTTGCAGATAGTTCCGTGGCATCTGCAGGAGGTTCCGATTCCCCCCTGTGTTCCGTGACGGATGAGTCACTTAACTGTTTCTGGGTCGGAGGACTCCACCAGCAGCTGCCCCTGGAACCTAAACGGGGCTCAGTGGGAATGCTCTTATCCGCGGTGCTGCAGACCATATCCTAGTGTCAATACTAATCCCGTCGTCTTCCTCTCCCAGTAAAAGGGATGGATGCACTAATTCACCAAACAGGATGCAGAGGACTTATCACACAAACATACATGCAGTATCTACGTGCACATATATGTTCAGGCTTTGCGAGTTAACGCGCAAAATACGTGAATTCAGTGTCAAGATTCTGTCCGTAATTCTGTCATGTTGGTTTTAGGCGCCCTCATAAATGCAGTGTGTCGGGCTGTTATCTGTGCTGCTTCTGCGCTGCATTTATCTGTGTCATGGTGCACTTTGACTTCACATAGAAAAATAAATATACAATATATTTAGTGTGCCAATGCAGTTGTCATGTGACGATATTTATTTTCCTTTCTATAAAGAGTTCACTTACCAGAAGCTTTGGACTCTAACCCTGTGGAGACCAAAAGGAGCTGGGAGAGGAGGTAAATGTCTGCTGCAGCTAAAATAAATAGAAAAGATTATAAATTACTTAGAATTGTGTTTTGGAACTAATTATCATGTCTGTTTTGACTTGGTTGAGGTGGGAGGCCGGTGGGACAGAGAGAAGGAGGCTCGTTTACTCTCAGAACTGCTTGAAACAGACACATTCAAGTGTGCAGAAGGCATTTAACGTCCCAGACAAGGCTGAAAGTGCTTGTTCACGTCAGGATGCCGATTTCGCCCAAGCGTTCATTGTTGCCTGCGCTGCTCACAAGTATTTTGTTCATCAGAGAAATATGAGTGCAGATTTCTATGGAGGTTTCCATCGAGGCAGAGGGGGATGGAGGTAGGGGAAAGATAATTTGATTTTCTTGGTGTTTATAAGCTTGATCATTAATTGTTTTATGCGTTTGACCAGCCCAAGTTGCTAGAATGGGCTCTTCTCTCCCAGCCTCCCCATGAGTGGACTACAAAATGGCAACAAACACTAATGTATCTGTAACCCAGGCACTGGTAGCCCAGGTGCTCGTAAGCTGCCTGCTCGCAGTGGGGGAAAAAAGAGGGAAAAATGGACCGTGTTTGTCCGTGCCTGCGATGGCGACTGGCGATGAATTGCGTAAACACTGCCAGCTAATCTATTGGGCAGCTCACTGATGTAGTGTAGTACAGCAACGCTGGGCCTTGACGCTCCCGTTTGGGAGTTGAGATCTTCAAGGAGGACAGCTGCCTTTGAGCTTCCCCTTATCTTATGAGAAAAAACCTAAAATGGAGGGCCAAGAAAAGCCTTTTCCCTCCAAAACATGATTTGTAGAAACATGAAAGCTTATTAGAGTAAAGCAAGAATAATTTTGTTGAGCTTAAATTGCAATTTCTTTATGTGTTAGACATTAAAGGGACCGAGTAACCGAGCCGCTAGGTCACAACTACTATAATTATATCCAGTGTTTGTTGGAAAATCTGGGTTATTTATATATTTTCAGTGAATGGAACTGCTGCTCATCACAGCCAAAAGCCCAAAACGTGTTAGCTCTGTAAGAAAGCGGCACAATTAACAGGCTTCAGACAAATATCGCCCCAGATCTGAGATAACAAAAGGAAATCAACCACATTTGGAAAGTGAAAAAGCTGTCAAAAGATGGTCGAAACCAGGTCAGATCCAAAAAGCTATTTTGGATTCAAAGCCTCCTTTATCGAGTTAGGCCTCAAATTCCTGGATTATTTTGAAGCACATTGGAAAAAGGCATACCGGTAATTTATACCAGAATGCTGCCATCATTTTTCTCTCTCTGCGCTCTTTATCCACCCCGTTTAATGTTTTGTGTCAGAGCTGGTCTTGATTTTGCATTATTCGTACACCACATGAAAGTATTGAAATGTGACAGGACTCTTTTTATTCTTATTGCTTGAAAAGAAGCCAACAGTAATAAAAAGGCTTTACTCAATAATTAAAAGTAACAAAACGTGATTGGCCTCTGAGAATAATGTAAAACAGAGAAGAAAATGGTGGAAAACAACTATCCTCGGGTCTTTATTATACAAAAATGATATTCTGAGCAACATCTCCGTGCAGGCGGGTTTGTCCTTGAGCGAGAGACTGAACTATTACCTGCTCCTGGCAGCTTTTCCTCGTTGCTCTGACCCATCTGGTGAGACGCTGTGGAGGTTGCTTTAAAAATATCACTTTCCTCTTGGTTGGTTTTGGTACACAAATAAAAAAAACTACAAAAACATAGATCCCCTGGGGGTATGTTTAGTTAAATTAGCTTTACCTGCTGTTAGTTCAATGGTAATCACGGGTGTTGCAGCTCCAGAATCCATCCCGTCCTAAATCTAAAGCTCTGGGGGTCATCCATCACTTTGCCTCCTTCCCCGGAACTTTTCCGACCCGGTTAACGCGAAAAATAAAAATCTTGTGTGCTGCTGCACGAGGTGATAAAAGAGGCAGCGTTGAAGTGTGCAGTTTGATCTTGACCCCGTGGTCATGTTATCGTGACAGTACAGCGTTTCCCTGGAAACAGGATCAGAGCATGAGGGGGCGCCCGGACCGTATGAGAATAGAGAGCAGGAAATTATTCAGTGGCTTCCAGCTCTTTTCCTGGTGTCAGGCGGGTTAAAACTTTGGACCCGGTTGTGGACGCCTTCACCAGGTTCAAGATTGGAAAAACACCAATTTACATCCATTTGTTGTAAAAGCAGACAGCGACTCATTATTCTGGATGATTGGCGGTCACAAACCTCTGACCTTAATTAGCTCTGGCACAGAATAAGTCCGACCTTCTGCAGTCAGCGACATAATTGCAAAACTCACTGATAAATGTGAGTGTTTCATCAACTCCTCAACAATATCGACCGGCGAGGGCGTGTGCGACACCACAGGAAAGCCTGTCGGATGATACATGCAGGATCTGCAATCTCTTTTAAAAATGTGAGCTTTATGGATTTTAAATGCCCCTATCTTAAACCCAGCCACAGTTTTAAGCGTCTAACTGCGCTTATTTTATGAGCTGGGAGGGAGAACTCCAGCTACACTCAAGCTGTCGGCGTCACGATTTAAAAAAATTTTTTACATGCAATAAAGTGCAACATAATCCAACGCTTGCAACATTCAATAAAAGAAAAACAAACCCCACAAAGTTTGTAGATCTGCCTGTAATGTGATGCAAGAACTTTCTTCATCTTTAATTTATTATTCATCAGTTTATGCTATTAGATGGATGCAGTCCCTGAAACATGGACAGATAAACCATAAAACCAGCAAACGAAGGTCAAAAGGTCAAAGCTGGCATATAAATGGGTTAAAAGTCAGATTTATGTTCAACAAATGCTGATTAATCTCCTGATTCACACCAGCAAGTGAAACCGATTGTCCCCCCGCTTGACCGCCCTGCAGTCTGGGACGGAGGTTAATGCAACAAATCCTGCATGTTGAACATTGGTAACGATGCAAAACTGCCTGTAATCCGTCTCCTGTGTTTAGAGGAGCGCGTGTGCACGTTTTGTTTATGTGCACATCGATTTGTAAGCCGTCTAATCCTCGATTGTGACAATGGTCAGCGAGATTAGGGGCCGGAGCCACAGCGTCGGCCCTTTTAGGCGGGTAATGGGCAAAGAGGCGTGCTAATTGCCCTTGACTGTTGAACGTAAATTAATTATTGATCGGTCTCTGGGCTCCCCTTCTGTACTCGCACACCCTTACAAATCCTTTGAGTGAGAACATCTACTCCCGTCGTTGTGCAGCAGGCAGACACAGAAACCAGCTCACAATCGTGCCTGTTTTGGCTGTTTTTGTTGACATCGTTTCTTCTTCTGCGATCTCTCCACCTCCCACTCCTCGCTACTGTTACTAATAGCTTCTTCTTTATCTGTTGTTTTTTTTATACCTCTGCTTGTTAACTTCTGCTGCTACCACTGGAGAGAGCGCACACATATCACACATGTTCTCGCTCCACTTATGTAAAAATAAATAAGGCAGCAGGTGGAAGGCGAGGATGAGGCCAGAAAGCCGTTTTGGCGGCGAGCGCAAAGCCGAAGGAGCCGCATCGACATAAGCATCATTACTCAACTTGTTTTTAGACTGTAAACAAAGTCTATATATTATTTTTCCGCAGCCTTTAAACGACTTCTCTGTTTGCTGTTTACATCTGCATTTTATCTGGACGTTACATTTTGACAGATGCGGTTGACCCCACGCGCACTAAAATATACATGAAGTGAAAATCCATCCACGTGGATCAAAGGAAGCGTTCCCTTCCAGTTAAATGAGCCATTTGCAGTTTGTTCTGTCCGGCGGAGCTGCCGAGGAAGGCCGCAAAAGCTCAGCGCAGCTGCTGCGGAACTCTCGGAAAACCTCGACCAGACTGGCACGATCTTCCCGTGGTGATGACTCCTGTATTGCACTCTATATTTGCACCTTTTCTACATAACTTTAGTCAAAATTGCAGGGCATTCATGCCAGAAATATGATATTTATAGCAATAGATAGACTCCCAGGCTGACATAGATGAACGTGGAAGTGCATTTTTCCAGACTCGGCTGTCTTTAACAGGATTTTAAAATATCCTGTTCCTACTGTGCCAAACAGCCAGACAGCAAACGTGATATTCAATCCTCTAAAGTATGAAATGATTCACCTGTCAGTGTGCATCTCAACTGTAATAATAGTAATAAATAATGTCTGCTAGCTTACGATCCCGTCTCTGTCCCGAGAGCTCACATGTGAGTGTGTAGCTGAGGCACAGACGGGTCCAAAGAAAATACAAAAAAAAGTTAATTTGTTTTGGAATGTTTTGTCACAAAGTGTGGAGGATATGGAGCTTTTGACAAATGGGTTCAATTTTTCCTTCAGCAACAACAGGATGATGGATTCATCCCCAGGCTGCGTTCATGGTAATTCCTTCCATACGAACGAATGAGGTTTATCAGCCAATCACCTTGATTGACTGGGTGAACGTTGTTACAAGTAGATTATAGAATTAATTGATCACATAAAGGATGTTTATGTCATGTTCCTGAATTTTACTTGAACTTTACTGTAATCCTAATACCGTTAATTATCAGACGTTTCCAGGCTAATTATGACGCATTTTAATTCAGACTCTCTGTTCTGACATATTTACCATGTTATTTTAAAAGGGCCTTTGATGTTGCTGCAGCGTTTCTGTCGTGATGAATCGACGGTGTGATTTTGCACACATCTCAGCCTTTTCCGTGTCCTCGGTCTGGACGGGGAGCTGTTCATCTCTCTCTCACATCTTTATGGTGATCTGCTCCATTTTGGCTTTTGGTCGGATGAATGATTGACCTTCAATTTTTCAGCGACATTGAAAAAAAAAAAGAAGAACAATAAAGCAGCATTGGTTTTGATTTGAGCTATTGAGGTGACAGCAAGCAGTTGCTCATTCAATGACATAAGTTCTATTTAGCTTTTTTTCCTGACAAGGTGTATTTAATGTGAATGAAAAGATGGTGAAATGGAAAGTGGAGGAGGGAATAACAAGTCCACACATTCCAGGATTAAAAATCTAACCATTTACTTAAGTTTACGGTAACTTAATAAACTCGCTCCTTTATGAACTTGGCTAGATCTTAATAGGAAACTAGTATTTACATTTATGGCCCATAATCTTTTGCCGGTCACGTCCCTACAAGTCCAAGCAACACCCGGACACACACACACACACACACACACGAACAGGTTGATCGGAGTCCATTTGTACCTGCTGTTTGGTTGAACGTGCCTGGGTTAAAGGCTTCCTCTGTCATTGCTCCTTTATACTTTTCCATTACATCACCCATGAATGATTCAGGAGCCACTGTGTTTGTTGCAAATAGTCATTAAATTTTGATCACAGCTTTATCTTAAAAACCTTTTCCTGTCCTGAAGCGCCCTGCTGGATTACGGCAGGATTTCCATCCCTCCTGGATGAAGTGCCCCACTGGCATTCTCTTCGTCTTCTGTCCCGACTTGATGCACAAGTTCATAAATTGTGGATGTGAAGTGACAAACTTTTATTTTGTATGATGACGATGGCATACCTGGAGGAAATGGAAATAGTCTCTCATTGGCAGCACATTATCACCACATAAAATTGACCCAGAAGGCTTTTAAAAAAACAACAAAAAAAAAAACGACCTAAAGTGTTTCTTCCCAGAGGAGTGAAGCATTCAGTACTGGAGTTTTGTGGTGAGACAAACGTGCAGTGTATCAACATCTGCTCGAGGCATTTAAATGAACTTCCTCTGTTTCCCTAAATGTCCCGCAGCTTTTAACCCAGTGATCAAATATGAATTGATAAAAATGCCTTATATAACAATCTGTCGGAAACATTTAACACAACTTTCCACATCTTCCACGCAAGTCAAAGGGATCAGTTCATGCGTGAAGCCCCCAGAATAAATCTAAAGATGCACGTAGTGTGCACGGTTGGGATTAGGGCCAACGTGGACCTCCCAGCTCTCTCCTATGTGGTAGAAAATGAAATAGCCTGGGCAGGTTTGTGTGCCCCTGCAGTGATTTCTTGCCGCCCCGAGGAGAACAGTCACATCTTCCACTTTTCTTAACCTCAAGCTTGTGACAAACTGTCTAGCAGCTTAAATCGGCAGCTGTGCCAGGTGAGCGTGGCAGCCCCATTTAGCTAAATGTTCTTTTTTTTTTATTTGGGCCCACAAGCTTCACCTTGTAAATGGAGTTCAAAGGGAATTTATCTTGTTCTTTGCAAATACCACACTCCCACTCTAGATTCAATTCTTCCTACCCTTTCTTTTTGTCTCCCTCTCTTTCCCTCCACATCTCAAGATTAATAATGCAGCATAACTGATCCTCCCCACACCCCCACCGCCGTTATTTTATCTTCAGCAGATAGTGCTCAGCCAGCACAAGCTAATTTTAGAGGATGACACTGCTGAGTGCCTGCGATAAGCAGCTCACAATGAGCAGGACATTATTTTCTTTCTCTCTTGCAGGTCCTAGCTCCTCTCAGGTGGAAATAACTATAAACACAGCATGTTCCTGATCCTGCAGATTGCAGAGATCGAACATATTTTAATCATTGCCTTAACCTTTTGGAGCATGTATCTCTCATCTCTTCCCTGTCAAAAAGCCCCAGGAATCACAGATGTAACTGTTCCAAAATAGCAGATAAATAACTCATCATTTATATGAATACTATCACAGTAAAGCTTTTAAATAATTTGATTTCTATCTCTATGGGGACTTTCATAGATAACCCAACTCCCTACCCTTAACCCTAACCCTTACAACACCCATCCTCAACCTAAAAATTACATTTTAACCCTCACTTTGCAAGTAAAATGATTATTTTGGTGCTCAGTATATGGAATTATATGGACAGACACACAAAAACTCACAATTAAATCAAAGCCACACCACGGGGGAAATATGTAGCCTCCGATCAACTTAACGTGCATGATTTTGGACTGGGAGAGGAAACTGAACCACCTGGAGAAAACCCAAACCACGAGGAGAACAGCCAGATCCCACATGGAAGAGAATCTGAGCTGGAATCGAACCTGAAAACCTGAAGTACACACGCTTCAGCACTGCACTCAACTAACTTAACGAAGAGATATGAGCCAAAACACAGACATTAAGTAGATAACAAGAGAGGGCTGTAGGTCTTTGCTTGGCACAGCATCTGACTAGTTAGCATTCTGTGCGAGTGTTTACCAAATGCAATGTATTATTAATTTCCAAGCCTTCAAAAATATTGACCTCAGTATTTGTCCAGCCTAATCATGTGGATTCTCTCACACTCATCGCATACATCACCAAAATCAGCCGCAATTAGACCGGAATGGAGTTTGTCCACAGTTCAGGTGGTAAAGATTAGATTCAAGAGGATTATTCTGTCGCTATCACTGAATTTCTGTTGCCTCCTGCTTTATGTGCACATCGCTTTGCTGGTATGTTAGCTCTGTGTGTGTGTGTGTGTGTGTGTGTGTGTGTGTGTGTTTGTGTGTAGGATCTTATCTGATGAGGGAGATAATTGAAATTTATAGGAGGCAATAGATAACACGGGCTGTACATCCAGGAGAACTGACAACGGCAGCACCGGCAACAATATATATCCCATCATGGCTGTTCATTTTCCACCTGTAGTTTGAAATGGGAAGTCAGAGGCTGTAGGAGAGGAATAGACGTTCGCAGTGGTAAAGGATCCACAGCTGCTAGGTCAGTTATTTTATAATTAGAATATTGTTATATACAGTATATCTAAAGTCTTTAAAGACCGACAGATCGTATTTGTTCCCACAGAGAGAAGCTTTGTGGATCTGCTTAATAAAGGCTCACACTCATGTCTGGGTGCAGGAAGTGAAACTGAAATGTCTGGAAGTGAAACCACAGACCAGTCGTCGCTGCTGGTGTCTGCGGTGCGAGGAGCTCCACTGATTCCATAGCTAATGTGGTCTTTAGGGGCAGAAGCGCATCATTATTTTCCTCAAATGGCTTGAGGGATCTTGATTCAATAGGCTATTTTAGGTCTCATGCTAAATGCTAACTCAAGCAGGTTATTTTGTATGTTTTCCTCAGGCGCGCTGCTGATTGCAGAATGAGACCATGCTCGGTTGTCGTAGGCAACCCATCAGCATACACGGGAGGAAGAGACAAGGTCACATGCACATCAGCAGCAGTGGAATAACCTGGCGTGACAGCGATAACTTCTGACGGAACAAAGCGAAGGAAGGGGAGTCTGAAACTGGGGGGAGCAATCGCATCCGATCAATTATGTTGCTGTCGCACCGATTACCTTTAACCTCTTCTGTCAAAGCATCTTCACCTGGAGATGACTTCACATTAGGTAAGGTGGGCACCTGACAAGAAATGAATGTCGGTCCGGTGTGCAAATGGACAAACAGACGCTGAGGAGAGAGAAACTGCCGTGTTTGTAATAATCGTTTGGAAATGCGGCCTCAGCGATCCTAACTTTTGGATATGTGTGCTGAAGCTGCCATCAATATTCATTTATTCTAATTAACCTGAATTCAAGGCACTCTTCCAAACAGATGAATAAATGGCCTCTTTATTCCCTCAGATGTATTCATCCCAACACAATAGAGAGGTTGGAGGAATGTATGCAGAGATTCGTGCCATATTCAAATGGATGTTTGACAAATGAGATTCCCTTGAAGACATACGATGGATTATTAGCATTTTATTATAACAAATGATGTGTGCGATCCGGATTACGTCCAGAACATTAATCATTTCCTTTCCTTTAAATAAATGACAGCGCTTTATGGCTTTCTGCTGCTCATTAGAACCGGGTCAGAGTCCGTTCCTTCAGTTTATTTCACAAGTATATTTTAACTTGCATTATTCTCACAACTTCTGCAATCACTGGGATGCATTGTGTTGAAAACGCCGTCGTTTGCCTGTAACTTTCAGGACGGAACATTTTCCCAACAATTTCACTCCCTTTAAGCGTCGCTCTAACATCGCACCGCTGAGAGACGGCGATATTGACCTGCGTGGAGCTTGTCAGCCTCAGACTGGCCTGAGTGCTTTCCAGTATACTCCGCTTGGAGCTCGACTCCAAGCGCAATATAGAAGAGCTGCACCATTGACCTATGCTGATTTATGCTGGAAAAGGTGGCGCTCGCTCGCATTGCCTCTCTCTTGCATCAGTCTTACACTTGAAGATGTGAACTACTGGCCTCACGCTGAATCTTGGAAAAGCATCACTGGGAGCCTAAAGCCAGCTGGCTACTGGATAAGGGTGCACATCTGAATATGTTTTTGACCACTAAGGGCAGAAAAGGACACAAAAGAGGCACCCTGGTGGCGAATGATAAATGATTTGGACAGCGGAGGAGGCCTTGGCCACTGGCTTTCACACCGAAAAACCGCGTAGGTCCACAGTGCTGACGCGACTCAAGGAAAGCCTCCGTTTGTGTATTAGAGTTTCCTTTAAGATTTTAGTTCGTGCACTCAAACAGTTACTTCTGTCCTGCAGCCAGTCAGGATAAACACACAATATTGCTGAACTGTTTCATTACTATGAGTTTAGTGCTTCTTAACAAAATATTTGCCACTTGGCATTTGGCACCTAATGTAATGCTAATGCCGTAGCATTTGCACATTATCTACATCCTCTAATGATTCACTCATACTTGGGAAGATAATATTCTTAATATGAAATATTAAATTATATCGGTCATTCTGCTGGGAATGCATAATGTGTATTAGAGGGGAAAAAAATCCCTTTTTGTTGGTTTAAATTCTAAACACACTCGCATTGGTTAGAATTTGAATAGCATTCTTTTAACAAACCACTTTTTAATTTAAAATATTTGAAGCCAATAAAAATAAATCCTTATGCATCATTTAGTTGCTTTTGAGTCAATTCCTTGTGTTGGCTCTCATGCAGGCGCCACATTCACAGTAATGAGGCGCAATGGAACAAGCAGTTTGTTCCATGACTTATTTCCTGAATCCCATCATGTAATCTGATCCCTGTGCTTATCTCATGGTGGGCTGCTCCTGCACGACCCCTGCTCTCCAATTTAACAGCGGTATCGCTCCAAAGGTGGCGAGAAGCTGCAATTTTATTCAGCAGAGCAGCTCAAGCTCCCGCTTTCCAGCGACGCCTGACGGGTTTGCATGAGAAAGTGTTGTTTAATGAGAACTCCTCATCGATCCGTTTCAACACAGCGGATGAAACGCTGCTGATTTTTGTGCCCAGTTTCACAGAAAATTCCCCACCTTTTCCAAACCTGTTGACGTGATTCTACTGGCAACTGGAATTTTGGGTCCCGGATAGATTCGAGTGTAAATCTATTGGTCTTTAAGGTAACAAACAGGAGCTACAGGTGTGTTAAAATCAGGCTCTGATTGGCAGCCAGTCGACAGTTAGAAGCACAAGTTGTTTACGGAAGGCAAAATACAAAAGAGGACAGTAAACACGCCTCTCTGCGCTCCCCTGATGTCGCCCTCAGCCCTGCAGGACCGAGCTTGTGTCGGAAAAATCAGAATCTGAAGTCAGATTTGGGCCGCTTGTGGAGCAGTGTGCACGTAGAGAGCAAATGTCTCCCGTGCATGTGCGGCTGAACGGGGCGCAGCGCGTCCCGACTGCTAACGTTCACCGCCACACAGCAGCCGACGTGCCCTGTACCTGAACTCGGCACTCATTTGTTTCCCTCCAAACACAAGCATCTATGTTGCAACACTACTCCTTATCTTTCTGAAAGATAAAGTTTCTTCTTCTACAGTCGTATTGAGATTAAATGAAATAGGGGTTTAGGATTTAGATACAGCTGAGCTGAGATGGGTTTTGATTGAGAGATAGAGTAAAATGAGAATGCTGACTGCTCATTTGTTCCACTAACTATGCTGTAATTAATACCCCAAAGGGATCCATTTGGTCACACTGTTATCTCTCTTCTGGAAAAAAAAAAAAGTTTTAAAAACGGGAGATCAAAAGAACAGCGCCGACTGGTTTATTAATCGACTGCCATCACTCAATAATATTGTCCTTTTGACTGGATGAAGCATCTGTTCGTGTAAATCACAGTCAACACCCACAGGTGGCGTGGAAAGAGTTTACGGCAAAGATCCATCAGAAATCCCATCACAATTCAATAAAGCATGATGTCGCACAGCTCCACAATCACAAAGTGCACCAGTCGTGCTTTCCCAGATTGATGTGGAAAACTATTGCCGGTGAGGTCAAAGAGTACCGCCGCTCCATCACAGCGACACCTGGCACATAATCTACACGGGGGACTTTAATTGAGCTTTGTTGATTAAAGGCCAGCGTCTGCGTGGGGCTCAGGAGTGCTGAGGCGGCCTTTTCAGCCGCACTCTTGCACCACTGCATGAGAGAGACTCCTCCCAGAACTTAGCGGTGGGAACAGGAACAGGGAAACGAGCAGGAATCCTGTGTGCCGTCTTTGTCAATTGATCAGGAGGATTATGGGAGGAGGGGAGATTTTTGAAACGTCTAAGGAGGCCATGGTTCACCCACAGCTCGTCTGGCGACACCGTCTCCCTCCTGTTTAAACTAACGAGCCCCGAAGCTTCAGCTGACACAAGAAATCCCCTCCGGCACAACTTTGATGGGGAGGAAACAGCAAAACTCACAGGGTCTGATTTTGCCTCTGATTCAACTTAGAATCTCAGAACAATCGGAAATGAAACGAGGAAGAGCAAGATAACGGTGAGAGACACAGGTGAGGAAAATCACACACAGGTGAGGAGGAACGAGACACAGGTGAGGAGATATCACACAGAATCACACACAGGTTAGGAGGAATCACACAGAATCATACACAGGTAAGGAAGAATCAAACAGAATCACACACAGGTGAGGAGATATCACACACAGGTGAGGAGATATCACACAGAATCACACACAGGTGAGGAGGAATCACACACAGGTGAGGAGATATCACACAGAATCATACACAGCTGAGGAAGAATCACACAGAATCACACACAGGTGAGGAGGAATCACACAGAATCACACACAGGTGAGGAGATATCACACAGAATCATACACAGCTGAGGAAGAATCACACAGAATCACACACAGGTGAGGAGGAATCACACAGAATCACACACAGGTGAGGAGATATCACACAGAATCACACACAGGTGAGGAAGAATCACACACAGCTGAGGAAGAATCACACACAGGTGAGGAGGAATCACACAGACTCATACACAGCTGAGGAAGAATCACACACAGGTGAGGAGGAATCACACACAGGTGAGGAAGAATCACACACAGGTGAGGAGGAATCACACAGACTCACACACAGGTGAGGAAGAATCACACAGAATCATACACAGATGAGGAAGAATCACACACAGGTGCGGAACAATGAGACGCAGTTAGTCAGAACCTATTAAGAGAGGTGAGAGAGTGACCTGGGTCAGTGTTAAGGTTTTTCCCTTTTCTGCTTCTAAAGTAAAGCTTTGCAGTCCATCACAGCTGTGAAATGTAGCAAACAGGTGAAGTCAGTTGCAGCTGTGAGGTATAAAGAAAAGAACAGCTGCTCTGAAGGTCTCACCTATATAAAATGGAATGAGCAGGAGTAGAAAAAATCTCCTCATGACCTTGATTTCAGCTGTCTGTCCAGTTGATAAAAACGTTAAATAAACAAAATGAGACACAAACGACAACAGAATCATCCTTTTAGCTGATTTTATGTGAAGTGGCTGACGAACACAGACCAAACTTTTCATTTTAACAAAGAATCTGTCCTCGTATATTAAAGATCTCACTTGTCTTCCACCGCAGCAGGTCCATCGAGTAACCGATCCATCAATCCATCTGCAATTTTCACTTTCTTTTTACTTTTTTTTTTCCTGGGGAAATATAACATTAGAATCTTGGCCACATGAAAAGCCGTGTTAGGATGGATATAGTTTGCAAGGAGTATCTGTCAGGGCCATCACCTCTAATGTAATAGGGGAAGAGTAGTGATGGACTGCGATGGGGGCAGCTGCTGACGTTCACCTTGAGATAAGGGTCACGCTGGGCCTCATAATCCATAACAGAGCCATAATAGTGCCTCTCTCTGCCAGATATAATCCCAATTTACACCAAAGTAGAACAACACTGCCTGTCAGTGTGGAACTCTCGTACAGCCCTGCCTCCAGATCTGCAGCCTCCGATGAGCAGCCAAGAACACCTTTAGCTTGAAAATGCTTTTATCATACATACAAGCTAACATTAGCCTCAGGCCTTTAATAGCAAACAAGCGTGTGCGCATAAAATAATTTTATTCCAGGAGCGTGTCGAATATTTATGGGACTAGAGATCTGATCGATCTTGGTCCATTTTTAGTGCTATCCTGTGGGCAATTTCAGCCACCAAGAGAACAAATTATAAATTAGCGCATCCTGAAGGTCCAGTTAATTAACCTGAAGATGGAAGCACTCTGCTATTCACTCACTTTCATATGTAAATCTTTCGGTCGGGTCCAGCAGTTTTCTCTCTGCAATTGTAGACTTTATGTGATCTTCTTGAATGAGAGCGAATGGCTGTTCTCTTCATTCTGGACGGTAATAACACAGTAGCTCACAGTGCATTACACAAGCGCCGCGAAAGCTCGGCCTCATAAGCTTAATTAAATATGTTGGAGCCTTTTTACGTATTTTAGGGGGGCTCCATGATCCATGATCCTCATGACTAATGCCCTTCTCGAGGACAATTTATTGATTCACCAATATTTTATTAGCATCGCATGTATTTTGTTAGCAAATGCTCCCTTTGAATATTTATGGAGTATTCCTTAATTTCATACGCCGCCAACGCTCTTTGAATTGAGGGTACTCGAGAAGAGAGACAGATGGAGTAAAACGGAAGAGGACATTTAGTGTATTTTGTGAAAATTTTAAAGACACAGTGACAACAAATCAAATAAACCATCAAATATTCCAATTCATGTCCTTTTTTCCCCCCTGTCTCATCTTGTGCTTGTTTCTCTTTAATTGCACTGTCAGTCACAGCAGGAGTCTCTTTTTTTCTAAATAAGACTTATTTGTCAAGCAAAGCCCGTAATCCCTCTTATTGGAGAGGTACGGATTAATAAATCCATGCTTGTTTTATACCAAAATGATTTGCAACGATAAATGAAATTGTGTCACGTCTGTTTCCTGTCTGTCTGCATGTCTGATTAGTCATAAAATAAAGTTTAAGACGCGGGCTGCACCAGGAGCGACCGGCTGTTACTAATCCACGACCTCCTGGTTGGCTCATTGTCTGCAGCTGTTCTGCAGCCACTAATGAATCCAAATGTCACCTTTATTAGGATGGACGCCACCACACACGGACGGACTCCCGCATAGCATTGATGGACGAGAAATGTTTCGAAAAAGATGCCTATTACAGGCAGAGAGACGCAAAGAGAGTCAAAGAGAGCAAAATTGGACTAAAGTGAGCAGCCTAATGCTCCACCAGCAGCTGTCAAACCAGCGCGTGGCCCCTGTGCTAAATGAACTCCACGGCCCCACTGTTCACATTCCGCCCACCTCCTCCGCCCGACTGCGTGTTCCCCTTCCTGGCTCTCTTCGCGCTCCATCTCCTCTCTCCCAGAAAATGGACGCTGAGAATCCATTCCGCACCACAAATCAAATCATATTATATTGTCATTTTCCATCACCACTTTGTCACTCCCTCCCTCTTTACATCCTCCTCACTCCATCACTCTCCCCTTTTCCTCCCCCTGCCTGCTTCTGCCTCGGTCACCCTGTCCCTCTCAGAACAGGATATATAGTGTGGTGAAAGCTGGATGGGGACTTCCCACAACACTAATTTGTAATTCCAGGAGTTTGCCAGCCCAGTTCCACGAAAAAGTTGGAACTGAATATTTTAGGCATACATCACTTGTGCACCTTGTCTTGGCTCACAAAGCGTGTCCTCCAACCACAAGTCACTTGTGCTGTGCAGCTCTGACATGATGCTAATGCTTCCTAAATCAGCACCTCCTACTGTCAGCAGGTGGAATGCACGCCACACGCCATTGTTGGAGGGGTTTTGTTGGTGAGTGGATGCATCATATGTCAAGTGCAATTGCACATTTTTCAGAGAGCCTTTTGCACTCTCTGCTCATTAATTTATTCATGTAGCCGATTCCACCCACCACCTCCCCCACCCTAACCTGTCACATCTAAATGTTGTTGTGATACAGAAATATCCTATGAGCAATGTCGGTGCCTCATACAAACAAGTTAGCAGCTGTTCAAGGCCCAGACTTTAATTATGTACATGGCCATTATTTAATGTATGCTTAGCACAGGCAAAAAGTGACAATTTGGAAACATTAATCTGTTGGTGAACTCTTAAAGCTCACTGAGCACTGTTGTCTCAAGGTGAGAAGGTTGTATTCACACATCTGAGTCCATAGTAGCATATGTGTGAAAGCTTATATAGGAATGAATGAGTAAATATGAATTGTTGATCTACATCTATGACTTCTTTTGGCTATTTCTACTTTCACTTTTTCATAGTATTGTAAGTTGTTTTTCCCCCTCCTCTCTAGGGCTTATTCTTTTATTATTTGTCTATCTTGCTATGATGGTTTGTTAGCTTGTGGGTTTCCCAGCAGTCAGGTCCAACATTCATTTATATAATAAAGTCATAGCAATCATCACAGCACAGGATGTTTGTTCAGCAGTTATATTAAACTATTTTGTGCGTGACTTTAGAAATATGTGGGGTTTTTTTTAAAACACGTGGCTTTGATTAGAATTTGCTCCATCCATCCTAATGGCTTCCCTCCAGTAAAGGAGGGTGAGTGCAAACATAAAAATGTGACCACATCTCTTCCTGCGCTCATCTTCAGGGGTAATATCTACTAATATCTACTATTTCGTGGTTGCGTGCTGTGGTATGTTTCAGGACTTCTGCGGGAATCCGCTTCCTCGTAAATACCCCCGTTTGACCTTGGGAAGATGAGCGCTCTAACATCAGCGGACATCACTATAAAAATAACAATCCGGTCCTTCTCGCCAATCCAGCGGCCCACTCCAGCTCCAGGCTCTTTACGAGTAGAATATCAAGACGGCGGCTCTTAATGCCTCCCTCTGGGCGCAACTATGCACATAGATCTTGGAACCCAAACAGAGCCAAACAAGTGAATAAAGCTGCCCCCCCCAGGGGATCATGACCACAGCCTGATTGTATTAGGTCCCGTGTCCGTCGCCTGTTTGTGTCTTTATCTCACCGGGGAGGACCGGCGGATCACCCTGGTGGCCGAGCTAGTGAGCTGTGGATTAGATTGAATGGGTCTGAATAGTCACCCTGAGGTTCATTTCATGAGGTAAACGGCACCTCACGTGTAAAAAATAAAGATCAATTGGAGCGACAAACTGAAGAGCTGTTTGGTGACAAGAAGGAAACCATCATGGCCAAGCTAGAAGGTTAAAGCTATTGTAAATATATCAGCTTAATGAGCTGATTGTTCTTTCTTTTTGATGCCTGGTGATGAAGCACAAACCTTGAGCTTTTAAAGGCTTTTAAAGGAACGGGTTGATTTGAAATCTGTATAATTCACTTTATAACAATGAAATGTTAAAGAAGATTAACAATGAAAATCAAATGACTTTTGTAAATGATTATCTGAGACTTAATGAATCTTTGACTCCACTCATTGCTTCTGGCTTTAAGTCTACCTTCCTTTTCTATGTCAAAGAACAAATTCTGCAGCAAAATGTTCCCGTCATAAAGACATAATTACCTGCACTTTCCCTTCAGTCCACTTCACTGTTTACATTACTGCTTTATCTGAAATAAGTCAGTCAATAGGAGCCACAGCTACACCTCGCTTCCTCGCTCGTAGAGGAAAAATAGAAATCCGGAACACAAAGAAACAAAGACGAACATATGGATATGAATGAATCACATCTCTTGTGACGGCTCTGTCGTGCCTCACTGTTGTCGGGGCTGGCTGGAGGGGCGATTCCCTGGCTGACCTGCAGGGGGAGTGCCAAGCGTTTCCAGTCGACCCAGCACATTCACCTGCCCACCTGTGGCCTATCTGCCGGGATTGGCTGCCTGACGGGTTCAGGTATAAAGACCTGTCTGGAGAGCGTCTGAGGAGGAGCCTCTCGTTAGATCTGGTGCGCTGCAGTGGAGCTCGTCAGCTGAGCACTGAGCTTGTCTCGTTCCGTAGCCTGACGGCCGCAGGAGTTCGGTGCTTTCCCTCTTTGAGATTACGTGGACTTTTCCTTTATCCTTGCCTACACCTGAACACTTCTTTTGCACAACACTCATTTGACTGATACTACACGTCTTAGTTTACCTCAGTACTGGTATTCCACTTGCTTCTTTAATAAATATTATTTTGGTTGGAAATCCTCATTTTTGGTCTCCCCATTTTATGTCATGGCTACCTTGGCTACACTCTTAAACACATTAACAGTGATCCAACTTTTTATTCGCTTTTCCTTGTAGATAGAAATGTTTTTCCAACAGTTCTGTTCAGATAATCAGAAATTTCCTTCCTTTTAAATTCTGTAACCGATTTCTCGTGTGTGTGTGTGTGTGTGTGTGCGTGTGTGTGTGCGTGTGCGTGTGTGTGTGCATCTCCTTTGTTCAGGCATCGCAGATCTTGTGGATCAATTAGCAGCATGAATGATGGATATTTAAGACCCAGTGTAGGAGTGGCAGAGTAAGCTGAGCAGTAAATTTGGACAGTGCACTTTTGGGAGGAATAGAAATAAAGACTTTCGAAGGAACTCAGTCAAATTTGTTTAAGGAAAGCTTTTTGATCCACAATTTAGGGCTGCTGTACAAATGTGCCTCAGGACTTTGCAAACACTGAGGAATATCTTTGTCCCCCCCCCACCCCTAGATTTGCAATGTGTAAATGGTCGTAAAAATGTAAATTTGATTTTGGTGGGGAAGATTTGGGGATTATTATCATTGCTTTCAGTTGCTTTGGGATATCTGAAATCCTTTCCAGCATTAAAGGCTATTTTGCATCAGTTTGCGTTTAAAGGAGGAGCTGCGGCGTGTCGGCCACATCGAGGCAACACGCACATCACCTTCCATTTCAAACAATTTTGAAATTTTGTGATTATTTTGTTATGGCCACGAGCCGAGGTCTTCGGCTAAAGTGGATAAGGTCTGACGACTCGCCTTTCCTTCCACACCGTTGAGGTTTAAGGCAACCACAATCAGCAAATCTGCAACATTTTGACACTTTTAGTTTGGCTCAGTAAAGAATATTTTCCACGCTCGGTGTCCAGGTTACCCTCAGGCTGTGTAAACTCTGCCGGGGCTGGTATTATTCATGATGAAAAGTGTCATTAAACAGACATCCATATTTAAAACATTTGGAGAACCTTCTGAGGGACCCTAAAACACAGAATGTTTGCACTGAATGAATCTGCCCATGGGACTTCTGACTGCCAGACCACCTTTGCCTCTATTACAGGTAATGATGGACTCTCCAGTAAAGCCTTGTTCATGCTTTTATCTCCCAACTGCCCTCCAATAAAACTCCTTCTTTTGCTCAGACAGAATACAGAAGTAGTGTTGCATAAGGAAACAGAGCTGATACCGGAAGACAGGAACAACAGGAACCATTTGTAGATCTAGCTTTGACCCGCTGAAATATCTCCTCTGGCCTCGCCAATTAAGTCGGATTGATTTCACCGAGTGGTTCTGCTGTTTTGTATGCACATACGGCCGCACTTAGCTGCATCGAGCCATCTGCACACGCTGGTTTGTGCTTTTATCTCCAATATCATGAAGAAAAAATGTCGACTTCTGCGTCGTTACAAGAATCAAAGTATAAAAGCTGCTGTTTTAAAGCTGGGTGCAGCCGTGTAGTCGAGAGCTGTAACCTTTCAGCAGCCCGGCGCTAACCTGAATATACCAACATCACGCCACTCTCCAGTAACCCTCACCCACCACCCACCACCCACACCTCTTCCCTATAAGCAATCAATAAATATGCTATTTCAGCTCATGATGGGAAAATCAATGAGAGTTTTCACCACCGCGCTCCACCTGGCCTTCTCGCTCCTCTGCAGCATTTCTCAGGATGCCTCTGAGGACCGCTTGGGAGTGGGGAAAATATTTTCAAGGACTGAGCTGGATGTGATTGAATGGGAAGATTAATGACAAACATAAAAAACAACAAAAATATATATAGCACAGGAGGCCGTGGATGCTGTTCGACTTTGATTTCTGATACATCTGACAAAAGGGAGCTCAAGATGGATTAATCGATCATTATTGCTTCACAAGATTAAAAAAAGGCTGGTTGCATGTAGAATCCAGTATCTTTCATCTACCTCTGCTGACCTAGCTGAGGAATCTTTCTTTTTTATTTATTAATTCAAGGCGAAATCCAGGCCATTCAGTCTGTCAGTGTTTCCTCCTCATCCCGGTCCACTATCTCTCTTAGTCTGCATAATCATTTGCATCAGCATCTACTTCTATAAAGATGCATTAAAAATAATTTGGGGAAGTAAAACAGCAGTAAAAGCCTCATTTGCTCCGATTGCTCAGTTCCTTTCTAAATAATATGATCACTCTGCTGCCTGTAAGTTAAGAAAATTAATCATTTATACTGAACACAATGTAAAAGAGGTCTCCAGTATGTCTAAGCCCAGGGTGCATTCAGTTCAGTATGTAGTTCAGAAGGGAACCACAGGCTGGATCTGCATATTTATGAGCTTAAGAATTCAAATATTAATGATTTAAGGCTGTTTAAGTGTCAGCAGAGGTTATCGTGTTGGAGACCAAGTTGGCTATAAAAGGAAGAAAAAAAAAGGTTTTAAATAAGGCTTAAAAAAGCTTCTTAGAAAATCTGTTCATGCCCTGGATTTTAGGCAGCAAATGTTTCTTTAGCTAGACAATGATCACTTAAATCTAGCACCAGCATAGGCACAGTTATCTTTTCTTTAGATACTAAGGGGCACTTTAGACTTTGTATAATAGGATGTCTCAGCCCTGCAAGTGCCTCAGCTAATCAGGTATGGGTGGATCTGGTGTCTGGGGCGTAACGCCCATCAGTCTGCAATCTGCCAAAAACGGGTGCGGAGTGTCCCTGGTGTGGAGCCGAAACAGATGTGCTGGAGTGTGAGGTTCAAGAGCACCAGTTGATGCCTGACAAGATGTTAAAAATGTGGTCCAACACACTCCAAGAGCAAAAGCAGTAGACTGCAACAGACAATCCAGCGAAGCTGAACAGATACAGAGAATTCTTACTTTAAAAAGTGTCACATTTTCTTTCTCTCCATCATGCCCCAATTTCACTTTAGTACCACTCTGGCCATGCGTCGGGTGTGTGTCTGCACAGCAAAATGTCAGGCCTGAGTGATGCGGTCTTCAGGAGGGAGTGTGGGGAGGTGCTGCTTGAATGTTAGCAGCTGTGCTAACTGGTGTGATCCTCACCTGATCCCTCATGTGTTCCACTGTGGCTGAGGTTCAGGCAGGTCTCTGTGCGCGTTGGCACGGAACTGGGCAACATGAACACAGCAGGGGATCATTAACAACATCTTTGTCCAGCTCAGCCTAAGCTTCTGGGTTAGGAACAGATATTCAAGCCTCCCAAAGATACTACCAGCAGCAGACTGGGTCCTGTGTGGCATGCTAATGCAATTACAGCTGCTAGCAGTTAAACTTAATGCTAAGCGACGATAGTGCTTTCAGAACTGTCAACCATAGTAGTAAATGTGTCAGCAGAAAAATAAAATTAATTCTAAAGTTTATTAATGAAGACACGTGGTATCTGGAAAGCTCTCATCATTAACTCATACAATACAATTGCATTTAGTATTCTTTGTTACAGTATGCTTATTTATAGAATATAGTTTATTAAGCTTTATGTATTGGGAGAACCTGCTGACATTCTTAAACACGGTCCATCTGCGGTGGCACGTTTTAGTAAAAAAAAAAGACTTCACATTCAAATCGAACTCATCTGCAACCTGTGAAATTGGTGGTTTTCGCTGCAGTAAAAACAGCTCTGCTAAACAGTTCGCCTAGCGGAACGTGATGCAAATTCAAACCGAGGAGCCTTTTATTTCTCGCAGCTGGCAAACAGTGTTTGAAGTAGATTTTAAATGCAGGACACATTTCTATCTGCTCGCTGTTTGCATAGATGGATTAATTTTATGTCTAAGGGAGAACTTAGCACCCCTCAGGCCATGTGCACTTGCTACCCTGACATCTGTTGGTTTTTGATCACTTTAGTAAAAGCCATAGAAATGTCCTTTTATACAGTAGCATAGGGACAAGAGGTGCATCCGGTGGCTTGCAAATTTTTAGGTCTACCTGTTTAGGACGATGCATACATGCATGACACCTTGTGTGATGCTTCCAGCACAGCATGGACTGATTGAAGCCCTTCAGTTCTGCCATACAAGCCTCAAGTGAAGGGTTATAAACTGTTGATGGAGGTGAGTTTAACCCGCTCCCACGTATGGGCATGGATGATACTTCAGGTTGGAAGTGGTCAAGGGTAGGCTCTAGATTAAAGGACTATTTCATTCTGGCTCCACGGTGTCTCACCAATCTGTCTCGTCTCTAACTACTTGGAACAAAAGTCTTTCTCAGCTGTGGATCCATAGCTCACTCCCAAACAGGAGCGCTCACTCTTATTGAATTTAGAGCTACCGGTGTTGACCTGACTGTGAACCTATGACCACCGCCGATCGAAACTGGCTTTCCTTAAAACTAGTCACCACATCAGATGGATCCCTTAGCCCACTGCCGACTCCTCTTTTACCCAGATTCCTGCATCCTCTTCTCTCGTTCTCCTCTGACTGCCTTTAAATTCTAATCCAGCCTCATTCACACCTCAAGAAACTTTGATGGGCTTGAAAGGTTGAAAAGGCAGAGACACAATCTAAGTTCATGCTGCTGCTTCCACCTCCACTGCTTTATAAAGCCACTGACCTCTCCTTTAGTGTACGTTGGAATCCCAATATTTCTTTTGTCATTAATTAACAGATAGAATAAGTGCCCTCTTTGTCAATTGGTGACTAATTTCCTCGTTTTACGTCGTGGATGAAAGATTTTCACCATCCCTCTCAGGGGAAGACAGTGAAGAACTTCCTGGTCTTTGATTAAAGGAAGTCAGTAGCTAATAATTCTGTCAACCGAAGGGTTCAGCACTGTACAGTAGAATGTGACAGAGTCAATAACGTAGACAGGAATCACAGAAGGGATTAATAATCAAATATTCAGAAACAAAACTAGCAAAATTGGGACAGCAATAAAAACCATCCCTTTCAGGTTCTACTCTTATCTTATCTTCTGCCAGTCAATCTGGAGCAATAAAACCAAAACTCCATCCATTCATTTTCAGATGGACAGCTGGACAGATGGCTGGCGGGATACAGCCCGAGTGAGTAATCGGGCACACATCTCTTCCTTGTGCTTTCACTATCTTCCCTTGATGGTGGCGTTTATGTCCTTTGTCAGCACACAGATCACAAACAGCATGAAATCTTTTGTGAGAACAGGGACAAAACGTGTTTTTTTTTTTCCGTAGGAAGAGCAGCACTGATCATGTCTGATGAACCTCTCCCTCGTGCTCCTGTTTAATATTCCAGCTAATGTCTGATCATCTGGGATCTCGGAACATCTCTGAGGCTCCTTGCTGGTCTAAACTGAGACAGCGAGAGGGGATGAGAACAAGAGATGCTAGCGTGCGCCTACAGCACTTAGCAGAAGGAAATAAATAGCCAAACGTGGCCATTGGCAATCTGGAGGGTGACACGTGTCAGTTAAAGAGTGTCCCGGTGAGACGGTCTGACATTTGACTGCAGCAGACATGGTTCGTCTTAGCTCAGTGTGGCATTCAGTTTCACAACGGGGTCCATTAAACAATCCGTGCTTGTGTTCACAGTCGATGCTTTTACGTTGAAATAAGGGTAAATGTAGCGCCCAACCACACTGTCGTTTAAGTATTTTTTTAGTAGGACATAATAAATATAGGAAATGCTGAAACCAGAATACAGTACTTTACAGTTGCTTGGAGCATTGATTCCAATCTCTCCACACTACAAATACGGAGAGATTCGGATAGATTGTCGCTCAGGTCTTAAGGCTGCAGCTGCGTCTCCATAATTACACTGGAGATCACAGCAATCCAGTCAGAGACAAAGCTGGTGTTTGACTAAAATCTCTGCTACCCTCGCAAAGTGCAAATCACCGCCGAAGCTCACCAGAAGAAAAAGCAGACAAGCGGGTCTATGCTGAGGAGACGGATCTAGATCTGGCACGCCTGGGAAGACACTGACTGTGCAGTAATTGGCAGGACAAATGAGGGGCGGAGAGAAATTAATTATTCACAACGCAAGAACACAAAGTCGAAGTAAGAACGAAGGAGCTGACAGGAACTACACCACCATCAGAGGGAGCCGGCATTTGTCTACTAGTCCACCGGAGCTCCCTTGATTTCACATACACCTGTCGCTCACTCTTTGTCTGAGGCGGCCTTGGCCCAGCTTTTGTGTTCAAACACATAGGGCCTCTTCTACATGTACGACTTGTTCCCATGACAACCACCTTAAGTTGTAATACGCGTGATCATCCACAGTGTGGTAAAGATGCAGCAGCAGCAGGCGATTGACTTTTGAAAAGAAAGGCACATTGTGCTGCAGCAAACGCGTGTTCCCACGCATCGTCTTTGGCGCGATGCACCGTTACCTGTGACGACCGCTGAGCGGAGGCAGGCGGGTTCTGACTCGGTGTGAAATAGCTGCAGAGGATTTTGCTGGCTGGGTATTTTTGCCCGAGAGGCCAACTTTATGCAGAATACCGAGAGACAAATTGCGCAACGGGGTCGCATCTGTAATAACTGAGGGTCACCTCAGGTTGATGGGGGATAATACAGTGGAGTGGATGGACAGGATTCCAAAGATGGGCTACTTGCTCCAGATTCAAATCTCTGCTCATAGCATTGTAATTGGATCAGCTCCACTGCTCCCCCCCATTGCCTGCGGGTTGTCTGAAAAAAAGTTTGAAGCAGACTCCTGCCTCCTGTTTAACTCGTAACAGCAAGTACCGTGATGGTTGAGTACCAGACTTGCTTAGAAACACGAAGGGATGATCTTGAGATGTGCAGAGGCTGCAGGGTGGCAGCATGATGGAGCAAAGGAGCTAAAAAAAAAACACAAAGAAGATGAACGTGGACGTGAAATGAAGAAAAAAGGGAGCCATTTTAAAAAATCCTCATTATTTTGTGTTTATAACATTTACGTGGGCAAATAAATGATTGGATATATAGAAACAACTGATTTCTTAACTCTGAGGGCTAGTTCACTCTTGTTTTTTTTTTCTGTAGTTAAACCAAAGAGAATATGTTAAAATATGATAATCAGCTACAGAAGCAAACAGTTTCCATTTCAGCTTCCTGGGACAATATTTACAACAACACCCAAATATGGTTGTGCTGCTGTTCTCATAGCATTCAGGGTCAATCAGCAGCCATTCTTCTATTACAAAAAGGATAAATGCTTTCAGCACCTTTGGTTTCAGTGGAGGATTTCAGTGTCCACCAAGAGCCAACCATCCCAAACATCTCACAGACACTTTAATTGTAATTCACGTTTGTTTTTCATATGTATGCTTTAAAACAATAATGTTACATTATTTATATCAACAGCTGGGGCTTCAATGACTACTTTCCACTACCGTTTTATCCCTTTTTGGGTCACAGGAGGGTGGAAGCCTGTCCTGGCTGCCTTCAGGCAAGAGGCAGGGTACAACCTGGACAAGTTACCAGCTCTTTGCAGGTCTAACATACAGTAGAAACAAACCATTCACACTCACATTTACACCTAAAGGTCAGTTTAGTGATGCCGTTTCACCAGTCAGCCAAACGCATGTCTTTGGACTGGAGGATGAGGACGAAGCACCCCGAGACAACCCACCTGGATATGGGAAAAGCGTGCAAACTCCACACAGAACAAAGCACAAAGGAGCACCAGAGTATTCCTACGTCAATTATTTTGAAATTACAGTTAAATAAAGTGCGCAACAGACACTGCATGTACAGATAAATATGTTTGAATCTTCAAAATATGATTAGCATATTATTAAATAATAGACAAAACGAAAATGATGTGATTTGGGGCATCAAACAACTTCTAAAAAGCGTGATTCCTTTCTCGAGATGGCAATGTGTAAAAAAACAAAGAGCTACCTGCTCGATGCATACGTCTCTTCTCCCGTCTGGTGCTTGATGGAAGTCGACTTTCATCCAAAATAAGCAGACTCTCCTCGTTATCACGGTTTTCACACCGTGATGGAGACGAAATTGCCGAATGATTTGTCATTACATTGTAATGGAATCACCAAACCCAAAAGGGTCTCCTGAGAGACACGTTGCCTCTGAGGATTGATGCATCTCCATGCTGAGCGTTATTAAGTTTCCCTGAAAATAATGTTTTACTTTTATCTTCTGCAGACAAAGTGGATGGTTTTTCACCCTTTAACGACGCCTGTCTGTAGATGTCCACAACCTTGGGGGGAAAAGTCTTGTCTTGCAGATGCTCAAAACAAACATCCAAACATGCCCTAAACATGGAGAATTACAGCTGCTGTTATAAGCCTTGTTCTGAAAATTTGATTTGCGTTTATGGAGCCCTTGCGTCACAATGAGACTCTGCCAATATAGATACACATCACAATGCAATATATGGGCAGCAGGAAGGTAGCAGGTGGCTATTACTGACAAATGTTGCGGATAATTCAGAGAAAATTCTATTCTGAAGCCAGTGACTCATGGAAACCTGGTTTGGGTTGACACATGTAAACATGATCACTCAACATCACCTATAAGCCCTCCACCTTACGCCAGAATTAGTTTAAGTCACACTGTGATGGAAACATCAGAAGGCTGATCTCCTCATATTGTTCCTTTCAGCCATGATAAATTGATTAGTCATCCTGTAGAACGGGAGCAGCTTTAATGCACGTCACTGCGGACATTTTTCTGAATGAAACCAAATACCTATCGGTTGCTAGTGCCTGGAAAGAAATCCCCATTGCCAGCTTCTTTGTTTATCATGGCATGTTTTGATTACATCATACATTTACGGCTGTATATAAGTCCACCCACACAGGCTTGCGTTTATTTATTGTGTCAGAAATGGCACCCTGCGTGAAGCTGCATGACCTGACAACATAGAAAATTATGCAGGAATATAGTGAATAAGTGCTTTGCTGTTAATGTATAAATTATAAAACACCTCCTGTCACATCTTGATTAGGTTTTAACATTTTGGCTGGTGTGTCTTATCCAATTTTCATGCATAAAATATAGCTTTTCTAGCATGTAATTAGTGCTACAGCCTCCGGGACCAATAATGGGACTGTAGAATCGGGTTTATGTAATTTCGAGTAGGATGTAGCCAGAAATAAATGCCGGGCTTTTTGGTTTCCTTGTTTCCGTTTTTGATTGTACAAAAGTATTGATGGACAGCTCCGAAATAACGGCATGGAGAGGAGTTTGTGCATCAGTTTAATCTGGAGGAACAAAACAGTCTCCCAGTGATAGAAATAGTCTCTTCGACTAAGCCATAGCAATTATGTTTGCCTCTGATATCATCATGTGGAATTTTATTGAAACGATTTTTACATTATAGCCTTTAATGTAGATCTATGCAGCTGGATAACTGACAGAAAATGTTATATATTAAACATGACATGATATATTATATACTCCAAACTGTGTCAGTTCTAGACCAATTAAATCTTTATTTTGATTGACACAGCCTTCCTTTGTGTTCTTCCTTTCTGCTGCATCACTGTGTCCAATTCCAGACACCAGAGAGCAGCTTTGTAACAAACAACAAGAGGCATTTACTGTTTTATTGTATTTGGATTCAGCTTCCAAAAAATGTCTCTCTTCTCTCTTAACAATGCTAAGATAATTTTAGATACCCATGTGAAAATATTCAAATCCTCTTTTATTTGTGGTTAGCAGTCATTAAATGCATTGACAGGTGGTGTTACTGCATAAAGAGTAAAGTTACCGGATCACACAGCGAGTAAATATTTTGTCCTTGGCAAGTTCAAACCTTCACCTCTATAAAACTCAGAGGATTTTCCAGCACATGAAAGAGATAATTTCTAACTAGTTTAAAGTTGCAGTCACATGGTAAAATTATTTCCATGCCACAAATCAGCAGTTGCCATGTTTTGCAGTGAAAAATTGCAGCCAACTTCAGGAATCATCTGCAAAGCTCCTTTTTGGGAGCTGTGTACTTTGGGAGCATCTCAGCCCAAGGCCAGGGGTCGCTAGATTTAAAAGGCAGCAGCACATTAGGAGGCCACTTTGAAATGAATGAGGGATTGAGGACATTAAGAGCTGTTTCTTTGTGAAGAAGTATATCTGGGTTTTGGTGTCAGCCGGGTCAGCTAGACACTGGTTCAACTGCAGCGAGCTCCCTCAGTGTGACCTCTTCTGTCTCTATCAGACATATGCACTCGCATGAAATTCAGTTTTCCACTTATTTTGGTGTGCTATAACACACACGAGGGCTAAGGTGAGTGTCCAGAGGGTAAGGAGGTTAGCGATCCTTCCTGCTGAACCATCAGATGATAATCCTCACATACTGTTACAGCCCAAGACTGACAATGGTGCCCTGAGTTGCACTGTAGCCAAAGGCCAGGGGGATTTTCCATGGCCTTGCAGAGGCTTCTCTATAATCCCGTTCCTTGAAAAGATGTCTGAAATGTGACTGAAAATAGTCCGAGACTCTCTCCCAAACTTTGGCCATTATTACATAAGAGTGATCCTTTCAGGGCACGGCACACAAAAGGAGAGAAAAAGCCGAGCGCCACCATCAACGCCGCAGCCAATCGGCTGTTACATTCTGAAGGCTGCAGAGCTGCATCAAATGGGAATATATGTTCACCCAACAAATGAAGCCATTTAGTCTGTATGACTTCCTAATGGATCAGACGGTGGTTTGTCTCACATGGCAAAGACCAAAAACCATCTGTGGGCCACAGAATAATGACTTCCATCTGTCTGCTTGTCCATTCATTTTATTCAGAAACTCCTATTAGTTCCTGTTTGTTTTGGTTTTCAAATGTGAGCTCATCTGTAGATGCTTGGCTGTGTCAGGGCTACAATTATTTTGTTTGTCTTCAGTGGGGCGTGCATACAAGCCCGTGTATGTGTGGGTAGACAGCAGAAGAGTTCTTTCAGAGCCACACCAGCGTACACAGACTATATATTACACCCCGGGGGCAGAGACCTGATCACCGTGTTCCTATAACCTACAGAATTATCCTTTCACAAATCTTTGCTCAGAGATATGGCACATGAACCGTTGAGATAGAGGAGGGGGAGATAACAACAGCCTATTTTCAAGATTAAACCCCCCCACCAGGGCTTATTGGCGGTTTATTCTTGGTAGGATCCTAAAGAGCCTATCTCCCTAAACGGCCAGGTCCACTACAAAATTCGTTTTGTTGTCGTGCTGTATCTAAAAATGTGTGCTTCATAAACAGCTTTTCACTATTGTAGCTGTTTGCTGAATGCTCCATAACAGCTACTTCTGTTAGATACAGATACAATGCTGCCTTAACGGCCAGATAAAGTATTTATTCTCATGCACTCTGGTCATGATAACAACACAATACCCAGGATTAAGATGACACATGTGATTAGCTGGTCAACGCTTACAATAGTCTTACTATGCTCTATGTTTAGTCTGTATTTGTGAGGTATTTTGTGCAAAAATGGGAATTTGACTGATATGCTGTAATGTAGCAACTCCTAAAAGCTACACTAGGTAGCCGCCAAATGGCTACACCCAGAAGCTTCGCTGCAACCTCTCCTGATGTTCATGTGTGCGTCTCCGCTCGACTGAAGCCTCTGAGCCTGTGTGCGAGTTTGGTAACGATAATAGAGAGTTTCTTGAAGTGTTTAACAATTATCATTACATTCCTTCAAACACACGGTGCAGACACAAACCTTCAGTGGACTCCTGCAACTTCACAGCATGTTAAATCAAATCATATTAAAGAAAACAGCTCAAGTATTTATTTACTCTCCGATACACATGCACTTGTGTGAGGGGAAAACAAATTTTCCCCGGCATTGTGCTCCACAGCCCAACAAATGGCTGCGGAGCAACGCGACACATAGATATAGATCTAATTACTGGACTCCAAAATATGGCCAAACTGAAGCACCTTCCCTCCTTTTTCAACTTTAAAACAGATTTTTTTTGGGGGGTGGGGTGTGGGGATTGTGTAGCCGGTAACACAGGATCTATTCAACCTTTTAAAAATGTGTTGAAGAAAATAGAGTTTGGCCTTTTCAGAGAGGTTTTCCTTGTCCACTGGTTTATGTAACTGCCATTTGGAGAAATATCACTTTGTGGATTCATGGTAGCTGAGCCTTTGTAATCCTCAGCACAGATACTTTTACAAATCCTGTATTTAATTAGTTTTCTCCTTTTAGTCGTTTGCAGGAAAAGGCCTAATTCCTGCATAATGTCTTGAGTTAGAGTGTATTCCTGGCAAACCAGTGGAATGAGTGTCGTGCTCTGCTCCAGAGTTTAATGTCCAAGGAGTTCAATTCTGACTTGCGTTTCCCTTTTACTTCTTAATTTTAATCAAAATCAAATTGATTTTTTTTCTTAATTAGATGATCACAGATTTGCTGATTTGCATACTATAACATCAATAATAATTTGGATAAATATTCCAATTTAGTCAGGATTCAGACACTGAATACGCCATTCCATATTATGTTAGACAAATATTGTATTTATATCTTTAAAAAGCACAGTTTGTATGCACTTAAATTCAGACTAATTACATATTTGCTGGTACAGATGAAGCAACTCCACCAAGTCCTGAAGTCTGATCATTTCTGAGAGTGGTGGGTTCCCTGGAGGATTGTCCCCAGGTTGAGTTGGTCCTGGATGAGTTGTGATATATCTGATCTGGAACCGTATCAGAATCTTCATGACCAACCTGGTCGTCAGGCCCGTGCACCATGTGCTGCCCACTGACAAAGCTCTGTAATACAACTGCTATTTTTTGTGTTTTTATGAAGTTAATGGAACCATTAATTTTAATTAAGCCCGTGTCACTGTTATTAAAGCAATGTTTCTGCTCCTGTGTCGGCACAGCTATAATTGAACCGTTGCTCCATTTCTCCCACAGGAAAACTCGGGTGACATCTCGGCCTGGAATCCATATTCGACAGTTGCCCATTCTTGAGTCTAAAGTGGCATTACAATCATCGGCGGGCTCACAAGGGTTTGACTGTTTGCGCTAAACTGTGCCACTCAATGACAAGACGGTCGCAATATCGCACGCGCATTATGTTGACTGTTAAACTGGCTCATCGATTTTCTGACAGGGTGTATGGTTTAATCATACCTTGCAGTCATAAGGGGACCGCTGAACACATAATTACCACGAGGATGCAGGGTCAATACATCTCCAGGTTCTCTGTCCTATTTGGGGGGAAAAAATTCTGGAGCAGTTTGAAGATGTTTTAGCTGAACTGAGTTATTGTTGCACTCCATCTAATTATAGAGGATTGTGAATTATTTAAAAAAACTGGATATAAAATGTCAAACCTTTGCTTTGCCCTGTTTTCCACCAAGGATCTTACAATCGTTGCCATTATTCATGATTGATCTGCTGGCTTCTTGGCTTCTTCCAGAGAAGCTTTATCTGAACCATTAAGCCCTCTGAGAATTTCCACTAATACCAGCCAGGAAGGAGAGAAACAAAGTTGGAACGTCGTCCAGTCGATGCTGGAGATGAACGCGTCTCCAAACATGGAATGCCGGCGTATTCAAACACTGACTTTATCTGAAGACTGACTTTTGACATCTGTATTTAATGAATGGTGCAAAATAAGTTATTTGACGGAGGCTAAAGGGCAGCGTTGGTCCCTCTGTGGCTAAAAGATGTAATAATTCAGATTATTTAGGTTTTCTGATAGATAACCTTTATGGGGAGCTGCATCCAATGAAACAGGTGCTGTATGAAATGTTAAAGAGTCAAGTCTGTTTATTCTTTTGTAATTGGATTTTTACCGCAGGGCTCGAAAAAACAATGTTCACTGGACATCACGCAGACAACAGAGTGCTCTGTAGTCTAATGATAAGTCAAAAAGTGAATGGATTAATTTGCTGCTTTGTATTAAAAGAGAACCTCAATTCCCCTCATGGTAAAAGGTCATTTCATTATCGCTCACTCTACTTAATCCTTAATCCAGTCTCTTGTTTGAAGCTGATATTTAAAACGTGCATCACAAGCAAACCCGGAGGAGGGAAACAATTGGCCAAACACTCAGCTCAGATTCCCATTTTCCTTCCAAAATTGCCCCCCAGATTTATCCCATCATATCAGCGAAATTCAGCGGATTTCAAGAACAAATGAAATGTGAAATTTGATGAGTTTGGACTAGTCTAAGTGTCTGTGATGAATTTACTTATAGTTCTGCAGTGGAAGGAAAATGAAATTCGACCTCACCAGGTCAGATCCAAGACTTGATTTAACTGTCAGTGTGATGCGACAAGAGCATGTGTCTGAGAAGGTGTTGAGATCCATTATCATTATTATTATACTGTAGACAAAAAACATCTGGCCCAACATTTGGGCCTCTTGGACTGTGCTGTGCACATCGGAGGAGACGGGAGCCTGAACATCAAGATCTACAGAAAACCCTCCCACACAGACCAATACCTTCTTTTTGACTCCCACCAGCCATTGGAGCAGAAGCTAGGTGTGATCAGTACCTTACACCTTCAAGACAGCCCTCAAAACCTGGGGCTACCCTGGCTGGTCCTTCAGCAAATCTTCTAGAAAACCCAGAGGAGACAGAGAAGAATCAGCCAAAAAAACCTGAAACAACATTGTCATTACGTATGTTGCAGGGCTTTCTGACAAGCTCGTGAGGACTTTCAATAAACACGACATCCCAGTGCAGTTCAAGACCTCCTACACCCTGAGGCAGAAGTTCGTCCACCCAAAGGACAAAACACCGAGACACAGAGTAACAGAGTGTCTGAAGTCCAGCACAGCGAGGAACAGCCAGACCTGTACAATGGGGAGACCAAAAAACCCCTTCTCATGTGCATGGCCCAACATAGAAGAGCCAACTCCTCAGGACAGGACTCAGCAGTTCACCTGCATCTGAAGGACAAATGACACTTGTTTAAGGACAGTGATGTACAGGTTTTGGCCAGGGAAGATGGGTGGTTTGAGAGAGGAATGAAAGAAGCCATCTATGTCAAACTGGAACGAGAATCATTAAACAGAGGTGGGGTCTGAGACATCACCTCTCACCTGTCTCAACATTGTGTCATGGTAAGTTTAACGATTTGCATAATGAGGGGGTGGGGCTACCAACAACCAGGTGACTGGAGCTCCAAATGTGCTAATGGCTCCTGGAGAGTAGAAGTATCTGGAACTCCCCAACAGTCAGTTAGAACTGATGAAGCCTCTTGGATGAGAGGTGGAACTCAAACAGTCCAGTTGCAATGATTTAACTACCAGAATTATTATTATTATTATTATTATTGGAGGAGAACCCATGCAGACATGGTGAGAACAGGCAGACATGTTCACAGAGAAAAGCCCCTGGCCCCCAGGGGGACTTTCTTGTTGTGAAGCCCACTGCACCACTGTGCTGCCCTTATTAAATGTCATCTTGTATGGAATTATTCCGCTGAATGCTGTCCTCCCTCTGCTGAGGAACATGAAAGGAAAATAACACGCACTTCTGTCGACATCGGCGGGGCCTCGTGGCATAGGTGAAGAGTTTGGGACTCCTGGGAACCAACATCACAGAAAAGCTGTTCTGGATCTCATAAACACACCACCCTGCTGATGTGTGGCCCTGGCCACATTACCTGCGGAAGCCCCAGCCTGCTCAGCCTTGCGCCATATGGTCAGCGGCAATTCAGAAGTGTCAGTTGCTGTACAGCCAGAATATGAATCAGCTCCATCCTAAACCCATCTGCCACACGACTGCATTAACATTTCTAACATTTAAATTATTAATGCAGTATTATGAAAATGTGTTTTCCTTTTTTTCCCCCTTGGAACAAATAGGCGTATAAGTAAGTACTGACCCATGACCCCTGCCTGTTAAATCTGGGACCGACTGTATTTAATGGACACATTTTAATTTGGCTAGTTTAGCAATCTAGTAATTTGTGATAAAAGCAGATTTGTTTTTTAAATCAATTTTAATTTCAAACCCATTTTGTAAAACCGCTGTAGCTTCTGGTCCAGGCCCAGGTCAAGCCGAGTCTTATTTGGCTCACTCGATGGTAATCTAACTTCCCTACGGTTTCTTGAAACCCCTGCACTTCTTGCAGAACTCAGACAGAAGCAGAACCCGAACATCTTTCCGCTAATGGATGGTTGTGAAGTGATGTTCCATTCTTGATTTAATGCGCTCAAATTTGCTGAGCACAGAACGGAACTGAGACAGATTTGTTGCATAATTTCCCATTTTATTTTGTATGAAGGAGACACTGGCCCCCATAAATACAGCCAATATATGAATCTTATGCAGATTAACTGATAACGGGCCAGTGACTCATCTTATTCGGTAACCACTCGAAGAAAAAGTTGCAGATATGTTCCTTTTTATTGTATACGTTTTTATACTTTATTTACTGACTATATTCACTATAAAATGATTTTGGTCTTCACATTTAAGTGAAGTTATTGGATTTATTCAAGGTAGTTTTCTCTGTCAACTGGACTGGGTTTCTTCTCTTGAAGACGTTTCGCCTTCTATCCAGAAGGCTTCATCAGTTCTGAAATCGCTGGGGAGAGAGCTTGAAAATATATAGCCCCTGTGGACCATTTGCATGCTAATGATCTGGGTGGTCACCTGATTGGATTTATTGAAATCTTTAGACACACTGTTTCCGATCTTACTCAGGACTACTGAAGACTGACATTCTGCCTCCACAAATCTTTGCGTAATTAAAACAAAGTGCAACTTCTCTCTATGTCTCCAACATTAAGCAGCAGCCTTAAAGGAGAGGTAGCCAAAGTGCTGCAGACATTAAGAGTCTTCACTCGCAGCTCTGCGTCCAGACACTTATTTGGAGGACGGCCTGACGCATTTCCAAGAAGAAGCGAGGAAAAGCGCATGACATGGGAGGGGTTAGGCACCCTGGGGTATTCAAAACCCACAACCTTCTGCAGTTAATTGAGGAGAAAACACAAGCCTGGACTTTTCTCTCTCCTTCTTCGTTGTGGTCCAAATTTTTGCCACACTGCAAAAATAAATAAATAAATGAAGGATCGTCCATGTTTTTGTTTGAGGCTGAAGGCAATTACACATGGGGTATTTGGCTTGATTAGAGCAATACCACGGGGTAGCCTGAGGGCACACAATAAGCTTGTTTCAAAATGGAACAGTGAGGATATTAGCAATGCGACGCGCACATGTGCACGGTTCAGCAGTTTATTCGACACTATTGTTGACCTCATATGCAAATGCCAACAACTGCGTTTGTTTTCAGATGGGTGGTCACACTCTGTTGCATTCATATTAGAATTTAGCATTTGATGAGATGCCCGGCAATCGCACTCGCATCCACTGGCTGTAAGTAACTTATCTGACCTCTTCTGCTCCTACTTATTCATCAGCCGACGTGATTAATATCTCTAGTGTTATTGAGTAATGAGTGTCAATTGCTAGTGTTAATTACTAGTGCCATTCTCTCAGAGGCTTGATGAGACCGTGGAACGAGAACTTTATTAGTAGATTAGGAGTTTATTCGAAGAATATAATACATGTTTTGGTTCTGTAGAGTAGTGTTTCCACCAGATATGAATATGGACGGCTTGTTAGTTCACAGCACAAAAATGTCCCACATTAATCTTTGGACTTTCTGATTTTCATTAATATTGTAAAAAGACAAAAGTTTGCGTAATTGGAAATGAGCAAATTTTGTGACAAAGATCTATTAATTAGTGACAATGATACTTAGCCAGCCGTTATTTTGGAAGGAAGACCCTCTTCAGGACCTTTTGGATGAGTCAGACTGTAATTACAGGAACAGCATTAACCTCAAAATGTGTCCTTTAAGGTGCAGGTTTCTGGTCCTTTTGATGGTTTTCTGGAGTTTCCTTAAATAGCTGCAATAAGATGTATTAATGGACAAATAACAACAGAATTTGAGATTGTGTCCAAATGCAACTTTTTATCACCCTGTGTCCGGATCACTTAACTGCAAGATCAGCTAAAGTTAGAGCTTTAGCAGTGCTGAGGGTGAGGACCACAAACTCTGATTCAGCGACTAAACCGCCAGAGTTTAAAATGAGTAAAATTGGCAATTAGAGAGACATAATTATGCTTCAGTGATCTCGACAGCCCAATTCCATATGCTGCTCGCTGTCCTCCATATGCTACTCAGTGTGCAGAGATGTACTGTTGTGACAACAACCTTGGTTGGTAGCAGGAAAGTTGACACGATCCTTCTGACTTTGGCTACTGTTTTCCTGCTGAATGAGCATCAGCCATAAACGTGTTGCGTTTGGTAAGTTAGGTATTAAGCAGCAGCGTTTTAGCTACTATTCAAAAAGAAAGTGTAGAAAATGGAATATTTTCTGTGAACAGTGGTAAATTATGTCCCAGACAGCCAGACTGGCAGAATCATAGACGCGAGTACAGCAGCGTTATGAGTCAATGCCGCCAGTCGAGGGAATCAAATGAACCATGCATCATACATCACTGGCAGTTTAAGGTGATGATAAATGCAATAAAATCATCCTCCAGCTGCATGAATTGAAAGATGAATTGTGACATTTCCTTCAGGTAATGAGTATAAAATGCAGAGTGAGACAGAAACCAGGCATTGATGAGACATCAGAGGAGACAAGAGGGGAACCTCAACACAAACAACACAAAAGCCAACATGATGGACATTAACATTGGCAAGATTATCTTAAAGCACATTTGCTCTGACGGAATGAGCAACATATCAGGTGTAAAATATGGGTCCGTCTCCAAAAGACCAGCTTTTGTCCCAAATAATGAACAACGAGGAAGAATTTCTGCTGATGGTGAACATGAGGGGAACTAATGGACCTGACATCAGTGTTCATCAGCTCAATACCAACAAAGTCTGCAACGTCTGGTCCTCCTTCACAATTTCCCGGTTGTAATGAGATGCTCCTAGTTATGCACTGATGAAAACATACGCATAATTAAATGTGCTTTTCTCTTTGCTCTCCTCTCAAAATGGAATTCGGGTCAGAATTCAGAATGCAAGCCCAGAATTATGCAAGGGAACTGACTGAAATCTGCACCTGACAATCAGGAAAACTATCCTGTTTGGATGATGAATGATTAATAACACATCCTGAAGTTCGGATTTGGATTAAAACACGATGAAGTGTTGAGCCCACTGGTTTTAGTACTCGCCCCAGGCAAGTACTGAAAATAACAATTTCCTCAGTAGGTAGGCAATACATATTCACTGCTTTATTCTGCATGTATTCCCTCATTGATGTTGATTACGTTGCAACAGTGTAATGAAATATACAGTATCAGCTAGATGTGTCAAGGCTACTGCAATTAGCTTCTCTGGGTCTCTCCCTACTTAGTTGGGCTAGTTTGGGAAAACATGGACCAACTCAGTCTGCATTTAAATTCTTACTCACTATTATATGTAAATTTCGTCGATGGATATTCGATAAATGCACTTTTGAAAATAAGAAGACCGGACTGACCAGGCTTAAATGTCTTATTAGCATACCTTTCTCTTATCAGGTCTTTTTCATTGTGGCATATCTGAATGAAAAAAGACCTCAACTCATGTCTCTTCACTTGCAGTTACATGTAGGAGATATTCCACCAGCATGTCTGTGCTAAATTTGCAAAATATGTAACAAAATCACTCCCTAAAGTGTCCCTAACGCTAACCTCAACCCTAATCCTAACCTCTAGGGAGCTACTCAAGTCTATTGAGGCCAAAGGCAAATATTCACAGGGCCCCCCCAATTGATATAGACCAAAACACACAAATAAGATTAAGATGAAATCCCAAACAGAAATTTAAATAATTCAATTATTTAAGCTAACAAAACAACATGCAGTTAGTTGGCAATAGAATGTTCCTCTTCTGTTGCACTGGCCAATCAGAGGCAGAGGAGGGTGGGTCGAGCATGAGGCCTAAGCAGTTGCCTGCCTTGCCTGTTAGCAAAAGGTGCCCCAGTTTATCTTGAATCCACTTCTAACCTCAACCCTAAAACTGTGTCTTTACCCAAAACAGTGCTTTGAAGTTGTGGGGACCAGCCAAAATGGCCCCACTTCACAAACATGGCCCCACACTGCTAATAGAATGAGCTATTTGGAACTCAATAAGTAGCAAATTTAAACACACACACACACACACACACACAGACACACACAGACACACACACACACACACACACAGTGAATCACTTTAGCATTCTACATTTCTTTCATTTAGAGGGGTCCTCCTGTCATTAGGCGAAGTCTCTGACACACTGACTGACAGCTATGGGTGTGAAGAAAACCCCCACTTCTGATCCCAGGTCTGTCTGCGTGGCCAAAGAAACCAGCAGAGTTGGGAAGTGTCTTGAAAGCAGATGATCACTTTCAACTCCTTCAGAATCTTTAAAGCAATGCAGCTGCTGGCAAAGTCCCTGAACCTGGGATGTAAAATTCCGCCTTAAAATGAAAGGATCACGTCTTCTTCCAAATCCGCACTTCAGAGTTATACAGACTGCAGTTTATATTTAGACTGATATTTTGTTCAAAGTGTGCATGTTTATGTAAAGATAATATGGTTGGGTTAAGGAAGGAATTCCAGGAATTCCTAGAACATCACAGGGATCATAATCAGTGGCTAAAAATTCCCAAAGTCCCGAATGGATTTCGAAATTTAAGGAGAGCCATGAAATTCCCTATGCATGAGCAGAAAAGACAGTTGTTTTTTTTTAAAAATAAAGCTTTGAAGATATTCTCTCACTGGAACTTCCTTTCACGCACGAGATGCTTAATCTGTTTTAAAGGCAAACATCCTTCGCCTGCATTAAAGTTTCGATGTAAAATAGCCGTGACAGTGCAGCGCTTCTTAGGATCATACACTAAAATTACAGTTTTCTCACATGCACCATTTGCTCAAATGTGGCTTTTATTTCTTTGGTCTTGGCAAAGATAATCATCATCTTTTGCTGATGTTTGCTCCAACTCCTGCAGCAGCTCCACACTTGTACTGCAAAAAAGAGCCTCATAAAACCTCCTTGCCTCGCTCTCATGTGTGCAAATGAGAAATTAAGCATCAGAGACGGTTTCTCATTTCGACCTAATTCAAGTTTTAATTGCTTGATGTTGAGCACCACGGCAAAAAAAAGAAGCAAAAAATACAAAAAACAAAATAAAACAAAAAGAGTCATCTATAGGAATACCACAAATCAGATACTGCGGCAACTCTCCATATATGGTCATGAGTGATTAACTCCTCCATACTTAATTTTTTCCTGCCTTTGTTTTTGATGGTTTTGTGAGGTAGCTAAAGAAAAAAGGACACAGACAAAAGGCCTTGGAGCCAAATCCTGTTGCATTGGTTCATATCTTTGATGGACTGCATCTCTGAAATTTTTACGTTGTTCATTACTTGTTTGTAAAGCAAGTGTTCCAGTCTCATTAAAGGGGGGTGTTTGGATTCAGTACCCCCCCCCCCCACCTAAGTAGTCGTAGTTGCACCCATATACTGCACCACAAATGGGTTTGAAGATTTTCCACCGTAGATTAAAAGAAACCTGCTGAAACATCGCAGACTAACTGCAGTAAAGTTACTCTTAACTATATTTTGCCTCCTCCCAAATATTTGTATATTTGCACCAGTTCAGTTGCTTCTAATTCCTCAAATGTGCCCACCCCCAGGCTCTCCCCCTGATGTGTGGTAGTGGTGTTCTGGCACTGAAAAATGGTCTTAGAAATATCTTTTCCAAAAAAATGGGCCATTCTTTGCCCACCCTCCCCTCCTCCCTTTCAGTTATTATGAATATAAACAAGCAGCAACCTGTCACTAATCTGAGGAAATACCTTGACAAGATTTTCCAGACAGCATCCTGTTGGTCCCACTGCAGCCGCTGTTTAATCCTTCACTCTGACGGCTGCACCGGCCAAATTAAGCGCGATTGAAGGCAAAGACGAGTGACTTCATTAGTCTCAGAGAGAGGCCCGGGCATGCTCTGATGTGTGTCCAGGGCCACTGTTTTGTGACACTGTTTGGTGACAGCTCTGTCCTCATCACTGCTGGAGAAGCGGCTCTCGCACAGAGGTTATTCCACTTTCAAAGTTTCAACGCTCAGGAGAAATTGTCCTGTCGGTGAACTCCTGCTACTTGCTATGCTGGGCTGACAGCTGTGGGGCTGCCACAGCCTTGCCCCCTCCTTCCTCTGGCTTTAGAACTTATAGAGCGGCTTTATGTCAGTATTTACAGGTGAGCTCAAGACGTACCACGTATACTATTAAGAAGCTAATGTGTCTGCTGGCAGTGGCCCGGTGTTCTCCACTGTTGGAAGCATGACCGACAGAACAAAAGATATCAGGAACTGATTCTGAATGGATTGAGCTGGATTTATTGTAAATTAAATGGATAAACTGCTCTTAGTCTTTGAGTGTTGCCGATGCTTGTTGGAATTCTACGCTATAAATGTGTGGTCAGGTGGTGAAGCTGTGACAAAGAGTCTTGCTTTTGTACGTTTTCCCGTTGCTGTTTTTTTGGGATCACATGGTGCATCAAGATAGCGTGCATGTGTGGATGCAGCGGGTGTACACAGATATGCTGCACATTTAAGAGCAAAGGCGCTTCAGCCTGAAGCGATAAGCAATCTTGTGTGCTTCCAGGCAAACCTTGGACCATTACAACAGCTATACACAAAGGCCTAATGCACCTAGAGGTTAAAGGGCATGTTCATTAACTGCTAATGTCCAAAACTCTACAATTCTGGTAAAAACTCCATTTTTTTAAATGTCATAAAAATAAAGGCAAAATTGAGCCTTCCACTCTCTGCAGCAACTTAATCATATGTCCTTGATTGGGTGCTGTAGCTAATCAAATTAGAACACAAAAGCTCATTCCGTGCTTTGTTCTTGGACACGCGGCTGTATGGAACCTTTGTTCCTTGAGCGACTGGAAAAATAGTTTGAAAAGTCGCGGCTTAATGGATGTTGGCTCGCTGATGATAATTCATCCTGATGAGTGGCAACTGTTGTGCTGACTTAGTGACACGTGGAAAGAAAAGATGAATATTGCATTACGTCCCTTATAGGGGAAATAAAATACCTCAGCTGGAAGTTCATATCTTTGATGGATGCTATGCTGAGTAAATTTGAAGGTCTAGCATTTACATCAACAGCAGTCCATCTAAATCCACTGGATTTGCCCGTCTGAGGAGCTCCTCGGCTTGAAGTGAACACACCATTACAGGAGTGCAGACTCATCACCATGATACAGTTGGTCTGCTAAGTGAAAAGTGAGAAGGAGTTTTCCTTCGCCTGTCTGACGCATCCGGAATATTACCAAGCGTAGCGGCTGCGATCCTCATAAATCATCCAGGGCCTATAGGACAAAGGGGATCACATAGCAGTGGGGTGCAGCAGATGCTAAGGGATTCAACTTTAGTGTACTGATAACAGCCTCCATTCAGAGAGCAGGGTTGTGGGAAGTAGATAATCGGCAGCAGTGAGGTCAGAGGATGGCAGTATAATTAATACTGTATGAGTTAAACCTATGACATGGCTCTCCTGCTACCCACAGCTATCTGATTTAAGCAGAAAGGACAGAAAAGAAAGTGTGGGTGGAAAGCAAAGCATTGTGGGTGGGTGAGATCAGGGAGGTGCGCGCCTGCAAGAAATGAGGAAATGCATCTCTTCTTTCTCCCTTTCTAGGGTTCAGTATTGCTCTGTCCCTTCTTATTAGAAAGCTAATGCAACTGTCTGTTCTAATTCTAGAGAGCAGCTTTTATTCGTTTTTTTTTTCCTTTGCAACCTTTTTCTATTCTGCTCAGCACTAATCTGTGCAGTGGCAGCAGATGATAAGACGGGCTGCATTCGCTTACTGCCTGCATTTTCCCCACTAGCTTTGTCTCGGCTCAAGCCGTACATTTATTTGATTCAACTTTGCTGGAGAATCTGGTGAGAAAAAAAAAACTTTTCCAGGTGAAGGATTCTACCTAAATTAAAGGTTTTCTGATGATACTGCCCTCTAAATCCAGGAAGAAAGCACAGCTTCCTTTGTTTTAAGCACAAAGTAGCTCCGGTTTTGGGGCCTTTGAAGTGCACAAAATGTTGAGGCTTAAGGAGGTATTGTTCTTGGGGAGAGAGGATGAATCCTAGAGTCAATTTGAAGCTTTAGGCTTAACTTTAACTGGCACTTGTATTGTAAAGATCAAACGTGTCTTACTGGACTGTGAATGCAAACCAAGATCCCCCAGGCCAAGAAAAACCATTCATGAGAACTTGTCTGCAGATAATTCTAATGTAACTCCACTTTTTTGTTCAGCGGAATTGCAAATCACTGGCAAAATAGACCATTAGCCCCGCTATATATTCAGTGGACAATTTCCAAGTTTCCTGTGTGGGAAGTTGTGAGACGACTGTCAAGATAATAGTGTCATTTAGCTTTTTTTTTTTTTCTTTTTTTTTTTTTGCTGTGTTGCTTTTCTGTAAACGATAGCCATTAAAGAACAATCATGGAGAATAATGGATTTAGTTTAATGCCAGCAGAAAATATGGAATGATATGATACGGACACGTCAGGGAGTTCACTGCCGACTCACTCGGAATTGCATTCTTTTCTGATGTTTAGGAAATTAAACTCTTTCATTTCTGTTAAATAAATAGTGAATTGCTGATTGTTGATTCTGGACCATGAACATTTTTATTTAATGTAAAAACATCAAAAACATTATGTTCACTTTTTAACGAGCTAGTAGTCATACACTGGCGGATGTTTTCAGTCAAATAAAATTCCTTCATCCGCTGCTAGGCTTTATTTTCTTCTAGGATCGATCCAAAATCCAGGAAGTGCTGCCTTCCAGCATGACAAAAGAAGGACAGCAAGAACAGAAAGCAGAAACCCTCTTTGTGATAAACATGTCACTCAAAGAAGTGAGAGCAGTGGAAGAACTCCAGCAATCACAAACTCTTTCACATGTTGGCTAAATGCTGCAGGTCTTTCGGTGTTTCACAAAAAGTGTGAAGTATTTGCCCATTTATAACAAACACGTCCATTTCCAGGCACATTTCACACATTTCAAATAGCAGAAAGCTGTTCCAACTTTGTCTTGATATGTCAAACCTTTTGAGACATTTGCTAAGTCTCAGGAGAGAGACCGGATATCTGTTCATTTAGTCGCCTCGTCATTTTCAACATGGAATTGGTCAACATCCAAAACACAATTAGCTCCTCCGACATTTCTTGGGACGGTCTGTGGGTACCTGGGGAATCAAATCTCTGTAGGACAGGGTGGAGTCATGTCACGCTCGTACACACCCCTGTGAGCCCTTTGATGCTCATCAGGTCCTTTCTTGCCCCGCTGGCCTGATCCACTTTTGGAGTATCATCAATCCCTTAAGCAGAGGCAGCCGTTTGCCATTGTAATTTTATGCTAATAGAGAGGAGGGAGCCACTCACAATCTCTTGCTCCTTCTCTCCCCAGCTACTCTTCCTCACTATCCCTTTGTCCTCCCTTACTTTTATTTTTTTTCTGCTTTTACAATGAGAAGTCTACTTTTAGTCCACGTCCAAAACAATTTTTATTTCCAACCATCAGTTATATGTTTTGTTGCACATTTTTCTTCATGCTATGTTCCAACAGGCTCCTATGGACTCTTTACAGGTGTGTTGGGCCTTTCGTCACTCCGTGCTTTGACAAAATCTGCCCTTGCAAAAAAAGAGATGCATAGGAGGCCGGTGGAGGAACACAACAGCCTGGAGGCTCTGACATAGCCTGTTCTGTGGTTAGCGCTACAAGACACTGATGCTTTTCTGAGGTGGTAAAGTGCCAAATAATACTCCAAGTTGCAGCTTTTGTGAGTTCTGCTTCTCCAAACTGGGAGAATTCACCACTCTGCTGTGAGGATGCGTGGAAGGTATGTATGATCTGCCATGGACTGACAACCGGCCTAAGATTCTCTCTTGTCTGTTGCTGGGATGGACATGGGCAAGCAGAGAATAACAGATTCTCTGAGCCTCCATGTCAGTGGCGAAGAAAAGCCCTACATTATCCCTGATATTCCTCCAAATCCAACATCATTGTATAAGCAAGGCACTGTCCTCCTCAGGAGACCAACAGTCATTTCCAAGCTGAACACCAGTGTCCCCATGGGTTCCTGCACTGGTCTGGTCATCCAGCAAATCCTAATTAGCTCAAACATTCTCTGAGGTGCTGTCGCTTCTGCAGCTCTGGACATTGTGGTGAAATTCCCTGACACACAGTACATGGTTTAACTCTGTTTTTTATTTTAGCCTTTATTCTAGACCCCCCTCCCCCAGTCCGATTAACCTCCCAGACCTTTCCTCACAAATGTCGTCATCCAAACCAACAACCAATTAAACCATTTTTAAAACAACCTACACCCGATACAGAAATGTTAGCTAACTATAAGCCAATATCTAACCTTCCCCTTTTGTCTAAGATCCCAGAGACAGCAATTGCCAGCCAATTATGCCTCTACCTCCAAAGCAAGAGACTTTTTGAGGACTTTTAGTCATAAATTTGAGCTCATCATAGTGCAGAAATAGCACTCATGACAGTGCTTTCCCATTAAAGCTGAGTGCAGTTTATAAAACTGTTAAAAAAAAGAAAAAAACTAAGATCAAAACGGCAGCTTGGCAACAGGATTACAGTGAATGGCAGAGTCAAGTTATGTTCTTTAATAAAAATCATGCTTAAAGACACTGCAGCCAGTGTTGGGTAAGATGTTGAAGGTAAAGGTATGTGTTGGGATTTCAGACAGTTACTGTTAAAGGTTTTTTAAGGGGTACCTCTATCATCAGGATGTTTTCAACAGGAAAGATTAAACGGGCGTGCTGAAGCTGTAGTTGCTGTATTTCATAAATGATTCTCATTAAGGTGATTGATGTCTTTAGTTTGGGGAAGGTTTTAAATTAAGATTCTGGCCACAGCCACCGCAATCATCTCTCATCCTCCTCTACATTAACATACTCATTTAGCTTACAACATGATTCGGGGTTTCACACGACTGCAGACTTATTTGAACCTTGTCTTCATTTTGTGCATGTTCAGCTCTGCTAGCAAAGAACGTAGGTAGCCGATGGATCCTTGCAAAATGTCACTGTTCTTGTATTCAAAACACATGGAAATACCAAGGCAATGTGTCTATGTGTTCCCAAATTTTAATGGGCTGTATGTAGTCGTATGAAATTAATTTAATCTTGAGCCAAAAGCTCAAAACAGCCTTAATACCTGCATTCAGTTGGCTAATGTGTGTATTTATGGCAGTATAACACCAAAGATACAGGAGAGAGGGGGTCACAAAGGGGTCACAACTGCTAGCTGTTAAATAACACAATCACCTCCAGTAAAATTCATTGTCACATGAGGGTAGAAGCAGCACTTGTCACCACCATCTTCTCAGAGTTAATCACAAGAGACATTTCCTTCTTTCTCCTCCTCACGACAGTTAAACGGGCAGACAGATGAGCGTACGCGCATGGATCGGCACTCATTTGCTCTTTCCACATTAAAAAACCGCCCAACAGTCAACAATGTGGCTTCGTTGCGACAATCTCATTACTGCTGAAGCGACAGATGAAGACTGGCACACCTTGGAGGGGAAGAAATGATGGCTGAAATGTTTTGACTTCCCTCTCAATCCACCTGTAGCAGCAGCCAGATGGCAGAGTTGAAAGGAAACGGTTGTGGGGTGGGACAGCGTGCTGATTATGTCCCTGCTCACTAGAGGGTACATCTGCTGTATGAAGAGACTGCTCACTCTGCGTCTCTGTGAGCAATACTACTTGTTTTATGTTTAATATGAAACACAGTGTCATGATAAATTAGGAATAATGAGACAGACCACAGATGACAGAGTTGCCACGCAGCATAATGAGAAGTAGATCTTAAATTTAGAGCTCCATATCCTCTGTCTTATTTATCTAATGTGTGTGGGGGTGTGTGGGGGTGTGTGTGTGTGCTGATTTGAGTCACAATCAGCTAACTGAGTTTTATTTGTGAGTAATGCAAATCCTCTCCAGAGCAGCTTCAGCCGGTTTCAGGTTGTACTGGCGGGGTTTTAAATCAGGTCAGGCTGAAATTGAGCTGTCAAAGGCTGTTAAGAATGTTGATTCTAAAATCTCCAATCAAGCGATCTGTGACGGCAGATAGATTTTTTCATGCTATGTACATGACAGCTGAAGATACGGCTTCTATCTATCTTCTCCCAACCGGCATTTATTCCAGATCAGGGAGCCCAGAAAAGGCCCTCCATCGCAGGGAATACACATGATTCACACTTACACACACACACACACACACACACACACACACACACACACACACACACACACACACACACACACACACACACACACACACGTGTGTGTGTGCGGAGGGGAAAAAAGAAATTCCACTCCAGCTTGTTTGTCGGCAGTGGGAAGATACTAAGATTTCAAAGGGGAATACCAATAGAGACAAAGAGGGAACACACAAACCTGACATGAAAAAGAGCCAGAACCAGACTGAGGTCTGTCGCATTCCTGCTGTCCAGCCCAGAAATATTTTAACAAGGACGTAAGGTGACGTCTTTAAGGTAAATGTCCTCCCCGGTGTGGAGACAAAACCCCTGATTGTGACCTCCTGAGCAGTACACGTTCAGGTAATGATTCACAGGACAAAAGCCATGTTGGGTGAGAATCAAAACAGACAATTCGTCCAAATGAGCAAACACTGTCCAAAAGTGCAAAGATACACAAGACAGGGACGGGGTCAACAGCAGAAGGTTAAACAAATCACAGGAGAACATGCTGGCGGATCAGAGGAACACTGGTCCACAGAGGAGGGCGAAGGCAGAGAGGCACAGACTTAAATACAAATGAAAGGGAGGGTTAACAAGGATAAGTAGAACTAATAAGGGCAGGGTGGACAAACAGGGAGGGAGCTGTGTGCAGAGAGGAGGCGTGAAACAGTGGACGATAAAATGCAGACTTAGAAGTAAGAAAATGAACCAGAATTTAAAAGACACAGCATGTGATTTGGCTCTCTGTGGCTCGCCTGTAAGACTAAGTAGGAGGGAAAACTCTAATTGACAGTTGCAACAATCCAAGGAAAACGAGCTGGTTCTTCCCAAGCAGCTCTAATCATGTGATTTCACATCTCCTGCACAAAATATTACATCTTTGCCAATGTTGCCCTACTTTCAAACGGTGTCACCGGGCTTAAGAATGATTCTATCTAGATCTCCCTTCATGAGTGAAATGAAAGTGAAATCAATTAAAGATCACAACCTCCTCCTTATCAGTCTATTCCACGGCTGGGACAGGTGGCTACGCAGCCCTGGCGCTTCCAAATATCCGAGCAGCTAAGAGCCAGGCGTCGAGACACCAGCAGATTTTCTGCTATTTCCGAACTTAAGCAGCAAAATCCTGAGCCGGGGCTCTAATTTGTGATGAAAAGAGAGAACCCGGGGTCGCACCATTGGTGGCGGAGCTCAGTGGAGCGGCACGCAGGACTCATAGAAATAATAGTTAGTATTTTACACCTAAATGAGCCTGATTTTATTAGCAGGCATGTAGCCATCAGTCATTTAGGCACTGAGAGCAATTAGTGTCTGGTTTCTGAGGCTTTTCAGGTGTACTTAAAATAACGGTGACTGATTTCTGCTGTCTAACGTGTCAAACGCACAGTTACAAAGAAACATCCAGCACTTCGAGATTTCCTTTCAGCTGTCACTGAGACCTGTAACACTAAGTTGCTCCTTTAGCTTTTTCCTTCCTTCCTTTTTTTTTTTTTGACACATCCATTCATGCATCGACTTGGATTTTGAACCCAGAGTCTTTGAGTCGATATCAGACAGGAATGCGGGCTCTCTGAATCCGAGGCTTTTGATTTTCTGTTGGATCTCAGGTGAACTCTTTGCTGTAAACATGAAACACTATCCCCCCTCCTCCGGCATTCCAAGAGGTGAAAGTAACAGAGTGCTGAAAGGCCGTTCGGCAGTGCGAAACGGGTGCTCTGACGTATTGTCTGAGTGCTTTGCTGTCGGATAGGAACATGCAGCCTAGTTTTTGGCCTTGCAGAGCTCTGTGCTGCATTCACTGTCTCCAGGGTTTTGAGGTAGCACGAACGCTGCTGACGCTCCTCCGAGGTTGTTTATCGTTAACTGACTGTGGACCTCTTAATTAAAAACCCGAGTTATGCAAAAGCAATCCAAAGTTTTGTTTACTTGGCTAGATTATCATATGCATTTCATTAAATTTTGAGTTTTTGTGCCATTTGTGGCTTTAGCTAATATTAGTGAATACAAACTTTACCTGCGGCTTCAATTCATCCCTTTGTGTTTCTCTTTTGTAATTCATCAGGCTCCAAACTCATTATCCAGCTTGTTGAATAAAAAGGCTTACCTGGGAACAGCATTATTGACGACAACATGTCTGGAGGTGTAGAAAGAACTGGAGCGTTGTCTCTTTCAAACGTGCTGTTGCAGAATGTTCACGCAGCTGAAATTATTATTGATAGGACGAAAATCACGTAATTCTGTTAAAATGTATTTTCAGAACATGTTTAAATCTATTTCCCAACTTGGTCTTGACACAAGTATATTTCTGAAGAGGTGGAGATGTGAAATACAGACTGAAGAAGGGTACCCAGAAGTTCCATCATAACCACTCTTTAGACATCTTTAGACATCTTCTCACTCCATCTCAGATCCTGGAAGATCCCCTTTTCTTTTAGAATCAGCTGATCTCCCAGAAAAAACTAGTGTGTCCCTGTATAACTAGTCAGTTCATTAACTTTTTGCTTTGATATTCAATCTCAACCTGTCTAGATTACCCGTCCATGTAGTTCAACAGCATTTTACCAGTTGCTTTGCTGTTTGGGCGTCACCTGTTTTTACCTCCAAACCAGCATCATCTAAGCTGACACCAGAGGTGCTCGGTCAGCATGATACCGTGTCCATCTTGTAACTGATGTCAGGCTCCAGCGTGCTGAGGCGACCAAGTGATGGAGGATTTCAGTCCTTTGGTCTTTCATTTATATGCTGGCCTCCCACCAGCAGGTCACCTGGGCGTCTCAGGGGGATTAGGACCTCCTGACTGACCAGGTGGTTGAATCTTAAGTGTCTTGGAAGGAAACCATCTGAGGGAAAGGGCAGGATTGAGATGACATGTGCAAAGTTCCGTGCCACTTCAGGTTCCTCTGACACTGCTCTCCTCCTTCGTGTGTGTGTGTGTGTGTGTGTGTGTGTGTGTGTGTGTGTGTGTGTGTGTGTGTGTGTGTGTGTGTGTGTGTAAGTTCAAGGCTCCGTTCATGCAGCTGAAGGCAAATGTTGATTAGATATCTACAGACTGAACAGTTTCAACAGAAGAGAACAAGAAGTCATCTGAAGAGTTCAAATACTTCATTCTGTGCGTAGATCTTAGCTTTTCAAGAAACCACCTATATTTTATGGCATCCGTGTCTTGAGTATCAATTTCACGACAGTTGGAAGGCTTCTCTTGACCCCAGAGCTGCTTTATGGTGCATAAAAGAGCATGAATAGAGTTGGAGTTTAGACCATAGAACAATGCAGCCAGAACCAGAGAAGAAGCCATTTTCAATTACTTTTGGCTCCAGCATATTGAACCCATTAAAGCTTTTTTCCCTTTTTCTGAATGATTTCCTTTCCTGGTGATAATGTTCTTAGTGTAACTAAAGCTGACCTTTGCTGGATTATTCTAGAGAACCATTGCTGATGAAATATAATGGTTGCCCTTTCCATATGTGTGCTCCTTGAAAATCTGTTTTCAGGACTGTGCAGTACTTGACATTACTGTCCAACCCAGCTGCTAAAAAAGTAAAAAGGAAAAGTTTGGGCCTTAGCTTTAGCTAAATCATGTTTGCTTAATGGCCTCAGCCACCAGGAAGCTCTCCGTTTGTCTCTACAGTACACAAACTGTCATTACCTACTTTTAAAGCATGCAGACTGACTTTTACCTGCCAGCGGGGGGTCTGAGTGTTGGAGGAGCTTCCCGCCATCTCCTCACGCTATTTCTGTTTGTTTTGATTGCTGACATGTTGAATTTGGTTTATTCCATTTATTGTGTGATCACGCACAGTTCCGGGACCCTCTGCCTGCGATATGAAAAGAGAACAAAGGTCTACATTTGTACCTGTGTCTTTGCAGCAAAATCTTTGTGTTTTCTTTTATTCCTGTCTTGCTTTTATGTGTCACCTTGTCACTATTGACTAAAAATTGTCCATAATTATTACAGAAAACTTTGAACGCAGCACACAGTTGCACATGACTTATTTTTGTCACCTACACTCAACAAAGGAATTAAAATGAAAAAATGTTTTAAACCACATTACATACAAAATGGATTGGCTGTGACTCATCATGGACATTCTGTTACACATGTACTATTAAATTTATATTTTAAATCTCAGCGCTAACAGGTTCAATTTGGTTGGTATTCAGTTCTTCAATATTCTCATCGCCTGATTTTCCAAATATTGCACACTGCACCTCTAACTACATCTAAAAGTCAATGTTTTTGTGAATGTCTTCCAAAGCATCAGACGTGTGCAACTTTACACCCTCTAGTAGTCAAATGTTGCAATAAAAACATGGAAAACGCTGGCGAAGAGGAGCTGCGGTGGTCAGGCTGGAAGGATTGGGTGGAGCACCAAAATCCACAGCTTTCTAGTGCAAAATGATGGTTTTATGGCCTCTTTTTCAAATCAATTCAAAGCGGATCATGTATATAATAACCAGCTGCATGAGGTCCATTTTCAAGGAGTTTAAAGTATAAAAGTATTAGCATTAACATGGACTTAAAGTCATGGACGATAAGTCAGATTTAGAATTCTGAGTAGCCTTTATAAGCTATGTATGCCTTATTTTGTTGCTTTCCCTTTATCATATTTAATCAACAATTTAGAAAGAGATTTAAAATACTAATAAAAAGTGTGAGGAGTAAAGGGGGCATTTGGGAAATGGCATAGGCTCATGGGTAATCCGTCTTTCCCTTTATTGAACAACAGAAGACGTCATTTGGCTTTTCCACGGGGAAAAAAAATAGTACACGGAGGAAGGGAGGAAGGAACGGAACAATCCATCAGTCAACTCTCAGGCACCTGCCCAATTACAGCCTAATTGAGACGGTTTCTATGACAGCGCTCTGGGTTACCTCCACATCCTGAGCCGGGTGGCTGCTGTTTGCTGGCTGTAAACCAGTCACGTACCCTCTGATCTGCATTAACGAACACGCCGACCTACAATGGAATATCACATTAAAACCTCCAGCCAAATTTAAGTTTGGAGATGCAGTCCGGGGGTCTGCTGGGTGACTGACTACATTAGTGGCACATTAAAGTTTAATGGTCATGGAGGCTTTAATGGTCAACTGTTGGTTTGAGTTAGTCTGCCACTGAGCGCCACTGCACAGAGTAATGCTCAAACACATTACCTGGAAGGGTCTATCCAGCTTTCGCTTTTTTGTTTTTACGCTCTGTACTTTCCTAAAATGTTCAGAAATTATCACTTTTTACAGCGGAATACTGTTTATTTCGCTCCTGCAGCTCAGTCGCTTATCTCACACCAGGTGCTAACACAGAAGAAAGCTCCCGTTATTTATTTATTACCTTTTTCTGCGAAACACAATCACTTTTCTACTTAATATGCAAAGCGACTTGCATTTAATGGACAGGTTCTGGGCTTTTCTACTGTATCAAAGTCAAACTCACATTTCAGTATGTTTTCGTCTTCTCTTTTGCTCTGAAGTCAATTTGAACTTCCGCTCAAAAACCCCATAATATTTCTGAACAAAATTATAACGGAGTGTGAAATTACCCCGAGGCTCTCCCCCATCTGTGTTCTGGGACTGAGCAGGCATTTGAGGGCACTGGTGCATCCTCAATAGCTGCGTTCTGGGCCGGCGCCATCGCTGAGGATTACATGAATTAGAAGGTTTTTCTGCAGATATCCAAAAAAAACCACAACCCAACATTCACATAATAAAGATCGATGCTGAGTGGTTGCATTTTAGTCTGAACCAAACTGCCAAGGAGTAAGAGGAAGGAAAAATGAGATCAGAAACACTGTTTCATTATATCATTGTCAACATTTGGTAAGAAAATGAGAGAGTGCTGAAGAGACTCTGTCTAAACATGAGTCTATATGAGAATAAATATCCTTTCCACAGGATAAGTAATAAAAAAGTAACTCATGATGATTTTAGCATCCGTCAATGACCAAATTCTCTTCATTTTGACAGTTAAAATCTTCAATTTAAGTTTTCATTATATTTCTATTCCTAAAAACAACTTTTGGCATTAACCAAACTTGCGTGCTCCTAAAAGCTAACAGACCCTATAATCAGACTCTGTGCTCGTCCTTTTAAAAGCACCATTTCTCAACAGCAGCTGTTCGATGAAGCTTAACCCAGCCGGTCCTGGTACCAGGTGATGAGGATGGACCAGCAGCCATCATGATCTCAGGTAATGTTCAAAGGAAATCTCCAACAAAGTCAAATGAAAAATGTTGTTGTAGGACGCAACGATGGCCCGTCATGCAGCACGACTTTACCTGCGCAGCATTTTTATCCTTTATCTCCTGCTGCTAATTAACCATTGGCCCCAGCTTTCAAAAGTCTCTGTATGGCCACACAGTAGAAGGTAAGCTCTTGATAAGCTGCAACCTTACCTTACATATCAAAACAATACAATAAAATTAAAGAGAAAAACATTCCAAAAGCCACACGCGATGCGAGGGGGAGTAGGATGGCTAAAGAAGGACAGTCTCAGTTCCATTAACGAACCTTCCCTTAACGTGTCTCTAGAAACAGACGGAAGTGTAATTTACATGGTTGTGCACCTGGAGAATGTGGAGCCTTTCCTGTCGGGCACAAAGGGAATGTCTGTCATTGTTAACTTTCTGGACATGTGGTCTTACTGTCCTGCAGAGGGAAAAAAGACTGACAGACTGAAAGCATAAGGCTGGGGGACTGATAAGGACTGTCGCCGGTGTAGTAGCCAAGCTAATTAGCCAAAGGAAATTGGGCTCCAGTCCATATCTGCTAGCTCCAGAGAAGCCAATCTCCCAGAGACCCCTCAAGGTGAACAGCCAGGTACTGCTTGCTTGACACTGACCACCATGATAGCTGAGTGGGTCCAAGTGAAAATTTGGAGACAAATGAAGTGCCCCTCCCCCCCACACCAGGTGCCAGGAAGCGAGTTTCCCTTTTGTTACAGTCAAATGGCTGCAAGCATCATTAAAGCAGAACCAAATGGACATACAACATGAGGCTTCAGTGCCTTTGAGAAGACAACAAAGACTCTTCTTTCTTTAGTTTTCATAGTCCAGAAGCTGATAATCTGTAAACAAGCTAAGACCATTGGTCTTAAGACTCGGCAGGTGTTTTGTGCTAATAGGAACATCGTGCTTTGTCTAAAACAATGCCGTTAACCTTTCATTCAGACACTGGCAAACAGAAATATAAATGAATGTCATCGTTGCTAAGACACACAGACAAAGAGGTTATGTTAGCCACACTAGTAACGGTTAGCTAATGCTGCACAACACTTCCACTCTAAATAGGGAAGGTTATTGTTTGCACCTCCACCTTCAGAATCAGCTCAGAGGGTTCTTTACCTTCCAGCCACCCAGCTAAATTTGGACTGTGACGAAGACATTGTGAAACCACTGTAGCTCACTTCAGGCTCACAATCCTCTAAGAAGGGCTCGGTAAATAAGGCCATTTAGAGACAGAGACGGAGAGAGTTAGAGAGAGAGCTACTTAAGATGCACAATAAGGATGAGTCCTCGTACTCTAACCCCACAAAACAACTGAACATAAATGCACTGAAAAATCCAATATGCCAGAAGGCCCACAGGGCAACAGTGTTCTCATGAACTGTGGAGCATATATCATTTCAGACATCCAAGTGCTGACATTTTAATGTAGCAAGATTTAATATTCGCTCTCTCTCCACCCTCTCCCACCTCCTTCTCTCTCCAATTTCAGGTTTTGTTGGAAAAGTCGCGTGTGTGATTACAGAATGCTGGGTCTACAATAATAAGGTGTTTACCACTGGAAATGAAGGGTGGGCTGCAAACACTGGCAAAATAATTGAACGGCAACAATTGAAGGTGATAATTCCAGGAATTCCTGACGAGAGGCGAGATTGCTTATGTGTTATTTCCCAGTAGCTCAATGTGATAGTAAAGATGTTCTTTACCATCATGGAAGGTCAGTACTGGTTACAGCAGCTGCAAACACACAGAACAAACTGACTTACTCCCTCTCTCTCACACACACACACACACACACACACACACACACACACATACACACACACACACACACTCTCTCTCTTGTATTTCTATCTCTGTGGGGGCTTTCCTAGCTAAAGTATATTACCCAGCTCCCTACCCTTCCCCAACCATGCAAAACTACTCCCTTCACCCCAAATCTTACCACAACCTTAAAACCATGTCCCAACTCCCAAAACAAAATGGTAGAATTCAACCTGGAAATTACATCCCTACCACAAGATGGCGGACGTCACGTCTGACACAGCCTCTGTTTTGATTCAAATCTACTGTATTATCTCTGTGCTGCCATTTCCACGTTGCCCAGAAAGCTCAGGCACAAACTCAGATTTTAAATATTTTCTTCCTAATATTAGCTCAGCTTTCCCATTTGTGCGTCTGCCTTGGTTTGTGTGACTTGTTTGTTTTCATTTTGATTTCCGCCAACATTCAATTACCTCGGCACCTGTCGCACGAGACGACGCCTTGTTGAAGTTGAAATGCGGGCCGCTCCTGTTTGTGTGGAACCAGTCATGAGCAACATCTTTGGCTGTTAATTTTTCCCAATTACATTTCAATCAAATCAGGCATGTGTGGGACATCGCAGGAAATTGCTACTGATTAGCATAATTCTTTTCGAGATTCCATCACCTTAGCAACCAAATTTAGCTTAATCCTCATTGCAGCCAAATCTGAGAAGAATAATGCTTCAGTTACTCCGGGTTGAAGAAATGGGATGTAAAGCTGCGTGCACAGTTTCAACCACCAGGGTATTCTGCAGATATTCGTGCCAGTCTGTGCAGGCTAAAGCACGGCTAACGTTCACCTTTCAGTTAAAAGGGGCCAACGGCATCAGAAGACACAAAAGAGGCAAACTATTCCACGTCACTGCACAGCATTCATGGGAAATATACCTTCGATCTCAGATGTGGGTCTCTCCAGTCTCTTTGTTTCTACTCTCCACTTTTTAAAAAATTTAAACGAGCATGACAATGCTTCAAAAGCTCAACCTAGCATGAAAAGGCTAGGGAACGCATCAGAGGAGGATCCCGGGAGAAATTCAATGGGAGAAGAAACCTCTTTGTTTAAGTGTTTTTGTGTAAGACCAAGTGAGCCAAACGTGAGAGGAGAAAGCACTTTGGAGAATGAAATCAAACTTCTTCAAAATGTACTTTGTTTGGCATGATTTCTTTATCAGTCCCACATATGTATCACATATATATCACATTTGACCCTTACGCATATAAAACAAGACAAAACAACTTCCTGCCATGTACTTCTTATGGGGTGAAATCGCTCCCACAGTGTAGTGGATGGAAACCAAGTCTGTGTTGGACCTGAAGGGAGTGAAAAACAAGCCTGATCGGAGGAGATTAAAGAATAATTATACAGAGGCCTCCAGGTTTGCAAGAACAACTGTTTGAATAAAGCCACCTCACAATTTCTTCCAGTTCTTGATCCATTCAGCTTTTCTATCGATTACCTTCGCTACGATTCGATCACCATGCGTTTCTCTGACTGTGGATATAGATCAGCATTGTGTGCCGGATCAATCAGTTTGATTCTCTAATGCAATAAACACTGTTTTGTTTTGAAATTGAAAAGCAGTTCACCGTTTTGTAGCAGTGCTGATATCTAATGTTGTTTCTGTCTACGCTCCGAATAATTGCAGGTATCCTCAAGTATAAATACTCGATTTTGAAATGTACATGTTGTCTTAAAGTACTGGGTTTTTGCCGAAAAATAGCGGAACATTAAAACATTACAAACCCATAAAGGCACAGTTGTTGGGGTCCAGGGTTCCGGGTTGTGTTTGTTTTTTCCTGCAGGGGGCGTGGAGGAGCTGATATTGGCAACAGCTGGCGCTGCAGGCAGGCACACCTGTCGGCAATCTCCATCAGGCCACCTATTTAAGGACCGAGCGCCTGTCTGCCAGTGTCAGAGAGTTTAGGTGGTTTCCCCTCTGCTTCTTTGAGGTCTCCATGCCACCCTGCTGGTCTAGAGAGTGTGCAGGACTTGACTCCTGTGTTGGCTCTGCTCTGGAGCTCTTTGTGTGCCCTGGAAGACCAGACAAGTGCTTCCCTGTGGTCCTGGAGGACTGCAGGTTTGTTTGTTAAATAAAACTAGTTTAGTCATCACTGCGTTTTGCCTGCTTTCGGGTCCTGTCAAAACCCAAACCTTAACAAACAGTTACAGAGTGGACAGGATACTGCTACATGTGTCACTTTAGCAGAATAAACAATCGTTTTATGGTTAAAAAATGAAAACATCACTTTTCTGCCCTGAGGCCTAAAAGTCAAACATGATAACTAAAACTGCAGCATCGCGAGATGAGTTGCAGATGATTCTTGCTTCTGGGCCTATTTAAGACGTGATGCGCTCCTTTAAAAATGGATTAAATCTGCTCCCAAGCTCATCACTAGTGTTACAAAGTCACCATCCTTAAGTAACATCAGCACTTAAGAGTTGAACAGACACTAATCCAGGCCACTGGTTTGTCTCTTGACAAACCAGTTTCTGTAAATGATCAACCGAAGCATCAGCACATTCCCATTTCTCTGTTCATCTGACCGTTTTGATTCCCGATTCCATGGAAACCCAACATCATTTTCCACATACAATATAAATAAATACCCCAAAGTCTACAATAGGGGAAAAAAAGTGCTATTTCCAGAAGCAGCTCTTGTTCCACATAAGCCTTTTACAGAAACACCGTGAAAGACCGGAGCATAAAAGGGCTAATGGTATGCATTTTGCTTTATTCTAATTAAATATTTGAGTGGACAATGATTTCTCCAGCTGTGTTTCGCTTTCAGCCATTAACGGAATAAAAGACTTCAAGGTTACGAATGCAGCCCTCACGGTGAACCCACCGAGTGAGACTCCAGGACGATACCATTGAGTACGCCGGCTGAAATTCACACCCGTTTCTGCTCCCTCCGCATAGCCGTGTAACGACGGAGAAGGAAAGTAATGATAATAATAATCGGAGGTTTGCTTTACATCCCACAGAACCTGCAGCTCAGATAATCTTGAACTCATCTCAAGGGTTTGGTCCTACATCATTAACCTTGGCTGCTGAAGCCTGTGCAGTCCAATGATTCATCAAGGTTAATGGTTTTGCTGATGACAGATGCTCTTTATCAGACCCCCCCCCCCCGATACTTACTTTACCTTATATATATTTACCTCCAGTTTCTGAGGTAACTGCCCCTCCTCACTGGGGAGTTTGTGTCTTATTTCAATTGAAGATGGTGACTGAGGATGGGAAGGATCTCAGTGTCTCTAATATCCAGGTGGGGCGGCAGTGCAGGGACACCTGTGGCTTTTAGAGGGAACTGTTTGCTTATTAGGGGATAACTCATTGTCTCGTGTGGGCAGGCTTTAATTCTGTAATTGTGCGTTTCTTGAGGCTATCAGACCGCCAGGAGGCCGAAGCAGAATTCCGATTCCGTCAGGAGAATCCTTCAGTTCAGAGTGACTGCAGTGGTGCAGGAGTTGTGGCAGTTCATCGCCTCTGTTCTTATACTAAAGATGGTCCGGTGGAGGAGATGGCTGAAGGAGCAGCTCCCTGGGAGAAAGGAGAGGAAACAGAAGTGACAGCAAAATAGAGAGAATGGAGAAGCGCCGCGGTCACATGACTGACTCCATCCTCTAAAAGGCGGCCAGTAAACGAAACATCAATTTGTGCAGCCACCGCCGTCCTCCTGCTCGATGCTACACGTCAGCGGCATGGCGGCCTCTCCAGGAGACTGTGTGACCAAGCAAATGGAATTCATCAGCTGTGTGACTGATCAAGTAAGAAATAAAAGTGACGTCTGTAACCTTTCCTGAAAATAAACCTTGTAGCGTGCCACGTAAAGCCCAGCATCACCAAAATTGAAAAATTGGACATGTGATACAGTAGCTAGATCAAGGGACAGCCATATTTTGTGGACACTGAATGTGACCAATGTGATGCTGATGGTGGGGGTCTGACTGCAGGACCTGTGACAGCTCTTTCCCTGATGGTGCTCCTCTGTGTCAGTCTTGTCTGCAGATGGCGGGTGTGGACCACTCGTGACAGTCGAGTCCTTGTCTGTTTATCCAGTCGCTCCTTTCCCCAGCAGACTCCCTCAAAGATGGCTGATGCCACCACGGTATCACAGATGGCCCTGTTGACTTTTTAATTTCCTGACGAGTAAATCTTTCTGGCACTGAAAAGCATCTCAAAGATCTAAAATCAGAGCCACAAAGATCTTGTTTAAGAATGTAGATGTAGCTGTACCAGAGCTGAGTCGCAACCAGACACAACTGAGTTTTTCCATTTGACTCCCTTGCAAGTAGATTTGCCATGTTTACACAGCTGGGGAATCTCCAACAGAGTTTAGCTAAAACATAGTTTACTTTTGGTGCCTCACTGAATCATTTCCCAAAAAAATGTCTTGACTTACATGTTTCTGGCTTCACCTCCTTTTTCATCCACTTGGCAAACATGTTACCTTTGTGTCAAACAGCTGCAACCAGCCGAAGCTCAAATATGTAACAAGCTACCTGAAACAAACGTGGGAGTCATTTTTTAATCTAATGCAACCTGGGAACAGTTCACATATCAAACAGACAAATTATTTCCTCATTGTTTGTCTCAAGCTGAATCTCACACCTGAAAACTGAACCGCCACAACGACGAACTAAATTATTAACGTGACGCTTGCCTCGTGTCACTTGGTGTACATTCATCAGGGCCCGCAGTCGGCGATGTGATTGATGCAAAACGAGGACGTTGCATTTCGGCCTGACTCGAACGGCTCGAGCTGCATTCTGCTTTCATTTAGCTTCATTCTCCGAACGCATGGAGATATGAGATTAATCGCTGGGGATGGACGTGTTAAGAGGAGTCGTCCACCTGTCATTGGAAATGTGCCATATCAATCACACACTGCGCGCTAATGACCATCTCGCAGAAGCTCCAGCAGAGGGGAACTGTCCTCCCCTTGGCACAGTCATTTGAGTCGATCTCCAACCACAAGCACATTTGGCTTCCTCCGCGGCCCTAATGGCTGTGCTGCTTTGTCACCCACCGATCTGTTCTCCACAGCTAAAGATTAATTCTCTCCTTCACCATGGAAAAGTTGAGAAAGCCTGACAGTGTTCTCAAGGAACAGGTCCACCAAATGGGAGGCAGCCAGCACAGTGGAGGCGTGCAGGAATAATGCAGTCGTCGGGGAGCAATTTAAAGCAGGAGGTAGCCGAGTGACCAAGGAAACACACAGTATTAAAATAAAAGAAAAGATGGGGAAATTCCTTTTGCTGTATTTGATTAGCCTAATTATCAGTTGGCAATATCTGCCAGTTAAATTGTCCTCTGTGCCAGTTTCACAATAAAAGCTTGAAGAAAGAATGTGGACTGTAAAGAACTGCAGTTCCTAGAACTAATTGGAATATTTCCCAGTAGAGGAGCAAATTTGGGAGGTTCCCATTTAGCTTTTAAATCGCAAAAGTAGTGACGTAAATGTCCAACGTGTGAAACAGAATTTAGAAAAGAAAATTGTATGTATTGTACTGTATGTATTATAACTGCTGGATTCGTGCTTCCATTCTTCTGGATTCTAGAGAAAGAGTTAGAGCATAGGTTTTGTACCATTCCCCAGGTGATTATTTGCAATTGCTCTTTACATTTGTCAACATGAAAAGATCTAAATTCATGTGTCAGGTAAGATTAAGAGTGTTGTTTTTGTTTGCATGTCCAAGCCCATCTTTGTCTCAGGTAAACAATAGATGGAGAAATGCTCATGCACTGATGGATACATCATTTACATGACATCATTTACATGAAGAGATTTTGAAGAGATGGAGGGAAAAAGACTAATTTCTCCATCTATCAAGTCCTCGAATGACTCAAGACAAATTAGAGTGGATGGAAGCTTCAAGCTTTGTGCTGAGGAACAGAACATTTCCGTAGCTACTTTTTACGGTGATTGTGCTAAAAGATGGCGGGTAATCCATTCTTTGTATCTAACCACAACATTTCTAAAAGGATGTGATGCATGTTCAGGGGCCCAGCAGTAGAAATGCAGCATGAAATGACGCATTTCTGCCTCTCAAGTATTTGAAATGCTTTGTGGTTGTTCATTTCCTGTTCTGCTTACACGGGTTTCTATGAGCAGACTTCTAAATTGGAGCATTTTGAGTGGTTGAAAGATGCGTAGAAGGCTGTTATACAAATACATTCCATGCTTTGGTTAAAAAACAAACCAAAAAAAAAAACAGTCTGCTAAAATGTGAGACATAAAAGGCAGAAAAAAATGTTTGCATGCTTCCAGAAAGCGGACAGACATGTTAGAACAGTAGCGAGGATGACCTGTGATGCAGTGTCTGCAGTCAGCTAGCTTAAAGTCCCAGAACCACCACTTCCTGCTGCGAAGTGTCGGTCCTTTCATCTGTGCAGAGGACCAGAACCAGCCGAGCTAAGCAGAGGTCCACCGGAATTGAGCCACAGGCAGTTATCAGGCGTTTCAGCAGCTCCGTGTCCTGTATTGTAAAATGAAATGAAAGTCAAACTTGAGCCCATTTCGTATCTGTGTCACGTTAAGTCATGTGTTCAACTTGTCAGAAGTGGCTTTGCATTTCTTCTGGATCAAATCCTCACGCGCCTCTGTGTCCGTACAGTCTGCATTTGGAGTCTCGAGGCTGCTGGACACCTTGAAGAATCTCCCCTCACACAATGGTGATTATGCTGGTTACTGTCAGGTAAATCTCTGGATTTGGGTGATGTTTTTAAGCTGGTGTCAGTGGCGATATTCCCCCGCTGGCTCATCATCCACGACACATTTCAGCAAAGATCAATTTCAAACTTTGACAGAATTAAAAGTGAACGCCACTCATCTTTTCATGGCCATAGAACCTATTTGCAAGCAACATGGAGGGTTTTAAACTGTCAGTTCAACAAAGAAAACGTGTGCAGCGCACCACCCTCCAGAGAACCTTCGATTAAATGTTTTTTTAAATTTATTTTTAATGTCAGCTGCCTGATTCTGCAGGGACAGCGTGCATCCGAATACGCAGCTGCAACAGAAGACAATGAAATAAAAACAGGACACATTCAAAATGGTGTCTTTGTGTCCGCACCTGTCTCCTGCATGCACACAATGCCACCACCAGTTTAAAAATGTGAGGTGTAGTGGTGTGCTTGTGTGAATGACTCAGTGTGACCGGTGGTTTTACACAACCTGAAGTACGTACAATGAGTGGATGGCGACCGCCCACTTTGTGGAGCATTACCTGAACAGCACTTACCTGCTTCTGGGGTAGCGATAGTGGAGAGTAGAATAAACTACAGTGAAAACAATGAGTTAAGGTGGATGAGTGTGTGTTTGTGGGGGAGGAATAGCAGCCTTTAGAACAAGAGGGCTGAAACAGGTTTGAACTCGGACAAAGGCCCATTTATGATGTGTGATTTTAAATATAAACATACCCAAACACCCAAAACAAGTAAAACGGGACATAATGAGGGCACCTTTTATTCATATTTGTTTTTTATGGGCTAAATTTTATGTATATTCACTTTTTTGTAAGCATCTCTATGTGTGACATACTTTGAGAAGTGATGCTACTGAAACCTACCACGCGGGGGCGACAATCAAAAATTCCATCTCTTCATACAGCATGTCTGGGTTTGGGTCTGTGTCTGTTTTACTACCTCAAGAGACCTTTTTCCCCCCAATTTGTTTAGTCCACATCAGAGAAAATAACAGAAAGCAGCAGTAGGGTGATAAAAACACCCCTGAACTAACCACAGCGCAGCTGGTGCAGCGGCATCTGCATGGTCTTTGCCAGCGTGGGCCCTCCAGTTTCCTCCCCAATCCAAAAACATGCACATTAGGTTGATTGAGAGTAAATTGTCCCCAGGTGTGAGAGAATGGTGTGTGTCTTGTCCACAGCATATGGATCTATTGCCATTCGTTGTATTGCAAAAAAGAAAACAGGGAAACTTTCATTAGCTCCATTTGCTTCTGTGAAATGTCCTTCTTTTCCTGCAATAATTGTTGGCTCCTTTGGCGTCAGCTGTTTTAAAGGAGGCTCTCTCGGTTGTGTGAAAATGCCACTGTCCCTTGCACAGTTGTGCGTTCAGACTGACCTTTACCAAATCAGCCTGTTCTCCCTTTGAATAGTTGTTCAGCAGATTGCAGGGGCACAAAAGGTTGTCAACTCAATCCAGTAACGAGAACACCTACGTCCGCATGTACTTATGCACGCCTCCAAGGGCAGCTATAGAAAACTCTCAGTGTAATTAAACAGCATGAGCGTAACAAACTATCACATTTGTCATTCCATTCCAAATGTAGGTGGAGTATGAAGGGTTCTCTTTATGTAACTGCCAGTAAAGGTGATGTTGTTACTCTCAACAAGTGTGCAGCTTTTGGATCGACAGAGGTGGCACCGTGGTGGTCCAGTGGTTAGCGCAGCCCCATTGGTCTGAGCTCGGGGCTTTTCTATGCCTCGTTTTCTCCAGGAACTCCAGACTGTCCCCAGCTGTGGGATGTTTAGCACATTTTTGCCTCTGTCGGTGCCACATTTTCATCTTTTATTCCATCTGCAATAACCACAGGTCCAGTAGTTAGCTTTAAATGCCATGATGCCTGCTAATTTTATGAAGAACCACATGACAATTCTGTCATGAGGTTAAAATGGAATGAAAGCACGAACTTGCAGGGATTTCAAAGATGTAAATGGGACCCCTAGAAGCTCATACTTTGATGGACACTAGGCTGTTTTCAACACTTGAAAACCCAATGGACAGTTAAACCACAACAAACGTGGTTGTTCCATGAACTGGGAGCACTGGGTGAGACAGAACCTAAGGGGCTTACAAGCTTACCAGAATCTAATCAAAGCCAGGTCGCCGAGAAAAGAGCACGCTGGAAATTCTCACACGGCACGAGGCCCGCTTTGGCATCGTGTGTCTGGAGGATCAGGGTAAACATAGCAGTAGCGTGCTAATTAGGAGTGGGGGCACAGGTGAAGGTGGCTGGCCTGAGCTGGACAGGCTGGACAAGCAGATGAAAAGTACCGCCAGCAGAGCGAGAAAACCATGAACAGAATAACTAAACCAATTAAATCCCAAACTGTCTCATTACCAAGTCATTAACTTGTTAAAAAATAAGGATATCAAATTGTGTTTGTGCATTCAGACGTACAATGAACTCGGTCGGCTACCCTGACTCCCGATCTTGAATTTGTCTATGTAAGTGAAGAGTGCAAAATGCATGAGATTATTGTTTTTTTTCTTACATATGCTTGAATGTGTTTGTCTGCTACTGATATAAGCACTCGTGTTATAAGCTGTGGTAGTAAAAGGGGCTCGAGCTGCATCTGAAGGCGGCTGCATTAATGTTCCCCTCTCAGGGATGCGCCCATCTCATTTTCTTCTGCCTTTTGTTTACTCATACACGTGAAAGTTGATGGCTGTCTGCTACTAATTAGCTTCCTGTCAAATGCTTTGGTATACATGATAACAGCGCCTGCAATTATACACACGCGCTCACTTGAGGATAAAGATTCAGCATTATTCAACATGCACAGTGTGTCTGATAGGATTTGCTGCCCATACATGTTTAAATGGGGTGGTGGTTGCTCAGTCTGTTGGGAACGGCGCTGAGAAGCGGAGGGCTCTCGGCTGTTCTGGTATAGGGGGAGGTGCCAGAACATCTTTGGAATACTGCCGAGGTACCCTTGAGCAAGGAAGCGAACCTACAAATGCTCATATAGAGCCCTGCGATGAGCTGGCAACTCATTCAGGGGTGGACCTTACCTTCGCCCATTGTGTGCCCTCCCTGGAACCCCGAAAGGGATAAAAGTGGTTAAGAAGACAAGAGGAGACATGTCGACATGATGTCCCTTTTACAGCCTTTCCTCTTTCTTTCTTTCAGACTAAGTGTTGCTTATTAATTGTCCTGACATGTTGATTCCTGATTAAAGACAGTATGCTCATTTTAACATGGGTCTTTACCCCAAATTTTGAAAGTTTTCATTTGAAGTCCTGCAGGTCCTGGTTTAATTTAAAAAGAGACCTTTCAAAATTGGAAAAATGATTAAAAATGCACCAAAATTGAAAACAGTGGAATTATACAGATGGGGTGGAAGTAATAAAAATCAAGGAGCTGTAAAGAGGGAACCAAATCAAAAAGAAAATGCATGCTTTGCAAAATAGAAATACGGAATGGAGCCATCTGGTGTCCAGTAAAATCCTCCAAAATTGGAGTTTCCTCATATATTTACATAGACCATAGAGGAAGCTCAAGATCAAGTTCTCTCCACCTTAAAAGTTCACAGAATCACACTTCAGATATCACATTCAGCCATATTTTATATGCCTATTATGCATGCCACTGTCCTCTGTCGTGAATGAATGAGTGCATTCAACTTTCACCCCACTTGGGCCGTACCAGCACCCACCGGCTCACAGACAATATTTGCAAATCACTTTCTATAATTCAGACTATGAAAGCATTAATTATTTTCAATTAATTACGGTTCGAGCACCAAAGGCTGTGAGAACATACATCATTCAGTACCCATCATGAAAAACCTTAAGTTTCCCTTTTTCAATCATTTTGTTTAATTTTGTTTCACAAGTGTTTTTCAGAAAGTATTTGCATAATGAGACCTTTCACCTCTGGCTGACTGGAGAAATTCTTCCAGAGTGTGGTAAAATAAAATAAAAGCCTAGATTGTGTGCCAATTCCTTCGGCCTAGATGAGATTTTGAACCACATAAACTTGTAAATTAAATATAGAAGATGTTTCACCTCCATGTTATAATAACAGAAATGTTAATAATACACAAGGAGCCGCTGCATCTCACACTGGAGTTTCAAACCTAATATAATCTCTTTTGTTTTTCTGATTCTGTGTTTTCTTCTGTGTTTGATCCAACACGCTCCCATAAATTAATGAGGATGCCTCTGCATAGATGATAGATGTGTCCCTGAAGCACCATGGGGGGAGTTGGACACCCCCGTTGCCCCTAGCAAATTTACTACATCCAGCTCATCAGTATGTGTGACACCCAGCAGAAGGCATCAATAATAAGTTCCCGTTCAGCATCGGAGGAAGCGCGGCTGCACTGGCTGCCACTCAGCTGGTTGCGTGGCCTTTAAATTTTCATCCAGATATTCTCCACCTTGTGATATTTTCATTTCGGCTCTAACCTGAGGCGCCGCCTGTGAGTCATGGCGAGCCAAGCTGGACCAAATGCACAACGAGGGGCCTCTGCTGTCTGCAGCAAAACAAAGTAAATAAGCAAAACTGCATCAAACACAACGGGCACCAGCTCTCTAACCACTCCCCTTTGATTTTACTGGAGTTTCTGTGCCGCTGGCGCTCAGATGCACTTCAGCTAAACCTCTGCACACAAGCAGGTGTGGGCTAATAAAACACCTGCAGCTTGGCCTGTGAGTATTGATCCGTCGGAAAGTGATGGTGAAAATCCTCTCGCCTGTGTGACAGTTCATGCACGTGACCCTCTGCTCGTCCTTGACGTTGCAGGCTGGAGTACCTCCGTCTACATCATCCGTCTGCTTTAATTGTGTTTCGCATCATGTTGCAAAAAGGGTTTTGTGTCTCTTAAAGGTGAGGACCTGTAACAAATCGCTGTTTATGATGAGCTGAGTAGGAGGAACCCCATGGCAAAGTAGCACAAATAGTCTAATAGTTCTACATTATGGATAGCCTTCAACATATTTGTTAAAGTCATGCGTTGCAAGGACAGAACATTGACAACTGCGAACCGAACCTAACAAAAAGCAGGAGCACAACATCAAATCTAAGAAAATTACGATCAGCTACGATAACGTTGTGATAAGAAAATGAAAAATGAATCAGAAACTCTGTGCTCTCAAAAGCCTGAGCTTCCATCGGTCTCTTACAGTGCCATTAGACATAAAACATTTACTATGAGGGAGGAACCATCGAATGCCATAAGAGTGGTGTCGCCTAGAGACAAGCTGAGCTGAGCAGGCTCATAATAGTCGCTTTCAACACACACGGATCAGTGCAAGTCTGGACAGGGAGGCCAGTTCCTGTGTCTCCCCACAAACACGGGACTTCAGACACATATAGCTCAGACGGTGAAGTGTTTGTCATATTACTGGACCCTATGGTCCTCAACACATCTAACCCGGGTTCAAATACAAGTCATTCCATCCTCCCTTCTTTTCCTCATGTTTCCTGTCCGTCTCGGTCAAATAAAGGCTGAAAAGCTCTTTTTGAGGATTTTCTGAAGAGCCCCATGAATCCGCTAATGTTTTCTTTTAATAAAGAAGCATGACGAGTCGGTATAACTGTCATCTGTATCCACTATTTAAGACGCTCTGAAGCATTATATTGTCATTCCTGGATTATTATGTTGGCTTTCTTCTAAAAATACAGGAAACTGTGTTTTAAAATAAAATCCCAATGTGGTTGAACTGTCGTTGAACACATCAGCAGTAGTTTCTTATTTTTATGTAAATAAGGGATAAAGTAAGAGTTTTTGTTTTGCTTCTTTCTATCCCCCCAGTCTAATCCACATAAAACATTTCTGTTCCCAGGCCGTAGAATGGTGGAACTAAAAGGCTTTTCTGCCTGTGGAACAAGGAATGGAATTAGAACCGTACAAAAACTGACCACCTAACCAAAACACGTTCTCAGAAACAGCTCGACTCACAGAATCACTATGGAGAATTGTCTTGTACTGCATGATTTTTAGCTCTACCACCCTGGGAAAATCTCAAAAACTTTCTGCCCGTTACTTTTTTCCTTGCAAAAGCGTGTACGTTGCATATCAGGACTTTTATCTTTGCGTTTCCTGTTTTGTTGAGTCACTGGTTAATAAATCAATGTCGCCATCAAGGGAGAAAAACTGTCTTTGCTCCTAAAATGATGCCAGGCAGATAATGGTGAGCTGACCACTGCAGAACAGAAGTTAAGTTGTTGGAACTCTTCAAAGGCGTTGCCCTCTGTTAGTGGAACCAGAACCAGACCCATGTTTGTGAGCACCGACGAGCACTAACGCGCCAACCGTGCCTCATTATTGCTGCAGACAGTTGTCCTTAATGTCTAGTAGAGTCTCTGAAACCATGCAGCTCCTCCAGATGGCTCTCCCGTCTCACCTGGCACTCCCCCCTCAGCATCTACAGGAGGTGGGAAAGATGCCAGTGACCCACATCTTTGCAGAGGGAGAGAAAACGATCAGTTATGGAATTCAGCACCATCTGATCTCAGCATTCTCCCCAAACTCAGCACTCTGAAAGCTTGAGAATGGTGAAAACACCCCCAAAATCGCATTCAAATCAAATCTTTTTGGATTAATTCTGATGTGCGACGAGTGTTAGCATCTTCATGTCTGTCGAGCTTTAATGCAGGCCACATCGGAGAGGCGGGCAGGGAAAAGACAAACCTCAATGTGTTGTGCAGACCCACGTGTCAAGCGCATATAAAAGAGCAACCCCAGTGAAAGCCTCCCTTTGAATCCCGTGCTGGCTCCCTTTATGCCCACAGAAAGGTATATTTCTGCTTTCACAAGTTGACAGAGAATGTTAGTGCTGAGAAAGGGTCGGTATTGAACTTGATAAAGTAGTTTTGGTTCCAGACCATAAATGGTTGTGCTTTTTAACTCACTTATGTGTAAGATTGAGATATGCGATTGATTGCGTGGCAGTTAGGGGTTAACTATCCACCGCTGGGAAAGGGGAGGGTTGTTTTAGCCAATAAATGTGAAATACAGTATATTAGTTTGAATTTCAATAAGCTAACAAGATAAAAGATCAAAGAAAACAAACTACTACATTTGTAAAACATGAAGATGCAGCATTCCATTTGGTGCTTTTTCTTTCTTTTGTTATTTCTTGGTAGGAACAAACTACTCAAATGAGACAGCAATTTATTTTCTTTCTCTAGAATTCGTATTCATGTAATATCATCCAGCTGTTAGTCATTAATGAATATCTGGCATTCCATTTCCACATTTCCATAGGTTTTCATTCAAGCACTGCAAATCAGGCTGGAATCCTTTATTTATTCTGTAACTGATTGTTATTTTACTCATCACTCCCTTAAATGGCATCACTACTTTAGAAATGTGCCATGTTTTCTTGGGTGTTTGAGGGATTTCTCCCAACCTGACCTCAGGAAATGAACCCCTGTTGTCCTAAAGTGCACAGACATTACAAAGTAATAATCAGCACACAGAGAACACCAGTCCCCTCGCTGTCTTCTACATAATCTAATGATTTAGGGAGGCACCTGAATGCATCCAAATTCCTCTTGTCAACGTGTATAATATCATGGGAGTGAAACAGGAGAACTGAGAAGGTGGATCAAGCCATCTTTTTCTGCTGCCGTCTCCTCCGATTCTTTTCTCCTCTCCACAGAGACTCGAAGACTAAAACCACAACAATGCTCATTTTCTTCCCCACTCCTTAAGTGCAGAATTCCAAGTGATCACTCTGAGCCTCAGATGTGAAATTTACATGTCACTTAACTGGCTGTGCTGCAGAATCCCTTCCAGTCCTCCATAAGAGCTGCTTCCACTACTGTAACCACCCAGCAATTGACTGAGCGTAGCTCGACGAGCACAGACACTGGAGTTGAAATCAAAGAAAAGTCATTTGCACAAGGCAAATGTTTGTATTTTAGAGCAAAGAAAAGTGGATTGCCCGGTTTGGATGAAGCTATCGGTCACAGTGAGCTCCCCTCCCTGTCTTGTATCCACAATACTCCCCCAGGCTCATAACAGGGAGGATACAATCGCATTGAGCCATGCTCAAAAGCAAAGTGAGCAGCTGCGTTAGAACAACTGAGCTAAGAACGATTCCAGTGTCGAGGACACAAAGAGCTTATTTGTGAATCTTGTGCTTTCATGCTACACATCACACACTGTGTACTGTTCTTAAGGTCAGGTTCAGCATTAGGCTACCTGTGATCTCCCCTTACAGGGCACCAAATAGCTCAAGCTGCCTCTGACGACGCTGCATATAACGGGGCCATCATGCAGCCACGGTGCAGTTCCGGAGAGATACCTGTCTTTGCTCCATAGTTCAGACACTGTCATACTCTGCATGTCATATATTTCCCTTTTCCACATTTTCCTTTGAAAACATAGATTACTGTGAGATCGTAGCATTGACTTTTGAACACGCTTACTTGCTTTTGTAGCTCTGTTCTTTTAGGAAATTAAAGTTAAACAGAAAAGTGTGCACAGAAAATAGTGCTATATGTGTGGAATCTGATGTGATACATGTGCTTTATGGTTCCAGTTCTGCAGCCCTGGAGGTGTAACAGCTCCCTGGCTGTGAACTTTTGCTTAAAGAGCAACAGCAGGCACCGCCACCACCGCCTAGGGTCCGAGTCTCTGGTCAGAAAAGCCCCCACCTGCACCCGACATTCAGCACTTGCTCACTGTGCGCGTCCTCCATAGGATGTAGGTATAGCTGTCTCCCACAGAGACCCCCTGCTCTCCTCCCATGGGCGCAGGCTTATTCTGATGATGGACAGCAACCCAAGAAATGTCTTTGCGTCAGAGACCAGCAGGGTTTGTTAGTGGTAAATATTAAAAAAGAAAATAGGTTTGTTAGAGAAAGAGCAATTGCAATGTAAATTTAATTAGCAGGAAACCGTGACTCCAATGGGGGGAGGGGGAGGGGGGGAGGGGGGGCTGCGACCTGACACATGCAGAGATGGAAGGATATTCTTAGAATTCAGCTGCTCAAATGACATATGTTGTGCTGTTGTGACAAGGCGGCAGAAACAAAGACTGTAAGCAGTATAAATCAGCTTCCACTGATGCACATCTATTAGATGATTGCACAGTTTAAACTGAAGCTTTGTCTTACAAGCTTTGTCCCCTGTCATATAAACATACATGAATAATGTTTGATGTAATAAGTGTGCATGGCTTCATAGCCACGACCTCCACGCGTCGGGGCCTTTCCTATGCGCCGCAGGTTTGACTTGCAGAGAGATTCTGAGTGACTTTGCTGAGAAAGAATCTGAGGGTTATTTTATGGACTGCATAGAACGCCACATTGTTTTTTCATAACATTAAAAATGCAACATCCTCCATCGTGTAGAAAAAATGGTGAGCGTCTCTCTGAATAACCATTACAAATAGTAAATATATATGAATGGATAAACAGCTTCCTACAGGCTATAGAAATGTGCAGCTGTTGGAGGACTGTTTAAATAAATATGTTTACTTTGAGTAGACCTTATGGTTAAATCAGACCCGCCAGACATTCCTCTTATGATGTGATAATCTGAACAATTCAGCCTGGGATTTTCCGTCCGAAATGAACTCTTGCTCAGGTGATAACGTTGACTCAACTGGTGTTGTGGGCCTTTTGTGACCTATACTCAGGGTTTTAAGACAGGAACGCTGAAGCCACTTGCCCCCTCTTATCAGGTAATATGGCTTCAGGGCGAATGAGACCCTGGGATTTAGCAGCTCTGATCCTTTGGTTGAACAGTGGTTCATTCACTGCAATGGGTCGTAACATCACTCTTTGAATGATTATCACGACGGTCTTGAATTAGCTGACAGTTTTAGCTTCTGTGCTGGAGAGATGAGAGAATACAGGAAAAACACACAAATAAGTGCTGGAGGGGAGGTTGAAACCCAGAGCTGCCTCCCAGATGAGTGGAGGGAGTTCATTATTGAGCTCCGTTGCCCATAACTTGACTATTTTGGTTCGTTCTTGTTCTGAGCCCCTGCAGGCAGCTGCTTTCGCTAACATGACCTCTTAAAAAAGAAAAACACTCTTTTCAGCAGATAAACCCTCTTTGTGACTGAAAGGCCACACGTTGTATTCCATAGAGACATTGGCAGCCTATCCTGATGGCCGGCTCCTTGGATCTTAATGTTTTTGCTGTTGGCCTTTATGCCTCCTCCACACACACGCACACATTCTGCGTGTGCTTGCGCAGAGATTTAATGTCCAGGGAGTGTAAAACAATCGCCATCGCTGTCAGATGACTGGAACAGATTAAGCTAGTTCAAATGCCATCAAGCTCTTGCAGGAGGCAAGAGTTAGTGTCAAACGTGAATATAAACATGGCTTCAACGGCTTCCTGAGTCACTCCGTAGCAAGCAAACAGTCTGCACTTCAACTTGTGCGAATGATGCTGCCCCTTTCCAGACGAGCAGAGAGGCTAAATAAAACACAGTATTTGTCTCAGGGAGAATTTGGTCTAAAATATTTGTTTGTAGGGAGCTCATTACAGGAAGTTCCTCCCCACAGGTTTTGTTTAATAGCCTCCCTGCTCCCGTATCAGCCAGTAAAAAGACAGGCGGTGAGTTTGGAGTGGCGGCGCACCGAATGTGAGCTTGTTGGATTGAGCCTAATTTAAATAAGTGCCGCTGTTACTCAGATCATTGACATGAGCCTGAACGTTGCCGGGCTGTTTAAAAATGGAGAGGGAGAAAAACAGGCTGCCGGCATATGAATTGATGTAAAGGTGAAAATTACCCAGCCATCACCCCCCGTCGTTTTATCTGCCTGCCAGCCCCCAGCCTCATCCTTCCTGATTTTTATTTTTATTTTTTTACAACCAAGGTGAGAATTTATGAAATGACTCACTTCAGAGGAGTTTACACATTCACAATAGCAAACAGATTCAAGTAGAAAAAGGTGCTGAAGGTCTTTAGAACAAGTTAAATAGCAATTCACTTGCCTCCACTTATTGATTACCCCATTGGATAAACTGGTAGCCTGAGATTAGATATGTCAGTTTACAAATGCAGAGTCAATACACACTTTATAGACAGCTGAATATTTGCTAACCCTCAATCACTGTAACGTGGCGAGTGCTTTCGACAGCATCATAATTGTCAAAAACAAATCTGTTGTGATGGTATTATCATACATGGCAGTGTTGGTTTAGACGTTATCAATGTGTCACGTCTAAAAAGGCTTTTTACAAATGATAACACACCCTGGAGTGAGTAAAGAGGTAACATTAGGATGAGTTTCCTGACTAACTCCACACTGCAGAATGCTCCAGCTTCTGGCTCCTGTATGTCCACATAAAGTCCCATTTTAATGAAGATTCTTCTCCTTTTGCAGCATAATCAATATATACCAAGCACGTTGCATGTATAGAAACCTAACAAATATGAGTGACAGTCTGTTCATAAGGGAATATTTCATCCTTTTAACCAAAGTAAAGCAAAATGGGACATCGCACAAAGACTCAATTAATTCATGTCCAGTGTATTTTAATCCGTGTTCATACAGGCTCAGTCGAACGTAAAGATATAGATCAATAGTGGTGCGTTTATACAGCTGGCTCAGCATATTGCATGGCTGTAAAGCCTAATTGTGTGTCAGATGTCTGTGTAAATTCTCAGTCATCCAGGTCATTGTATCCAAGGTAGTTTTCTCTGTCAACTGGACTGGGTTTCTTCTCTTGAAGACGTTTCGCCTTCTATCCAGAAGGCTTCTTCAGTTCTGAAATCGCTTGGGAGAGAGCTTGAAAATATATAGCCCCTGTGGACCATTTGCATGCTAATGATCCGGGTGGTCACCTGAGAGTCGTTAGCAGGGTCGTTGGTCGGGTCGTTCACCTAGTTTCTGTTGAGGTGTCTCCCCTTTGTCTGCTGGGTCACATGGTGATGAGTCACTGGGTCTCCTGGAATGGTGTGAATGTTTGTTTTGCTGTTGGAAGGAGTGGAGGACTGCATTGTATGTGGGTGATAGGAAGTGCCTCAGGCCACCACCTCTGTTCAAGGATGGTTTCTCCAATTTAACATGGATAGCTTCCTTAACCCCCCTTTCAAACCAGCGGTCTTCTCTGGCCAGTATCCTTACTTGGCTGTCCTCGAAGGAGTGCCCACTCTCCTTTAAGTGTAAGTGGACTGCTGAATCCTGACCCGAAGAGGTGGCACGTCTGTGTTGTGCCATTCTTCTGTGGAGAGGTTGTTTGGTTTCCCCAATGTACAGTTCCTTGCATTCCTCCTGGCACTGTACAGCATAGACAACATTACTTTGTTTGGGTCTTGGTGTCTTGTCCTTTGGGTGTACTAACCTCTGTCTGAGAGTGTTGCTGGGTTTGAAATGAACCGGTATGTCGTGTTTCTGGAGGATCCTCCTAAACTTCTCCGAGACTCCAGACAGGTAGGGGATGGAAACGCTGCGACGTTTGTTTCTCTCCTCCTCTCCTTCGCTGAGGTCTCGCTTTCTTGAGGTCCTGGTGAAGGCCCAGTCTGGGTAGCCACATGTTTTGAGAGCTGTCTTAATGTGGTCCTGTTCCTTCTTTCTGCCTTGGGATGTGGTGGGTATTTCTCTGGCCCGGTGTTGGAGGGTTCTGATCACTCCCAACTTGTGTTCCAGTGGATGGTGAGAGTCAAACTGGAGGTACTGGTCAGTATGTGTAGGTTTTCTGTAGACTTCGATGGTGAGATTTCTGTCCTCAGTGATCTTGACCGCGCAGTCCAGAAAGGCCAGACTGTTTCCTTTTACATCTTCCCGGGTGAATTTTACATGTTCGTCTGTTTCGTTGAGGTGATCGGAGAAAGCTTCCAATTCTTGTGTTTGAATTTTGACCCAGGTGTCATCAACATACCTGAACCAGTGGCTTGGCGCAGTTCCTGTGAAGGATGTCAGGGCCTGGGATTCCACCTTCTCCATGTATAGGTTGGCAACTATAGGGGATACTGGTGAGCCCATGGCACAGCCATGTTTCTGCCTGTAGAAGCCTTCTCTGTACTGGAAATAAGTGGTGTTCAAACACAGGTCCAGCATGGTGCAGATTTGGGCCGGTGTTAAGGTGGTTCTTTCTGTAAGGTTCTTGTCCAATAGAAGGTGCTTGTGGATGGTGTCTATGGCGCTGGCGGTGGGGATGCACGTGAAGAGTGACGTGACATCATAAGATACCATAGTCTCTTCTGGAAGTAGTGTGAGTCCAACGACTTTTTGAGCAAAGTCTTGGGAGTTTTTGATGTGGTGTGGGGTCTTGCCAACCATGGGAGACAAGATGGAGGCCAAGTATTTGGAAATGTTGTAGGTTACAGAATTGATACTGCTTACTATGGGTCTGAGAGGGGTCCCTGGTTTGTGGATCTTGGGCAATCCATAAATGCAAGGGATGGTTTCTCCTGGATATAGACGGTAGTATTGTGGTCTGTCAATGGCTTTATCCTTTTCCAGCTTCTGTAGTAAGTCTACCACCTTCTTCTTGTATGAGCTGGTGGGGTCCCGCTTGAGTTTCTCATATGTGGCGGTATCTGTCAGGAGACTGAGTATCTTGGTGTCATAGTCAGTGGTATTAAGTGTGTGTCAGATGTAATTACACACATATTTGATGCTCAGTGCTGTGATGGTCAGTCATCATTCACAGTCTTCTTCTAATGAGGACCAGAGAGTTCAGAGCGTTGGAAGGCAGGACACATCCGAGGGGAGTTTCCACCGATAACAAAGCCCGGCACCCGTTTGAGAGTGAAAAGGGAATGTTTACTTCCTTGACTGACCTTCCACCTCTCACTCCCGGCAGGATAGAGATCCACTTGGCTTGATCCGTTCAAGCATTTTGACTTCAAGTTTTCTCTTGAAGGGTTAACAAGAAAGCCGAGCCCTCTCGCAGAGCCAGAAAAGCTTCAGGTTATCTTTGTAATTTCCATTTAATGATGGCATTATGGCATTAGCAATACATAACTAAATGATAATCCCTCACACAATGGAGGAAACAATGAGAATATATCATAACAATCCTTGCTGTTGAATCTTTTTATTGAAATAAAACAGGTTATTTTTTTCCAGGCTGTGTCAAACTCATCAAATTGCCATAGTTTTGCTTTGTTTCTCCTCAAAGTGCAGAAACATTTGCCCCTCTTGGAACATGCAAACATCAGCCAGAAGGAGCGATGAAACAAGAGGTTCGGCAACAGTGACTCGGACTCTACAGAATGGCTTTGCTCATTTTAATCTCCCTCTCCTCTCATGCAGAACATCGCCAACATCCTCCTTTTGCTGAAGCTCTTTTATTTACTGAAGCTGTAACAGAAAATGCTCACCTGAAATGATCTGCATTAATGCCAGCCTGTTGGCAACACTTCTCCTCTTCACTACGCATCAAGGGACAATCAGGACGTCTGCAGTGTCAAAGGCAGACTCTAGTTAAACAGAACCGGAGACACCGCCAGCATGTCAGCGATATTATAGCTACCAGTGCAGATTCTGCTTCTTTAGCTTCGATGTCGCATGAAAAACATCGGCTGTGGGAAAGAAAAAAAACAGATTACTGCCTGAAGGTGGTAATTCACTAAACTAGGCCAGTCATCTGAGTGGGGAGCCGTTTGAGAATTGGGCCAAACGCCACCTCTCCGGGGTTTTAGCCTGTATTTCTGCGTTGGTTATGTTTTCCCCTTGTAATTCCGTTAGACGAAAACATCCATCATAGCGCAAATACATCAGTAAAACAAACTCCACGGGAGAAATTACCTTTCACTATCTTTTCTATGTAGCCCAATTCATACATTTAAGGAGGCCACATTTCTGTGTTGCCTAATATATGGATCGCCTGCTGTAACCAGGTGCTTTCAGTGTAATCCCCCCCCTGCAGCCCAGCTCCGACCTCCTGCCGCCTTACACTCTGTCTCAGAGTTTTAAAATAACAGCAGATTTGCTGTGATGTGCCAGTGTGTCAGTGTTACACCGTCCCGGTAACGGCCCGTAGAAAGACACTCAGCATTGGACACCGCCGAGGAGACGCCGCTCTGCAAGCCTGCGTGGAGGTCTGGTGACGCTTCCGTGCAACTCGCCCACTGATTCCACAGCAAACAAGCAAAATCCTGGCGCTTGCGTCACCACCAGACACCTCTGTGAGGAGCACAGACGGTGCAACTGCCAGTGTGTGCTCCGGAGACACTTTCCTACTTTTTCCATCTGTGCCGCGAAGGTCTAAATAATCGCGGCGAGCTATTTGGGCCTGCACGCACCTCGATATTGGATTGATTGGAGCGGCCGCGTGTCATGGGCACATGTGGAGTGTTTACTCTTGGAACACAAGGCTGCCCCACATGTTGCTGCTTGAGTCGAAACAAGCACCAGTGGAGTCCAGTAACGTTTCCTGGTTTATTTTCCTCAGGATCGATGGAAAGTTTCTGTGACCGTTTCTGTAGAGCTTTAGAAAACAGCTCTGGGCGTGAAATGGTTCAGACTTTAACTGTCACAGACAGCCGCACCGAAGTGTGCTGAATTGTTCTTGAAGATGACCCATCCAATGGATGGGAAACAATGTTTCTGAAGAAGCAGCGTGCTAGTTTATTATTATTAATACAGTTAGCATTATATAATTAGGATTTTTTTCTTCTTCCTCTTAAACTTTATTCACACTTGGTCATGTCACAACCTTAAAAGTAAATGCTCCTTCATCCGTCCACCCTCAATATTGCAGAAAGTCTTTTTTTTCTGCAGATTTCCTTCATATAAAAAAGTTAGATTGCCCTCAAAGAAGCACTTTAACCTTTTACTGTGACATTTGGACTTCAGCTCGTGGGCTTTAATGATACTCTTGATCCTGTTTGAGATGTTTTTGACCTTGACTGGTGTCCAGCTGCCATAAATTCAGCTGATTGGACAAACACCTGAGTCAAGTTTAAGCTGAAAATGCATGTCAGTGCGAACAACATGTGATGAGATCAAGATCTGCCTCCAGAGTTCAGAACCAGAACTGTATTGAGGTTCCCACAGTGGCTTCCAGCATTCTGAAGTAGAAGAAGCTTGGAACAACCAGGACTCTTTTCAGAGTGGCCTACTTACGAAAATGGAGCAATCACAGGAGAAAAATCTGGCAAGGAGATGTGTGCAGTGTGGTGAGGGGACAAATGCTCCAGAAGGTGCCGGCCCTCCCAGTCAGGGCTGTACGGCACTGGTCAGGGCTGGGGGAACGCCAAATGGAGCAAAGTCCAGAGATATATTTGATGAAAACCTGATCCAGAGTACGCAGGAGCTCAGATGGGGCCAAAGATTCCCCTTCCAACGAGGTGGAGACGCTGAGGACAGCCAAGAACAACTCTGTGGATCTTCCTCAGTGGCCCAGTCGGACCTCTGGCTTCAACCCAGAGACCTAATTATGGGCATCTCCAACGCTCTCTACTCTCTACAGTAATAGGTCAGAATATTTATGCCTGTACGTTAGCTTTGTTTAATTGGGTAGATTGGTGAGATGTTTTAACACTAATTTGCAGCAGTGTTAAAACACGGCTCCAGTGAGTAGATCAGAAGTGTATTTGTCCCTCAGAGGTGAATACAAGGCTACATGATAGCAGCAGTAAATGCTGACCCGTGAGATGTAAAGGTGACGTGCGTTGGGTTCAGGTCACTGGTCAGCCCCACACCTTGAATTCTGCAGGTCAGTCTTAAGCAGCCAGCAGCACCAGCATTCAGAGCAAAGAAAAGGGGTGAGGTCAGACTTCAAGTAGCAGTATATTTCACTGCTAGCATGTAGTTTGGCAGTTTAAAAAAACATTTATAAATGAATAGAGGAAAGGTTTGTCAATTCCAAATATCGTTCTTGCATTATAAAGGCTAAAAAGCCTCAAATTTGAATTGAGTCTGTATGTTTTATAAGGCAAAGGTCGACACTAAAGTCAACATCTATGTCTTGAAAAGCTAAAAACTAAATTCCACTAATTGCTGATGATAATTGGCTGTAATAATTGATGCTCCAGGAATCTGATGGATTCACACAGCAACCTTTATGCTTCTCTCCTTTATGTTTCTCGCCTTCTCTTGTAGCATCACAGCTGCATCCACGGGTGAAACCTAATGAAGGATTTACAGCCTTGGACGCCAAAGCCAAGTGAGTCAATCTTTCTTTTCTCTCATTCTCACTCTCCCTTGTTTCCTGTTGCATGTTTCACCCTGACTCGCCTTTTATTCCTGATGGTCTCCAAATGTCACTGATTTCTATCAAGCCCGTCCCCGAAGACATGTGGGTGCGCTCCACACCATTTATGATCTATATCACAACTGGATATCAATGGTCTTCGGTGGAAAATGTCAGCTGGGCTTAAATAGTTTATTTATTTTGTCTGCAGTGAGGACGAATGGATGAAGTCTTAGCGTTAATTCTAAAAGTGGTGTTGGTGGTTCTACTGTATATGTGCTGAATTTTTAAAACGGCGTGAATCCAAAATGGCCGATACAGACGCAGAATAATTTTATATATGGCAGCAGCATCTGAGTGGAACACTTTGACTCTAATGTAGATCTACAGTAGACGGATCCATTATTTACTGAGGTGGTTTTCACCTGTCATGCAGGGTGTGCTCAGGCCTCTGCTAGCAGAGCTTTCATTTACACTGGAACTCCAAGCGACTCCTCTTCCTCTCCGCCGTTACTGTACCACTCACCGTGTCCTTCATTCCACTGCTCAGCGCCACTGTGTCACGCGATGGCAGCACGCATAGAGCTAACGTATATCATTGTGAATAAACTGGGATCAAACACCAGTGATTATCAATACTAGCACTGGCTCTGATAAATATGACTGTAAAATTAAACTTGCCTCATAATTCTTGTCTTATTGAGGACTGATTAATAAAAGACAAGCTTTTAATCAAGGGTCCCCTGAATCCACCTAGTTGTGGCAGCTGTTGATTTGCAAATTAACTTCATTAATTAATTCATTAATTCATTAGCTGTTGCATGAAAGCAGAAGATGGGATATTTAGTATAAATGTTTAATGTCAAAGCGAAACTTCGAAATCTGTGACTTCCAAGTGTGTGAACAAGAACTAACCTTAGGATTGGTAGTAATCATGGATGCAGTTCTGGGAAAAAATCCATTTTTAAGTTGTTTTACTGGACCGCAAAAGAATTCCGGTGGTATTGACACAATTCTAGCGTTAGCATGCAGTCATTGCAGTTTGGAACAGTGGAGAACAAATCTGTCCGAGGTGGTTTGAAGGAGAACACTGACTAACGGCAGCGGCTCCGTGGAGCTCTGCCTGAGGCTCTGGCACTGAACAATAGCTCATAAGGCTCATAAATGGTCAAAAGGTCTGAAACGTAGCTGGCAGCGAAGCCTTGACAAGCACTAAAAGTTATCAATCAAATTTTGTAATCTATCATGAAGCTGACAGCCAACCAATGTCAGGATGCCAAAATAAGAGTAATGTGTTTCTGTCTCTTTGAGCTGATTAAAAGCCGACTTCGGTGTTGAGCTGCACGGGTAAATAAAATGTCACAGTATTGCCAGCAAACGTAAGCCCGCCCGACTCTTCTGTGTTGCTGAGAAACGTGGTTTATCTAAATTTAGCAATATTCAAAACGGCGGCATTACTGTGGCTTTAATGCCTAATCAATGTTTAATGCCTACTGAAGGATCGACGGTGGTGTCGCCATCATTGAATTTATCAGGAGATATTTCCTGAGTTTGACAGTATTGTACGGGCACGCTCCTGCTGGCTCGCAGACATGCTCGCAGACATGCGGCGCTCTCATGTCCCCCGAGGGACAGGGATCATTGTTACCGTCTCACTGTGAGGTCAGACAATTCGGGGCTGAAAACATGCCATGTAGTTCTACCATTGGATTTTGTGGGCTGGCTGTTTTGCTCAAGGGTAAAACACAGTTTGTTCATTCACAGCTTGTGCCTCCACAACTGAGAGAAATGACAAAAAGCACCTTTGTTATTACACGAATATATAATTTAAAAAAAAACAAACCCTCACAAGGACTTCTTCATTCTTTGAGTAACTTCATTCTGAACGGTCCAAGGCTGTCTCTGAATCATCCTCCCTCTTCAATAACTTTCAGTCTAGTGCCTCACATAACGAATTGTCCTATTACGCCGATCGTGCTAAAATCAGTTTGTGGTTTTTAAGTGTTTACTTATGAAAATTAGCATAAAAAATTACCAAGGTCTTCTGTAAAATCCCACTTTGTAAAAAAGCAAAGGAATATAATATTCCCAAATGGAATCATGTAAATATGGACATAGCATAATCCTGCAGATTGGTAGCGCTAACCACTGCTAGCATGACTCGCTTTACTGTTTGCATGTTCTCCGCCAGAAAGTTTGAAAGTGAGTGTGAATGGATCATGGATGGAAGAAAGGAGGGGATCCTGTACTACTTAGTAGCCATGAGCTGAACTCCAGTTTCCATCACCTGTCTTGGAACAAGAAATGGGGGGGGGGGGGAGCAACTAAAACAAAGTCTCCTTCATTTCTTTGGGCTGGATTTTAAGATGTGTCATCCCAACCGGAATATATCCATGTTACTTCCAGTCCTGTTTTCCCTGCAGGAGAAGGACCTTGACAAATAGCTGAGTCTTAACCTGACTTGTGATGTGGTGTAAATGGGTATTTATGAGATCCGACGGGAGCCTGGAGCGCGACCCGTCCTTTACAGAACCCGGTACCATCAGACACCCTTGTCCTCACAGGTCGGAGCGCTGGTGTAAATTAAAATGGATGCTTTATGATTCCTCTTATTAGACAGCAGTGAATTGTGGGACAGGGGAGCTGCTGCTACTGATGCAGGAGGAAACCAGAGCTGTGAGAGGAAGTTCTGGTCCATTCAGCTACCAGTTCAACAATGAATACATCTGAGCTGTCAATGGGTCAAAATCTATCCATTACGAACCGATAAAACACTGCATATTGATCTTGTGATGTCTTGAAAGACGAGTCCCTTGAATTCCCCAGCGGCCACCAGGGGGCGCAACAGCAGGGAGTGCATTAATGCTGATGTACTGCGTGTGATGAAATGCTGTCTATAGGCTTTGGGAGTTGGGGAATAGCAGGGTCGCGATGGCCTACACAGTTCTTATCTTTATGGGATTGCTCTCCAAGTTTAAAAGAAATTGTTAAATAAGTTCCTTTATAAAAAAAAAAAAAGGCAAAGGATGTGAGACAATCACTTGCAAGTCATCAAGATAGACTCTGTCTTTGAAAGTGCTCTATCCGTTTCACAGGTGCAACAATTAAATTGCAGCTGTCAGCAGCTGGGATATTAAAAGCGTTCCCGAGTCCGTCCGTTGTGCTGACGGTGACCTTGGTGGGAAGACGGCCGAGGCCGCCGAAGCCTCGCGCTGGTTAAAGGGGTTCACACGCTCTGTCTCAGACAGCCAACCATCTGGGAGGGTGCTACTCATCACACTGAAGAGAGTGCACAGCCACTGGCACAAACACTGTCATTGTCATCACCATCATCATCAACATCCTCTTCTTCATCACCATCAACACTCGCCGCCGTCATCACAGGTTCCTGGGCTCTGCTGAACCACCAGTCGCAGCATCTCTCAGACAGATGCCACAGATGCTCGTCATCATCCAGGGCGAGAGCGTCGGCCTGACTGTCTGATTATCATCAGCGCTAAAATAAATACGGCTTTCTTTAAAGCTACAAAAAATCACAGGTTTTAGAGCTTTAATATTAGCAAGAGTAAAATGTAATTTAAGGTAGAACCTTACATCCATGGTAGTATTTTTGGGAACTTTTTAAACTCTTACCTGGCTGAGTGAAGGCATGGATTAATAAACAGGAAAATGGAAATGAACAAACATGGAGGCTAGTTTTGAGTAGGAAATAAGCTGAAAGTCCAAAAATGTTGGCGCATATTCCTGTTATATACGTTTTGGCCTTGTTTTCTTCACCTACCTTAAATGAACATTTGACCAGATGTTACTGATTTTCCCCGTGTGTGGCTCCCTGATCGGCTGTGCCGACAGGTTAGAGCTCTCTGGCCTCGTGAGGCTCGTTGGCCTGGTCTTTTAAATTCAGCATTCTGATTGCTGGACCTGTGCATCTCTGTCAGAGACCTCTGGTGTGGGTCTGTAGCTAAGAGCTGTCTGTTGTTCCTTGCTAGGTAATGATCTTGTTTGACTGGAGTTAGTTGGGGTGCTCTGCTCTGAGCATTAGCCTTAGCTGCTCTCATACTGACCCTCTTCCTGGGGGCACTGGGGGGATGTCAGGGTGAACAAATTAGATTTATGACGTGAAGCGATATCGGCTAGTTTGTATGATCAATTATTACGATCCTTTGGGACTCTCTAATGCCATGTAATTCCTATTGATGGGTAGTCATTTTGAAAATAAGAGATTTGAGCTTGCCCAGACAGCATCCCTATAATGCAACAGCTTTTCAATTTCCCTTCAGTGTCAGTCAAACGAACCCCTTCGGTCCAGTCGCTGCTCCACATAAAGAGGGGGTAATTAGCAGCAGTTTGACCTGTTTACTAACTGCTACAGCTGGCACAGCTCCTGCTGAGCTATACAATGTAGCTGCTCTCTCCCACACATGTTCTCAAGAATTAAATGTTAAAACACAGATGTGTTGTCACTCGGTCCATTTCAGAGTAAAGCTGAACAGGTGGTGATCGTGAGCAAACGGCAAATAAATAACAAGAATCAAAATAATCAGTATGCACCCTTTTAATTTGATCGCTCTCCTCACAGTGTGAGGGTGATGTTTGGTCACCCGCGCTGTTCGTTCACTAGACTCAGATCAACCACGCAAACAACAGGAGACCTTGCAAGGGAGAGCTGACGAGCAGTTCAAGCTTCCTCTCTCAACTCCGTCCGTCTGCTGCTCGCTCTCCTCTTTTATTTGGTGCACACAAGATTTATGTCAATCTGACCTCATGATTCCTTCTCCTATCTCTACGACTTCCTCGTGTCCTTGAACATGATACCTCCCAGTGCTGGGTACATAACAGCTACAATACTTGATTCAAACACTCATACATTCCTTTTGATTAAACATTCTAAATGTACTTACTATACTTACTATAGCATTGAAACGATAATAGTAATAACAACAATAATTCTTCTCACAACAGCCATCTTTGTTTAGCATCTATTCTACTGGTCATGTGGCCTCCACTGGCTAAGCATTTCCCCTTCAGCCACAACAAATAGAAGAAGCTTATGTGCGTCAGCTACAGTCTAATGTTGACCTGCAATGTTCCACAAAGGTGACGTGCAGCAGTAGTCTGTTTCAAAAGGAAGTGCCAAGCAGGAACCAGCCTCTTTTAAAAAGACTGATAAAAGAAACACTGAATGAGAACCTGCACCGAATTACTGGAGTACTGTTTTCAGGCAGCGCTGCAGCCTTGTACAACATCATAAAGCAGGGAAATTGTTACCTGTGGAGAAAAACCCAGCAGGATTCTCCAAATATTTCTCCGAGCCATTGTCGGTGGTAATCCCTCTCTATTATCTTCTCCGGGTGACTGTGAAGGGTGCTATGTTGTGAATGACAGCAGCTCCTGTAGAATGGAACCCAGAATCTCATGCATTATTCAAAAATGTCGTCTCTGCCTCCGCGTGTAAACCCCGGACCCCGTGACAAGTGGAGCACAGTGACTTGTAATGCACGATCACATGCTCCTTTTCAAATGACTGGAAAAGGAAACAAAATATCCTGGAAAAATAAAGCCAAGTGTGTTCTGGCTGAGCTACGACTGGAAGATGCTCAGGCGCTGTCGATCATGCCGCTTGGCCTCGTTTCAGGTCACTCCTAAAAAATAAATGACACTGACGGAATTAGTAGGTGGATCACAGAAGTTGTGTGACAAAAGGTGAATACTTTAACTTTTAACGGGCTCTTTAAAGCGCCATTTTGGGCCTAGACGGGGAGCGAAATTCAACAATGGCCAAAGGTAATCGCCCCCGTCAGGTTCGGGATCACTCATTGATTGTGGATTTTCTGTTGTTGGCTCAAACAATAGATATTGTTGTTTAGGCAGGCAGCTAAATGAGCCCAGCGACCTCGCACGGCGGTGAGGTCTCATTCAGACACCAGACAGCAAGAACGCCGTTTACCATGTGTGGTGACTTGATTAATAGGCTGCATTGTCTTCACTGATTGGCACATGTGGACGTACAGAAGCTCCAGTTTGCTTCGTTCTCGCTCTGTCGGTTACTGCTGCCCACTTTGGACAAGTGTCCACCATTCTTCTTCTGAATTTTGATTTCCCAGGTGGCGGACTTTCTGCCGATGAAGCCGCGCGCAGGAAATCAAAACGGCTCTTGTTTTGTGCTCAAAACAGCAAAAATCTAGAGAGAATTTACAGATCATTAGCAGAAATTCTGTCTATGTGCAGAATGGTTAATGGTCCAAACGCGCCGTGATTCTCATTTGAACTGACTAAAAGAAAAAGAGGTCGACGTTGGTGGTGCTGTGGATGAGAGGTCATTTCTAAGACGCATGACTTTGTGCAGCGTGTTGTTCATTAATATAAGTGTCACACGGTGAGGTGTCCTAATGTGGGACTGTAACACACTCATAAAGCGAAGGGCTTTATTTACACGACGCTGCACAAGCGTCGGTCAGCAAACGGCCGACTCACTGACTTATTACGAGATATGAAATCAGTCTTTAATCAGATTAATGTGGACGATCGCTGAAGGATCCTCTTAATTAGGTGTTCTTGCAACTTTGTTGCATCATTGTTGGCTAATCTGGATTGTGTAGAAATTCTTTAATTAGCGAATATGTTATAACGTCTTATCTGAAGTCAAGTCGTGAATATTTCATCTAGAATGAAAACGCGGCACCCTAATCTTTTTCTGCGCTTTGCAGGAAACAAGACTTGCATTTACGTAGGAGTTTGGGTCGGCTTCACGACCTTTTGACCTTTCGCTCCCGCTCTAAAACATGCCGAACTATTGATTTTCCACTGTGGTATTGTTTATAATCTGACCTTGCTCTGATCTATTTATCATGATCAACAATCCCCTGGTCCTCGTGCAACAGCCAACAATGGCATCTGGAGGATCGATGGTGTATTGTTTTCAATAACGAGTCTCCCGAATGGCTGTTAATTAACTGGGACTGGGGCGTATCAGATAGGAGCCATGTCCTGTGATCGTGTGTGACGTCTTTCTAGCAGCAAGAGTAAAAAAAAATGTAAAAAGGATTCCATCACATGCAGAATGTTTCAGTACCAGTGTGACTCCCTTCATCAGTTAATTAATGAAAGTCACTTAATATGTCAACTGGCCATTATGATTAATGACACCAAACTTATATGAACTCAAGACTTTTATGTTATAAGGGGAAATTCAGCTGGGGAGTAAAATGTTCCACAGACTGGGTAAGACTGCCCTCACACACTGGTGCCAGAAAATGCAGTTGGGAATAAAGAATAATCTCATGATAAACCAAAGATGCAGGAGCTGTTGTAGGGTTCAGTATCTTGCTCAAGGACACTTTGTCATGCAGTAGCCGCAGGTCCGGGAATAAACCAGCGACCTTCATATCACTGGAGCGCAAATCTTGCTCCTGATATGAAGCGGAATCTGGTGTTCAAATGTTGATTTACACACTCCCGTTCAGTGAAAATATAGTTTTCTCAAGATTCCCGACTCTCTCCCGGGAGCGGGAGCAATAATAAATTGTTTATTTGGAAGATCTTAATGTCTATGTGGTGGCTTCTTTAGGAGAGTATGCTGAATAAATGGCTGTGTGTCTCCTGTGATGTTGGGAAGATGTGCACGTCCTCTGTTCTCTCATTCCATTTTCTGTATCACTGCTTTTCTATCGGCTCCTTCTCGCCGTCCCCTCCAACTCCAGCCTTCATTTCCTTTCTTTTCCTCTTCGCCTGGTTGCAGTAAACTCCTGCGACGCTGTTCCTCCTGGGATGCTTTGAAGCTGCATCATACGCTGGGTGAGCGACCCCTAAAAGCAAAGGGACCATCCTTACCACAGGAGAATCACTTTACTTTGCTTTTATAGTCTGCTGTGAGTCCGAGTCGGGCATGCAGGGTTTCAAATGTCTATGTTGGATAGTCAAACAGCCATGAATAATTAATCAGAGGTGAGATATAACGGGGAGACTCAGGGAGGAAACATACATGCTGAGGTTTTCAACCAGGAATCTGGAGTTTTGCAGGGCCCTTTAATAGTTTCTGAAGAAAATTTGTGAAAATGTTGGATTGATCTTCATCTGCAGGTATTTATTGAATTTTGACAGGTGGATCATATTTAAGGTTTCCTGCCATCTGTCTCTGCAGAACACCTCAGACATGCAACACTGATGAGTCCAAACAAGCGTCCATCCAGTCACACTCGCCTTCAAAATAAAAGGAGATGGCTCAAGGTCTTCCAGAGCACTTCTCTGGGGTTGCCTAGCTACCAGGAAGCTGCAGCTTTTCAGCTCCCACTCTCTTCTTTTCTTGTTCGTCATGAACCAAACACTTGCATTTCTGCGTACGCACAGAGACACGGGCTCGTTGGAACACAACAATGAACCGTGCACAGATATTCAGCATTTATATATATATATTGTTATATTATTACATTTATCATAATTGATTTTTTTAGCAAGTTGAACTTTGCAAAAAAGCAATATATGTAAATTTATATATCTGAAGCTACGATCTTCAATGCTGACAGGTTGCAGGTGAAAAGACAAAAAGCTAACACCTCCCCCCCGCCTGCCTGCTGACTGACATGGGAGCACACGCACACACACACACACACACACACATATTTCTATCTGGATATATACTACGCAGCTCCTGACATTAACCCTATCATCCCAATGCTCTCCATTACCTTACATTAACCCTAAGACTAACCCAAACCCCACTTTAACCTCAGCTATAAAACCAAGTCTGAACCCCTCAAACAGAAGTTTGAAGTTGGAGGGTCCAAAATGCCCCCACGTTGCAAAGATGACCCCATTTGCAGAGTGATGATATTGGTAATCAATACGTAGTAAATGAGTCAGAACAGGAAGGGTTTGAGCTGAGCTGTAGCCTAAAGATGAGGAGAATATTTTCTAATATTTACATGATGTTCTAATATCTATTATACTCCTCTAACCAGAAATGTTGCTTCATATCAGCAAGAGCGTAGAGTTGTTCAGGGTGCTTTTATGTCGAGTTATTCTAAGGAATGTTCCACTGGAGTTTATTCTTAGTTATGACAGTTGATGTAAATTAACTATTGAAGCTGAACTCTGACTTTTATTAGTTCTATTTCACGTCACATTTCATAAGTTTGATTCCTGGTTTACAGGCTGCTCGTGTGCTGAAGCAAGAAAAAAAAAAAAAAAAAGGAACTTTTAACTGCAGTGTGTACAGGAAAGGTTGAGAACATTTATGAAACTAACTTTTTATGCCATGAAACCATCACTGATCTGAGATATATATATCTATATCTATATCTATATATATCTATCTATATCTATATAGATATAGATAGATATATAGATATAGATAGATATATAGATTTTTTATATATATATACACAGTATATCTAGATATATATAGATATCTAGATATCTATATATATATATATATATATATAGATATCTAGATATCTATATATATATCTAGATATATAGATATATATCTAGATATACTGTGTATATATATATCTATCTATATATATATATATATATATATATATATATATCTATATATATATATATAGAGATATATATATATATATATATATCTCTATATATATATATATATATATATAGATAGATATATATATATATCTATATCTATATATATATATAGATATAGATATACTGTGTATATATATTAAAAAATAAAATCTCTTCCTCGCCCTCCTGGGCGGTGCCTCCTTCCTTCAGACTCGGGTCCTCTACCAGAGGCCTGGGAGTCTGAGGGTTCTGCGCAGGATCTTAGCTGTTCCTAGGACTGCGCTCTTCTGGACAGAGATCTCTGGTGTGGTTCCTGGTATCTGTTGGAGCCATCTACTCAGGTTGTGTGTTACTGCCCCTAATGTCCCGATCACCACTGGGACCACTGTTGCCTTCATCCCCCACATTCTCTCCATCTCCTCCTTCAGCCCTTGGTACTTCTCCAGCTTCTCGTGTTCCTTCTTCCTGATGTTGCTATCACTCGGGATTGCTACATCTATCACCACCACTGTCTTCCGGTGTTTATCCACCACCACTATGTCAGGCTGGTTGGCCACCACCATCTTGTCAGTCTGGATCTGGAAGTCCCACAGGATCTTGGCCTGCTCGTTCTCCACCACTTTCGGAGGTGTCTCCCACCTGGTCCCTGGGACCTCCAGCCCATATATATCTATATATCTGTATATATATATAGATATCTATATACTGTGTATATATATATAATCAAAAGGCTAAAAAAAAACCTTAAACGTGCTTTTAGTTCACTCAGTTTACTGTGAAACCACATCACAGCTTATAAGTTCATTACAAGAAATATTAGAATATTTGATGGCTAAATATGGTTCTCTGTGTGAAACAGCAAAAGAACACTGAAACGTGATGAGACTGAAATAAATCCCTGATGTTCTCTGCTGTCCAAGTGAATTACTGGGGAAGATGGTCGGCTCTGACTTTACATTAAATTAGATTTAATTTACGCCTTTCAGAGCTTTTTCTGAAGACAAAGAGGTGCTGAAAGGAACATCAAAAGATTCTATTTGAATGGCTGAATTACACCGGGATTATTCTTCTGTTTTGATGGAAAATGATTTGATGCTGCGCCAGAATTTTCTATAATTAACAAAAATATTCATCGGCTGAGCAAAATAACAAAATATCTCGTTAAAATATAGCATCTTAGTTTCAGTTTAATATCATTAAAATCTCCTTGAGCTTTTTTTTTCTTTTTGTGCATTTAACTGTTTTTATGTGAAGCAGAGACCAGCGGAGGGATTTGTTGAGCTTCATCATTTCTAGTAAGAAATAAAGAAATAATCAGCAAAGTTTGAAAAAATATCGACTCTCATGAATTTAAATGCTCGGTTTGAGAAAATTTTCATGCAAAAAAGAGAAAGGATCCAAGTCTTTTAAATCTTTCATTTGGAGTTCTATTGGTCAGCTGTCTGGGTCGGACCTAGAACCAGAACAAGAGCTTAGGGCACCAAAGGAAGACAAAGCCCTTTACACACTACATAGACATTTAGGCAAACACTGAAGGACTTCATATGGAGTCCAGACCAGGTACCCACCGAGGTACAATTATTTATTCTTAATTTCAGATAAAGTGAAGATGAATGTCTTTAGAATGTCTTTTCTGTAAACCCTTGTTGGAAATAAAATCTGAAGGGTTAATCAGCTGAATCGTGATGGAGAATTGTTTGGAGATAATATCACATAGTCCTCAGGAGCTCATGAATTGCTAATGCCCTTTGCGGGTTTTCTTCCAAAGATTTCCACGCGTCCAATAAACTTGTGGCCTGACCTCGGTCACGCACTCCAGATAATTATCTCCCCGAATCAATGCTGGTCGCTTTGATAAATGTTATCATTGGGACAGTGTGCTTGAACACCACTTCCTGTCTCAATCGCATCCCTTCTCAGTGGTCTCTGGCATGGAGTCGAGCCCGCCTTCGCCTGCATCGTCTCAGTTTGGCTCTACCTGCGGAGTTTTCACAAGAATTGCAAAGTGCTGTAACATTCTCATGTTTGAGCATCTAAAACTAAGCAACAGCTGCAAAATATTTGTTTATTTGCCTACCAGAGTTTCTTATTGATGATTTGGATGGAATGTTCACAACAGTTCTACACTCACAAGTATTTACTGACCAGCTGTGCATCACAACACTGGCTATAGGAGCATTTTCTCTATGCAATAATGCAACAATGGGTGTCACGTCGGCCTGTGTGACGAGGGAGCAGCTTTAACAGGTGTGAAACTGGAGGAACTGCTTTCCTTCTGAACTATTCACCTTTACAAAGCCTGTTGTCACACTCCCTGTTTGCAGCAAACATATATTTTTCTTTGGTAAATGAACGTTTACAAGCGCTGGGCCAAGGCCGCTCTCCTCTGGAGGCTATAATTCAAGCATAACTACACGCACGGCAATACAGCTGCGGCGGTAACGCCGTCCCATCGCCATCAGAGCTGTAAGTGCGGCGAGGACTGCCCTCGTAGGTGCACTACCGCTTCTCCAGCCTGCAGTTCTCAACATGCTAAAGAGCTCTTACACACTCAGGGGTGTGCACGGGGCATAATCACAGCCAGGATTTCTTCCTTCACCCTCTATCATCTGCAACTCACCATGCTGGGATTATCCACATCCCATAATTGTCGTGGTCGTACATGTATTTATGTTGAAACATAAATGGGGGGAGCAAAAACACCCTGCAAGATGAATTAATAATATAGAAATTGTTTTGTTCTTGCTCTTAATAAAAAAAAAAAAAAGTTTCCCGCATTCAAAACACAGAAGAGAGAAAAAAAAGGCTTGAATAATAAATTCCTCAGCTAGAGGGAAAAAAAAATAGAGAGGGATCTACCCCAGCAGAACCGGGACAAACAAGTAGGCCATGGAAGTCTGGCAATGGCTGCAAATTTAGACGAGTCACCCTGATTTCCTACAGGCTGTGTGAACAACTGGAATAGAAAGAATTCAGCTCCGGTACCACCGAACACCCACATCTTCATAATCTGCATGCAGCTCACTGCAGCATGTCCATATGCTCTCCCTCCAAACCCGGATCAGTCCCCTCCACGTCGCACCATCGTGGCTTCCATTCCAGCAGAGTCAGCTAACGGTACCCTTGTCCCGTTTGTCCCAGACGAACGTCTTTGTACCTCATAAATCTTAGCGCACTTGTCACTTTTGTTCGCGTGCAGGAAAACAGAAGTGACGCTCGTCTCCACACAAGGGAGAAGCTCGAGCGCCGGCACATTTAAAGGCCCACGCCACATACAGCTTTGAACACGGGGAGACAGGGCGCGGCGCTGAAAGGCCGCCGCCGTGAGCCGAACCGCCACGATTAATCAGCGATGCTCACCAAAGAAACACGAAGAAACCCCAGCAAACGACACACCATTAGGGTTACAGTGGTGACAGGGCAATGCGTAATCTGAGGAATTACCCATCTAAACTGCCCACTTATCATCCGTTATGTTCCGTTTTAATCCCCATTAATGTACGTGCTCTGCTCCAAACCGCCACGGTGTGGAATTAGCTCTGCTCAGCAACTTTGCAGCTTGTTTTTATGACCCTGGATTTATGTGTTTCATGACAGTCTTCTAGCTGGAACGCGACCATATTGTACAAAAAGAGTCGATAGATGCGACTCGATGGGTGACCTGCGTGTTTGCACAAGAGTGATGGTCACTCAATCAAGCCTTGGTAATTCATAGCCACGACTAACTGCATGAGACACATTGGCAAATCCATCCTACACATGCTGAAATTTTCCAGCCTCAGCGGAGGAACAACCCCGACATGATGTCAGTGCGAGCAGCTTATCATCGTCAATATTTATGTGTGTTTTTACGACGTGATGACCTCCGGGGTGGGGGGTGCTGCTGTTCTACTGATTCGAATAAAGACAGGCTGTAAAGACTTAAAGGGTCCACATGACGCTGGCTTTGATGGGTGTTACAAACGCAGCATGCCGATTGAAATGCCTCCGTTGTCTAGTTTAGCCCTTTTTATTACATTGCTGTTTTATTCACAGTGATCCTGATGTGTTCAGATATTCAGAGATGACTCTGAGGGCATAGATGGGATGCTTCAGGTAAGCTTCCGCACTAAACCGGAATTTTTGAGTTTCTCCCCACTTTCTCGACCTTCCCGGTGTTAAACTGAGCATCACGCTGGATCTCTGACTCAGCTGAAACTCAAAGCTCTTATCAGACGCAGGCTAATCTCGGCCACATCTACGCCTTCTTCGGCTCGCTCCATAAGCACATTATTTCAGGTGCTTGTTCTCTGAGGCCACGTGCACACCAGCTGCTCCTTTTGATGCTGTCTTATATAATCAATGTCGTTTCTGGCGTCACTGTTGTGCACCTTGGGTGATGTACTGGTGAGCTTCCTGCAGATCTCCCTGCTAAGACACCAAAACCTGCAAACATGTTCTTTTTGAACTGGTGATCATTTAATGGTCAGATCACAGTCCGTCAGAGTCTCCCACATGTATCGACAGGTTAGCGCCCTGAGCTAGCATCACTTGGGTGGTTGAAGAGTTAGATAAAAAAGGTTTTAATAACAAAAAAAAAACAGCCTTCAGTGTGACAGACCCATAAATAATAGATCTTTTTTTTTTTCTATTTTCTTGTTTTTGTTTAGTGGATTTAGACTTTTGCTAAAACCCAGATCTATGACTACAAAGGTCACTTTTTTAGCTTTAATTAAATATTCTATAATACTCTGAATTGGCCCCCTGTAAATAAGCATGTTCCAGATTATTTCAAAGAGCTATGCAAATATTTGAGATGGATTGTTGCCTATAAGTGCTCCAGAAGGTTAACTGGTATTCAGTTTGACTGACACACAACCCTTTAAACAAATGTAAAAATAATTGCCAAGTGAATGCTTGAATTTGTTGATTTTCATTAAAATTATTATTTGGCTTTTCTACTCTGGGCCACACATAACTAAGAGTCATTAGATGTGCGACGTTAATTATATATTTCCTGCCAGGCTAAAAACCATCTGCAGCTACTGGGCTTCATGACACTGAATAGCATTTAAAGAGCTGCTCAGGGTTCTCGGAGTCTCCGTGAGAGGTGTGGATTAATGAAAAGCCAAACCCACGTTAATTATCAGTTTTGACTACACTGATTTAACAAGTGTTGTTGTTTTTGCCTCAAAAACACATCGATATTAAAATGATCACTAGCCGCCTCCCTGTGATGGTGAACGGAGCTTAAAGAGGGCTTGTAAAGGTGTATAGTAAAATGTTTCACACTATATCCGGATCAAAAGGAGGACTTTGGTTTTTTTCTTCTTCTTCATTGCCCTGCTGATTTAGCTCAGATTAATCACACTATGCTTTTGTTGCCCCCTTCTTTTAAACACTTAAATAGTTATTATCAAAATAAGGCATTCAGCTTAAAGTGTAAAAGCCAGGTGTGAATCGGACTCTCATCCAGCCCTTTCTTAGTCAGTAGTTAGCAGGTTTTGAGCTGTTATAGTAACCATATGTTGGATAATCTACACCTTAACATGGCAACAAAAATGGGAAAGTTTGTCTCTTGATGAAGAAAATGGCGCCTGACTGCAATGTCCACTGGCGAAGGCGTCCAGGTTCCCCGCGTCCAAGCTGAATCCAAACCCTCCCCCGGCACTCCAAACTGGAGAATTAAGTTTAAGGCCAGGTTTTTATATTTTATTGCTGTCATTACAACAGCAGCACCGCGCGACGATAAGGCTTGATTGAGTGACCGCGAAGTGCTGATAACAGGAAAATTAGCCAGCTTCATCCTGTATCTGCTGCAGTTCAAATCAATGGCTCCCAGCTGTGTGACAAAAGCAACCTGGCAACAAATCAAAGTTGCTCCATAAAATGCATCTCATCTCCATCCTCCACAGTAGTTTTCAAGACACACAAAGACTCATTTGCATCGGGGATACTTAAAATTCAAGCAGGGCACTAGCTATCACTCCGGACTCATAATATGTGATGTCATACAATCTTGTATATTTGCAGATCGATGGTGGCTTGAAAGCATCCCTCGCCTTGACGACACACACTTGTCATTCTTCTCTGCCCCCGCCTTAATGCCATCTCCCGGAGTGTCCTGTAATTTGACCCGTAGGACACGTTCTTTTGTAGGCCTGGCAGCGTCGGGGTGGTGCATTGTGATGTGCTGAAATGGACTTTTTGAAAAGGCGTGCTTGATTTAAACCCAAGGGGTCCTGTTTGTTTGCGGTGTCCTCGGCCATCGGCTGCCAAGAAGGTATCGACTGCAGAGAGGATGAGGCAGGAGAGCCCAGAGGCGGATATGTGGAAGTTAAAATGGATTCAATACGTGAGGAAACGAGTACATCAGAAGCCCCACTTAGCCTAATGGCTCACCATAGAAACATGCTGCAATCAGACGGAATTTAGCGATGCAAATAATTAACGCCCTTGATTGTTTGCGCGTCAAAAACAGAAACGTCTCGACTCGTAGACGGCCTGAGCTGCAGGGCCTGTGGAGTGTGGGTTTTCACAGTGTGGATATTTAAAGGACTAAAAAAAACCAACCACCACACGCTCCCAGGGGGCTATGCAAATGACGAGTTTCACTAATCCCAAGTTTTTCTTCATCTACATGTTTACTCTTCCCTGAAGGTTGTTGCATGTGTTCAAACTAATGTGCTCATTCCAACCTTACATCCCATTTTCATTTTCAAGCCATCACAATAGCTGCTTATGACCGAAACCGACGGTGATTTGAGCTTTTATGGTGGCTAAAAAGGATGAAATTAAAATCACATTATGTTCAATTTGCATGAGCAGAAAATAAGAAGGGACAAGAGTTTGCAAGACCTCTAAATAGGAGTCCTCAACTCTTCTGACTCCCGTGTATTGATCAGAGATTTGGTAATACAATATCCCTCCTGCCAAACCTGCGGTGGTGGTTCCATTGAACACTTTCAGTCTGCAGGACTTGAGACTTTATGGTGCCGCTATCTGGCAGCTCTGTGTTTGCCAAATAACGTCCTCCGGTCTGTCTCCTGGAGACAACCTTCAGAGTTTGCTCCAGCACACACAGGCACGGAACTAGAGAGTTGCCAAAAAATTGGGTTTTTTTGTTTTACAAACCTTTTGTTTTTAATGGAAATTGTGTCTAATTCTATGAATGACTCGACATAAATTCTCATTGTCTGACTGCTACAGACGTATCTGAAATCCATCGGCGGTCTGGAACAGAGTATGGATCTGATAATTTCTCATCATTACTGGGAGCTGGAGTATTAATGCTCTGTGTTGGTGTGATTGAAGCCCTGGGGGCCTCTGTGTAATTGGTGCCAGCCATTGATTGTCCCAGCCATGTACTTACTCTAAGTACCTGAGCAGTTTTGCACAGACATGGTGGTTAATGGTGAATCATAACAAGCAGGTCAGACAATATTCTTGCTGGGAGATGTTTAATCAGAATTAGTCTCGTTAGGTGGCTGCCTAGCAGCCATACAAATAAGATGAGCTCAGTAAACCTTTGTTTTTTAATTGAAATTGTGGGGCAATCGTAGATCGTATAGATCCAGCCCCAACATTAAAATGATTAGATTCCATTTGTTAGCATTCCAGATATTAGCATGCTAACAGGCTAAACAGGCAGACTAAATGCCGGAAGAGCTGCCTCCAGAAGTGAACGGCTGCCATGTGACATCTACAGTGTGTACAGGTTGAGCTGTGCGTGTTCATGAAGGTATCCACGCTTGTGCAAGGTCTTATGCAGTATTCACCGATGTGCAGCAGGACATCAAAGTGCATTGACCCATACTGTATTGCATAATATATTTAACGCTATTGATGTTCTTGAAACAAATTCCTCACGAAGGAGGTAAATCTGAGGGTGCAGACATTTTGTCACGCTTAGAGTGACTTTGCCACCTGTAACTTACCGAGGGTTGGCATCATCCAGCAGGGCTGAGCTGTCAGCTGTCCCTGCACATTTACTCAACTGTTCTATAAATGCAGCTATTACCCACTTGCAGTTTTTACAGTGTATTCAAATGTATCTGGGAAAGGTTAGCAGGGTGAAATCATAAATGGAACAGTGGGTTAAGGCAGATGTGTCCTCCTCCTAATTTAAGCTTTCTGGGATATCAAATTTGTATCCCCCAACAATGTCGTCCATATTCCAGGCACACTTGGCTGGCAGGTGGGCAAACATCCCATAGGCAGGTAGAGGGATTGACATCTTCCCTCTGGATTTTTATCATTTGAAACATCACGGCTATACTTATATCAATGTTTATGGATAGGGAAACTGCCAGTGTACACTACAGGAGCATGACTGCACCCTGTTTACTGTGTTTATTTCAAGATGACCTCTGACCTGAGCTGATTTAATGAGGCTGGCTTGGAAAACTTGTCAGAGCAGCTGACAGCAGCACTATCTGGACCAGGTTTGTTCTGTAATAAACGTGTCAAAAGAGCTATAATTGCTAGGACTTGGGTTGAGGACGTGATGCTACTGTCCTGTATTAGCAGTGGGAGAGGAGCTAACGACGGATGAAAAATCCTGGACAATCCTTCTGTTTGACTTCCCGAGTCATGTGCAGGCTGAGCTAAAACAGGCGTTTGCATTGTTTTCCCCCCAACTGGCATCATGATGGATGATGCACGCAGTTGTTTTGTTTGAATTTACAAGAAGCTAAAAGGCTACAGCATCCATTACAGCCGTCAAAGTGAGGGTGACCGTTCAGATAGCCAGCAGATGAGGACGCAAAGGTTGTGTCTTTTTTATTTGTTTTAAAAATTCAAACGCACCAGTTGTAGTCATAATTAAAACAATTCAGTTCTAGCACAAACCCTGTCTGTTTTTTTTCCTTGGCGAGCCAACTTTCCAGATGCCTGTGTTTTCATGCGTGATCCTGATGTAATTTGTTCTGACAAGTGACAGTGACGCCTGACTCCGGGAACCCATAGAGGTTCTTGAATTATACATTTTGGAGGAGGTGTATGGGAATTTCTTTAACCCTCTGCCTGTGATGTCACCGGCTTTGAAAATGACTTGCCTTAACAATTTTGTTAAATGGTTTTCTAAGTGCCTTAGTGTCTCGCAGTCAAAAGCATGTCAGTGGCAGCAGGGCTCTCGTAAGGAGTCGTGATTCTGATCTGCTGAGCTGGACGGCCCATGACTGGCAGGACGTGTCTTAGCAGAGACAGAAAGCGAAGGTCTTCACACCAAACATTAGGACCGAGGGGGTCACAGAGAGCAGGCCGTGTCACATTTGATTTGGATTTGCTGGACCAAGGCACTGTTTGTTTTTGCCACCCTGCTTACAGAAAGGGAAGCATGCAGGCGAGTGTTCGGAACAATCCAATGAAAAGCTGATTTATGTGATGGAATCTCTGACTGTAATCTTGCTGACTCTTTTTTTCCACTTGGGCAGGAAATCTGCCACATGCCACAACAGAATGGCCTCCATGGTGCTGTCAATCAGATAAGGCCTCATTAAACTTTGCACTTTAGATCAGCCCAATCCAATTCCAGTCTGGTCATTATCATTCTTTTATTATGGACCCTCATGGCACAATCAAAGAAACAGAAGGTACCATGTGGTGTCACCAGTCAAAGTGATGGCACGCATGGCCTTTAGCAGCAGCGGCTGATGCAATGAGCCCTACCTGATACCTTGATTGGTGTTCACCTCCCCCTGTGAATCATTTTCTAGTAGCGGCTACAAGCGACCAGCTGTGAGAACAGAATTCTAAAAATGCATTTAATTTGTGCATCAGCAAAGTAAAGGTGGGCAGTAACTGCCATGGCCCGGTCTGCACGTCTGCTCAAAACCATTTCCGGAACTTTAGAAATAAGCTCCTCTCGGCGGAGATGAGCACCAGCGATTGGTGTGTTTGTTTGTTTGTTTGTTGTTGGCTATGACCAGAGAGACCGTCTTTCCCTACCTTTGATGTGAGGACTGTCTGATTTGAAAAGGGAGCACAGGCACGGCTGAACATCCCAGCTGACTTATCCCTCATTTAGCGTTATTACAGCCTCGTCCTATCAAACGGCGAGAAACAAAATCATAATTAAGGACATTTGTTGTGGGGATTTAAGTTTCATGATCACACAAGCCAGCAAAAATGCTTCAGGCCTGTTCCGCCCGACCCAACAATGTCATAAAGGACAATATGGCTGCTGTAAAGCCTGCTGTGACAAGACCAAATGACTCTCTAGCCACAGATAATCAGCTTTGTATGTGATGTTGACATGAACGGACCTAGCGCACATTCATCCTGGTACTGCTGCAACAAAGCTGGATTGAGGAAAAAAAAACATACATTCCTGCTAATGCCTTATTGGCATTGCATTACCCAACAATCTGAGAACATAAGCTGGTTATGAGTGATTTGGTGCACTAAACGCCCATCCTGCCTTGCTTGTGGCTTATATGGCTCTTTTTTTTAAAGAAGTTCTGCTTTCTGCTTCACCCTCCGGTAAAGTAGAACTGTGGCTGGCGTGGTTACCAAGAGGTGAGATGTTCTCTACAAGCAGCCAGTAAAACACACGGTTTAATTGGTTGTGTTTAGTGCATGAGGAGATTGGTGAGACGCTGGTAATAACACAGCAAGAAATGACTGGAAGTCGAGTTCTATCCACCCTGTCACGAGCCTGTGCTGAGTAGTGCACTCAGGTTGCTGAGAACCTCCAATAGGCTTTGAGAATGGGTCTCGGTGCCTTGCCATTTGTCTTGAGTGACAGCTACTGTGTGTGTGTGTGGGGGTCTGTTTGTGTGTGTGAATGTGACTGCATGTATATATGTGGGGATGGGAGAGTTGGGTTCTTTTTCTTTGTTGTTTCCACCCTCTGTAAGGCACTTTGTGCTACTTAATTCATGAAAGGTTCCTTACAAATAAAGATTGAGTGAATGTTTTGGAGGCAATGACAGACAGATGGAAACTGTAAAATTATGCAAAGAGATGTGAAAGTGTAACGTATTAAATGAACAGGAGGCCGAGGAGCACCCTGGGACATCAGCCTCACACAGATAACCAGGGAATCACTTTTGAATCAACTATCAACTAGCTTTATGTAATAATGAGAGTAACTGCATTATGAAACCCACCTCTACTCTCCTCTTCATGAAGCTCAAACACAGGCGCTCAGTAATGCCTGATAGGCGGCATTTAATTCTAATCCATTATTAAGAGCAGGTCTGTATATGATCCGGCAGCACCCGAGCCCACACTTGGTATTCAAAAGCATTTTCTGGCCACATGCAGTTGTATCCCTTTCAGTTACAGCTCATGAATAACATCAAACAGACCATGAAGTGCATAGAAATAGAAAATGTGATAACTATGAGGGTGTATCCTGCCACAGCCTCCGGATCTAGAAACCCCACCACAAGCAAATGTGCGTTTCATAGATGGTTGCATCAAAAACTGCGTCGTAAATCGGCTGATTGGTTGATTTTAAACAGCATGAATAATAATTTAAAACAAAATAGTTTATGCCAATTATAAACCTGCAGACTCCAGACTCTGCAATGCTGGCTTTAAATCAATATGCGTGTTACACACATCCCACATCCACACGCCTTCTGACTTTTGAGGGATCATAGGGAAATTACAATCAGCACATTTTCTTATCTGCATTCACCACAGGGCGCACGCGTGCGCGAGTCGGAATTTCTTTATTCAGTACAATAAGATTATTTATTTTACACCTAGTGATTGTGCAGCCAAATGCAAATGGATGATTTCAGACACCACAGAAGGCTGCTCCATCACCTGCTTTCAGCTCGTGGAGGTTTTAAAGGGATGAGCTCTGTTGTCAGACTGACTCACCTGCAAAAGCTGAATTTACTGAAGTAAATAAATTCGGGAATGACAGTTTAATTTTCCAAATGATGTTCAACACTTGGCTCTGGCTGTGCTTATAATCAAAGAGGAGAGGGCCTCATTTAAAACATCACTCAGAGAAAGGTTTGGGAAATGGGTTTCTCAAAATTACTTTTCATTCAAAGGTGCAGCAAGTGTTTAATTTGGACCGATGCGATGCATTTTAGAGTCGAAACAAGTGAGTGCAAGGAGCCACATTTCACATGGACTCATCAGATGATTCAGTAATGAAGGATAACTAATGTGCTTTTTGTCTTTCATCACAACCTAAAACTTGCGTTGCTTTGGAGATAGGGAAGTATTTGTTTTGATACAGGGGTGCGGCGGTAAATCAATCTTTTCACACCTTGTCTTGTTCAGTTTCAAGTTGATGTCAAAAAATGCTTTATAGTATCTAAACAAAAGGAAAATATCTTAAAGGGGGCATGCGGGGTCCTCGCTCACCTCCTTTTTTTGTCCTCCCAAATAAAGAGGTACCCACAGTCCTGTACACACTGGGGGAAAAAAATAATTATATATATATATATATATATATATATATATATATATATATATATATACTCTGCCAACTTCAGAGAATATTTATGCCGTTAAAATGAAACCTTTTTAAGCTGCGTTTCTGATCATTTATTACTGAATATAATACAGCTTTTATGTTTGTGTCTCCAGAGCAAACCCTCACCATGTGCAGGCCAAATCTTCACTTTTACTCCATCAGCTCCAACTAAATCACACCAAATACAGCCGGAATAAGAGCCGAAGGTAAGTCTGATCCAGGGCATTTTGTTTTCCCTTGTGTCAAAATGATGGATCTGCTTTTTGTTCAGCAGATACTGACACACGGACTATGGAGCAATTTTGCATCGACACCTTTTTAATTAAATCCTCAGCATGCAGTCAGTCACTAAGAGACAGCAGGCATCCAGAGTGTTACAGCACCAATGCCATAAATGTGATCCCACAGGTAGTTTGTAAAATGGGTTTATTAATATTTTCGGTGTGCGTGTGTGCTTTGTGCGTGGCATGGGGGAGCGCGTCGAAATGGAAAAACTTTCTTAGGACAAACTTGATGGTTGTTCACCCCTGACACTGGGAGGGGGGGGGGGGGGGGGGGGGGGGGGGGGGGGGGGGGGGGGGGGGGGGGAGGGGGATTTTGCCAAACCAACGCTGTTACATCAGTGTTTTTCATTAATATTGCTTGTGGAATCATAACATACATCACTGACATTGTGTTTCTGTGTGTACAGCATAATATACACGCAGAATCAATAGCGTGCACTGATAAATACTTTGCCACAGACCTGTTTGCGAGAGCTGACTTTGACAAATCGTCCCGATTGCTGCAAATCTGTGTATTACCATTGATCTTCGCGGTGCTGATGCGGAACCACAAAAAAGCAACAACCAAACCTTGATGCATAAAGTGGAGCAGAGTGCTTCATGTTGGAGCCCTAATTGAGTATCTAAATCTTTATTATCTAATCTTTATATTATTGTTTGCCTCTCCAACCGTATATGGCACCTCTGGATTGCTGCTTGTGAAATCCACGACTTGAACAGTAACAGCGCGCTGACCAGTTATTTATTTTACTGCTCAGATCAAATAAAAGCAATGAGTCATGCAGAAACCTTTGTGAGCGACGCCACTTTAGCTTCATAATTGTGTTCATAACTTACTTTAGACGTTTCTCTCCACACAAACGGCACATTGCTTAATCGCTCTGCTTGGATAATGCTTTTCAGTAGTCACAAGATGTTAAATGCAGATGACTGATGGTTTAAATTGTGCCTCGAGCATCATGTAATGTGAGCAAACATGCATGTGTCCATTTATTTCTCGAGGCACCCTGATGTACCTGGCTCTGCTCTCTAAAGGTTTTTGCCATGCTGATTTTTTTCCAGATGCATCAACTATTTCAATATAAATGAAAACCAAATGAAAGGCAAGATGTGTGGAGCTGCTCTCCTGTTTGAATTCCACAGTATGACGAGAACTGAAATAGCTAACCTACAGAATCCATTTTCACAGATTACAGCACGTCTCCAGCCAAAGTTACAGTTTACATCCACATTAATATGGATAAGATACATCTGTAAGCTTTGGTAATTGAACACCTCTTTCCTATACGTGTGACTTTTTATTTTTCCCCTCAAACTACATAGTTGTTGGCAAAACATTCAAATGACACATTTTCAGATTAAACGTGTTATCTCACCACCACAAAGCACAAATTTACATTTGTACTTCATTATATTATGCTATTCTATTATGTGTTGACTGTAATTAGTCAAATGTGCTGTGATTCCCTGATATTATGCTGAAATATTGATCTTTTTGTTTTGAACCAGTCAGAATTTGGGTTTATCACCACGGCCTTGGGATTACAATTGTAATAAACACAAGAATTGAGAATCTACACAGACAATAAACACAAGCAAGTAATCAATACAATTGTACAATTGTAATCAAAACAATTTAATATATAACATATTAGAGCCACAGATATATTTGTTTCTACAGTTTAACCATGCGACTTAATAAATTGGACAAATAAAGTCCATCCATCTCCTCCTGCTTACAGAGTTGTGGGGCGAGCCATCTGGGCAGGGACACACCAGACACACCTCGCCGAACACCTCCTCCGGCTCTTCCGTGAGGATTCCAATCCCTCCAGTGTATCTTGGGTCAGCCACGGGATCTCCCCCCAGCGGGACATGCCAGAGGGAGGCGTCCAAGGGGCATCTGATATAGCTGCCCAAGCCACCTCAGCCGGCCCCTCTCGATGTAGAGGAGCAGCGGATTACACTGAACCCCTCCCAGGTGACCGAGCCCCTCACCCTATTTCTAAGGGAGCACCCCCCCCCCCCCCCATCCTCTCAGAGGAACGTACTTTCAGTCATGACCCAAAGTTTGTGAGCACAGATGAGGGTAGGATCATAGACGGACCCTTAAATCGAGAGCTTCACCTTTCGCCTCAGCTCCTTCTTCACCTATATTGCGGCCGCTGCAGCGGTCTCCCTATGGGTCCCACTCTCCATCCTTCACTCCTCAACAAGAGCCCAAGATGCTTAAACTCTTCCCCTTGAGGGAGGGGCTCTTCCATGACCTGGAGCCACACGAATAGCACACCAAACTAGAGTACAACACATTTTTGCATGCAGAGCAAATACCAAAACAGCTTTGAGAAACAAAACAGTGGAGATAAAAAGAGGGACAGAGCAGCTCCATCGGGGAGATCTAATTATTGTATGCAGTTTAAAGGTCTAAAGTTTGATGTAAAACGATTCACGTTGTTAACCGTTGTTTTGTTTATATAAGCTGCATGGATTCATGGCTTCTCACTGTAGCTGCTCGCCTAAGACGTCGATAAAACTGAACTAAGTGTCCATTAAAAGCAGCTTCCTGATCATAACTTCATGAACGTGATGAACTAATGCACACTGGTATATTTAATGTCAGGAAGTGAGGGTTGGGTATTGCAGCATAGCTGTTTCTGTGGGCATGTGGCGCTGAGTTGTGAAGGGTGGGGAAGTCTTCAGGGCTTTCTTGTCCATTCACTTGTAATTTTCATTCTTTAATCCTTAATGACCACTGCATCATATTCATTTTATTATCTACCAAGCTATTATCTCCTTGAATAGTTCTTGATTAAAGAAACATGCTCACGACATCAAAGGTTTCAAAATAGCCTTATTCAGCAACTGGTGATGGCCTAACGCTGCATTTGAGGAGGAAGCCGGTACACAGGGGAAAAGCAACGCTGTTCTCAAGATTTGAGGGATAATTATACATTATTGTGCAATAATGCAGTGTTGTTGGGTGGTTTCAAACCTGTTCGTGGAAGGTCACGGCAAGGTGACGCTGGAATCCTCATTTGCACTGAAGAACACCTTCTGCTGGCGTCAGATGTGTGTTCACTTTTAAGATACCACATTAGGAGACGATGTCACACAGTAGGTCAATGCTATTACTGGGCTACTACTGCAGCTCCTAACAAAGCAATGCTGCTTGTTCTATGTAACACCTCTAGCATCTGGAGCTCCTCTTTCATCACATGTGTAAATGTGTAAGTCGCTACCTTTGGCACAGAGCTGAAGCTCTTTTCAAATCTCAAAAAGCTAGAACTGTTTAACTGTGCTGCTTCGCGTTTTGGACTTACTGTGGAGCTCTATGCCTGAACCTGATCTGCATCAAGTGGCCAAACTGGTCACGATGGACTCCTTTCATTTTGATTACTGAAGGTTGTTCTCATTTCTCCTACATTGTGTACTTCATTACAAGTGGTTTTAGATGTGTGTGTTCCTAACAATTATTTCTGAAGTTTTATTTCATTATTTCATTCTTTTTTAAAAAACCTTTCAATGCAGAATAAATAAAACTGCACTTTCATCTGCGGTTGGGAGCTGAACATTCCCCAATCTTCTTACCATCCCTTTGACATGAGCTTCCTGTTGCTGGAGTCAACCATCGCTACCTCAACACAAATGTTGAGAAAAGCTCCCTGGGCTCCTGACAGCAGGTCCACTAGGACCTGTGATGTGTTCTTTTCTTTAGGATCGTTGCCATGATGCCACGACTCTGTCAAATGTCAGTGCAGCTCAAAAACCATTTGGCATTCAGTCACCCGCAAAAAGAAGGAAACCTTTCTTCTGGCGTAAATGGGGGCAGTATTGTTTTTATTTATTTTTATGGGGGAAACTCGGTCCTTATCAATAATATTATTATTATGTCATTATGTTTCCTGGACAGTAAACCCGGTTCTGTTCTTCCTCATGATGAGAAACATGGGACATGTTATTTTCTTTTCTCCACCACGTCTGTGGTCTGTTTGTCTATGCGGTTGCAAGAAAATGACATTTCCATCTGAATCTTTTCTTATGGCCGTGATTCAGGAATGCAGAACGCATCAATCCATAAATAGTCACATGAGTTGATTCACACACAACAGTGATGACCTTTCCAGGCACAGCAGGGGATGATGGGCCACAATATCACATGTTTACATATGTGGGAGTTGGAGTCACTAAACTGGAATGATAAAATAAGAGCCACTTCTTCCTTCTGCACATGAACAACTAGAGGAAAGTAAACAGTTTGTAGCTTCTTCTGCAACTTAAAGGCAGTGTTTTATGCAACAAAGTCCTAGTTTCTCAATTTTTTACCCACTTTTGCACTCATCACTGTCATAGATGAGAAAGAAAAACATTAAATTGAGTCTGAAACTCGGGTATCACAAACAGGCATTATTTTAAAGATTTATTTTCATATTTAAATTTTAACAATTGCACCATACCCACGTATAGAGTTCTAATAAAATGAATCAGTCAATTAAAAGTAATATTGTCTCCTTGTCTAAAAAAACAATCCTTCTGACTAGAGTAACTCATTCATTATTTAAGCCAAAGACTTCAACAACCATTGAGTTGCTCCAGCAGAGGCTGAGTAATACATCCTGGTTGCCTTTAACACCTCAAACACCCAAAACTGATGTGTGGATGAACTCCTCGATGGACTCGTCCCCTCCATAATGCAACAGAACAAAGTGATAAATGACACTCCTGCAGTCAATAGCAGCAAACTCCTCTGCTCTGGAGCTAATTTCAGACATTCCATTCGTGCATAATATGATTTCAGGTTTGTACCTGTGAAATACACCCTGAACATTGAAACACACCGTCTCTTCAGAACTACAAAGTTAAAGCTTGCACATCACATTGTTGTTGGCATCTGATCTTTGCTTTAATGAGACCTAATGACAGTTCCCCTCGTCAGTTAGTTTTTGCTCAACATGTGAGGGTTTCCTTTTCACTGTTGAGAAACGGGGAGACGAGTCGTTTAACTTACCCCAGGGCCAAAAGCGTGGCACAACATTTTCTGGGATTCCTGTTGCCAAAGCTATCAGCCAGTTGTGCACACACATTGGACAGTCAAACAAAATCCACGATACCCAAATAGCTGATGGCAACAATCCAGTTGTTGCCTGATGGGGACTGTTCTTTTGATTATTTTCTCAAAAACATCAAGTTTCCTAAATCTGGGGCTCTGGAGCTTTACTGTCCTCACAGACATGGAGACATCCAGCACGTTCTGTCCCATTTCCTTTCCCCGACAAAATGTTCAGTGAAAATGTTATACAGTTAAACTCACGTTGCTGTTAATTAATGGTTAATACCGAATAAAAGAGGCACATTTACCACAACAAAAATGGTTGAAAACACAAAAATCAAAGAGCTGCTTTTGAGATTCGATCACTGGAGAGTGAAGCTTAAATAAATCCAAAATAAAACATCTGGAACAACTGTTTTGGATCACAACATAGAGTGAAGACTTCGCTCGCTTGATTCAGACGGTCTGTTCCATCACAAAGAAACTATTAAACAAATAATGTTAATTGCAACGATTCCTTTTGTTGTTGCTTTCACATGATTATTTATTGCAGTAATAATGTTTTAAGCAGTGTTGTTTCGCAACTTGGCTCAACCTCCAACTGGCATATGCTGCAATTGCAATCATGATGCCTGCATGCCTTATAATTACCTCTGCCAAGGAGGTTTTGTGACAGCTGTCTGCCTGTCTGTCTCTCTGTCTGTTTGCCACCCTGTCTGCCAGATAACTCAGTTACATAGTTAAATCTAGTCGATAATTATGGTAGTTTAGTTTGCCTGGTGGAGTGCTGAGCACTCGTATCACCATATCTGATTTACTCTGCGGAGATCCGGGGCAGCAATTATTGGAATTCACTACAATCTCTATACATTCCACAGAACAGAGCAATCAGGATAATAAACCAGGCTGGCTACAGGGCCCAGGCTCATCTACTGCTTCTGCAATCAGGGATAGTTAAACTCAGGGATCAGATAGATTATCAAACTGCACAAATCACGTTCAAAGCATAAACACAACAGCAAGAAAACAGTTACCAGGAAACATTCAGCAAAACTTAATTAAGAGGGAAGGAAAATGTGATTTAAGGGCATTGTTTTACATCATGAAAGCAAATGTAGGAACAAGAAAAACTGTTTGTTTGTCCATGTTTGGGGGGAAACTATGAAACGGTCAAAAGAATGAATTAAAGCAATGTCTCAATGTGGTGCCTTTCAAAATATTGTTAACCAGCGTAACTCTGGAGGGCTACACAGAATGATTATGCCTTTGTGTTGTTGACTCTTCAATTTGTTTTTTTGATCACCATCTGATGGTACAAGCTAAAATTGTGTCTTATTTTGTTGTACATGTTGAAAATTAAATAAATAAACTAAACTAAATGAGTTCTGCTGGTGTTACTGGTGTGGCACATGTGTGGACGTTTGAAAACTGTGCTACTTAGATAATGTGATTCTGGAAGCGCCATGGTAATGCTTCAGCCAGAGGGCTTACCCAGGCTTATCTGCAAGCTGTACTACAGAGCAGGAGACTGTGGCTCCAAAGAAAGTCTCGGCCACCGTGACCAATCTGTCAAGTTTCAAATAGAGAAATGCTCATCTTGAAAACCTGAAGACCAAATGTTACTAAACAATAGCACAGCATTCCTCACTGATATTGTTGAATGTATAGGAAGTATGACCCCCTCATCATTAACCAGTCTACACGGTTATGGAACCACCAAGATGGTGGACAAATGTAAAACGGACACAAAAGTCTGGTAGGGAGTTAAATATGGGGTTAGAGCTAATGTGAGCAACAATAGATGAGTGATTATAGAGCTTGAATTCATCTAACACTGATTACACTTGAGGCAACAGCTTATGTAATGGATACAGCTACGTGCTAACTGCCAAAAAATTAGTGCAGCCATTAGTTTCAATGGCAAAAAAAAGCTCAAAAAGAGAAGGTTCCTTGCATTTTCATGCAGGTGTTTATCGGCATCAATTAACTGAAAATTAAATGAAAGTGACTTTTTGTTGTTGGAAATTGCAACTGGAAGAAACAATTTACCCTTTTGGCCACAGCTGTTTGGAACCTGGCGTTATTTTTTTAAAATCTGCATGTCCTCATTCATAAGTGTGAAGAATAATCTAACTTCAGATGAAATTTCAGTGTGAGTTGTGGAAAATGATTTGCGTTTGCCTATTTCTATGGTCGGTATTTCACAAATATCTTTTGAAGGTGATATTTTTGGAGTTATTTACACAAATACGCCTGCACATTTTGAATTCTATGTCATTCAGTTCAACACTGTTTATCTACTCACCTCTGAAGTGGAGACAAAGCTCCCAGTTCAAGTAGCCAGAAGTAAAGAAGCACAAGAAGAGACTCAGAAATGCAGAACTACATGACAACAATAATGCACCAAAGGGTGTGAGCGGACATTATTTTCCCACTGAGGGCAGCGATGCCATTACTACCATATAACATTGTCCAGCTCCAAAACTGCAGCAGTTTTCACATTAGAAACACGCTGACATTTTTTATCCGACTCTCCACGTTGATGGACGGAACATAAGCAAGTGAGCTGCTGGAGGTTCTCGACTCGGAGCTTTAGTGACGAGGTGCTGATGACATGTTGCCTTGTCTCAATAATATCAAGGTCAGCAACCTCTAATCAAGAGCGACTGCAAATAAAGCCAGCATGTAATCAATATAATCTTTGCTTCTTGTTGCAGTTCTACATGACTGCCAGGTTTAATTGTCAGTTTGTTGGCACAGCCTGATTGATTGATATACGCTGCAGATAAAGCAGACAAACAGAAAACAATCTGGCTTTGCAGCCCTGACCCAAAACCGGCCACATTAATATTACTACTTCACAGGAGGTGTGTAAAAGCAGCTTGTCTTGTTGACATGCAGCTCTCGGTACATGTCAAATTAAGCATGCCAGGTCTCGGTAGACGGAGAGTGGGAGGTCAGCTGTGCGTGGGAGGCTTTATTAGAAGTGTTTCATAGTTTGTTTGTTTTTTGGTTCAATTGTCTTTTCTCCTTTGTGCAACGTTCCTCTCTGAACTAATAATTACTCTGTATGTACGATACCACGAGTCTGACATGTCGAGGCAGCTAATTATATAACTCTACGACTGCTAGTCATTGTGGTCATTTCTGTGCAGCATCCTGCACCGTCCTCTTTTAAGCCAGAATGGAGTTTTCAGGCGTTAGAAAACCTCCAGCAAATAAAACAAACAAAAACAAATTAACAAAAAGGAGCAACATGATGTAAACTACAGGGATGTGGAGTCGTCAGGTTGCAGAACTGCATATTGGGTCCGTTCTCTTTCTATTTTGCAGATCAATTTAACCTTACATATTTAATAGCTATTAGCTATTTGTTCCCCTCTGGAGTTTGGGAGGCGAATCTTCCTGGTTGACATGGCTGGCAATGGCACCACAGTAATTGTGAAAAGCCAGATAAGTGCATATCTCAATGTGTCTGTGAGAGCAAGAGGAAAGGAGAGGAGGAGAGAGAAAATGAAAGGGTGGGGAGTTGCAGGGAGAAGGGAGGGCGACAGCACGAGTGAGTGAGGGAGAGAGAGAGAGAGAGAGAGAGAGTGAGACAGAGTAGGAGAACGGTGCAGCCTGCCTCACTCTGCTTCTCTCGCAGCATCCATTCTGGAGCTGAGCGTACCGGGCGTATTGGAGAAGGAAGAGGATCAAAAATTTCAGTGAGAAGGAAGGATATCGAGGAAAATGTCACGTCGGCAGGCATCAGCGGGACCAAGCTCTCACCTCTCTTAGCTTTGGAAGAGGTGTCTGAAAGTTTCCAACCTGGAGGAGAAAACCTCCTTGTGTTGTTGGGGACGAGTGGCTGAATTTCATTCTTGAAGGCAGAGCGAGAGCTGTGGACACCGGCTGGATTGGCTCGCAGTGGAGAGCTGCTGGTGGGCACCGAAGAGGAACCCACAGTGTCTCACTCAGCACACACGCGCATGTTCCTGTAGAATACATCAGTTTTCCTGTGCTCAGGTCGAATAACGGGGAGAGAGGAAGCCGAGAATAAATTCTCCTGAACCAGGGCAGGCAGGAGGGAAGTGGATTATGTGCAGAATCAACCAAGGACATCACTAAAAGTAAGTTCTGATCAGAAGAGGCTATTGAATTGGGTTCGGAGAGACACTTGGAGGATTTTCCCTTTTTTGTGCGCTGCCGCTGAGCTTTGGGAAGCTTTGTGGACTATAGATTTGTGGACTGCATTTGAAGGTAAGGACACAGACTCCGGAATGTTAATGGCACCCTTCAGGTTTTTAAAAAAAGGGGATATTGTGGAGCTTAATGCTGGGAAGGACAAAATGTGAGATAATTTTATACCAGAGAGAAAGTTAGGATGAATAGAATTGTCATCGATGGCTTTTGGAGGTATGTTGGGTTGTAATTTCTTGTATTTTTGTAGCTCAGCAGAGTGTAAAATGGATCTGTGTGTGCTTGTGGCGTGCGTGTTTGCTGAGAAAGGAGATGCCGGTGTGCAGAGAAAACCCATTCTTTGCTAGATCACCTGGGGTGGCTGCCGGTGGATGGGGCATAATTGTGGCTGTTTGGCTCTGTCTTTGCAACAGCATCTGAGAGTGCAGGAAATGACTTTTGCACAGTCGCCACATTATAGCCCTGATGGTGCGTGTCTCTCCGTGCCTGCTCTATCCCTTTTATCTCCCTCTACAAAGAACTGATTGAGTCTACCGTTACACCTAATGAGACGCTCCCTCAGTCCGGTCCATCGTTGCGTCTGTTAACATTGTTCTTGAGATCTTGTTTAATTTCTTCTTACTTCTGTAATACCATAGCACATCCTGCTTCCTGCCTGTCAGATGGAAATTAAGACCATCTTAGACAGGGTGTAAGCTGCACACTAACAAACAGAAGGATACTGTGTTCTTCTTCAGGAGGAGCGAATATGCTGCCCTCTTGATCAATACCAGACAAGTGCAAGCTGCTGTCCTTTGTAATCCAAGGCTTAAAATATTAATGACTGCATGTGCGTCCTGTTGGTCCCCTGAAATATTTAAAATAATTGAATAATAAATAGCCAGTCTAAGCTGTCAAAGTCCAACTTTGTCTAATAATAATTCTACCTGCTCATGTAACATGCAGAGCAGTGACCATTAAATGTCTTTGCCTCTGGATATAAAAATTTTAAAAGAAGTGTCTTGTCTCTTGCAGTACAACCAGCAGGGGGTAAGTGGAGCCTGATGAGAAGCTGATGACAGCTCCTGCGTATCTGACACTTACTGGCTATAGGAGGCTCAGACCGCCAATATATCACCTGGTTACCAAAAGCCCCCACAGACAAATGTCCTATCGAAATCACATTTAGCATTCGGGAGGCAAAGTGGGCCTCTTGTATGCTGCGTTTGCTGCTGCACTCTGTCCATTTAATGAGCTAAATCATCAGTAGATTTCTTTTCAGGGATATTTTATGTTGTTTTGTATGTCGAAAGGAGCGTGTGAGAGAGTGAGAGGACTTTGCAGGCTGTATCTGGTATCTGCGTAGGCGTGTATTTGTCCAGAGCTCTGAGCTTCATCCCGTTTGATGTTTTATTGAGTGTTAAGCATGGAAGGACTGATGCATTGCCTCTGATATGGGATAGTGCATGGTTAAAGGAAAGCAGACAGACAGACTTTGTTTTCTCTTGTAGTTCTGTATGTCTGACTAAGCAAGGGCACGTCTGCCTATTGCAGTGTTTTGGATGTGATTGATGATTTGGTTCAGTTTATTTGCCGCAAGACTTCCTGACTGTACTTATCTGTGTTAGCATTTTAGCAATAAATGTAGTGGCTGGCAACAGCAAAGCCAAGGTCTTTCATTAATCCCATCAGCCGCGATGCTTCATGTTGTGCTTATTTATCGGCGTTGACATGCTCACCTCAGGTGGAAGTCATGTCTCGACGAGTGCGTGCGAGCGAATTCTTGTGCTGCACTCTGAAATTCCATAAATCATTAGTAATCACAATTTGGTGATTTGTTTTGTATCAGCAGTTTATCCAGCAGTCCCAGATGGTAAATGAGTCGAAGGAGTTGATTCGTTGGCGAGGCTCCTGCTATGGAGGAGAAGCGATAAAACATTGATTGTGATGGCATTGTTTTCACAAATACAAGACAATGGAAGCACGGAAATATTGAAAACCCTGACAGACAATATGTAAACGAAAACAGCATTATTAGATGCAAAACACTGGTAGAAATGCACCAAAACACTCAGTGACATTAGCTTTCCAAAGCGTCTACTTTATTGGGTCATGTCTATTTTCAAACAGGCTTAAATGTCATTCATTCAGAACTCACTCAGTGCTCTTTGTTTCCAATGGTTACAGATTTATCCATGTTTTTTACTGCTATACTTTGGTATTTCTGTCAAGTCCTGAATCACAGTTCCATTACTGATGAAGTTGCTCAGTTCCATTGGGGCCTCTGCCCCTGGGGTGCCTGCGGCTCTCATCTGCTGCATGTAGGAACATTTTGGTTCAAGTTTAGCAAATACAGTATATCCATGTGCACGACTTGTGCATACATCAAGGCCTTTCTTTTACAACAGCCTAATAAATGGGATAAACAGGTAATGGGATTGCACTTTCCATCACTGGTGTTTGGAAATTTTACATGAAGTTAAACAACACCGACAACACACGAGAGGACCTACCGAGCTGACGTGGAGCAAAGCCACGTGATTCGTGCTTCTTTAATGCTGTTTTTTACATGAAATGCATGATACTTAAATGGGAGTGAGTCCTTCATAATTTGTGTTGGCTAAGGAAAGGACTGCTATATGTCACCTTCCCTGAAAATGTGATAAATATGACCAAGGCCTCCAGTATACCTAGAGGATGAAGAGTGTATTTGTAGTCTATCCATTCTGAAGAACAGAGAAAAATCAATAATCACAGACATCAAATTTGAGCTTTTTTCTCTTTTCTGCAAAACTTCTAAACAGGATTTTGAAGATGAAAATCTCATAACAATAAATTAATAGTGGCTCCACTATTAACAAGATTGCCCATTCATTTCTTCAGTTTGCGAACAAAAAGTGCTTCATTCTCTAAAAATAGCCATTTAGCTACCGCTAGCCACTTTAGCGCACATTTGGAGGTGAAAGAGCTTGTTTCAAATGATCTGGCCCACACAAAGGTTTGATTTACCCTCAGCTCTTCTGAATCCCCGATGAGACAAAACACAATATCCTCATTCAGCTGGGCTCATTTTAGGATAATGCTAACTCATCGTAGTCTTCTACATCTAAATGAAAAGTTCGAAAAGCATGCCGTGAATCTAAAACAACTGCTTAAAGCTGATGAATTATTTTATTAAAAACATGGCAGCATTTTCCTTAAAGGGTATTGGAGGAAGATATTTTTATATTCAAGATGACTAATCTGCTCATTATGATCTCATTAAATAACATGAACTGAAATACTGGCCAAGTGTTGTGAACATAATATCCTCTCTTGAATAAGTGCATGACTGGATGGTTTGCTGTTCTGCTCTTTTATATAAATTTCTATTTGCATTTGATATAGGCAGCATTATCAGAATTAGCGTGACGTGAATTAAATATACGAAGCAGCTTTTGCAATTACTTTCGTGTGTAAAGTGCTTGTGTGCATGCTTGGGATAGAGATAAGCAAATGGAACAAAGGAAAAGGAGCACAAAGCATTTCTGCCTGCTACTCGTAGTGAATACATTGAGCTAAATGACTGCTGGTAGCAGTGTAGCCCTTCTGGGACACGGGAACCAGGAAGTGACTGTCTGGGGCATGAGAGCCTCAGAGCTTCCACCGACAGTGACCTTGCTGTCTGTGTCACTACAGTGTGACCTTCCTGGCAAGCTGCCGAGGCCAATGAGTGTCGCAGTGTCCTTAGAAACGTCTTCCTGTGTGTGTCGACAGCGGGCATTAGTAGGGGTCAGGGGTGAGGTGGCTGACCAGGAAGAGGGCGGCGAGGATGGTGCACCCACACCAGTGCCACTTCCCTACAAACTAACATGCTCCATCGCTGAGGGTCAAACACTTGCCATCAAGAGATAGTCCTATTTAAAAGTTTAACTCGTTTAAAAAGTAAAAAGGTTGCTTTATTTACGGTTAAAGGCGGAGACTCATTTACTGTAACACTTTCGGTCTCAGCTGAAGCCCTGATTGGAGTCGGTGCTACACATTTCTTCATAAATTATGCAACTCAGTCAGCAATTTAGCCATTTAACATTAGAGCAGAAGAACCTGCTCCTGTGTGATTGTATGGACTGTTAATTTACAGCAGGAGTTCCGCATCAGACTTGGGATATTTACAGTGTCAGCCATTTTAAACTCTGCATAATGTTCAACTCATTGATGGGGCCATTGTTTGACCACATTTATGTATAATTCCAAGAACCTGTGGATAGACATTTTTGAGAATACAGTTTCAGATGAATAACTGTGCTGTGGAAAGGTCATGTTGCTGTACATTTAATGCTTCAAAGACCTAAAAATGTCCTATGATGTTGTCAACAATAGAGGATGTGTAAGTACACGGATAGTTCAGCCGACTCTGTGGACTCTCCAACAGTACTCCTGTCTCTAATGGTGGACAAGCTCCCGTGACCTCACTTCTGGCAGACCATGAAAGGCTCTCACAAGGACACCAGCTCTGCATTGTTAGTGGCCAATTATGGACTTCTCTCAGCCTACAGCTAATGTGGCCTAAAGTACAATATGGCTGTATGCTATAGTTCACTTCTGAGCCAGTGGATTTAACCGACTTATTTGAATCAAGTGCAATCACAGTTCATTTTACATGATATTCTATAAGACTAATCCAAAAATTGTCATGCCGTTTTTGTTTATTATTTTGTTATGTTCACTAGGTTCTGTAATAACTTTACGATAATTTACACTTCATTCATCCTGTTTATCATCAGCTTGGATATTGAAAAATAAGTAAATAAGAGTCAATCGAATTCATGATTGGATGTAAAAGAAGAAATAGATTTCCAAGTTCACACATAACTTTTCTTATACTTGAAACTGCTTTTTAAGCCGTGGTGCTATTAAAAAGATCCAGTTTGATTCCAAGCATGTTATAGAGCTCAAATACCTGCAGTGGCCTCCTGGTGAACAAATAACCAAAGATAAATGTCTCTCCTCTCTTTGATAATTGGGTGTTTTAGTAATCACTGACAGATATGAGCTGAGCGAGATTAAAAGCTTTGTTAGTCCGCTGATCCTGGACCAGGGGACGTCCTCTCCCCTCCCCACTTATTTCCTTCCTCAAGTCTTCTTGCATGCTTCTACAGTCCAGACGAGATATTTATCATTAAGTAGAAGCTCAATTTTAAAGTTTTTGCAAGGAGCCATGCTGAGTTTTCACTGTTTTTACCTTTCATCTAGATGTATTTTTGTCCATATAAACCAATATTTAGTGATAATGCCGGATATACTGTAGCCGAAACTGAATGTCTGAAGGAAGACACAGATGTACTGTAGTGACAAACCTGGTCAGATTAGTTCATTCTCTGTATCAATTAGGTTCTTAAAAAAAAGCCTTCATACATTTTTCACTCCCATAAGGGCAAGCCAACACTGAAAGGTCTCCAGGAACTGCTGCATCACATATACAATGGGACCTCTACTTACGAACGTCTCTACATGCGATATTTTCAGTTTACGAAACGTCTAGTGATGGGCAAATGATGTGATGAAACACTGTGTCGGAGCTTGTATCAAAACGCCAGTGTCACGTGACCTCATCGCTGTTTTGCTTCGCGCTTCATTGCTTCAAAATGTTTCGAAGCCTTTCACTGGCTCAGCCTTTCAGTGTGTGTCATTGACTCATGGCGTTTCAATGCATTCTGAGACAGATTTGAGTGGTTTGATGGCATATCAGCTATATAAGATGCATTAATATGCTTCAAAATTGTTGGGTTGTGAGGAGATAGAGATTTGGAGAGTGAGAGTTTGAGTATTTTGGCAAGTTTCATGGCGAGTACCACCAATAAGTGGTTCTAGAGTTTGTGAGGACAAATAACTTTTCTGCTTCTGTGAAAAATCATTCCAAATCAAACAAATGACAAACCATTATCTTTAAAGGTTTTCCTTAAAAACAACTTCACACACACAAAAATAATGTTTCTGAATTCAAACACCATGATCATTTGCAAAGTAGGAAGGATCTCTAATCCTGTTAGGGACTTTTAGTAGTTTTTAAATAAATCTCAAAGTGTTCAATGAACCCTTAACCAACACTGAACCCTTAATATAATTTGCTTTTATTCTTTGGGTTAATCTTGAATGTGTTTTAGAGTAAGGGGGAGAGCATCTGCATATTTTATTGTAGCGACAATATAATCATTATTTGGTATGAATGAACAAAAGCCCTGGATGAACACACAATTAACTTTTATTAGTGTCATGGGGTTGAAACAGTGCTAGTGCTTCAGTCGTGCTCTTTAGAGGTCGTCTGTGTAGATTCTCAAGGTCGCTATGGCTTCAGTTGTCCACCAGATGTCACCGTCACTGAAGTCTCGAAGCTTTGAATCTTTTTCGACACAATTGTTAGGAAAGCCTCAGTGCTTCATGAGGCTTCACTTGCCCACCCCTAGAAACATCTCAACGAGAAAATATTTCCACCTGTTAAGAAAGAAATTTCAGGATACGAAAGGCAAAAATACGCTACCGCTGCTACTCGCAGCTCGCGGAGTTTAGCGAACACAAACTTGCTTGTAGCTGCTCTGCCATTGGCTATCACCTAGCATCTTCCTGTAATCCCATTGGCTAGGATGGACGTCAATATGTACAAGTTTGTGTGTATCCCAGTGTCGCCTTTGTTTCACTTTTATTTATTGTGAGTGTTTATATGTTTGTCCATTAGATGGCGGTGTTACCACAAGTGTTAACGTTCGTTGCTAGTAATGACGGCTAATGTAAGATTAGCCTGTAATAAAGTTTATTTTGTTCCTGGACAAGCCTTGCACTGAATTCCTACATTTATTGTGCGGTAATCTAATTGTAACATGTATTTGTTACATGTTTTGATGCATTTTTATGATTTATAAAAAAAAAATATGTGCAAATTTTTGTGGGCTTGGGGCGGATTAGGGCATTTACATGGAAAACGCATCTCTACTTACGTAATTTTCAGGTTACGAACCAACTTCCGGAACCAATTAATTTCGTAAGTAGAGGTCACACTGTAGTCCCATATATTTCACATTCTAACATGCAGGTTATGGGATGTGTGTAAATGAACACATTCATTCACAGAATAGTGTAACGGCAGTTTAACAACATCTTTCTCATGATATGTAGCAGACATTCTCTTTTCCCACTGCTTTAAATACTGGAAGAACTCCATTACACATCCCTGCTGAGCCCAGATTTTTCCATTTTTTTAAGGTCATGATGAACCATTGCTGTTGTGAAAATGTACAATTCCCAGGCCTGAATAAGACATGTTCCCTGTAAATTACAAATCAGTGAGCATGTCTTTATCTAAGACCCTTTAACACTTTTCTTTGATGGAGAAATGACCGAAGGAAAACTCCTCAGGTTATGTCAAGCTGTCTAACTCTGAGTCTGATGGTCACAGCTCGGAGCGCTTCCATATAAATATACTGAGGTGGCTATTTTCAACAAGCTGTTAAAACATAAAAAAGCGCCAGCGAGGTTCAAAATTCATGATTTAATACACTCTCACTGGCCACTTTATTAAATACAACCTGCTAGTAAAAGATTGGACCCCTTTTGCATTTAGAACTGCCTTAATTTTTTTTGTGAGATTTTTTTCCAACAAGGTCTTGAAAAAATTCCTTAGGGAGTTTGGAGTGCGGTGAACTCATTGAACTCATATGCTACTGGATCAGCAGATGGTCCACCGTGGTCATAATTGGATGGACTTGGCTCAGCAGCAATACTCAGGTAAGCCGCACTGTTTAAATGATGCTCAGTTGGTATGAAGTTGCTCTAAGTGTGCCAAGAAAAGATCCCTCAGACCATTACTCCACTGGCAGCAGCCAACCCGACCTTCTGGATGTCACAGGTGAAAATGAGCCTGGTCAGACCAGCAACATTTTCACTACCTTTCTATTGTCCAATTTTGGTGAGCCTGTGTGAGTTGTAGCTTCACGTTCCTCTTCTTGGCTGACAGGAGTGCCACCAATGTGGTCTCCCTCTGCTGTACGCCATCTTCTTCAGGGTCAGAGTCCCTTACTTCCCAAGTCTGATGCTCCATTTAAACAGCAAACTGTCTTGACCACGTCTTCATGCACTGAGTTGCGACCTCGTGATTTGGTGATTAACTATTTGTTTTAATACCCAATAAAGTTCTTGGTGATTGTATGTCCTTTGATGGATTGTAACAGCAGCAGCAGCAAGGTCATAGAGCCAAAACATAAGAACTGGCTTGACTGAACGGGAGGAATAAATCGCATCAACAGGAACCGTCAAATCAAGAAAAATGCAGGCCGGGAGATTTCACAGGACGGGTAGCAGGTTTAGTATTTCCTCAAGAGGAGAACTACAGTATGTGATGGACGAATACAATGAGGAAAAGAGTGCCTAGCAACAGATGTGCAATCCTCTATAGACAGAAAGGTGAAAAAAAAAACTATTTGCTGAGGTCAGGCACCGAATCTGTGGTTTAATCAACATGGAATTAAATCTGTAAGGAGCTCTCTGGTTCTGGAATGAGTGGCGCCGAATGAATCTTTGCAAATTGTGCTACTGTTTACTGACAAAACACTGCAAGATTGGTTAAAATCGTATGTATTTATTCAGTATCAGACATAAGTGGTTCATAAATGGCTATTAGCTGGAAGATGTAAATACTTTATTGAAAAAATCTACCTCTAAACTACTACTTTGCATCGTTTTATTAGTGTTTCATGCTTGTCTCATGTCATAAAATGACTTAAGTGTACCCTAAAGGCATCTCATAAACAGCCAGCACAACCCATTTACACACATACACATGTATAAACCTTTAAACATGCAGAAATCTGAATAATTCAACCACTATGGACATACTAAAATGCATTCTTTACTAATGCACTCAAGAAAAAGTAATGGGATTATTGTACATGGTTGCATCAGGAAGCCTGCTCAACATCTTTATGTTACTTAAGAGAGGCAGTGTCCCCTTATTTTTCATTGTTAATGACCTAGAAGCCTTAACAGAGATATTTTTAATGCTTTGCTTATGTGTGTGAAACCATATTGCATGAGATCATTTTAGAGGCAGCTTGCACGGTTGATTACGTCAATACTTATTTGCCCTGGAGGATGCAAAAGAAATGATATTGAGAGGTTGAGACAGGTCTAAAGGAGTTAATTGTGTCTGATGACACTGCACCCCGTGCATGGTCAGAGTAAGGAGTGCATTAGCCTTTGCAATTATTGCTCAGCTAGGAAATGGGCACATTCTCCCCACGCTGTTTTGGCTACGTTCATCGCTCTTCCAAGTTGTCCGATGTGGCCCCGCTTTCCTCTTTTCTGGCACATCACCCGTCTAATCCCATTACTGTTTGTGACTCACTACTTTCAACTGTTGGGGAGGAATAAAAAAAAAAGTGCATAAATAATTTATTCCTTGGGTGTATCCGCCCCCAGATCAATGGTGGATACAAAGACCATCTACAAAGACAGCAGGCTCAAGGCCATATTTGATCATTCTACTGAGCACAAGCGCTGCTCCCTTTTCCTGTCAGCCCACTGAGACTCAGTTATTTCCAAGTGTTTGTAAGCTATTGTTAAAAGAGTATGAAGTGAATATTTAAAATTAGATGAGCCTTGAAAAGAAATGACACCCCCCCCCCTTCAAAAAAAGAGACACGCAAATAGCAGTTATTGAACTCATGAGCAGAGAAGGCAAGAGAATCTATACAAGCGCATCTTTTTAACAGTAACATGAATAAATATCACAATGGCAAATAAAATGAAAAACAAACCAAAGCAGTTCTTGCTGGGTATGATGAGCTTTTCCCCCACAGTCCAAAGACATGCATTTGGTGTAATGGGAGTATGTCCTCAACAACATAAGCGTCGACTTTGTTCTATTTGACAAAATTTAAAATAAAAGGTCTGTGGAAGTGAATAAGAACACAATATTTCCAATGAGGATAACCAGGCAATAAAAATGACAGAACACATTAATAAAATAAAATTAGAGAAATTTTCCTCTGATAGTACTTCTGAGGCTGCTTCTGCTATAACCCAGATGGCCTGGTTCACAGCAAGAAATTTTCCACATTTTGGGTATTTTTCTTTCTCCACTTTATTTCCTACAATTGACAATTTTCACTCCACCAGCAAGACTTCCTGAAACACCCCAGTGGCACAGCACGACCACTCCAGCTGTGCCGAGGATAATGAGTGATTGTGTGCAGGGGAAGGTACCAGAGGTATACACTTGAAAGGATCAAAACCAGAACAAAAGTTCCAGTTAGGCCCCATCAGACGATCAGGTCAGATTGTATCATTTTTGATTTAGGCCCGAACTTGACAGTACTCACATAAATTACAAAAGGGTCATAGATTAGGGTTCTTTATAGTGTAACACGACATCAGAGTCTGCTAAGATGACTGTGGATCAACGCCTCCAAATAGAATGGCACTGTATGAATCAGGCTGTGGAAACTTCATACTGGAAAAAATCTTACAAACTTTACTTTTATCTGAGAAGAGGATTTGGGGCCACTGAGCAGCCCCGACCGAGATGAGCCATGCCACCTCAGGCGTTGTTTCTGGGTCAGGAGTGACTGGACAGTGACAGCTTCACTTGCAGCTCATTTTATCTGGAGTGGCTCTTGATGCAGTGTCTTCAAACTCGACCCAATACGTGTGAAGCTCCTCTAAGTTTTTGAATTGGTTTCGTAGTTCAGTCAACCACAAATGCTGCATGTCTTTTTTTTGTCCTTGTTCATTCACCTTTCAGTTCACCCGAAAATCTGTCTTTTGGATTCCTGATTAAATTGCCCCTGGTTTTTCGTCTTTGAACCGACACCTCACGCCACACCGCCATGAGGGCGTCTCTTCCGGTACTGGCGGATTTGAGCCCGTGACAATAGTGCTGTCTGATTAACACAGAGTGATGAAGTCAACCTTTCAGCATGCTGAATTGGCAGTCACATAATCCACATTCACCACACACTGCACAAGTGGATGGCTGTATTTTAATCCCTCTAAACTGGGGAGTGTTGACTAAATGCTATTACGAGGTGATGAATTGATTTGCCACCTGCTCAGGAAAACAGGAGCGGCATTCGCAGCTTGCATCCTAGAAACACTTTTGGGAAGAAATCCTTGGTCCAAGCTCCATGATTTTTTTGAGTGCCTAAAAAGTGGGCTTTACGAGCTTCCTCCTCTGTCTTTGCAAAGCGTTCGGAATAACATCTTGTTGACACAGAAACCTGGCAACCTTGTCAGTACTACTGTGATGAAAGAGGAGGGAGTGAATTTTCATTAGATTTTAAGTAGGTCACTGTCTGTGTGGGAGGAAGATACAGTTGATTATACGCCTGCTGGCAAAATGCACACCTGGAGGATCAAGGCTTGTCCAGAGTTGAGAACAAACTTCCCCTTCTCCTATCTATAGGATATTAAACTAGGCCAGTGCTATTATTTGATGTTTTCTGGACAACGTCGACAATGTAACGAAAGAGAAGCCTCACCACCTCGTTGAGGAGTTGTTCAGAGGAGTCATAGAAACCTCACTGTCGCCATTGCTGGGTTTTAAAATAATGGTGGGTTTGACATTTGTGAATGAGTTCCTCTCATTACACAACCTGGTACGTCATCATCTGGCCATTCAGTGGCCTGCAGTCACATTTTTGAAGCACTGGGTACTAATAGAAGACTTTACAGGGCGATAGCATTAAGATGAGTAGAGGCGAATAAAGCTCGCTTCCTGTTAACCTGACCTGGATCAGTGGGAATCGCTTCAACATCAGTCTGATGTTCCGTAGATTATGTAGATTAATTGGTTCTACAGCGTTAAAGCACTAATTTTTTACCACTGATTGGAATTCCCGCATGTGTACACAGCGCATGCATTATGTGCATTTTAAAAAAAATAATAATAATAATGCTGGTTCTGATTAAGATGGCTAAAATATTGCACAGCCTGCTCACTGATGGAGGGCTGATGTTTTCTTCTCGTCACTGGTGTTTGTTATAAGCTCTTTTATATAATATTACTGGCATTGTTGGCGGTACTGCAGAACAAACACTTTAAAGTTGACGTTTTTGGTTTCTTTTTTCTTTATTTTTGTCAGTTCAAATTTGTATGTCGTCACTTTCAAAACCTCCATTATCTCTCTGTGAAACAAAGGTTTTTTCTGTAGCCTTTGTTTGTAAAAGTTCTTACCTGTCACTGTCAGCCAAAAACACAAACACTAATTTGTTCTAAAAACTTGGAAAAGAACAAAGAGCACATTTGTTGAAGAGTGGATTAGCACACGCAAACAGCCTAGACTGCCTGTTCCGCAATATGTTCAACTTTTATCCTGTGTTAATTCCTCAAATACCCTCCATGGTTATCACGTTGTTTGTACGGAACATTGACTTGGCATTTCTAAAGATGACACAGATTGCAAATCTTTGACAAAACCATTTGTTGAACCTGAATTTTTTACACCTTCCAACTCATTGAGCTGCCCGAAAGCTCCAATAAATGGGAGCTGTTTGATGTTTAATAGGTTTGTGAGAGGATCTAACCTGCTGAGGAAATGACTCCTGTCACTTGTTTTGAAGTGGGTCTGAAACTCTGCCCTTCCGGATGAAAGCGGAATGACCCAGACTTAACTCCCATTCTCACCCTCTTGGCTCTTTCAGCAATAGGCCATGTCAGATCTTCATTTTGGCTCATATGATGCAAATGCAGATGCCTTTATGTTCAGTCCTCATGTAAAGGATGACTGTGGGAGGAAGAGGGACAACTGCAAAATCTACAAGATAAGAGACTGAGGATTGAGCAGGAGCTCATTTTTAATATTTGGTTTGAACATCACTATTTTAGAAGCAATACAATCATATTTACAAAGATCACCCTTCTACCAACTCACTCCTGCTTTCATTGACATGCTATAGTAGATATTAAAATCAATGCACGAGCAACTCCGAGCCCTTTTCTTAGACCTTTATTCAGCGGACAATTCTCTGCAAAAGTCCAAATAGCTTTTATATAATGATAAAAGGAATCATTACTCACTCAGCAAAGTATTAAATATGCAACCATGGAGATAATATTTTCTATTATAACTCGACAAAGGATGAGATGCTCTCGGCATTTGTTCTTGCAGCTGCTATTGCAACTTGAATGATCTTTAAAAACCCCAACCAAACATTTTGCCCCTGATTTTTCTAGATTGCTATTTGAAATTTCAGTGTTTAGTAATTTTGTTGTATGATTTGATTTCACAAACTCAAATCCAGTGTCGACTGCCTGGGGTGAAACATCATACTGAGGATGGAGTAAATGAAAGTTTTTTTTATCAATATATGAAATATTTCAGTCATTTCAGAAACAATCACTAAAGCGAAAAAGGCTGTGGGCTCTGATGTGTGCCTGGTTTCCTCAAGAAGTTCTCTGTGTCCTCATCAGCGAGGCCGTCCACATCATGCAGTGGATTGGGACAGCACAGCAGAGGCTGTACTTCTCAAACTTAAACTGCCATCAGCACTTTTCTGCAACTTTTCTGGAGCTCTGAATCCATTCTCACCCGTCTCACGCCGTGGTGCGGTATCAGAGTGCAGGCTGACCGTAAATGACTGCAGAGCGTAATCAAGACACACAGTGCATTATGGCATCCCATCTCGGCATGATTACGAGGATATCCACCGGCAGAGAGCCCTCAGAGGAGCTTGCAGCATTATCGAAGATGCCCCCCCAACCCCCAATACGGTGGATCCTGTTATAGCTGTGGTAGAGATGTTTGAAATGGTGGACCTCTCACCTCAATGGCTGGTCTCTCTTTTGCTGCATATAAGTCTTAAAATTCAAATCCTTCCAATGTTTTAGATTGCTTGTTAAATATACATAATTAGACCGGGTTAATATCCCTGCAGACCTCCTCATATGACATATTTAAGTTGTTCTGTACCACATACAGGTATTTGCTTCATATAATTACATGCAAAGAGTTCCCTTTTTTTTCTCTCGAGGCGATGATTTATTGCTCTATCACAGCTGTCAGAGCTGAATAACACTTAATGGTTTGGTATTATAATACAGGCTAGTTGCCACTGAGCCACACAATTGGTTAAACAGACTCCAGTCAGATGTTGCCAGTGTTGGGCCAGACAGCTGTTTCTGCCTGACAAACCACCATGTTAATAAGCAGAAAAAATGCAGATGAGGATCACTACATCCTAATAATTATTCATTTCAAACATAGTGTTGTGGAGTAGAGCAAGAATGCATAGTAATGCGATGTTTACGGGGCATGCGTCCGCCACTCGGTTGCTGTATATAATACCAACACACATGAACACATCATCACACGGTTTTCTAGTTTAGTGAGTCCATAAGCTTCTCTATAGCTGAGAAGGTTTTTTTTATGATACATAAAGGAGTCAAATGACACAGTAGATTCAGAATTTGTGCCATTATTTTGAAAGGGTGTTTTGTAAAGGTGATATAGTGTAACAGGAAATAAAATAAGAGCAATACGGGTTAAAAGTTCAGCATGTCCTTCTCACCTCCTGGTACAGTATTATCCAAGCATGATTAATTTAAAGGCACATACTTTGAAAGAAATTGCATTAAAATAGCTCTCACACAGGATTAGTCAACCAAAAGCTGCACGTGCACAAATATGCGGAGGTCTCACCAACACAATTCTCCGGCAAAGAGAAGATAAGCCACTGAGCAAATGCATAACAAATCGGAAAATTTGCTTTGATGCGAGATCCAGTTCACACGTTCGCCAAATCCTAAGCTATAGAATTTACCCAGATACCGCCTAAATAAATGAGCTGATTAATATTTAAATGTCTTTCTAACATTTTCACCCTTTTCAGCAAAGATCAGCTGACGGAGTTTATTCACCCATGACAGCAGAAGCGGTCGAGTAATGTTAGCTAAGCGCTATAGGTGAGCGCTGAAATCCTTATTGTGCATGTGTGATGCTTTATCTTCACGAGAAGCATACATTAGCTTATATAATGTGACATAAATTCAAAGCCTACGTTATTAAAGGACAATCCAATTGTGATTTAGTCTGTGGATCAGTTTCTGGCGCCATATGTGTCGATTATTTGTAAGCCGAGTGCAGCAATTCTGCTTCCTGTCTAACAATTAAACCACATTCAGTTTTCTCCTGCTACAAATTCACAATTATCCGCTTACTTTCTCTCCATAATCGAGAAAATAAAAACCTAAAAACAAAACACAATCGTAGCTACTGCTGAAAATAATGAGCTGCACCAGCGTTTACCAAAAAGCTACTGGATTCTGATCAGCTGGAATATTGGACAGCGTCCGATTGTGTAAGAGCCCAGCCAGCGTCACGTGACTTCCCAAACGCTGACCATGTCTAAAGGTGCCTGTTGTACATTCAGTCATGCACCTGAGTTAGTACATGTCAAGAGCACAGAAATAACACAGCCTGTCTAATTAGCTGTGCAACAGAGCAGCAGCTCAGTAAATGCCTCCTGTTAGATTGGACGGCAGTTACGGCCAGAAGCCCAACGGTTCATTAAGAATGAGCGATTATCGGTCTGAGCAGCTGGCACTCATTGAACCTTTATTGGAGAGTAATTGTTGCGGGAATAAAAAAGAAAAAAAAATCCCTGTCCGGTATAACATACGACGGTACACACGCATGTGTGATGGCTCAATGGTCACTTGCAAAACAAACTAATTCAATGTATTGGAAAAGTGCAAAATTTGGGTTTTCAGGGCTGTTCCATGCAGCCATCTCATCCCCCCTTTTTTTCTTCCAGTTGCTGTATTTCATAGTGAATCTAAAATCCAATATGTTTTGTACCAGTGGAAACCACAGATGTGAGTGTGTTATTGGGAAGTGTGTGTAATCAGCAGTGGACTTTACAACCTTTAGAGGGAGAGTGTGGACTCTGAATTGGAGACAGACAGGCTGGAGCACCCCCTGACTCTGAAGAATGAGCTATTGTGATGAATGGATGGATGGATGGATGGATGGATGGATGGATGATAAGGTTGCAGATCTATGAGTTTTTCCTCTCTGCTTTGACGTTCCCGGCATGGAACATAGATTTGAACCCAAAGTGTCATTTTCATTTGAATGCCCTGTAAAGAGCGGAGGGTTACGTGTTAACATGGCTCAATATAAATCCCTTTAGAAATTGACATGCTTGTCATCATTTTTGCGCGTGTGTGATGTCAGCACTATCGCCAACACATCGAGTCATCACTCCATCCTCAAATAGAAGTGTTAATCGGGTTGGAAGAGTGGGCGGGGTGGTGTGTCGGGGAGGTGGCGCGGCAGAGGTGACAGAAGGCTTCCTGTCAAACTCTTGGCAGTGATTGCGCCGCTTGGCTGCCGGCAGAGTTTACCTCCAGGCTACTTCTCTGTACTAGGGCAGTTTTGTCTTCCATAAATAACAAGGGGCAGACGGAGGCAAAGACAATGAACGAGTGAGGACAATGTAACAGGGAGGCAGCGGCCTGAATAAGAAACAGACATTCGGTTGTCCTGAAGACAAAACGAGCGCAATGGTGATTTGTTGTTTGGAACAAAGGCAGACTGGGGATGAATGGTTGCGTGACATTGGGAGAACAAAATAAAGAAAACACTGCAGCACGCAGATAAGGTTCTGCTTATAAAGGTATGTAGAAAAGACAAGATTCTTCTGCTCACCCTGGAAAAAGGCAGGTTTCGGCAAACTTGCATGCACCTTTCTCACCTCTTTGTTGAAGTATCGTCCAGGACTGTGTAACAAATGTGAATTGCAAATACCAAATGTCCGATTTTATCTTATAAGACCACTAATGGCCACTAACGACAGCACTCAGTAAGCAGCACAGTATGTATAACTGTAAAGGAGCTGGATGACCGATAACATGACCAACATGTGGGGGGGTCACTCACTGCACTGGGGCAATTGGGGCAATATGCAATCGACATTCATCTAGCAGCCCAGCACATTAAAGTTTTCACACTTACTCAATCAAATTTAATAAAACTATGACCCTCACAGGGAGTCAAGCTGCAAACACACGTTTTTGTTTTGGCGTCACTGCCCCAAACTGCATCTTTAAGATCAATCAGACCACGATGGGACCCCCTGTGACAACACAGAGGATCAATATTAAAGGAGAAACAAGCTTCTGGGTGCCCATCTACCCTTCAGCTTTGCTGCTCTTTGTGCCCCCTCCATCTGCAGCGATAGGCACAAATTGCTCTGTTAGCTGAGTACAGATGCTACAACCTCCTGTCTCTGCAGACACTGAAGACCTTTGTTTGAACCCCAGTCTGACATTTAGATTCTGATGCTGACCAGGTTTTCATATTTTAACAGACTTAATTTTTCTCCCTTAGAGCTATGGACTGGTTGGAATGTGAGAGGCTCCATTTTGACACTGATCCATTTACAAAAAACAAACAACGCTTGGATGGCATAAATGTGAACAGGGAAGGGGGGGGGGGGGGGGGGGGGGGGGGGTTATAACATGCTTCATTTATTCAAATGTGTACACAGTGGATTAATGTACACATGCATATCGATGCAGCCACCAAACAGCCAATCCATGAACTTTGCTTTTTGTTTGGGTCAGTGAGCAAACTTGTTCCAGCGAATGCGTGCACGCTGTGCACACAGGATGCTGCTTGCTATTACTGAAGGCCTTTATTAAAATGTTTGCACTCTGCAGAATGAATCATCAGCTCAAGTCTACAACAGATGACGGGCGAAAATGAGATGTGATCTCAGTTTTAGGAGAGTTCCGGGGACGGGAAGGCCATGTCATGTGTACATTTGGTGAGTGATGAGGGTGGATTAGTCTCCTCACATATGTTTACTTAGCCTTATTAAGCAGAATGTCCAATTTAAATGTCCCTACTCATAAAGACCTGTGTTGTCGGTCATTACTGCATCCTTAAGAGAAACACAGTAAAATTCCTTTTGAATCAGCACAATCTGTCTAACGGACGTGGGTTTAAACACTGAACATGCTTCACGTGTATGAATTTGTTGTTATTCTGTTACCGTCTTTTAATTGCTGTTCCTTTTATTGAGTTTTTACCCTCCAGTGGTTCAATCTTCCTTTCTTCTTTCTCAGTGTTTGCTAATGCCTTTAAATTCATTTTGCAGTAAAGTCAGGCTTTGAATTCTCAAATCTCTGCATAAACACCAGGGAGAGAGATAATTAGAAGACCGTCCTATGAATGCAGCCATTCCACATGTTCATTAAACGTAGCCCTGGAAGGATTGTTTGCAGGAGTCGTGTCCGAGCTCTGTTTACTCCAGCCAGCTGAACTGCAGTCACTCGTTGTCCTGAGGGAATGTTGGAGGTTGAGCAGCTAAAGTCTGGTCTCATCTTGTCAGGGCGTTGGCAAAGTGCACACAAGATATGAAGCAAACACATCTGTTATGCATCATTGATTACATCGATTTGAGCAGAGCTGTCGCCAGTCGAAGGTGCACAATAGTGAATTGTTGTACTGTGGAGATTTACAGACATTTATGTAGCAGAGAAGCACTTTGATGCTGGGAAACACATTGTTTATATTTATGCATTTTCCAACAGATTTAGTGGTCAAGCCAATAATTCATTTCAGGAAGAAAATCTTTGACCAACTGTTGCAGGCTGTTTCATAATTGGCAATGAAATCCGATTTCAAATTCCTTAACTCTTACAACCGTCTCTGAAAAAACTTTCTCAGCAGGCCAGGAAGAGGACAAAAATGCATAATTCTTGTTTCCACAAATAATCTATTGTGTGCCATGCCCTAACCTACCATATTTCATGCTCTAAAAGCAATTACATGTGTATGAAATTGTTTCTAAAAAGGCAATCCAGGACGGCTGTAGTCCAATTATTTGAATGTGTTATAGAACGCAGTCAGTTTTAGTGCTAAAATGCCTATATAAATACTATTGGGTGCCTCTGTTACAGACAAAAAGTAGACTTGTGTTAGCGTTCTACCATTTAAGTTAAGTACCAATGTGTAATCAAGTGTAATCAACCAATGGAAAGCTCAGGGGTTTGCGGCTCACTCGTGATTCCACTTGTTCAATTAGATGAATTTCCTTCACCAGTATTGTGGAAGTTAAAAGTGACACCTCACAGCAAGAAGAGGGTGTCTGATTCCCGGTCAGGGCCTTGGTTACGTGGAGTTTGCATGAGTTGGTAAATATTCGTCAGTAAATATTCCCTCAGTCACTCCAGCATCCTCCCACAGTCCACAGACATTCACATTAGGCTAAGTGGTTTTACTAAATTGCCAGCAGATGTAAACGATTGTTCCTCTATCCTGTAATTTCGCTCTGCGACGGCCGTGCTTCCGTTTACGCAGGATAAGTGGTGCTAGATAATGGGCGGTTAACACAGTTAAGTGACACACGAAGTTGGCATTGATACCAGTAAAGGTAGAATCACATTTTCGTTATCCGTCAGCGCTCTTGACTGCTTCCTTTGCTTCAGCCAAGTTAAAAACAACCAGACTTAGCAATGGAGGATTTTTGAAAAACAGCACCCTGTGTTTACCGAGAGGCTTTTTCTTCTGTCATCACTTCATTTCAAACTAATCTGCTCACTCAGTTAACTGAAGCCCCCAATGATGTCTGCAGTTAGTGGTTCTTGTGCCTCTAATGGCGCCTAACTGCTTTAGCTTCAGCAGCACCAGAGGCTCCATCACACTGCCGACTAATGTGAACACGCAACCATGCGTGCAGGTTACAGTACTGCGTGTGTACGTGTTCGCATCCACGTGTTCGCTCATGCGTGTTACAGCTGAGCATTCCAGTGCAAGGTCTGGTAATTGTGTTTTTTGGAAGATGGTTTCCATCCAAAACCGACGCCCAAATATCTCCCAAACCCAAATGGGAATCCTTTGCGGTGTTATTCCCAGCGTGATTCTGATGAGGCTTGCGGCTGAGCTGCAGCATGTTGGCGCTGGAGCGATGTGAGGGTATCAGACTTTCAATTAGCTCGGTGGCTGAATGACTGTCTTTGGCAACGGCAGTCAATGAATACAAGAGACCAACTTTAACAACCTTCACAGGAAGCATGAGAAAAAGAACAGGAGAGGCAATCATTGAATGTATAGTTAATAAATGTGGAATTGCTTAACGATTGTTGCCACTAATTAAACTTTCGCCAACCAGGTTCTGCATTAATACATGATTCTACCTCGCGCAGCCATTTTTCAAAGTGGTTTCTGCGCGTAAAGAAGAAATATGACTAGAACCTCGCAGCTTTTTCAGCTGACTGCAGTGCTGCATTTACTATATTTTATCAGGCAGAAAGGACACTGGGTGGGAAATTCAACTTCTTTCAAGGTTCAAGGTTCAGGGTACTTTCATCATCCCCGAGTGACAATTTGTTGTACAGCCAGCAGAAAAACCTGGGAAAACAGCCAGGACACTCTCATTTTTCCCTCTTGAGTTTATGTTTCAGCTTTCCCCTGTGAACCCAATTCCCTCCAAAAATGTCCAGAAGAATTATTGCGGGTGCCACATCTCAGAGCCCATTGTTCTTGAAATTACTGATGGGTGAACAAAGTGTGTCTTTCCACATAGTGCATGACTTTTCTGTTGCAATGAGCTTAATCTTTCACTTAAATTAGTACAATAATAAAGAGGTAAACCAGTGCTCCCAGGACCTCTCTGTAAATGAGGCTGCCCTGCTTGTGTGTTGTTTTCCCCGAGGTCAGCACTGGTCCATGTTCACCGGGTTCTGTGTAGTGAGGATATTAATTTTGACACCTAAGGACAAGGCTGTCAACTCCTCCTGAAAGGTCCTGTGGGGTCGTCGCTGTCCTGATGTAAGTGGAAGCTGTGGCCATGTTCACCGACAAGTGTCCACATTGTCCTCTGGAGTTCAGGGAGAAGCCTAAATTAAAGCCAGACTGCCTCCATCATCCATCAGGTCTCCAGCATAGACAGAAAGCCTGATGCAATGGTGAGCATCATCATTAAAAAAAAATATATATATGGAAGAGTTTGGAAAGTTTTAGACATGATCAGCAGATCAAAAGGACTATATAGAGTCACATGCCTCCGGATCCCCACCCGCATGTGTGCTGCTGCTACCCAGCGCAGCACTGATTGAACATTGTCTTGCACCTTTCATCAGCTGAATGGATGATAAAAGCTTTAGCGTTCACATAAGTGTATCCAATAGGCATTTAGTTGAAAAGGACTGATTACCCCCCCACCCCAACCCCCCCGCTCCGATTTGAAACATCCTCACCGAGGCTGGTTATGATGTGACCTCATGTTGGTCATATATATTTCATCAGCGTGGGTGGAAAACTGCCATCACGGAGATTGTGTTTTTTCCTTCAGTGGTCCCTGAAATTGGTTCATAAATGCAAAGTACTTCAATCTTTTGTTCTGTGGCTAATATCCTGAGTTTCTTCTCAGGGCTCATCATCTTAGCCTGCTCTGTCTCTTTGTTACAGATGGTGACTGAAATGGAAATTGCGACCTAGATTTGAATCTTAAGGGTCTGTTCCAGCTTCTTGGTAGAGTCTGTGAACAGTCAGTCCTGGGATATAATCAACCCTGCCCGGCCACACAGAAGGGACTGTGACCTTATTAGCATCATTCCCTCTCAGCAGTGGAAGCACGAGTATGATGAACAGACAAACCGACACTGACCTGAAGAGTTTAGGTGTACTGGGGAGCCGGTTCCTGTTCTATATGAAGGGTTCACCAGGAGGGTCTAGGCCCGGTCCTCAGGGACCCCGATCGAGCCGGGATTTCTGTCCTGACGAGTACAAAATGCAATGTTGGATGCCTGGTGAAGCAGGTCTGCCCGGTAAGAGAGAAATCCCAACTGGAATCGGGCCGTTGAGGACGGGTCTGGACACCCAGTCAGGATAACATATCTGAACCAGGTCACATTTTCACTAGCTTTTCCACTGTAGTATTGTGAAGGCACGCACACAAACAAGGACGTGTCTGCCTGTCTCAGTAATCCGTACCCAACACCCAACATCAGAGCAGATACTGTTCCGAGCAAAAACAGGATTTTGTTGGCAGTGCATCTTTGCAGCTTGTTATACAAACCATATCGGGTTTTTTTTTAAAGAGCACAGTAGTGAAACCTGAGGGATGGCAGCAATTTAGCCTCAAAATTATAACCACTCCCCTCTCAGACAGGTTCAACCTAACAACCTGACTAAGTTTCATAGATCTCTTGTCTCTACCTGAAAGGAAATGTTCTAAATCCTGACCCGGAAGTCAAGCAGCAAGTAAAAGGGAAATAAATCCTTAACGGAAGCCGACTGGAGTTCTTCAGTGGACGGATAAAGAGAACCCACTTCAGTTGCCTTGCTAACAAATTATAGCCAAGCTACTGCTGTAGCCGCCTGACTGACCTTTGTCTGCCATCAATACTCTGGTACTGAGGTCACATGACCACAGGTACCAGCTGATTGTAGTAGAACTTCCACGCAAGCTGAATTTTTTGGCATATTTGATAGACTTCAAAGGGTGATCACCTATTTGGAGTGTTCCTTGAACATTTCAGGCAGCATAAACTGACTGGTTGGTCATAACAATATCAACCAAGATAAAAGAACCACCTCTGAATGCCTTCCACTGATATGTTTGCTGCTCTGTCTGCGTGAATGTGCCCTTTCTGTTGTCTGATGTGCTCAACACACCATCCCGCCGCTGTGGCATTTCAAATCTGAACCACGATCTTAAGTTGCTTAAGCCGTTTCTGCAACGACCTACATCCTGATTTAACATCTCCATGAAGCCTCTGCAAATGTCGCCACGGCAAAGGTGGTGGCGTTGACAAGACTGTTCATCCAGAAATCTGATCGGCGTCCGGATTTCTCTGCACCGCTGTTACCCACTTCCCAAACTTCAGTGGTGACTATGCAACCTTTGTCATTATTGTTTCAAATGAAAATAGTTTCAGCTATTTCTTCATCTCTGTATTGTCTCTGTAAAATGGAACCCAGACAAGCCAGACCTTTGATGTCTCTGCCTGCGAGGTTCTGGCCTTAATGAAACCATATTGCACTGTCTCAGCACCATATATCGAGGGTGACAGAACACAATGCTAATTCTCACTCTTGCCGGCTTCCACTGGTTTCCAGAGCTGCTGGTGCTTCTTGCTTCCCACAGGAGTTGCAGGCACTTGCTCACAAAGCCAAACAGCTTTCAGGCCCATCAATTATTTAGTGCCTGATGCCTTCAGGAAACTTCTGAAAAATTATGATGATGGCTGCAATCAGGAGAGAGGAAATGTAAATTTATAAGCCCCGGATTTTAGTTTTTAATAATAGTTTTAATATCTCTTTATCAGCAGTTAGGAGCAGAGCCGATAAAAGGCTGCCACTGTGTTTTTGCTGAACGCCGTATTTAAAATGGCACGAATAAGACAATCAGGAAGAAGCACTTTGATAGTTGGAGAAAGGATTTCAAAGGATCGCAAAGTCACTGTAGGTCGTCCGTGTGTGGTGCTGAAATTTCCCTCATCATTTTTTCTTTCTCTTGTCTGAATATTTTAAGGCTCCTGTTTAGTTCATCAGGGGGCAAAACAACCACCCTATTTAAAACTTAAACAAACAAAAGAGAACATGTGCTGTTGCTGATTGGGCTGAAACACTCTGTGTTGCATTTTATTGTGTTACTGAGGTAAAACAGAAGAATGTGCAATGCAACACAAAGGAATGAGCGCCCGCTCTGAAGACAACGTGAGGGTCAGTGGCCACATAGATGCAGAAGTGAGGTGATAATCAGGTTTTCTAGTGGGTCGTCTGCAGGGAAGAGGGGGTAATATGGGCAGGCATGTGTCTAATTCCACTGTGGTGACTTCTGCTGACCTCGGCACACTCTAGATTTCATCCCACTTGCATCTCATTCGACCTCATCTCTGTGTTCTCCTCATCCCCCTTCACCACCCAAACACCGTTTCAGGAGGATTCAGTTTGTCTATTTATGACAACGAAGCAAATCCATTAAAAAAAGAAGACAATGCAAACATTTTGCTTTAATATGTTCCCACAAGGCTGTGATTAAAAACATACAGAGAACAATATGTTTTGTAGAGGTTACAGCTCATAATAAGCAGAAATGCAATAATTATCTGTTAAAAATTCATGTGGCTCTTTGACTTTTCCATCCGCGTTCCCACAGGCTCATATCTTTTCAGGGTAAACACACCAGAAACCTCATTATTTCAAAATCCTAGCAAAATGATGCAAAAATGACAGGTAGGAGGGTTTGGTTTGTTTGAATATGAATTACTGTTTTTTTTTCCCTCTGCACTTGTCAGATATGTGGACATTAATTGTAAAGTGTTTTAGCATAAAGTGTGTGTCGCTCTAAGATGCAATTTCAAGCATGCTAATCTTTACAAGAGAAAGTTTCAGATATCAATAAGCTGAAATTAAATGTGCAAGTGGCTGGTGCTCATACCAACTCACTCATGCTGTTGTGCGAAGACACTAAGTACACTTAGTTTGACTGGGAACAGAGCTGGGTATTTCCCCCTGTCTGCACACACCTACCTGCAAATACACAGCCTCCCTGTGACTGTCAGAATCGTTTTGTCAACCTTAATGGATATAAACTTCAGAAGCTGCAAACGGATGTGGACAAGCCATTAAACGTGAAACAGCCCATGTGCCGGTAAATTAAAGCTCCAATATCGTCGTGGAAAAAGAGACGGAGAGATGGATGGACGGATGTTTTGGGAACACATTATATAACGTCCAGGCTATGCACTGTACGTTTTATTCTTCCAGGGAATGTGCTTACTCCGTGACAGAGTGGATGACACAGGCTTCCTGACATTCCAAATGTTTCAGATGCGTCTGTTCCGTGCAATGACACAAGTGTGTCCTTACAGAACTCTTTTGCTGTGTTGCAGAGTGAATGTGTGCAGAGCCGCCTCAGCTGTCCTGGCCAGAAGCAGACATGCTCCCTGCATCCCTTTCCTGTGCGGTAAGTTAATCCTTCTGTCTCTATTAGCATAAATACATTTCCCCCTCAGGCAGGGAGAGCAGGGCTTTATGTATGATTTGTTACATGTTTTGCACCATATTTTTGCTATTACCCCGGTCATTTACTGTCAGATATTTATCTCCACAGCATTTTGCATAACATAAAACAGAGTCAATAGAGCCTATTTTTAAATCACTTATATTTTGTTGTTTTTCGATACCTATTTGAATGAGAGGTAATTTGCTTTCTGTGGGAACTGTGACGTGGTTAAACGATTGTCTGGCATCCACACATGGTTTTATATTCCCTTTTGAAGATGATAATTATGCAAACTCACCTGCAGGTGCAATGAATTGGTGGGTTGGCTTTATAAAGTAGGCCATCTGTACACAGTGTTCTTTTCACATCCAGAGGAACTGGCTGCCGTCTTTAACGCACTAGACTGTATACTGCCTGAATGTTCTAACTTAATTCCCCCATTTGTTTAAGGCCACACAAGAAAACATACACAGATAGAGGCAGCTGTTTCTCAGTTGGTCCTCATAAACGCCAGGAACGTGGAAAATGTGCTCTTTGAACCACTGAATGCAATGGAGACGTGAAGTGTTGCTCTTGATATTGTTTCTGTGGTTGCTCTGATCACATGCGAACAACTTCAGAAAGGAATCCATCGAGTCCGTCCCTTCCACCTTTGCATATGTTCTCTGCAGTGTTTAATTAAAACGTACATGTCCCCTGAGAGGGACCTTTTGTGTTCTCGACAATCAAAACAGAAGTTTGATGATAGGAGCTTGTTATGGCCTTGTAGTTTTGAAGGAATACACCTTGAATATATATGAACCTGACATCAAAGCAGACATTTGAAGTGTAGAGGCGTTATTCTTTATTTGATTTCATTTTTATTGGTAATCCTCTTACATAGATTCAGCATGTTGATACTGAACCTCGTTATGCTGAGAGAACAGTCATTTCTTAAATGGCTCTGAAAACACTGTAAGTTACGTAAATTAACCCGAGCGTTCTCATTTTGAAAGCCAACCTCAGCCTCTTTTCCTTTAATGAAATAGTAAATCAAGAGCTAATTAAAATAAGCCAGTAAAACCAGCGCAAACTGACACTTTTTGATTAAGGTCAATATCGTCCTTACATTCACTTTGTTGATCTTTCGGATCGGATCACGAATGCCCATAAAACAGGCTGATGGATTCCTGATGATTTTCAAAGCTATGTGATGCCTTTTCTAACACAAACGCCATGGCGATGTAGGACTGTCCCAGTCTGTGGATGACATTTCCTACCACATTCCGTTGCCCTCGATGTTCTGTGCGCTCGGAAGTCCGGAAGGTTGATTTTTCTTTGAGGTGGCTTTAATGAAGCCCAGGGTGCACGCGCAATGCCAGCTGCAAGTTGATTGATCAGAAAGAAAAGGTCTGCACAACAGTGAAGGCAGCGCCGGAATAAGACGCCCTGCAAGACCCTGTGATTTCACTTCATTTGAAATGTCCGTAATGAGATCAGATATAACTGGTAGAGTTTTTAAAGATGTTATAAATGCGCAGCATCTTGCTTCCTGATCTAATCCTGAGTGTTCTCCGTTAGAGGGTACTACCACCAGGAGTCTGGTAGTAACTGCGGATCAGACTGATCGAGGTCAGAAAGTCTTTAAGAGAACTGACAGCTGCACCACAGGATGACATGGAGGAAAGGTGTGAAAACGGTACAGCTCATAGGTCGCAGGAAATGACGCTTGGACAAAACGTTTCCCTGTAAAGGGCGTAAGGCAGGTTATTATTGATCTGCCAGGGTCACACGGATGCTTACACAGTACCCCCTTTCAATGCCTCATCCTCCAATGCCATCTCCTTCCTGTTGTGTTAGAGGAGAATTTATGGAAGGAGATTAATGCATCACCCCAAAGCTGGAGTAGAAACAGCAGAGCCCATGTGATGATGATGAGGACGTGGTGGCGGTGAGCGTCATCAACGCAGCAGATAATGCAGTATTGTTGCAATGTTTACAATGAGGCACTGAGAGGCCAATGAGCAGAATTTCTGTCATTGCTGTATCACTTATCAGAGAAAATCCAAATATATCTGTTCATCAGGGAGACAGAGCAACTCACACCGCATCGATTATTTTGTTAAAAGTAAAAATTGATAGTTAGCAAGTCATTGTTGTCACTAATGTGATGCTTTTCATTCTGGCTGCTTCAGTCCTGCTTCCTACATCGTTCTAACAACATATAATTTTTTTTTTCTGATCTCACTACAAGTGTGCTTTTTTTCCACGGTGACAGTCCAATAAAGGGGCTTTGACAGCGAGGACAAGGAGCGTCTGACATTTGACTGACATTGTTCAGTGTTCCCGGAAGAAGACAGGAATTTGTATATTGGGCGTTACTACAAAGAAGAAGGATTGTGTTGGAGCTGTATTCGAGTTTGAGCTGTTCAAAGCTGTTGGAAGGTGCAACCGTATGGTGTGAACACTGATATATTGCATCCTCACGCATATGCAGAGTGCCATCGCTGAACTAATTTCGAGTGAGAAAACTCCAACAGGCTCCACAATAATCGACCCACCGTGTGGAGTCTTTTCTATAGGATTGCAGATTCAGTGTATTCGTGCAATTGCCTTGTCTATACAACAAAAAGCTTACTCTAATTAACAAGATCCTATCTTATCTCGCCACTATGTAGCCTTTCCATTCATTAGATTTCCTTTCCATTGTGTCCTAGAGCCACACGATGGCTGTGACGTCCAGCCTTTCAGTCCCCAACATTCAACATATACCTGTTCTGTCACTAAAAAATTCTTATATTTATCCAATAATTACTACAAATATATAAAAAAGAAACATATCCATTCACTACATGTATGCATGGATCACGGCAACTCTAAGTCGTTCCATTTAGCAAGTTTGGTTCATCCGACTCGCCCGTCTGCCCCCTCTGCTGCCTTTGGCTCGACATCCTGTGCGGTTTGATGTTTTAACAAGAGTGGAAACAGTTCACTCAATGAACTCTACACTATCGAGCAGAGACTCCTTAAGTAAGATGTAAGGGCATCTCAGTCAACCGTCTAACTTCTCCGTCTCTGAAGCCATCGCTCTGTGTCTCATTTCCCCCAGTATTGATGTAGTTAAATGAGCTTCCCTGATGCCTGAAGGGAGTGGATCCCATATAGATTACTCTGAGAATCTTGGGACACAGTTGAGTGGCACACCTCGACAGTTTTAGGTTGCACTTTGTAAAAGTTGTAGAAGTGGGCGGCACCGTGCGAGACAGACCACTTTTCTTTTCCCCCATCAGCACTTTTTGAATTTTCATAGTTTGGTAGTAAAAAAGGAAGAGCGGTGGATGGGTGTGGATTCACCACAGAGAAGAGGTAAAAAATGGGAACAATAGAAGAATCAATAATGTTATCTGCAAGATGGCCACGCTGTGAAGTGAAATGGATAGAGAGCGCCTGGATGAAATGGACTGGAGACTCACTACAACCTGAAAGAAACTGTGTGGTCCTGCCTTAAATGCTGTGGACCTCTCCTAAATCACTTCCCCCACCCACCCCATTATATTTATGAACAGAACCTGCCGTCTTTAGTGAGTCAAAAGTGTCTTTGCGGCTTCGACGGCCCCTTGTGATGGGTGCTACTGTATATTGAACCACCCTGCTTCAAGAGAAGCCCCCAGCAGATAAATCTAATGTTTTGGATATGCCAGCGCAAAGTCAAACAGCTCACACTGATAAAAATGTGTGTGTGTGTGTGTGTGTGTGTGTGTGTGTGTTTTGTTAGGCCCAAACAAATCCCAACCAAAGGTGATTCTAGAGTCTCCAGAGTCAAATTCAGATCTAAACGCCTGACCCCGACCACCAGCCGATGACATTCCACACCAGCAGGGGGCAGCGATTTGCGCACGTCACCCATGAAGAAAGATCAATCTAACTAGAAAAAAAAAAGATGGAGTAACAGTTTGACCTGGTCTGCAACTCCTACTAAATTCAATTAAAACCACCTAAATTCATCAGCGGCAGTCAGACAGAAGCACAATCTTAAGGAAACATAATGGTCTTGCCAGCAGGATAAGGAGCAGGAGTGATTACAGAAGAGACTTAAGAAGTGCTCAGCTATAGAAGCTGGAGGAGTGTTGCGGAGTGTAGGCAGCTGCTGCAGTAATTACCAAAGCTTCTTGTGGTTAAGGGGGCTCTGACCACCGGCGTTCCGCGCTTAAAAGAATGATAAAAACTCCTCTTTTAAAAAAATCTGACTATGATTAACATCAGCAATTATCTGCAGAATTTACCCCCCTTTTCTATCACATTTTTTTAAATAAAATGAGAAATTAATCACATATAAAGTATGGCTGAACTGAAGCCCCTTGAAATATATTCTCGCTGTACAGTGAATAACAGTGACTATTCTGTGGCTTTTTAGCTATTTATTCTGCCTCGTTACCTTTTCATCTGTTTTTGAGATGCAAAAATTCACTATAAAATATTTTGGGATGATTCATCCGTGCTGCAGCTGTGATGGAGAAAAAATGGGTGATAATTTATGTGTTTTCCACGTGCCCAACCTGACATTTGTGGAGGTCTAAAAATCAGCTCTGGGCGGCATTTTGTCTGTCATTTAAGGTTGAGCTAATGAACTTACCGCTCAACACCCAGAGAATTTGTTGATTTTTACCTACATGGAATGTTTGAAAGGTGGCAGAGGGATGTAAAATACACATTAATGAGCGTATCATGCAGCCACCAGCTAATTAAAATGACACATTTGGGGCCTCATTTGGTGATGGAGTCAGCAGTAATGGCCTCCCAGCAATTTGAGTGTCCATGTTATTCTGAATTACATTAGGCCAGTCCCTGTGGAAAATCTTCCTGGAGCCGCATCAGAAACTGGAAGCCAAAAAAATACCTTGTTGCTTTTTGCAGTTTTTCGCAGAGGGAACTAAGATAGCGGCCGTTGTCGTGGCGAGGCCAGAAGCCTTTTATCTGCTCCCGTGTGGCCTCACCTGAAACATTTCAGACCAAGCCCGCATCTTTGAAGCTACACGGTGACAGTGGCGGCATCGTTAGTTGGCCTTCTGTTGTACATCTCCGCTTGTGAAGACCTCTACCCCCACTTTCGCAACGGAAAGCGTCACCATCCCACAATAAGTTTTGAAACGACCGACTTGTTTTAAGGTGACTGGGTTTGTTTTTCCCCAGACATTTTTAAAATTCAATTTCCTCAAGCAAATCAAATTTGAAAAAAAAAACCCAAAACATCACAATACCATGATGATTGAACACCGCAGAGTCCCGCCTCCGAACCGCGTAGACGTTTACACCTCTTCTTACATGGAATGGACGGGCAAATCAATTCATCTTGTTGCATTTTAGACACGTAATCCCACTCAAGGTGTGTTTGCCGCACTCAGAGTTTAATGCATTTATCATTTTGAAAGGCGCTGCGGGATCTGTATAATTTTGAAAACACACTTGCTGGAGCCACCTAGAAAGTTTATGCATTATAAATGCATCTGGAGGTGCAGGAACACTGAAGAATGCAGCTCCTTGAATCGATGTAACTGAATCTCCCACTCCATTAAAATCCTGCTCTCTTAATGCCCTTCCCCAGACCCCAAACACTGTTCAGTTCGCTGATGCTACCGGTTCATCTTAGAATGAATCCCCATTTCCTGATGGTACATCAGCCCCTCATCAAGACAAGTAACAAGATTAAACAACTAAGCAGCCTTCTTTCTGAATGAGTATTAAAGTACTGGTCCCAATAGGTCCTCTACTCCATAGCAATATCAATAGTCTTTGCAGCATGTACACTGGAGGGTGCACGTGATTTTTTTACATCTTCAATAAGTCGTCGTTAGAATCTGGGAAATTTCACCGCTGCAGCCCCGATGCGGTCAATAACCATTTCAGTCTCGTTCATTCGGCTGCACCGCGGGCCGTGAAGAGCAACAGGAAGGCTTGGACCTTACTTATCGGCTCATCGCGTGATTCCATCTTCTCGGAACAGGAAGCGTGTGAGGTTGATTCCGATAATGAGATCGACACGGGCCCGGCACATTTGAGGTTCTAGACCCAGCGTTTCCATCCTTTAATGGTCACCGGGTGAATTTATTGATTGCTGAAGAAAGAAGCAAGAGCATTGGAGGCCTTAACCATCCTGATTGGGTCACTGAACGCCACGTTCAATCAGAATGCACTGGGAAGCTAGTGGCCCAGGAGGGTCTTAGCACCGAAATAAGGGTTTTATTTTCGCTCTCTTCTAGATGTTGAAATAAAGGTGAAGGTGATGAGGAGACGACCAGAAACCCTGTGCTAAAGCTAAAAAGCTTCTGAATGTGACAGCAGTAAATGATGGCTGACATCTTCCCACCTTCAGTTTTGTTGCCTTTCACACAATCACAAAGCCGCTCCGGACCATCCACATTCACTGCTTTTTGTCGTTAGCACTGGGCTTTTTTGAATGTACATATCCTTGAACGCCTCAATCAGGCATTGTACTTATTATAGGGATAGCAGCGGCTACTCTGTGTTATTAGGAAAACTAGACGCACAGGCTTTCACTCATGCTCCTATTGATCGCAAAGGCCATCATTTACTTTTATCCCAAAGCAAGCCTTTCAGTCCATTACGCTCCGCTCGCGGCTCGGTGGCCATCAGCACTGTCGTTGAACATAACACCTACATCATCATTAGGCCGGGCAGCCAAATCAAAGGACATAGATTATATGTTCTGTCCATCGCCTTCACAGCACCTTTGAGATGATTTTTGTAAAATTTATATTCTTAGCGAGGCTAAACACAACACCGTGACAGGAACTCGCCACAGTGTGTTTGATTAGCTCGGACCTTGTCCTCAAGTGAGGATTGTTTTTTTAAATGATAGATTTATGAATAAAAGTGCAGTTTTTCAATGTGTGTTACAGTGTTAATATACTGTATCAGTAAATACTTATCAAACATTAATGTTTAGGGCGGAGGAACCGGGGACATATGTGAGTAAGAGTGAAATCTGTTCAGTATATTTAATATATTTAAGGTAGAGACTTGTCACATCGGATTATTGTCATGTTAGGTGCTCCGAGCTGAAATTCAGGATGCAGTTGGCGGTAGCCTCTGAGCCAAGGTAGCCAATGAGAGCGAGCAGGTCGGGGAGCAGCAGTCGGACGCTACGTATTGGCTACGTATCACTCCCTCCATGGCCAGCTGATGGCCACAGTCTTCCTTGGCGTCCACCTTCTTCTGAAATCATGCTAAATTGCATGTGTTTATGTGAGATCGTGTATCTCCGAGCTGCAGACGCGTGGTTCTGCGATCTGGTTGAAGAGTCGCGAGTTCTCTCCGAGGCTCAGAACGTTAAATCCAGTTTGAACTGCTCCATCTGTGGTCTCTCTCAAATGGCTTTTACCATTTGTGGGTTGCCAGTCTAACTTTGTTTAAAGACTATTCCCCGCACTCCGGATGATGACATTTTGACTAGAATTGCAGCGCGCGACTTCACTTAATGTACCGTCTAAGACTTTCAGTGGTTTCCTGCACCAATTATTTTCCTCCTCCAGCCAGGATGATAGATTCAAAAGGGCTTAGAGTCCTTCGTTGTCTCAATCAATTGAGTCTTGCTGTAGAGCACCTCTGCTGAAATGGCAGCTGAGAGCCTGAAGAGCAAAGCACTGACACATCAGGAAATAAATGAGGCTCCTCATCCAGATAGACTCAACTCCCATGTTTCATTCAGCAGCCTGAAAACATGCAGACACACAGTCACTCCAGGAAAGGTCAAGCTCACCAGATTGCAGTTTCTCACCGCTAATAATTACAACCTTTTGTCAAAATACACCAATGACGACAAAAAGGTTAAAGGTTTTTCTGCATTAATAAGAAATCCCTTAGTCCCTTCCCAAAACACAACCACGCACATATTTATTTTCTTTCTTGACAGATGCCGAAGAGGTTTAATGTACGTGCAGTGTGAGGCGATCCTTCAAATACTCTGGTGACTAATGAGCTGGGCTGGAAACAGACGGCCCGACGCTGCTGCCGATGTTTATGGCTGCTCACCAATATGCATCCAATTCATTGTCAATGGAAAATGGCCCAAAAGGGAGATGCTGAGTGCGGCTAAACTGTATTCACATGTCCTGTGCTGATGCTGAGTGTCGTCCTCATCAGCTCATCAGCAGGGTTCGCGGGTGGGGGAGGGGGCACAGATGTCTGGTTTCTTCATGTGTAATATGACAGAGAACATCTCTTTTACCTAAACAACATGTTTGAAACAAGAATCAGAATTAGATGTAAATTAAGAATGAGACATGAAGGAGGCAGGAATGACATTTGTAAAACAACATCTTTGTTCTTCATGATGCACGGCCCTCCAGCTTCTTCTTCGCTAATAACGGCCGTTTCCTTTTTTATCAAGCTGGAATTTAAAGTGATATAATTTTAGTCCATGTTATTTAACATTCTCCGGGGTGTTATCATACAGTTCATTTCCATCAGTAGATGATATAAATCCTGTTAACAGCTCCTCAGAGCCACACCTGAGCCTTTTTCTTTTGCCCAAATGTGGACGCCAAACATTGCTTCTTTGGTATTTTGAGTGTGATGCTCAAAGAAAACAAAAAGTTCTTTTTTGAAGAGAAAGGAACCACAAAAAGAGCAAGTCTAGTGAACAATACAGGAATTGATAAAAAAGCAATTGCCTTTGAAATAATAGGCCAGTCTTTGGTGGCAAGAACACAACAAAGAAATCGACTGGATCCAAATAAAATCTTCTATTTGTATCACCAGCTATGTGTTATTATAATATATATTATTAAACACGGTCTTTTATTAATTCTTTAACTAATAATTCTTCATCTATGACTTATCTGTTTATATTGGCAGATTTGAAATGACCCAACAGTACCTCTTTATATAGAGGCAATGCAGTATTTTCTGATTTCCAGCTTTATTTTAGAAATCACAAATCACAATCTCATTGTTCAGAAACCAGCATCATCACAGCCCACAAAGAAAGAAGGTCTTTGTCGATTTCTTCAGCCTGGTCGGATTTAATGTTGGTGACATTCAAGGAACTTAGCACGACCCCAATGTCATCAAACAGAGGGTGATAATTGGACTGCAGATACTAGGTCGATGCTAACAGTAGTGTGGCGAAACTATAGCATTTTAGGAACTAAAGGAACCACTCTCTCCATCCTGACGTTGTGACCTCATTGACATACAGGGCGGCCAGTGTGAGATCTTCTCTCTGGTACCAGGTCAGCGGTAACCATGCATTGTGTCAAAGGTGCTAGCTATGGCACAACTACGGCAAGTGAATCGAACTAGCTAGCTTGTCAATTAAATCTAATGAGGATGGGATATTGGAGAACTGGACTAACTAAGAACAAAAAAAACTGCCATAAAGGATAGAGGCACTTTTGAAATCTGCACTAGAACTATGACACTGGCTATAGTTGCACGTGTGCAGCACACGCTAAGGTAAATTTTGTATGTTTAGCATTTTTAATATCTTTTTGATGTCTCTGGTCTCTTTAAAAGAAGCTCATAAACAGTGTGGACACTCCTGTTGTATAGGCTTCAACTTCAGGTGCAGCACATAAAGGTAAATATGTGCAGACGGAACCCATCAGGGTAATTACATGAAAGGGAAAACTACAACAAGATGGGCGAAGGAAAGTAGAAAAGTGGACACTGATTAAAACTACAAAGCAAACAGAGCTCCTCCATCACACCACGAAGTAAACAGAAGAAACAGTTGAGACAGATGGGGAGTGCATACATCCTGGAGATTAGATCTCAGTCAGTGACTTACTGATTCTGGTTTAGTAACAGATTAGACGGATGAGTCAAGGCATTCTTCACCATGTAGGCTAACAAATGGAGGAGCTTTAAGTGCCTTTTTTAGGAGAGGTGATTTTTACCGTCTAACATTTATACCCAGATACAAGACAAATCATAGGTGCGCTTGTGAATTCATCTCAAAAAGTGACAGCAGCAAATGCACTTTAGTTTCAAATGGCAGTCCAAATAGCTGCTCTGAAAACACACCATCTAAAGACGCTGTCATTCATGTGTAAGGACTGTTGTGAAGCCTTTCTGCAGTGTTTCACTCACAAGTTGCTACTGTTGCTATTGAGTTCATTTTTTAACAACCGAGGTTTCATTCTAAATGTGTCCCCTGCACGTCTGTTTCCTCAAACACATCTGGTAATCTGGATAGCTCCATAAATCCTCACACATCTCTGCACTTTAACTACTGTATGTAGACTGGCTGGAGCATTAACAGCACAATGCAGAGGGGTATTTCCATAAGTCGTTTTGTCTGCGCTTCCATGAAATCCTTTTTAATCGTAGACAAACCCTCCTCAATGCTCCTCTGTACACCGTTTTCCACACTCAAACGTCCACCTGCAGAAAGAGTGAAGATGACGGGATTCTGCTTTACGTTTCCAAGCCAGACAAATTGGGCTAAGATAGCGCGGCGTTGGGAATGGAGAAGCTAATCAGTTTAGCAGAACACTTTGGATTATGCAGTCAAAGATGGGGTTGCTGTTCTAAGCACAATGCATGGCAGAGGAGAGTACATCTGCTGTAGGTTTCATTATCTCAGATATCCCCATTGTTCTTTCCCGAAGCTCGTCTTAGCCTTATTTATTAGCTCCTTGTTCGTAACTACAATTTCATTGTGATGGAGGATATGGACTCTATTTATAGAGCTGGTTTGCCGTTCTTTATTCTTTTTTGGGTTTCAGAGCTTAAGGACGCTTTGCCATGTGGTATACAGGGGCCAACAATCAAACCAACAACCTGCTTACCTCTGCAGCACTTGAGCTCCAGCCTCCCAGCGAGATCAAGCTAGCTGTGCCGCAGCATGTGCTGTCACATTAGAGTCGCGAATCACTTTGACTCGGGTGGATTGCATGACTACAGGCCAGCGGTTTTTAATTACCGCCTTTAACTAAATGTACTGCACAAAGAATTGCATGCCTGCATGTGGTAAACAGCATTAGTGAATAAAAGGGACACTTTTTTGTCATTACACAATAAAATGACTAGAATAATAAAGAACACAACACGCCGCAGCTTTGTCTACACAATAGAATCAAACTGAAGAAAAATTCAAGCAAAGTTGGAAAAGAAAGTTGATAAACTACAGTAATTATAACAGGAGAAATCTCGTATCATCCATTTGGAGCACAAACGTGTTTTAGTTGGTCTCGGTGAAGATTAAGGACAGATTAGAGCTCCATTGTGCAGCGTTCACAAATGTTTTGCGTCATGCACACACATCTCGCATGGCTTCCTGAGGAGAACAGATTAAGAACAAATCATCTGATCTCGCACTGGTGGCGCGTCTGCCGCGAAGACGTAACACAAAACAATCATTTATTTGTTCATTCGCACGTATCGGTGCACGCCGATGTGAATAACGGAGGTGATATTCATCAAAGGTGAGGCAAAAAGTCTCAGGGAGCGAGCGCTGCCACCTTGAGCTGCAGGCAACATCCATGTCGCTGACAAAGACCTTTCACCCCATTTTTAAGTTCTACTTCCTGCCTTAAAACCTGTTTAGAATGTTTCCAAAACCCAAATGACTGAATTTCGCCCAAATAAACAGTAGATGCTATTTTTTTTGGTGACTGCTGACCTTTGAGGTGGGTCGAGGCCTTAGTCTTCCTTGGGCCGTGCAGACCAAGGTCCAGACACTGTGGATGCTGAGTCAGCACTCTGTGCTGCGAGCAATAAACCTTTCCACGGGGAAGTGGCCGTGCAGCACGAGGCCAGAGGCGCACATATTCAACAGCTTTCAGACTGATTTATTTGCCTCCATCCTTTATCCCGTCTTCACCATTTAAAAGGGTTTCAAACTGCCAACAGTCCTGAAATGATCCTGTTTTTATCCCGCTGCTGACATGATCCAGATCCGCTATTTTCTGTAATTCCTTTGACATTTCTGTGACTTTTTAAACCAATGGTCTCGATTCAATATCATTTTCCTCTCTGTAAGAAAAACACCAGATTTTGCTATTGTATGTTCTATTTGAAGCGAGGCCGTGAGGATTTGAAGATCTGATTATTGACAAACATCAACTATATTATCTGTATATTAGTTGGGACGTCGCAGCCTCATTTTCCCACTGTCCCACACGGACCTGCAAATTTTCCAGGAATGGAATTGTTGTTTTAGGCCAGACGATGACCCCCCTGCTGACCTGCGTTTGTCTGACCTCTGACCTTGAGTCCCAGTGACAGAAAACATGTAAAAACTCATGATGGAGCATCTGAAATCAGGTCAGGATCTTTCAATGACTTTTCTTTGGCCATAGAGGCCACATTTCGATGCACATAGGATGTTTTATTGTGGTCGTAATGTGGGGAGTAAAGAAATTGAATAAGGACTGAAGAGAGCTGAGCCTTGTTGACAGTGTGCCCTTTTGTTTCTGGCGAGGACAGTTGCTAGATTGAACTGATCTGACGTCAGAGCCCGACCATTTATCTTGGTCAGTCATATCTGATCTGTGGCTGTCAGGAGCAGACAGGCTCCTCAGAGAAATAAACTGCTTGGAGAGTCGGCGAGGGGTCCCCCCCCCCCCCCCCCCCCCCCCCCCCCCCCCCCCACATAGGACCAGGCGGCCTTTTTTCCTTGCTCTGTACTAGCGAGTTTATTTCAGCAAGTTCATCAGCGAGACAAAAAAGAAATAATTAATACAGTAAATTAACAATCATGGAAAATGTGCATTATTAAAATTAATAGGCCCTTTTGTCCTGCTGATAATATTAATCAAGATGTTTCTTTACAATTCTCAATATAATTTCTCATGAATCATCATTATCCAACAAAGAAAGATTGAATTGACCGATTAAAGGTGAAATAAGCCACATTTATAGCCAGTTAACAATCATACATGCAAAAATCAAATGAAGAAGCTTAAAAAAAGAATGTTTTGTCAGCTGGAACTGATCAATCAATCGATCAATGAATCAATCAACCAGTCTTTATTTTCATACCATCTGTTCCAACCAAAATTGTCTTTACGTGCTTTCCAGAATTCCAGGGCCTGACCCCAAAAAGCAACAGTAGCAAGGAAAAACTCCCCTTTAACAGGAAGAAACCTTGAGCAGGACCCGGCTCATGTAGGGGGACCCTGTTGGATGGCTCGGTAGGGAGAGGAGAGGAGAGGAGAGGAGAGGAGAGGAGAGGAGAGGAGAGGAGAGGAGAGGAGAGGAGAGGAGAGGAGAGGAGAGGAGAGGAGAGAAAGAGGAAGAGGAGAGAAAGAGGGAGAGGAGAGGAGAGGAGAGGAGAGGAGAGGAGAGGAGAGGAGAGGAGAGGAGAGGAGAGGAGAGAATAGGCAGAGATCATAGAAATACAATAATTATAACAAAGTGCTGGTGTAGGAGTTGAGTGGGTCAGCGGGAACAGAGGTCAGTAGGTCAGCGTACGGGGGGCAGAAGCACTTTGATGCCCTGATGCATTTGGAAATATACCAACTGATCAGTTGAACTGTGTCTGCCGCTACCTGGGCCCTTCCTGAGCCGCAGCTGATAATCCTCAAGGGGTCCTCATTAAGTCTTTGCTCCAATTAAGCTGTGCTCATTTTGCTGCAACACAATTGCTCTGTTCCACAGCGCGCAAATCCTCCAACAGTGGATTATAGGCTGATCAGTGGGTGGGATGAAAATAGCAGCACCGGTGGTTGAGCAGCGAGCGTCAAAGCGCCGCAGCCAACATGCCTCAGAGTGTGCATTAAAGTATTTCAGTTCAAGAAAGAGCTATTAGAAGGCAACTCCTGATAAATTTGTCACAGAACATGCTCCAAGTGGCTGAAATGCTTGTTAGCAAACAGCTGTATTCGTAAAGTAGGGCTGGAATAACTGAAGGAAATGAAATAATGTTAATCTCCACGGTACTAATCCAGGGTCGAGACGTCTGCACGACCAGAACAATAATAGTTTAGCTTTCGCTACATATTTCGACCTTTCAGTAGATTCTCGGCACGCTGTTTGAACATAAATGATGTTGGCAGATGTTCTGAGGGGCGCTGTTGTCAGGAATAACATGCCAATGAAATGATGCGAGTGGGTTTGACCACCAAATCATTTACTTGACAGATTATGCAGCCTCACTTCACTCTCCCCCAGTCAATCTCCCAGTCAATCCAGTTCGGGCCATTTCTCTTGACGCAGGTCTTCGTCAATCTCCTCAGACCACAACGGTTTTAATGACTCCGCATCACAAACAGTAACCGGATCACAAATGTCTTACTGGTTGAATACCAGCCTCAAAGCCCAGAGATTCTGTCCAATCCCCAAAAAGGCAGCTGGTTTGTGTCTCCCCACCCAAATGCTGGTTTAATGAGCCGTTCTCTGGCAGCCATTTGTGCAGAAAACTGATCAATTTAACCAGGCAGGGATGAGGATGCCGCACATACGTCAGTCAGGAGTGACCTACCTCGCCACAATCATTTCATCCTCGGTCTGACATTTCCTTCAACGCCTTCTTTTCCTGGTTGGCCGGTCACCTGCGGTGGCTGAGTGGCTTTCAGTCGGGCAGCGGACTCTTCACGTCCACTCTCATTTGTGTTTCTTTGTTTCCTTCCAGACCTTCCAGACCCTTCAGTAAGTGACCTGTAAACAGGCAACTTCATTCCCTCGAAACAGCGCATGGCCATCTGACGTCAGGAAACCCAGCAGGTACGTCAACACAGGACCATAAGAACCTGCAGGTTTGGAAGCTGTTTTGATATTTTAAATATAACCTACTTGGTAATGTGGAAATTATCCCAACATGAATGTAAAGGAAGCCTTGAACATGTGATGTCGTCTTCAAACGAGGACCGACACACCACCAGTGAATTACAGGGGCATCAAGGTGGAGCTGGTCGTCTGAGCTAATCAGCCATGAAAAGCTGCTGCCTCTGCCCTGGAAAAGGTTGTGAGTCTGTTGGCGCCTTAACAGCAGTGTTTTGACAGAGTCTGTAGGGGTTCCTGTGTCATACACGGGGCCAGTGGCTCTGCTCCTGCATCACTGTGGCTCAACATCTTTGCATATAATGATGGCACCAAATTTGAGGATTTAAAAGAAAGAAAGCAAAGACAAAATCAAAACACAGTGCTTTTTTCTTCTTCAGATATCCTACCTACGACTGACAGCAGTTTATATATTACTGGTTATTTATTATTAAGTTGCTTTTCCATGTGTGACTATATGAAATTCAGCACGTTTTTTTTTTAAACATTTTAAAAATATAGCAAGCAATTCTGTCAAGTGCTGTCTTAATAATTGAGGTGAGGTGAAAACAGGAAATGCCTGATAGTTTGTTTTCCATTCCTAATTCCTAGAACTTTGTTGCCCTCGCTGGCTCGGGCAGGAGCACTGGAAGCACAGAGGATTCACCTCAGAGCCGTGAAACCTACAGTCTTAATCACCTTTATTATCCTACAGAGTTCATGTCACCAGGACATCTGTTCCAGCATTTAGGTCCCCTGATAGCGAAAGTCCAATTACCCCCTTATAATATATCACTGCAGATTAGGACAGTTTTATGCTCAACCTCCACTTAAACCTAATTTTCAGCATTAAACGTTCATACATCATATCGGGAGGTAGACGGGAGGGGAACTGAAATGGAGACATCAGTTACTGTACAATTAATCTGGTGATACTTGAGTAAATCAGAAGGTCAGTGTTCCTAATCTCTAACCCTCACAGTCAGTCAATAACCTCTTCCATTAATTGCGGAAGGTTAGATCAAGAAGGACAGAGCGTTAAAGTCTGATCCATATGCAGATCACGTCTATGCGTCGGCCCGAGGAAAGGCCGAAAAGAACGACAGCGACAATGAAAGTAATGATTCCTGCTGCTCTGCTTCATCTGCCAGGCTTGTCTTGTTTGAACAGGTACCACCTCAGTCCTTTTGTCAAGGAGAGAAGAAACTATTGAGTCACCGGCCTCCTGTCCCTACCTAAATGCTTAAAGGCATCAAAGTGACATTTTCTTTCAGGGCAGGGATGACACAGACTGATTTAAAGGGTGGCAGACACGTCTAACCAACACGTTCAAATGCCCGGCCTCAAATGCCAAAGCCTGCTGGTTCCTGATCAAGCATGATGCCTGCTTAGGGTTCTGACTATTTGTTTTCCCTGTCACTTTGCCAATAAAAGCAGCCAGGCAAGATGTGGCAAGGGAAAGCAGGACCGGTTGGATATTAACATGATCACATCAGGCAGGAGACGGTGCCGAACGACATGTAGAAGAGAACGTGTCTCTCTGAAGTCCCCTGCTGCCGACAGGCAAAACACAATTAGACTTTAGATTGTTTTTTTTCCCCTCTCTCCGCTATCCTTCGGCCCATCTGATTTCTGCTCTTGCCAGGCTATTCTCTTTCATCTCCTTCTTCCCCCTGTATTGTCATAACGTGGCGGACCATGAGTGCTCTCACATATCACTGGTACAGATTATCAGTGAAGTGGTGCTGCTTCAAATTGGGTCCCTTAATTTAGTCTCTCTACATTTATTCTGTGAATTACACTTTTGGGGGGAAAAGGCTGTGGAGAGGACAGATAAACATACTTTAGGTAGGAAAGAATTACAGAACCGAAGGAAGGAAGAATATTGTTGCATCTGGGTGTACCGCAGTCTTTTTTTCTCAAATATAAAGGCAAAACCATGTTTTTCTATTTCAACACAATTACAAATCACATGATGAGGTCATGATTATGATGATGCTGTGGATTTATACAATATTGCATTTTAAATCTGTGGACGGGGACTTTAATGATTGGGCACTCGATGTGGCTGTGTTGTTCAGCCACATCGAGTCACAACTTAAACGGAGACGCGAGGCGAAAGCTGAAGCAGGTGATGTGACACTGCAGCCTCAGCTCTTCTTCTTGTAATCCTGAGATGTCTCTGATGGAGCCCTCTCAGAGTTGGGACAACCAGTACCCCCAACATTCATAATGAAGACGGAGGTGGAGCATAATCGTTGCTGAGCTCCCGTTTGCAGATATGAAGATATAGAAATGCAGCAAATAGTTCAATAGCTGAGCGGTGGTAGCTCAGCCTGTTGGGAGAAGTGGAGGGTTCTCAGTTCAAGGCAGACAAAATAGGTGCTAGAACACCTTCAGAACGATGCCAAGGTACCCTTGAGCAAAGTCCCTAAACCACAATAGCTCATAAATGCACTGGGGACTCATCCAGGAGTATACCCTGCCTTCGCCCTTTGTGTACCGTCCCCAAGACCCAGAAAAGCATAAGGCAGTTATGAAGACGAGACAAGTTCAATAGATGTGCAATTGTTTTTGTCCCATTTTGAGCCAAACCTTTGCTGAAACAACATACTCTGTGTCTCTGTTGTCTTTACTTCTAATAACTGTGGAAATGGTCCCAGAGTTGCCTTTCAAATCAGTTTTTGGGCACGTGACTTATGAACCTTTATTAGTCCGTGGCCACACGTTACTGGAACAAATGTAAAGGCACGATTAAGCCATTAAAACTGCATCTGCCAGCCTAATTTATGTTTAATTTGCTGAGAACTCTGCCTCTATATTGGTACAGTGGATGTGACATTTTGATTAAGCTGGGCCTGTAAAAATGATTACCATGAAGGTCCTGGGGGCTACCGCTCATGTGACTGCAGACAACAGTCACCAGAGGTCCGTGCTGCTCACCAGAGGACCCCAGAAATCACAGTGACGTCACCCGTGGAGCAATGACGGGACTCAAATGTAGCTCGTTGGCGTGCCTTAAAAAAACGCGGCTTCATATCAGCGCAGCCAGAGTTACGTGGATTATACGGTCAACGTCGTTTGGTTCGTCTGTTAAAACACATTTTCAACGTTTGGCCCTTTTTTAACACTTGCAAATATTTAAAGTATTCCCTATTTAAAATACTGCCGTTGGCATAAACAAAGCCTGGGAACAGAACTCAGATTAATTTGACACACGGAACTCCAACATGAAACAGTGAACCAGACATAAATCCTGCATAATGGTGGCAGGGATTGCATGTGCTTAACTACATTACATCTGCCATCTATAAATCATTCCTCGCGAGGACATGGAATGTTGGCCATGTAGGAAGGTGCCACATCAGGGCTGAATGATAAATAGAAGTTATAAATGCAGTTTTGCAGTTAAACGACAAAGCCAGGTAATTGTCCTCAGAGGAGACACTCCGGGAGCGAGGGTAATACATGAAACTGAAAAATAAATGAATCTCCAACTTTCAGCATCTAGTCAGGCTGTGTCAGCAGCTTCCAAGTGGCGAGTACAACAATACTTGCCCCCGTACTGTGTATCTGAAGGATTAGGAAACACACTATCATAAATCCTCCACCTTACGTAACGTTACACTGAGCGTGTGTGGCTGCGGTGTGTCGTGCAGCAGCTCCAGATCTTAAAGCAAATTTACGGCTTCATCTTTGCCGGTTAATGTTTACCATAGGCTACTGTCTGCCTGTGTTTGTGGACGAGGTCTTAATGTTAGTGGGAGTCTGAGGAGCACCTTTGCCTGCGTCTGCACTGCCTTCTTCTCTTCTACGTTCACGCACGCCAGCTGGATGCTTCAGCAAGGATGCAGTATTGAACTAATGATGAACTGGGAGGCTTTAATATGTTTGCAGGCATTCTGTGCACAAACCTTTCAAATCACCGTTTGACTGGGGCATCGATTGGGATGTGGCGAGAGCAACACCGATAGAAGTGCGTTTTCTCCTGCAGAGAGGCAGACACCAGCATGGCGAAGTGTTCTCCTCGTTGTGACTGTGAACGTTGTCATGGATGGCTGACCTCCGCCGATCTCTGAAAATAGAGGCTTATTACTTTGTACACTTTAGGCTCTCTTGAAACTACTCCACAGCTGACTTAACTTATTTTTGGCATGTTTGCACTGCAAGCAGCTCCTTTTGCTAAATTCTTTTTTTAACGCCCCCGACACATTCAAGGCATCTGAAAACCTAGTATTCGTGTTGACTACCGAACATTAAAATGAGAGTAAACGTGTCAATTGGAGTGAAGCCCGTCCAAATGGCGAAAGACCTATGACTGCAGCAAAGGGCGGTAAGGAATTATCAATAACTCACAGGCTGGTATAAGAATAATGGAAACATTGTTAATCAACTCAGATTGAGAGAACCACACATCAATAATATTAATACAGTCTCTTTAAGAGCATGGCTTTATTATTCTTTCCCATTGTATCCTGACAAATAAGTGATCGTGAAAAGCTGTTTACCTGCTGCCGTTGACGTATTTATATGAAATATACATGAAATAAAATCCAGATAACATACACCCCACACAATGTAGAAGGGAAGAGCCACCAGTTAGAGAGTCTGCATGCATTGCCATTGCTGGAGCTATTAAAATAAAGCACGAGACGTGCAAACAAATGATAATTTACTCTGTGTGTCAGATGTGACACGGCAGACAGCAACAAGCTGACACTTCATTACATCAATGTCTCTTTCCTTTTCATGTCAGGGCTTCTAAAAATAGAAGACTGCATCAGTAGATGAAGCTCACTGTTTCCATCTGACTGTTCTCCTCAAAATAAAGTTCCCAGTGACAGCTTCAATGTGAATAAAGCCATTCATATTTCATTGGCTGCACAGCCGCGGCACCAGCAGCGACTCGGATTTACGAATATAAAACACAGCTGCAGGGTGATAGCCCCTCATTTCCAGTTATCATGAACTGTCCACATTGCATTGGACTGCCTGTTTCTTACAAATTACACCTTTACAATGGCAACACAATCGCACCTTGATTGGAACATTCAGAAAGTTGAAAGGGCTCATAATAAGAACCCAGAGACTGCTTTTGCAGGGGCAAGTAGATTTGATGACGTGGTTTTCTCTACCCAGTTCCTGATTTTGCGTGCCATTGTTTTCTCTGCTCGCACTTCGCACACATGCAAAATTAAACATCAGTTATCCTGACTGGGAGCGCCGGATGAGTGCACGCTGAGTGACAGGACAGAGGATTGTGTTAATGTAACATTTTCTCTTAAGATATTCAACATGATTTGAATTTCCTCGTATTCGCTTGTCAAAAGTTCAATGGGAATAAAGGTGAAATAAATGGAATATAGAGCTAGATTTATTTAGGGTATAAGGGTTCTGAGAATATTTTATATACAATAATACCTGATAATAAATTGAATAATAGACTCCATTTCCTATGTGTAAGTACTAAAAGATTCAACTGAAAAACTATTATTAGCTTTTGCTATTTGAATTGAATTTTTTAATGACATGTTGAACTGTATATGGCAGTTATAAAGATTTTAGAATCATTTATAACACTGAAATTTAACTCACTCAGGTACACGTGCATTCAAATAGACAGCTATTCCTTGCTAAAATTTCCTAATAGCTATGAGATAGAGCAACTCTTCCCTATCCCTGTTTGTTATAAGAAAAATCGGACTGCAGTCCATAAAAAAAAATCATCATTCAGATTGATGGCAAATGGGTGCCAATGGGTAATGTAACACAGGACTAATGAGGAAAATATCATCTACAGCAATCAAACAGAAGCACACACTCATGCACCAGCTTAAAATCATCATGATTTAAGTCTCCCGACATGCTGATGGGAATGTTAATTACTACCCTCTGTTCTCCTGCTCACACAGAAGATCACACGTACTTCCGTTTCCTTTGGAGAGCTCTCTTTATCGGTTTATAACTCAGGACACCCTGACTTATCTACTGCACTGCAGTATGAGCTAATGATTCAAATCTCTAAAGGAAGGCTATTTAAGTCTCTCCTTGCAGGAACCATTACTGTGTAACAAAAGAAATGTGCGCAGACATGAAGCGCTTTGACGTCCAGATTATTGTATGTAAAATGTTCGCCTAAACAGCAGGGACACTTACCAATGTAGTTGGTGTTAAATGGCTGCTGTATCAGGATGGTAGCAAAGCCTGTCCATGCATTTAAATCAAATTTTGCTGGACTGTGGCTAATTGTGAGTTAGCCACAGTCCCCTTGCAACAAGAAGGTCCCTGTGACTGGGTGGGTTTCTTCTGGGTATTGGGGGATTTTCCTCCCACGACCTCCCCTCTAAAAGCAACATTAGGTTGATTGGAGATGCTAAACTTCCCCTGGGTGACCGGGTGGTGATGGATTGCTCACCTGTCTGCAGTGTATTCCTCCCACTCTCCCAGTGACAGTCTCGGGGATGTTGACCCTAATTAGAAATAAATGGTGGCTGACAGAAAATGGATGGAAGAGTGTCCAGGAAGTGTCTTTTTTTATTGTGGTAAAATAAAACACATATGGATTCCATGAACTGATGGAAACGTGTGTTTATTTAAGCAATCAGGTGTCTTTGTTGGCGATCAACAAGGTGGCCGAATTCCTCTCCAACGACCTGCCAGATGATGGTGAGGCAGTCTGATTACCTTTCAGTGTAGTTCCTCTGATGTTTGGAATTACAGGTTTACAGTGAATAGATGGAGGGTTACACAGCCGTCGGGGCTGATCATCGTTAGGTAGGAGGAGGAGGAGGAGAAAGAGGTGGTGGTGGTGTGATCTCTGGATGGAATAAATGATAACCTGCAGTCCAATCTGTATGCAGACCTGTTGCGTGGATCTGCTGGCTCGAGAACCACAGTCACAGAGGAGTTCATGTCGGAGACATATACGTGTTCAGCTCAACGCTAACATCAACATGCGCCTCTTCTTGTTTCGTCTTTGCTCACCGCTTGGTCGTATTTCTCCAGTCTCATTCCAAAGCCCTCTCTGTTGCAGATTTCACCCTGGCACTGCTTTAAGCATCTGTGACACCTGTCTTATCGCCCATTTAGGCCTTCTGGTGGAAAACAGCTTCAGTATAATCAACACATTTGCTGGTGAAGGACGTCGTGAATGATTTCTACTGAAGTGTGAGCCTCCACAAATATTTTTCTCATCTAATGTATCCTGAGTTTCTTCTGTTCAAACTTTATTACTTTTAAACAATCATCCGATCCATTTTATGAGTGATAACAGTGTTTTGGGAGCCACGGCGGAATAATTAGGTTTTATTAACCAAAAAGTGGACAAAGGGCGTCTTTGTAAACCTGGTCCTGGGTGTTGCTTCCTCTGGTGGGCTGGAATTTGGATAACATTCCTCTGGGGTGAAATTGAGGTTAAAATCATGATTTGTATTTCCACTTTAGCCCTTTACTCCTCATTTCATTTTATTAATCAGAGAAATGTTACAGGCAGGGGAAAAAAAAGGATATTCGCCCATTTCACATTCCTTCTCTAAGCATATAAAATGGCTGCCATCCATTTAAACCTGTATTGTTTGCCTATTGTTATTAATACGGCTTTAGAATGTGACCTTCCACCATAAATAAATAGCATAAATAGCAGATCAGGTATGTTTCATTGTGACTTCAGTCCCATGAATGGACTGACACAGCTGTTCAAGGTCAACGGGGTCAGTCTTTGCAGGAAGCCAGTGATGTAAATGGATACAACACTAGACTCTACATTTCACTGCATACTACTGATGGCATTAGTGATCTGGTGATCCACTGTTTAAATATTATCTTTGTGGACCCTTTTCAAATACAGAGGAACATCGGATCTGTTTTACATATGCTGCCAAGTTTTGCTTCCCCTGGCTTATGCACCTGCCAGAAAATGGTAATAAAATAATATCAATAACTCAGACTGGTGTTTTCAACCCGCACACGCACTTCGGTTGAAGGGCTCCTTCCCCGTCATTGGCCTTTTCCCCAGGGGGTTAATCGAAACACTCCAGAAGAAAAATGGGAATAATGAAGATGAGTGTGTGTGACAAGTTTAGCCAGGTTTTTTGTCTTAAACTGTTCGCTCAGTAACTCAATTCTTCTCTTATCACTGGCACAAGGCTGAGATAGACAGAGGCAGGAGACCTTTCTCTCATTCACCATAGGATGTCTCTCAAAGGCCAAAATGCCAGGAAGTAGGGAGCGACCCCATCAATGATGTCTTTGGGAGATTACCTTGAAGATCAGTCTTCATAACATGGCGCAGCATGTGACAGGGGACGGTTTATTGATAAGTGCGACAGAAGCATGTGACAGTAACAAATGGCTTCACAGATAGGACAACACGGGGAGTTTCTGCATGAAAGAAATCAATTTTTTTTATTCTTTCCCTATAAATACAAGCCCAGTCTGCTTTCAGCCATTACTGGTATGAAGGAAAGGGCAGACACAGAATACATGGCCGTAATGTCAATATTATCTCCTTGCAAAATGAAAATGTTCCCATTGATTCTTCTTCTGTGGCTCCTATTATAATTTTGCAGGTTTGGAATATGGATAATTGAAAAGAATCATCGAGCTAAGTTCTAATGCTCGCTGGCAAAAAAATTCCAGATGATATAATGGATCCCAGAAGCGGCACAAAGACGTTGCTAGTGTCATTACCTAGACAAATTTGTAATAATGAAAAAAAAAATGTAGAAAAAAAACAGTCGAGGTTTAACCTTTTCTTCACTCTCAACCGTTGCTAAGATGTGCAGGGTGGAAGCGTGGGAAGTGTTGATAAGGTATGCATAATTTCAAAGTGGCTTTGACACAAAAGCAGTTTTGGGCTGCTTCAGTTGTGCAATAGGTTGACTATTACTAGTAAATGTTGTTCTTTATGCAACTACATGTGGACTCTAGGCAGGAAGTAGCAGCCATATACAGACAACAAATGGTATCTTACAGTCTGTTAAATTATATGCACGTCCTCCAATTAGGTTGCACTTCTTTATCCTACAAGCCCTTTATTTGTCCCCCTCGATTCAACCACAGCAGCGGCGATGACAGAACCTGCTGCATTCGCATTAATATTTTTGGACTTGTTCTGTATGTTGTCGTGTTTCCATCATGTTAAACTAGTCGTTCATTAAAATAAACCAGACACTGGGTAACAGCAAGTTGGGCGCCTATTATCTCGACATTCAGTTCGATGTGTGTTGTGTCAATGGTGAAGGGGGGGGGGGGGGGGGGGGGGGGTTCGTGGGGGGTGGTATTCTACTACAAAGCTTCATTAATTGGTTCCGACTGCAAATGTGTGTTTGCGGTCTTCAGTTCTCTTCATTTTTGTTTCTGTTTTTCATGCCTTGTCCTTGTCTCAATTCAGTCGTCCTATTTCCTTTCGCCCCCTCAATTTTGCCATATTTATGCATTTGGGTTGGACGCATTATTTGCATTAGTGTTGACGCAGGATAAAAACTGTGCTGCTTGTTCTCTGCCCTTTGTTTTTGCGTCCCACAGTTGTTGTCAAACCCACTTTGTTCAAGCCCCAAGTTTGTTTGCCTGCATATTTGTCTTAACATTTGCAGAGTAAAAGCCTGTTTGCTGTCTCTTGTTAGACCTTTTTTTTTAACCACTAATAGGTAACAAGTTTGCTTGTTTTTCCAACACTGGAGTGCGGTGAATGTTCAGTTATCGTGTTTTAGAAGAAAAACCACGAGCCCCCATCTTTCTGGATGCACCATCATCACTTGAACTTGAATTTCATTGTGTCATTAATGTCTATCTATCAGTCAATTCTGTGAAAACTAGAAAAAACGTTGTGATGCTGCAGCTTTTAAAGGCAACACGAAGGTTTTGATTCTCCACCCGGCATGTCTTAAAATTGTCTTCTTGCATAAATAATGTCTTCACTCTTATTTCGTGCACGAGTTCAATGCTGTCGGCCTCTAAGAGATGATCTTAACTTCTTAAAATCCCAAACCCTTCAACATGAAGTCCTGGGTGTTCTCCTGTTCAGAGGTTTAGCTCTGTAATCATCATCTCGCAGCTCTAAAGTGAGGGTTAATCTAATCAATACAGTAAGTATGCTTATCTTCTCTTGGCTGACAGGGAAATCTAAAATTCTAAACTGCAAAATAGCTGGTGTTAGTGAAGGTCCAGTCTCTTGTTTATGATATCCCATGACCAACCACCAAGATTACAGCAAGCTTGTCCTCGTCTGAATGGTAATGGGGTGGAGTTGTTAAAAAAAAACAATATTTGTGGTATCATTGCCGGGAAGGCATAAATGCCACATCGCTGTGGTGTTGAAAAAAAGCAGTGAGATGGCACAACCTTTGACCTTCTGTAGTCTTTTCATGTCCAAGCAAACATTATCTGGGTCACAGAGACACAAATGTCAAGTATGTCCAATGAGAACAGTTGTGATTTGGACCCTGGGGGTGAACTTGGTCCTGCTGTGTGGTGCTTTGTTTCTGTCCCTCCTTCCCTTCTTTTATCTCATACCCTCTGTTCCTTCCCTTTTTTCCCTGTGATCCCCCCCATCCCACACACACACACGCACACACACATCTGCAATGTGGCACACAGGACCTGTCCACTTGCTTGTGGACAGTGAATTGGTAATCTTGTGTGGCGGTTGCCGAGAACGGTGGCCTGCGGGTGTTTTGTGATTTAATGATCCCTGCCATTGCCTCCCACCCCCTCTGGTCAGTGAGGGGGAGAAATGGATAGAAGGTAGCGGGGCAGGTATAAATACACATAAGGAGACGCAGTGACAGGAAACTCGTGAATGTCTGTCGGCTCAGCTGTTATCCAGGAATTCTTCTGTTATTCGGATGATACACTGTCCGCTTCCTGTATTGGAGCTCTCAAAACATTCAGGGACAACAAAGGACATTTGACCCAAGCACAGATCTGTTCTTACTCTAGATAGGTGACTGAAGCCTGGTAACATATGACAACATAACGTGCACGCCAGCTCAGATTTGCTTGTTCTTGAACAGGAGCTCTGGAGTTTTGCTCCAGCAGCGTGGTGCATGTCAACAAGGTCAAGCTTGCATTTTAGGCACAAATTTATAGTGAGAGCTGATCCAGATGTATTGCTGAGAGTGATTGAACGCTGTAATGGCCGGCGTCAATTGAATGTCATGCTCAGAAGTGTCGGTCTGACTGTCACCAAGTAATGGGTGATGTCACAGTGAGTGCACATATGAGGTGAAGCGGTCCATGTGAAGGACATGCTTTTAGATTACAGTGTCCTTCATTATGAGTGCAGCCACTCCACACCGCTCGTGCAGGAAAGCAAGGAGCGAGGATAATGTAATTAGTGTGTCATAGAGGAAATAGCTACTGGACTGACGTTTTAATCATTTGTTATTAATGTTTTTAAGCAAAACCGCAGAATTCTCGATGTGTTTCTCAGGTGGGTTATAGCTTGTGTTGTAGATAACTAGTCATTTGAAAAGGAAATGTTGCCGTCTTCTTGTAAACTGCAGTTTTGGCCACCATTTTATTGCATCTTCCCAGTCTGAAATCACAGTTGTTTTTAGTGAGGTGAGAGCAGGCTCTCACTCTTAAGTCCTTCAAGAAAGAAGCTCAGTAAGAATTTAAAGCTTCAGACGCTGAAGCTATTGGTACCCCCAAACACAACTTTGTTATGCTGAAAAACAGGCTTTAGATTGTTAGTTTTCTGGCAAAGAATTGGCTGAATTTCACATTATGATGCTGCAGCAGAAAAGGAACGGCGCCTGGAATTTTAGCCAGCTCATAACCATGCTTGATGATCAACTTCTGATGCCCTTGCTCCCAGCTAACCTTTTAAATGCTAAATTATCAACATCTCGGGGGTCACTGAACAGCCCATTTTTGTCAAAAACAGTCCTGGAGGGGCCGTGTATTGTGCGAATACTAAAGCTGTGCAGGGAGGCGTGCTTCATAAATCGATGCCAGTTGCCGCTGGAGACGCCGTTTCTCTCCATGGAAGCACAGGTTTGTAGACAGCAGAGAGGAAGACTGAGAGCGGAGCGCTGGAGTTAGACGGGTGACCCCTGACCTCTGGTCCATGCAGAAACAAACAAGCCCAGAGTGAAAACCAAAGAAGCTGTTCCCGTGTTGTTGTCAGTGATCTGAGCTCAGGATCTTTTTACCGAATAACCTCTGAAGCTAGATTAGTGTCAGATGGCACCTGAGATGCAGCAGCGCCTCCTGCGCACAGTGTGAGCGATTCCAACCAGCTGCTCAACACCTCAAATGTGTTTCTTGACTAGAAAGCTGTCTTTGTTTCTGATTATCACACCACATTTTAGGTAACATCGTGACAGCGACGCATCGCCTGCCACCACTAATCTTGATGAGTCAGGGTCACAATGTGCTTCTTCACCTTATGCATGAGAGCTTCACAGAGCCGCAGGCCGAACTCTGAAATAATTAAAATAAAAACAAAATCATCCCTGGGAAGGTTGATGGTGTGAGCACTTGTGGCATTCAGTTTTTTAATCAATTCACGGTGACATTTCAATGTGAGAAAATTGAAATTGTGTGACTTATTTATTCATTTACATTCACTGAGAAGGTGCTGTTGTTTTGGCCTTAGAATTTAATGGGATCAAAAGAGTTAAGGTTTGTTTTAAACCTGGTTAGGATGTCCAAAGCGTGGCGGTGCAGTCCAAGACTCGTTCACAGTCTGACTGCAGCCGTCTCTGGAGGACACAGCAGACCTACATATTTCGAATATAATCTGCTCAAAGTAGAAAAGGAGCAAAACTGAGAGTAATTAAATGTACATCAGAAGATCATTTTGGAAGTACTCCATCTGTTAATTAGTCTAATTGACTCGTTGGGCGAACGCTTAAGTACTGGGTTCATTTCAAATACGCGTGCGCTCCTTTACAGATGTGGTTTTGCATTTGTTGAGTTAAACTGGCAAAAGTCTTACGGTCTTACTTGATTCGAACTTTCTTTTCAAACTCGTAGCTTATCTGGAAATGGTCTGAGCCGTTTTAAATCCTCCGTATTTTAAATGCATGCTTCCAACACACTTTTTTCCCCCAACAATAGTAATTACTTGTTTTTCAGCGCTAAACTTTATCTTGCTTTTCTTAAATATGCCCAACCTTTTTGTGTTTTCATGAAGCAAAAAGTAAAATGAAAACACAGCAAATGTTTGTTTTTCTACACATATCTAATTGCATGAATTAGTCAGTGGTCCCCTGTGGTTCAGTTGTGAATAAATATGTAATTATTCACCCTGTCTGTCTCGGAAAGTAAGTGTTTACAGGATGAATAGCATAGCTGTCAACATGTCCCCTGCACGGATCCGTGACTCCACATGATGAGCTACAGTGAAATTCCCGTTCTGCCAGTAAATTAAACAAATATAAAAAATATATGTTTTTAGGTACGTGCTGTGTACAAAAGCTACATATCTGTTTGTCATGTCATGTTTTGCTGCTCTTCCCAGGCAACATCATGAATTCAGATTGATGATTCTCTTTAATCTCATATAAATATTAATTATCCCATCTTATCTTCACGCTCCATCTTCATGCCCACAAAGGCTGGCTTCTAAAAAATTTCATCCATCATGGTGTCTGCATCCTGCTGAGCCAAAGCTCCCAGAACTCCTCGTCATTGTCTCGGTTCCTCTCCCGAATCTTTGTCCAATTATACAGTAGGTGAGTGTTGGTTCACACAAATAGAATCACTTCTGCTTAAATTCCAGTCTTTGACTTTCCGAGAATTAAAGATTTTTCTAGATTTCATCACATTAAAGTCTGGCAACACCTTCAGTTCAACAAAATTACAATTTCCAGGCTTTTTGTCAAATTTATCGAACAGCGGTTAGATTGTGTTTTTTAAAAGGTCACAGCACAGCAGTTAAGTCCAGGATCAGCCAATCAGGAGACTGGGTTACGTAACCATTCTGCTCGCTGTCAAAGCTTAGGCCAGCGGCGTGTTAAACTCTGTCCCTTAAACATTAGCCACATTTCTCTCCACGCTGGGGAGGCGCTCGCAGCCAGGAAGGCGGTTCCGCGTACTTTCATCTGGGTATCGTTTCCTCAAGTGGGATCGCCCACACATTCCCCTCTCCGCTTGAAAAATGGATTTGATCGGAGCTGCCGCGCTTGGAAGCAACACTGGGAAGCGTTTTGTGTGGAGGGAGCCTGCATGCAGACCAACTCTGATTGTGCAAACGGCAACATGTGACGCAATAAAGCAGCAACAGAAGGAACGCAGTGCAGCAGTGTTTTGAAGCTGGAAGGATTTCTTTTAAGTTTTAATGATCTGTGTGGTTATTTAAGTAGAATTCACTGAACTGCACCTCCTCTATGGAAATACAGAGTTTATATTTTTGTCAAGTAAAATATAAGAGGGGGAATGTTCCTAATGACAGCAGCTAGCATCATTTGAAGCTAACATTTAAATGACTATGTTCTCCTCGGGTGACATAATGTCAGCAGCATAGCTCGTGCGCTGAAAGCAGACTGTTTACCGATGTATATTTAAGCGAGGCTTGGGAAGCAAAGCGGGAGTTAAACCGGAAGGAAACAAAGCCGTGACGATCCCGCACTAATGGGATTGGGCAATATCACATCGACCACAAATGGAAAACACGAGGCTTTCCATGTAAAATTCCCGTCCCCTGCCAAAAGAATCTGCATTTATGCACAGACTTGTTTACAGAAGTGATTCAGTGTCTCTCTTATCTTTCATATACACTCATGCATGTAAAATCAAACATGCAGCGTGCATCTTAGTGTATATTGAGTCATAGCTCCTTGGTGCATCTGGGGCAGCACGTACGTACGCGGAGCATTGTGAGTAGATTTAATCTGTTGCCTTCTGGAGATTAATGGCAACAAGGGCAGTTTTCTAGATCTAATTATTGCTTACTTAATTACAATTTGAATCGGTAGAAACTCCGACTGCTGAAAGCGCACTCCATCAACCGCGAGTCAAGTGTCAGCTGGGTTGAAGTGCACGAAACCAAGCAGTGACAAAGTGGGGGGGTGACTTTGAGCATCGAGCCGTGTTGGGATTTTGAGCCACATCGAGTGGGTTAATGTTCTGCTATCTGTCTGCTCTTGTAATGGCAACCAGAGAGTGGCCGGCTGCAATTTGGGCGGTTTTACATTTTCACAGTGGTTCGTGGAGGCACCTGGAACACACAGCGTAATTCCTCTAAAAGGTGCTCTGCAGCCATCGAGCTGGTGCAATGTTGGAAATATATACAAAATTTGGAATAAAATGAGCGCTCCACTCGTCGAGTCGAGCCCGGTGTGTCAGTGCAACACAGAATGCACTCAAAGAAAAGCTTGATGAAATAAAACGGAAAATGCTGTCAAATGTCTTTGGGCAGACTAGTGCAAATCCTCCCAAGTAAATAATTACTGTTAGTTCACTATTAATTACTAAGATTTGGAGATCCTGGAATCAATCAGCTCCTTAAAGCTGCCTAATTTCTGTTTTGAGATTCTTTCCTTTTGGCACCATCTTGTATGTTGCTGAGATGAAAAACTAATAATGCTGATCGGTATCTGCAAATTACGGTGATTACGATTAATTGGAAATATGTCTCCTTTATTAATTCATCTGCTCTGGTATCAAGGCTAATAAAGCTTTGCAGAGTAAAAGCTGGTGGGGGGCTTTCAGGCCCCGGGCCTTGTGAGGGGCATGGGGTCATGTGCAGCTCTGCTGATGCGCTTTCTTAATTACCCTTTTTGAATTCATCATTTATTTCCTCTGTTGAACCTGTTTAACCCCGCTGCCCTTCAGTGCAGGAAAATAAAAAAAGTATCAAAAAAAAAAAAGTTCGGAGGCATCAGGGAATTAGCAGAGGTCGCAAACTGTGAGAGGACTCCTGAGTTCACTTCACCTCTTCCAGAAGTCATCAGGTATCGAGCGGAATTAACCACAGTGCCAAAGAGGATGAATTGTATTTAAATTATCTGGAAATAATGAATGCTTCCTTGAGAGCTGATTAGGAAAAACTGTTTGTGTGGCATTTAGAACTGGCCAAACTCCCTGGAGTGGTGTCCACCAGCATGTCCTCGGGTCCTGCTTGAGCTCCCAGTTTAGCCTCTTTTGAATAACTTCACAGATAATTGATATTTGGCCAGAAAGCAGTGTGTTTGGCCCAAACCTCGTTAAACGTTGATGGGGAATCCAATTTTTAACAGAACTGAAATCCATCATCTGTTCTAATCGAACGTGAAAGCCCCTGATGACAGCAATAATGAGTACATCACTCTGACTCACACCCGGGCTGACTTGGCCGGCACCGCTCTAATTTATTGAGATGGGATGACAAGAAATTTTTTTTTTGCCCGCATAAAGGCTGTTAAAATTAGTCGAAAAAGTGCACAAAGACAAAACATCTGCAAATTCACCTTCTCCTCCGCCCCTCTTGTGGGTTTGACTTGGACCCCGAGGGGTGTGGCTACAACCTGGCCAAACGGCCCAGATCCGCCACAGTTAAATGAAGGTTTTCCTGTTGGAAACTCCTGTCAGCTCGGGGCGGCCTTGACGACGCTGGAGGTGAGACTTTAGCGGAGGATGTGGCACCAGATGCTGCAGATGTGGAGAGCGCAACTGTCACAACTGTAGGTTAAGGTTGAACCACAAGCTGTGACAGGAACAAGTTCGTCATCACCACCATCATCATCACCATCATCACCATCATCATCATCATCATCATCATCACAGAGGGAGGGAATAAGATGCCTGTTGTGATTCCTCTCTGCGGGAATGCCACGCGGGCGTAGACTTTAGGCATACAATCTTAAAACTATGGCCAAAACCAGGAGAAAGGCAAGCTGAGAGTCAAGCTGAGAGTCCCTTTCTTTATTTCATTCCTATCATAGCAACAAAAGCACAAATATGATCCGTACATTTGGTGGCAGAGCTCACAATAATAAGGCAATATTGCAAATCATCTCTATGTTTCGCCAGCAAGTTTGGGGTTTGTGATTCAATATTGCCTTTTTTCCAAACACTGCATGATGACACAGAGTTCCTGGGGTAGAAACCCCGAACACGCAGCCTCTACAAGCTCCTCTACCCTGGACACATCACTGTTTGCACACAGACCTTGTGGTTTGGGCTTTATCAGCTGTTGCTTGCGTTTGCTTTGCGTTGCCATGGTTTTACAGGCAGAACTCACTGGAATGTAATGATTATTTCTGCATACCTTCAGCTCAGGGGGAAAAACGACTTCAGGATTTAATGCATGTGGTAAATCAGGGAGATTTCTGAAGGAAAAACAAGGATTCAGATCAAACTGAATTATGAGGCAGCCTTGTGGATTTTTTCTCTTTTCTTTCGTGTGTGGAGTGAATTCTGAATTCAGAGTTGTTTGGCACTGAACATCAGGGTCATTGCCAGATAAACCTCCGAATAACAGTTTCAGAAAGTTTTGCAAATGTTGTAAAACTGATGTTTGTGTCTCTTTTACTTCTTTTATCAGCTGTTGTCTGGTAATTTCTGTTGGATTATTTTCACATTGCACCCACCACTTCATTACAATTAGGAATTATTGCAGAAATCCACAAAAATATGGTGTTTTTATCAGTCGAAAAATGATGATTATTGTGCTAAAACATTGCATATTACTCATATTTAAACCCTTAAGAATACAGTTGTTGTTCGATCATTCTGTAATTATATAGTCCTCAAATATACATTTCAAACAACAGGGCTTTCAGGTTTTTGAGGAAATGCAATTGTGCCATTCTTTTGTGTCATATTAATTACTTTGATTGTGGACCATGTGGACTATAATTAGCTCATCCGCACTACTGCTAAAGTGTGATATTAATTAGAACAGTTTTTTTTTCACCCTGCCATGTGAATTCAGGAAGCTGAACCTTAAACTGAGACCCCGAAGTCTTTAGACATCCTAGGGGAGGAAAAAACAGCATTTCATCACTCTCACCTCCGCACAAACTGTGACCAGAGCCACCACAGTGACCTGCCATCAAAGAACAACACCAGAATCACCTTAATGGTTCCCACCTCTGCAGCCAATTAAATAGGCAGCAACTCCTCACGATTCATTTGTGAACATCACCTTTATTTGCATGAGGAATGAGAGAGGAATACAAAAGGCGAGGCACTCCTTCGCAGGGGTGGATGACAAAGGTGCCGCTGACATCTTTGATTACAAACCATTAAACAGCAATGAAGGCAGTTTGCAGTCAATTGCATCCATCATTGCGTAAAACCGCGAATGACTCCTACAGGTCCGAATGAGCCGCAGCCCGGCTCTTCCATCACATCTACAACAAATTACATTCCGTAAGCATTGACAAAGGGCAGTCGAGCCATATGGAGTAGTCTCTATTCATTTACCAACAGCAGATTTTATTTAAACTCTTTAATTAGGTCCAGGCCTCCATCCAAGATCTGCAGGAATTCTCCACAACCTCCCAATATTGGATGGATGGATGGATGGATGGGTGGGTGGGTGGGTGAATGGATGGATGGATGGATGGATGGGTGGGTGGATGGATAGATGGGTGGATGGGTGGATGGGTGGATGGGTGGATGGATGGGTGGAATTCTCCTGTCTGAGTGAACATCTGAATGACATAATGGATTTGAGTTTGTTGTGTTTCCTGTCGGCCATTGTGTGTTTTCAGCTCTCAGGAAAATGTTTTTTCCCCCATTATTGGAATTTCACTGCATTTCGCGGTGGACACAGAACCATGTACCAAAGAAAAACATGGCAACAGTAAAATCGTGACATTATCAAAGTCACCATTATTAAAGCTTAATGTTATTGCTGTAGAAGCAAACGCAACGTTAAATCCAAGGTGTTCCACGTGACCAGAGAGAGAAGAACCCTAAACCTCTTGGACACATCGCACATCGCAAACCGTGAATCTTTTATTCAAATTCCTTCCATGTAGCACCCATGCTAGCCCTGCCGTCAGCGAGAGAAGCAACAGCAAAAGTCAGAGCTGCTACCGTTCCTCCGTGTCGGTTTGAAACAATGCGCTAACTTTTCCAACTGAAAAAGTGCTACTTGTAACGCCTTTGCATGCTTCCTGACGTGCATCCATAAGTTACTGCCCACATTGTGCTTGAGAAACATCTTGCATGCTGTTCAGCTGTACGTCTGCCAGCTGTACCAGAATGTATGGCGATGTGTACGCATCTTCACGGTCTGCAGACAATAGCTATTGTGGTGATAAAACCGTGTGATCTTGCCAGCATGTGTGTGTGTGTTTGTGTGTAACCCCAGATACTCTGCTGCTATCAAATGTTTAGAGAAATCTCTGCTGAGAAAAGCCAGCTGTTGTGTTGCCCCATTTAACTGCACTTCTGGGTGCCTTTGAATCCTTGACGCAGGACTTTCTTTGCCCCGGGGGTTCTGGAAAGTTCCCCTGCTTGCTGGCATGAGGGATAATTGAATAACCTGTATGTGTCAAATATTTTTTGATTAATAACACGGGGCCAGCAGGTATGGGTGACTGGGTGCTTCGTGAAAACCATCTCCTGATTGGAGTGTCACTGGTTTTTATCCGTAATATAGCCGTTTCCTGTAAAATGACCTTGAGAGAGCGACTGAGTCACGACCGGCTCCAGGTGTGCTGGAGTGTTCACAAGCTTCGGATGAGATGCTGCGTTTATGGCTTCTCGGGAGTGGATCCATTTTAATTAGCTTTTTTTTTTTTATAGGTGTTGTGATTGAAGGGTTCTGAAATGCCTCACAATTACTGCAGCTCCCTTCGTATGGAGCTGCTTTCTCTATGGTGTTGCTGTAAACAAGGCAGGAACCATCCCATAGGATGGAGTCTATACACAACGGACTCACAGCACAGGTGCAGAGAACGGAGAACACGTGCGTTTCAAGGGTTTCGTCTCATCCATCAGCTTCCTTTCATTTCTGGCGGCTTCTTTGCATGTGTGTGAGGCTGGTCTCTTGATCTGCTTGATGTCAGAGGTCAAAACATTGAACGTCACGTCCCACCAAGGTGACACAATGATCAGTCGATCGGTGTTTGTTCATATGCGGTCACTTGAATGAACCCTTTCCTACTTCCTGCTTTCCTAAAATGACACCCACACATCAAGAATTTAATCACCCTCACACTTATTTTTAACCCTTTCGATCAGGTTTCCCCAAATCCAGTCCTTAAGGGTCCTAATTCAACAGGGTTTCCGTCCTACCAGGGAGATCCCATGTCCAGGAAAGCTTTGTCTACCTGGTAGGACAGAAATCCCGGCCCTTTCACAGAACTATAACATTTCTTTCAATTCTTTCTTGAATGGGTGTGATTGTGTTTTTGGTTTGATCTGACTGATGACCTTGAATGTGGAACGGTTGTGTTCGTTGACCAAAAATTAGATTTTTCTAATTAGGCCTACTTCATTAACTTATCGTCAGCAGTATTTCCCAAATTAAAAATGTGCAGAAAAGGATAAAGTTGATGTTCCCTCATATTATAGAGGAAGCCAAGCTCCCCTGAATCCCCCATGTTTGGATTTTTTCATACACACGATGGCTTTTTCTCATTAAAGTGTAAAAGAAAGATTAATGTAGTGTTAAATGATACTAATGCACAAAATGCATTGTGATAATATGAAATATAGACATTTGCATATTATTAATGGAGAGTTTGGTAATCATTAGGGTGTGAGAGTAGGTGCAAATGGATGATGAAGAGGTGGCGCAGCCTGTGCCTTCGCAGGAGAACAGAACAATAAGGTGCGACTGCAATCAGAGCAAATCTGCGAAAAAGGGCTGTATATAAGGCTTATTGATTTCATCAACCCTCATTCCCGGTTCGAGAATGAGTTCCCAACACCTCCGCATTTCCTCTGCATTTAACTACCACCAACTGTTCCACAGCTCTCATTAAAAACCAGATTTAGTTTAAGGCGTTATAAAGAAATGCATTTGTCCATGAGATGATTGAGTGATACGCATTAGGACCATATTTCTTAAGTTATTTTCAAGATAACAGGATGAGAAGACGCTGAAAGCATTTTAAGCGCGTCCTCATAGGAGACACGTTCAGCAATATTTCCCCATTAATGCTGAAATCAGCCTTATGGATTGATGAGCACATCATCGTGTACTCTTGTGTGAAGTGTCTGTCCCCAACCAGCCATCTGGTGGGAACACTAACTGAGAGCTTGCGGGCGTGTGAGCGTTTATTTGGGGCGGGGGGGGGGGGTTATTAAAGAGTCCTCAGAGCTTTGTGGGATCTGCAGAGGGCGCCAGTCTGGAAACAGAACAGCCCGTACAGGTGGTTTTGGTTCTATCCAACAAATTTCACGCAAACAGGGGGGATTTGTCTCCAATTGTACTGCGCTGTTTGAGCAGATTTAACAGTCGAATGTGCGAGTCAAAGTACAAATACATGCACAGGTCACCTGCTGCTAACTAGTTTAGAAGTCATTTGCATCAGCAGAGTGGGTGACTTTCAATTGAAGCCAGCTGATGTTCCTCATTCATTGCTAGTGTTTGAGCTAAGCTAATGAGCAGCAGGGGTCTTGTTGCACCGGTTCCAAGGTACTGTTTGTTCTGCTAGCAGTAAAAAAAGACGGAAAAGTTGGTTAGTCATTTACTTTTCCCATGTTTCTGATAAATCATCAAAGTGGGGTTGTGGAAAAACAAATATTTATTTCCAATACCTTCCTTTTCGTTGGGCCCTTGTTATCAGAAGCTAATGTGGACTTTTAGCCGATCTGCAGAGCTCACACAAGCCGCTTTAATCTTAGCGGCACAGATGAAACCACGTCTGTTGTCGGCTGCTTTCAAACCTCAAACGACACATTATGCAAAGTCCATCGTTTTAACTTTCTTTTAAGTAGAATTACCTGAGACAAGACCAGAATATAGATGAGAACCAAAACAGGCAAACTCGAGTGTTTGGAGGGAGCTCACCTGATGTAATTTGGGTACTTCCCGGAGTGGACACGGTGGCGCCCACTGTGATCTTGGAAAAACTCTTGCATTTGTTCTTTTAAAAAGCAAGAGATTTTTCTCATCTAAAATGTGTTTGCAATGCTTTCTAACTATTAAAGTGCACAATCCACATTCTGTAATTAAATATTTATCAGGCCAACGTGTGTATGTTGTGAATTATATATAATATAGAGCTTCTGTGGTCAGAATGGTGGGTAAACAAATCTAAATTGATTCATTCTGCATTTTAAAAAAATGAATTGGTTCTCTAGAGACAAAATTCCAGCTGAATCAGTTCTCTTATCAGACAATAATTAGCAGTTTTAAGACCAAAAACATCTTGGTGTAAACTGACAAACTTTGCTTTAGCATCTCAGGGCTCTACATGTAATCTGTGATCAAACATCCATGTTATTATAATCAAATATGTCAGAAAGTTGCACAGTCCTTGATCACCAGGTAGTTGTTTTATTTCATGAGAATGATTCCAGAAATCAAACACAGAATGTATTTCTTTAAAAAATAAAACAACTTCACAAATCTCCCCTCCATGACGCTGAATTCTGAATAATAATGTAGCTGTTGCATGCCGTGAAAGTGCACGTTTCTTACTGTAGGACATAACGATTCATTGTTGTCCGATGATTTACCTTGCTTTTCTGGTGGTCTAATTTTAACCACATTTTCCTAGAACCATTGATGTTTGGCTCTCATGTTCCACTAACACAGATGTTTGAATCACTAAGGCCCACAGACGTACACGCTGTTTAATGGCGTGAGCCTGTAGCTGTCTTGAGTGATGGCTAATCACGCCATAATAATGAGGTGCAGAGGACGTGGCATTCTTAGTAAATCTTACCCATTAATGCATCTCTGCCTGGGCAGAATTGTTCTGCGTAATTGGTTGTTGATCACAGTCCAAAACATTAATTGGGTGACACACTCGGCCCGATCAGTTGTTCCGGGGGAAAAGGAGACAACATGTACGGGAAGTATGGTTTGGGTAATAACAACGCATTTTTCTATTTTTTAGATTGCAAATTCAGATGATTTGTGTTGTTTTGTGCTTATTTGGCTCAGTGAGATTTAGATTGGGAATAACTGTGGCTGCAAAGGACACAGAGAGGTTTTGGCTAATTATTATTCTGGCCATTTTTCCAAGGGAGATCATTATCGCAGAGAAGTCAGAAGACTCGTTAAGCCGCCCGATCCCTGCCAAACTGTTACTTTCATGATGGTGTTGTTCCTCCTACACCAGCCGATCTATTTTTAGATCCGATTATTTTGTTTACATTGCTCTCTGCGTCACACTTAGCAAACTGACTTTTACCAGGATTTCTAAACAATTTAGGGAGGCTAGCCTAACAAACTGCGAAGCTTTAGCCGATCGTCTTCAGAGGTTCCCACAGTAAAACTTCTGCCATATGCTGATGATGCAGATTCAAGCATTTTAAGCTTCTCTATCCAGAAGGGCAGCATTGACACATCGTATCGTTCTGTGTGATTTCCCCGCAGAAAACAACCGGTGGGAACCGGCAGGTGCACCAGTCTGTCTCCCTACTAGCCTCCATTTGCTTTGAGCAGCATATCTGTGTGCAGATTAAACAAAGCGGTTGTGTTCCTGTGAGCTGCACTGCCTTTACCTACAAGCCTGTGACCTGTTTTTCTCACCGCTGAATCAAGTTTACCTTTAAACAAGGAAGAACATACAGAGGAAAGCTCGTCAGTTCTGTGCCACTGCTTTTATTCAGGTGCGAGGATTAATGACGCCGTCCCTTTTTCCGATTCTGTGCTGTGAGCCAGACACTTTGGCATCAACTCTAATCAATAATGCATTTTTTCCCTGTCAGGCCATTTAATGTGCACACAGCTCCCACATGCTGTCATCACCATCTCCCTTTCAAAAGCATCGGGGATATCTGATACCCAAAGTGCAGCGCTCCATTGCTGTTGCTTCGTGACACGCTCCCTTCCCTCTTCGCTGCTCACTGACAAATTGATTCTCTCTTAATGTGTACAAGAAAAAGGAATCTGCACAATCCTCAGGAGCAAAGTAAGAAGATACAGTACACGGCATTGGATTAGCTGCTGCTACCCACCGTACACGTGTCTTCCTGTATTCATTTAAACCGTGACAGTCTCCATTTTGAGAAAGGGTTCATTAGCAATTTAGTTGCTCAGGTTTAAGCAATACAGTGCAAAAATGTACCGCCAACTCCCAAGAGGGGAAGTGTATTTAGCACACTGCTAGAAGGTCTCATACAAGTAGCTTTTAGTAACAAGGTCACCGGGGGCAGAAGGTAGGTAGGCCACCTGATCTTACATGATTTATCAGTGCTGCTTCTCTGTGTGCACGCACAGACCTGTGACGTCAACAGCATTAGTTTAAACGGCTAACGACCAGCATTTAGAGCATTTAGGACAGCCTGTCTATCTGGATAGCTACAAGAATGTTGTCAGTGCGTCTTCTTGGCCGTGTGATGCGAAGCCGTCGCTGCATCTAAACACTTATGGGGAACTGTCAAACGAGCTGATGTCCACGTCCAATCAGTCGAAAGATAATAAATGAGATTCCTCTGATGTTGGTCACACGGTGTAAATAAACAAAAACCAATACTCCTTCCCAATCTAAATGGACAGTCTTGCGTTAAATGCAAATGTTTGCGCGCCATCTGTGTCGTGGTGGCGGCTCTGAAACTGAATCCAGCTTCACAAGTTGCATCTTAAAGTCCTCCCAGATGTTTTTTTAATGCTGGCTTGTTTTGTAACTGCTAAGGTTGCTCGCTAAAACACACTCTAATAAACTATTTCTATAATTTGATTCTGTCAGGGTTAGCGTTTCCTTCGATCTGATTTGAACTGACATCAGAGAAAATCGACAAACTGCTTGACTTCTGGCAATGCAAAAAAAAAAAAAAATTAAATTAAAACATGTTTTAACTCTATTTTTGCAACTCAGTATAGTCTACAAATGGCCGCCACTGTATTTATCCATTGGTATGCAATGGCAAGAGGCGGTAACCTGTCATCCATCTTTATTATATGTCAAAGGCGGAGGAAGAGATAAGAAGAATGGGCTCTTTAAACAATGGGAGTTGCGTTCCCTCCCGCACTGTTAAATGGTCCTTGGCTGCTCACCTCTCGAGCTTCTCCCACCCATTTGTCAACAGCTCCCCGATATAATGCATCTACTCTATATAACTATAGCAATGGAAAGCAAAAAATGACGCATGGATGCATAAAGATCAGCTATTGAAAAGGTCTTTTCTTTTACCAGTGAATAATTCGATTTGTGTCACGCTCTATCCGAAGGCGTACAAAGGTGTGTAGTGGTTATAACTGGAGAGATCTTTCCTCCTTACTGCCTCTCCTCACAGACAGACCTAAATAAAGTGCAGGCCGTTGTGTCATTTATGAACTATTAAAGTTGTGTATTCTTTAGATTGTTGCATACATAGACATGGAGCCAATGTTGGGGATATAAAGCTTCCACCAGGAAGTGGTTGTGGGAGGCAGTAATGCAGCCCCGTTAGTGCACCTCGAAGCGCACGGCGTGGAGTAATTCAGCTTCTTTGGCTCGCCCCATTCTTTCTTTCCCCTCTTGCGATCATTTTGAAGTTCTCATGAATTCCGTTGGTCCCAGCACAGTCATTGGATTGGGATTGGGGCTCGTTCTCTTACAGGCATAGCGTTGCGATGACAGAGGATGTTTACGATGTTCTTCAGAGGATTACAGCAGCGGCAGCAGTGCTCCTTTATCGCCATTTGAATCTTTCTTTTAAAGCCAGTCTGGGCCAGTGCCACTTATATGAGTGTAAGCAAAGTAAAATCTGGTTCTTTGAAGGTCACTTCTTTTCATTAGATAATTAGTCTAGCTGTTTAAAGCTAACTTCAGGATTGCTTCTTTGAACAGGCACCAATTTGAATTTATTGCCTTCATTAACTCTGCTGTTCTGAATTCAGGCGTTGCTCCCAGCAAAGTCGCAATTATCGGTGAAAATCAACACATGATGTAACGTAGCGACTGAATTTGTAGCCCTACATATTCATTTGGGCAATAACTAAGAACAAAAACACCTCCAGCTTTGTGTGAGGCGTGGCCAATGAACGGACTTTGTTTCTGAAACTCGCACCTCAGTGGCTGCCTCTTCCGCAGGGACAACCACCCGAGGTATTTCCCCCCATGCCATCACTTACCAGTCAACAGACTGAGGCTTTCAAAGGTGATAAATGATGCTTCGACGATAGGTTGCACATGCGGAGCGAATTTGAATACTGACAAAAGCAGATTCATTTCGGTGGGCTGGCGTGCACGAGCGGTAAAGATGCACGTATCGTTTTTTTTTCCTGAGGGCACATCGATGGGTGACATGGTTGGCGCTGATAAGAAAAGCACCCATCAGATGTGTCATTTGTTAAAATAAGTCGCTGGCGGGAAACAAATGAGGCCAACATCTGTCAGTCTTATGTCCAGTGCAATGAATATCGTGTAAAACCTCCAAAAATGTCCCTTTTTTTAATGCATAAGGTTTGATTTTTCTAATTGGGTTGGACCTGGCTGATTAAGTGGACGGTATGGCAGCGGAATGGATTAAACCCCGCAAACATAATGGGGAACAGCAATAATCTATGTCAGCCATACCGGCATTCGGCACCAAACATAAATCTAACCGAGCAATTTTATTGATCGTCACCTCCATGAGCTCCAGCGTTTGGAAAGAAGAAGTGGCTTCTCCTTCTATCAGCCGACACGGCTCATTGTTCACCACGGCCTAATAAAGAGCTTTATGTGTGCCATTATGAATCCTCTGTAGCCAGTGACAGACTGATGACTTAAAGATGAGCGTCGTTCCACGTTTAAACAATAACACATGGGGCTCCCCGCTCGCCCAATTGCCTCAGTCGGCATAACGCAGCCTATTGTGCGATGTGCAATTGCATGAGTCCCATTAAGTGTCTTGAGTCTGGCAGTCTCACTCACATGGCCAGAAGGTTTACCACAGTTACATATGCATTGGCACACAGCCTACTGTTCAAGGCTCAAACTCATTCTATACTCCTGCAACATTAAGTCGTTTTGCACAGCAATCCGCCAAATCTGCGCTGTAAGATTTTCTTATCTGATTTTCTTACGTCACCATCTTTTCGCTATATTGACTTGGACCCGACTTGAACGTGACCACAGCCGCTCGTGATGGTGATAGAAAAAGAGAGCAGCTTTGCGCCATAAGTGGGCTGAGGATTTGATGTGTCGAGGCTTATTACGAGAGGTCAGAAAATGAGCAGGTTCTCGCTAAACCCACGATTGAATCAATGCCCTCAAGAACACAGCAGTGCTCCACGTGCACGCGTGCCGACAGATCGCCACTCTAAAATTAATGGCTTGTAATGACAAGTCTTGAAGCTGCAGCAACCCTGCAGATAAAACCCTAACCTTTCCAATCAGAAGGTAATTAGCCGATCGCTCTCTTTTATTTATAAACTATGGCCACAGAGAAATCAGATGGTGTTTTTTTATTTTTATTTTTTATCACTGTTGCATGTTATTTTTGATAGATTATAAGCAAAGATAGCAGCTGTTGTGTCAAAGCTCCAGCTGTGGATTCCACCTTTTCTTGGTGACCTTCCGAGACGGAAGGTATTTTTCTGTTTACAATCTCAAAACATAGATTTTGCTCGATCCGGTGACTTTCCTCCTCTTTCTCTTGCTCACAAGGGCATTTGATCAGCAGCACATGGCTCAACCTCAAGCATCTACATGCAGAGCAGGAGCATAAACAACATATCAAGGGTCGAAGAGCAAAACCTCCTGTCTAAAAAATTCACTTTGCTGGAAGAACCAAAGAAATTTGTTTCAGAGCACTTTCTGCTAAAGATAGCAAATACATCATACACAGTTTTCGGACTATATTACTAACAATACCGACTCGGTCGTGGTGCATATGGGAGATTTTTAGTCACATTTGCTGGATCGTTTTGCAGAGGAGGAGCTTTTGGAATCGATATAGATCTGTTCGGGGAATGGTGTCAACATGTTAAATTCACTGCAGATGTTTTTTTGGTAGGTTTGAGTACTTTGTTTCTTCTTGTTCAATGACTGCCTTTTTTTAAAAGTTATCAGATTAATGTTTACTCATGTGATATAATCACTGCTTTAATTTACATCTAAAGATCATGTAGCACGGGAAAGCTCACTATGGACATAATGACAACATGATGGCGGAGCTGTAGGAAACTGAAGCTGGAACTGTACCGTGATTTTATACATTAATTAGCTGCGGAATCAAATTAAGCATGTGGAAACACGGCTCTCTCATGTAAATGCAGACAGGAAAATGGGCAGCTAGCCACACTGAGGCAAAGACAGAGAGCTTTTCCCGTACAGTTTCTGAACACTTAAGTAATTCTCAATCCTAGCATGCCTCACACTGCCACTGCCATGACAGATGCTCCAAAATCGAATATAGATTTCAGTGAGCAAGGCAGGCGTGCCTGATGAATCTCAATTTGCCACTGTCCATATTTCATACTCGCCCTGGATAGCTTAAGGGAGGTGGTGAAAGTGCTCCGGCCACACCTGCCAAACTGTCAGTTAGTGTCAGATGATGGCTGGTTCTTCATTAAAGCTCATATTTACCCCACACCAATATGTACTATACTTTTTTTTAAATCATAAAATGTATACCCGTGGGTGGGGTCACAGAAATAGATGTGATAACAACTATAATGATCTGGAGAGAGAGAAAAGAGACAATTTCTCAGGAGAAGAAGAGTGCAGAAATGCTATGCAGTAGCTCGGGGGTGGAACAAAAGTAGAGAGCTCCCCACAGAGTGGTTGAGGTGTTGTGGCTGCTGTGCACCTGAAAGGTTATTTATGGCACGGTTTGCTGTGCTGGTGTAGTAGCAGAGGATTGCATTGTGTTCTCGGTTAGTATTTCATTCTCTGTACATTTTGGATTGGAACGCTTCTGCTTTTAGATAATTAATTGTTTGCACTTCATTATGTGGAATGATGTGCACTGTTGATTCTTAAAGGCTCATTAATTCTAGTTAGAATTGACTGTGTGGCGTAAAATCATTAATAGCATGGGTTTATTTCCTTTGTTTTGTTAGTTCTACGTCAGTCCACCGACTGGAAGCACATTTACATGCACTTCTTGCACTAGGTCATTATGAGATAATGTCTAATTTTGCAGACCGACGTCATATCGGGGTTTTCTGTCAAAAATGCACGTATTAGCAATAGCATGAAGTACCTTTACTGCTACCTTTGTAAATGAACTAATATTATTGGGACCTCTTGTTTTGTACTAATCCTAACCCCAACATTGAATAGTGTTTAATATTTAACTGTCAATGATAGCAGTTTTTAGATTTTATCAGCGGAAAATATCAGTGTCGGTGTTGAGTGGTTTGGCTCCTTGACTAATCAGACTTCATTGTGGCAGAAAAGGAAGTGTGTCCCTATTCTTAAGTTCTAAACATAAAGAGAAGAGGTTACTTTCAGTAAATATATCTCAGAACTGTGGGCTAATATGGTAAAAATATTAAAACCAGGCCAAGAAAACTCTGCAGCCAGCAATATCTAAAGTGTCCCCTCTTCCTCTGCTTGTGGATCTCCCCCAAAATGGCAATAAAATGTTGAAGTCAGCATACTGACAGAAATAAGGTCTGATATCCTATAGGTGCTACTACAGCAGGAGCAGATTTTGGACAGCAAATTTAAAAGTCTTGCTTATTTTTTTAAAAACACATTCTGCAGTAAATTAACACTCTAATTTTTAATTTTACTGGCAGCAGACTCTGAATAGCCATTCCTTGTATTGCCCAACACACCTATGAACTAATGAGGGGGCTGGATATTATTCCACTGAGCCCCAGGAGAGCAGGAGACTCCTGCTGCCTCTGGCAAAGTTGGATTTGCACGCTACATGAATATGAAGAGCTGCACCCTGATGTTGTGAACTACTGAAACAGATAATTAAGGCAGGACCCTTTGTATATCGGTGAGCATGTGCAGATGGTTTGTCTACTACGCACTCCACCTGAGCCATTAGGTGACGCGCTCTGCTGATCAAATACATTTCCTACGTAGGGTGGTTGGGGTCAGCCTCAGAGATGGGGTGAGGCCTCAGATGCTCCTCCTGTGTATTGAGAGGAGCTGGTTGAAGCAGTAAGAGGTAGGAGGCCTCTTGGACACCTCCCTGGAGATGGGTCTCTGGTGTGTCCATCCAGGAGGAGCCGAACCACCCCACAAACCGCGCCATTTTGAAATAGTGTCCGAAATGTTAGTGAGCATCGCTGTACCCTATGTAGTGCACTCAATGTATCCCACAATGCACTGCGAAAAGTAGTCTACAAGCGAGCACCCTAACTCGGAAAATGTATCCCATCAGCCTTTACGGTATCACGTGATACCAACAGGATACATTTTTTTACGTAATTTCTACTGTGCGGTTTGATATATGAAATTTTTGGAAATAAGAATTTTTTTTCAGTAGGTGTCCAATATGATCATCTTAAAATATTACAACATAAATGTGTAAAATAAAAAAATCAATCAATCTTCACTGATCCCCCCTTCCCTCACTTAAAATTGTTCTTCGGAATCATCTGTTCCTCACCAGGCGACAGAATCTCAGTAAAATAATATTTACAAAGATGAAAAGTAGCTCTGGATCCATTTTTTGATGGAAAATTTCTTTATTAAGTGTTTTCACTACAGCGGAATATGACTTGAGAATGTGCCATCACGTCTTGGCTTGAAAATGTCAAGGGACCCTACTTATTTTAGGTAATAAGTCATTATTATTGTATTATTGACATTAATATTTTATTTTATTATATAAAGTTAATTATAGGGTAAAATATTGCATTTTCGTAAAATGACTGCTGAATGTATTTCTGATGGGTTAAAATAATTAAATAGACAACTGGCAACTTTTCCCAGCGACCGATTTGTAATTATTATGCGACACCATGACGTCACTTTCGAATACTAACTTTAAATTGACTCACTATGTAGTGAGTAGTGAATAGGGAACGAGTGCATGGTTTCGGGAACAGCCTAAATCTCTCAACTGACCTGGAAACTCCTTGGAGGAGCTTTCGGAAGCGGAGTGTCTGGGCCTCAGTGCTGACTCAGGAGGACAATAAACCACAGTGAATATTGGAGGGAAATGATCAATTAGCATTCCATAATTGAAGTAAGCAAAGCACGTGCATTTTTAGTGCTGATGATGATTAAAGAATGCAATGACTTATTTTGCATGGCGCACATGCACTGAGTAAAAGTGTAGGTTCGTTTTTCAATTTCAGGAACTGCTCCTGAAGTGTACTCTGGCCTTCTTTTGTTCCTTCCTCTTCGAACCTTTACGTGACTGAAGTTTTTGTTTTTCTGTAACCTTTTGAAAACAATTCTTGAAAGCGAACTGCATTATAGCAACGGGGGAGCGCAGGAGACAGGAGAGCTTCCCGTATAATTAGAGTAGACATGGTACATGTGTCCCTGTGTGTTGCTGCATCTCATTAAGCCGGCTATGCACCCCTGATCCAGCCGGAATGGAAGGATAGGGAGCATGTGGTGGCGAAGCTTCCTTTGACGCAAACGCAAACGACTTTTCTTCTTTCCGTGCGGAGGCTCTTTAATCTAAAGCTGGTCTAAATTAATCTATTTCTCGAGGGGCCCTCGAGGAGCCCACTACCAGAACCAACCCCAACGAGCAGGAAGCACACGCAAACGTAAATGGGGTTCAAACATTTCCTGCGTTTTTGTCTGAGAAACTTGAAAATGGGACACGCTGTGATTTATAGGAATTCCTGAAAGTCGTTTATTGTAACCCCATTACCACCGTCGTAATTGTAAACAAAATGAATATTTTGGCAGCCGGATCCCATCCCGGATGTTACAGGGTCCATCTTTAGGAGGAACCCAGAGTGTGCACAGCTCTGATGAGAACATTCACACACTGCACATAAAACCGTGGGGCTGAGAATTGAACCCCTGTGAGGCCTCAGCAATGCCCCCTACTGCACCTAATCACTGCACCGCCCTAAAAAAAGGGTTATTAGCCGTCAGTCTTCATATGTAAATGCTCTTTGGGAGTAATATGAAAGTGGTAGAGGGAGAGTGCGCTAATGATTCCTCAGAACGCTCTGGAGGGCCCCACTCTCACATTCAGTCCCTCCATATTTTCTTCAGTTTTTCATCCAATTCATCAGAGAGGACCAATTCGGAATTGGCATAGTAATGTGATTACCGTATTTTCTGGACTATATATCGCTCCGGAGTTTAAGTCGCACTAGCCAATAAATGCATAATAAAGAAGAAAAACAGATATATAAGTCGCACTGGACTATAAGTCGCATTTTGGGTGAAAATTTATTTGATAAAATCCAAGACCAAGAACATACATTTCATCTTGAAAGGCAATTAGCATGGATTAGCAATAGGGTTACGGTATGCTAACGTAACAAATTCAGCTACATGACCCACAACGAACTGAGCACGTGTCTGCTTTCTAAACGTAACATATTAACAGTTATTCAGATAACTATAGCATAAAGAACATCCGAGCAAGTTTACCAAACAATCAAGTCTAACTGACGAGGCACCGCTTCTTCTGCGCCGCTAAAGGAACTTGTTCCTCAGGTACACACACCGCCCTCTTGTGGTTGTCAGTGTGAAAATGACGAACATGTGAAATTCTGTAATAATGTATTTATTTAAGTTGCTCCGGAGTACAAGTCGCCCCCCCGACAAACTATGAAAAAAAGTGCGACTTATAGTCCGGAAAATACGGTAATTACTTTCTTGTCATCAGGCCTGCTGTGTTTTCCGCTGTAAAGAAGTCTAACTAAAGCAAGTGTTTACAGGCAGTCAAAGCCCAACAGTCAAGGGGAGCTTTTAAAATGATGCCCAGCTGTGCAAAGTAATTGGCCCTACTTTATTAGCCCAGCATTAGCAGTTGAAGGGAACAGTGTTGGAATCAGGAATCGGGCAGATGAGTAATTCGGACTTGCAGATCTCGGGGCTGCAGTGGCATCTGTCGGCGTGTCAGTGAGGTTTTTCATTATTGACCTGTGAAATCTGAGGCAGCAATCACATTTTACTGAGCTGAGTAATTAAACACAAATGCTGCAGACGATTAAGACGGTTTATGGTCACTAATGTACAGGGGAGTCCTAATGTACCGGTCGGTGTTCATCTAGATTCCAGGTGGCAAATGGTACACGAATGCATATTTACCACTAAGCTTGTAATAAACATGGGCATTAATAAGATACTTTCACATTAGCTCCGAGGTGTGTATCAGAGTTGGGTATGTAAAGTGTCTTTTTCATGCAGTAAAACATGCATTTACCAACTGTCTCTCCAGGCTGAAGGATGTCCCCATATTTGCATGTATTTTGTGGAGAAGGTGACTCTACCAAATATCATCATTTTCGTAGCGTCAAAGACATCGGGACAAAAGGGGACGATTATCCATTCAAAATCACCCCTTCGCAGCTAATCAATATTCTGTGGTCATTTTGAGGAACTGCGTTTAGAATTAACGAGGGGATCCAACAGATAAATGATCAAAAAACAGAACTGCCATTGTCCTTGAACCCTTAATGATGCGCTAATAGCGCACGGTGTCAAGAGTGATTTTAACAAGACTTCTTGAGTCAAACTTGGTTTTTAATCTCTCTGCCTTTGGACTTGGAGGAGATAACTGTCTCCCACAACTCTCTCTTCCTTCCTCTCTCTTGCTCTCTGTTGCATTACCAACTCGAGCACGCCTTCTACATAATCACAGTCCTCTCTGTTTCCTCCTGCACGTCTGATAAGGCGACTCATTAGAGTGAAGGGGTGGAATAAAAGTCAAAGATCAGCATGGCTTGACTGGATCTCCCTTTTACTGGCTCGGAATAAAATGGGCACCTACAGTGAAACAAAAGAATGTTTTCCAGTGCTTCTTTAAATAAAACACAGCATATTAAGATTGTGTGATATTCTTAAAAGCTCTTTTCTTATCGGCTGTTGATTGCTTTTAAGTCCACACCATTTTTAATGGCGGTCTTCTCAAGATGTTTCAAACTGATCTCTGCATATTGATTCTCACCGTCGCTTTAAAGCATACCCATAAATTCTGATTTCTGCTTCTTCTCCCTCCTCAGCCTCGACAATAAAGACTAAAGATAAGGACGAGGGCAGCGAAAGAAGAGAGACGAGAGCGCGCCATGGCTGAGCGGATGATTGCTCCTGAAAGTGGTAAGCAGCAGACATTTACAGTCTTTTAGCTGTTTCGTCCCACTGAGCTGGATGGTCATATTGGACAGTTTCATTACTTTTAGGTACGTTCCAGCACCTTTATATTAGAGACAAATGACAAATACCAAGTGAAAAAGCCAGATCTGGCTCTCACATGATTATATCTGGTGTCTGGTTTTCACTCCATTTTGACTGCAGCCTTTTTCTGTACTCATATTATAGTGAGTCCACACATCTAAAGACGTCTACAATTGTGCCCAAATACACCTAGCTAATCTGAGCTTTACACCTATGGAGTGCAACAATATCAATCGGGTTTTGACTGCGTGTCGTATAGTTACATGCGTGCATGTTTCTGTGCACGTCCACTGTGTTGTAGCAGGGAGGACAAGAGACTGTTTGATTCCAACGCATCCAAGCAGGCAGAAATATAGAACTACTAGCTTTCAAATGCATGATCATTCAACATTCCGTCTAATTAGCCAAATTTCTTCCTCACTTGCATTTCCAATTTGTATGTTTAAAGTCAGTGGAGAGCTGCTGAATATTTGAAGGAGGTTGCTTTTGATGTTGAGGACGGCCAATAAACCCAACGTGAGATTGTGGTTGAGCCTGTTAATGTTGCATTCATTTCTAGTGTATCTCCTGAAGTTGTCACGCTGAAAGCAAGCGTGTAACAAACACACCTTTATAATTGGGAGGAGTCGACACATGTTTATCATTACAGGACTCCATGTTCTCATTAGTGCCCCATTCAGAACACCCTGATCAAAGATTCCTTTGGCTCAACTTTGGAAACATGGTCCTCTGCATTCCACCGAATCATCAAAACACCAACACCTGCCCGGACACCTGAATACCTTTTTAATGAGCGATGAATGATGAGTAGCATCTTGGTGAAGCCCTTTTTTTTCGAAACACTGCCGATAATTCCAACAGAAAGTACAAAGCACAGCAACGTTTCTGTCTCTGCGGTTCTCTCGCCTGCTTTTGCACCCACTGGTGTCCAGACTGGGAGTTGTGGTGACTGATGATGGTGTCATACGAATGTGCATGTATGAAGACGTCTTTGGTCTGTGTTTAATCCACAAAATCGGATAATTCTACATGTAACTCCAATGATATCATTGATCATAGCTGGTGTGATCTAAAAACAAAGGAAAAAAGTTGTTTTTAAACGCTGCATTAAGATGTGCCCTTGCTATATTTATGTTTTGACCTACAATTCAGAGCAGCTCAGTTCTCCAATGACAACCACCGAAAATGGTGCAGAAAATATAGATAATGGCAAACATGGGGGGTCCTTTCCCATTTCCCCATGTTATAAATAACCAAATTAAAACTGTCATGAAGTCATTTGTGTTAGACAGTGAAGCATACGCGCTTCCCCTGCAGGCGTGTTTTTACGAGACATATAGTGTGTATCTATCACGGCCCATACATTTCCTGGGTTCGTCAAACAAAGCATTGGCGTGACAGGAAGTCAAACGTACTGCTGAGATCTCAGATGACTTCATTTGCCTGTAGCTGATCATGTGACGGTTTTGACAGATTGCATGTGGCGAGCACTCACTGACTGACTCACGGGCGTTTGTGTGCCTCAACTTGATGTGCGGTTGTACCCACCGATGGTTGTGCGACTGTGTTGAAGTCAGGAGGAGGCTGGAGAGGGTCGGCGTAATCTCCTGGCCCCACATGGGATGAACCAGTGGAGCATGGGATAGTGTTTAGCATCTAAACACGCCGCGGTGTTCTTCTAAAAGGAGCTTTATTGAGACAAAGTTTCACGAGTCTGTTTCCGCCATCATATGGGTAACGTCTGGATGCACCGGCTGATCATCCAGATGTTGGCGTTCCCACTAATGTCTTATTAAATGCGATTGCCTCGCCGCTGCACCATCTCTGGTCAATTAAAAAATGAGGGGAAACAAAACTCCCAACGGAGCATAATTGACTTATCAACCATTCTGCGAATGTTTCACCAGGTTGCATCACGGGGGCTGAATGTTTTTGTTGCAGGCATTGCAAATTAGTCTAAATCTGTCATTACACATTTTTAAATACTCACTGATTGGTCACGTTTCCTGTTTTTTTTTTTTTTTCCTTTGGTGTTAAAAGGTACCAAGTACTGTAAAATCATCTTTTTAGTTATAATTGTGTATTTACAGCTCACGCTGCCTTGCTTTGTGAGCTAGAGAACTCTCACCCTTTGGTCAATTTCCTGCCTTTGACGTCACTCGAGGTGTTAGCATCCGGCTGCTTTCCTTACAGTTACCATTATAGCAACTCCTGGTGTGTTTTCACGGTTACACTGCAGAGAACATGTCCAATATCCACTATTATGATTTAGCAAACAAGCTAAGAATTCCCACTTTTGTGCCGCTTTATTTCAAAAAAAGAGATTTGTCTGTGTGATGACAGCTTCGGCAGCATAATGTGATTTAATGGGTTTTTGTTTTGACTAAATCTGAGCACATGAAATCCAGAATGACGTTAAGCATACAATATCCTGTTAAAAAAAACAGGAAAAAAAAAACATTCATCTTGATTTAATTAACGCTTAAATAGAACGCAATTTTTCCGTGCATGTGCGTCATGCCCATGTCCCTCTTTCATTGTCTGGAAGCTGCTATGCATCATAATAGTTGTAATTATAAAAATTATTATTGTTGTAACACTGATTAACTCCGATCTGTGTCCGATTGTGTCATGGTGAGTCCTTGAAGTTTTGCCTCATTATGCATGGAAAGTCCTTGAAAATTCTGTCAGTGTAATGCTCACAAACTGCGCGAGAGCCCGGCGCTGCAGTCAGAGCACGTCGCACGCCTTGGAGGCTTCTCCTCAAAATTATTACCTGACACACTACATTTCCTGGGAAACCACACAAAATATGTGACAGAGCCTCTAATTATGTTTCAGGGAAAAAAATGCAAGTGTTTATCGAGAGGGATTAAAAATTCTGGTGGTGACATTTGTGGGGATTTTTTCCAAATTGTTTGCTGTTGTTTTCCCCTTTCAAACCAAAATGCCACCCTCTGTCGAACATCAGTGGATATGGTATTATTAGATCCGACTGCTCTCCTTCAAAGTTGAAAGGGGAAAAATAATCTCTCTGAAAACGGTGGGTTCTGACAGCATCCTGAGAAGTAATAGAAAGGCCACTGCTGCTGTTTCAAAGGGAGAACACAGCAAGAAGTCTGGTTTAAAGTAGGAAGCCTTCTCACCACAGGAAAGCAACAGGGATAAACCAGCAAGGATGTTCATTTTATTTCACAGTTGTGCAACTCTGCCTCTCATTCATTATGAATATTTGTAGCTATAAAAAACGTCTTCCTCTTGATTCATCTTCGGATTACTGTCAGCAGGTTTGTCCTTTACAATCATATAAAGTCTTCAATGTGGTCAGATAAATAAGATAATACATTAATTTGCATGAATGTTCATTGGAGTTGTGCTGAGGTGCTGCATTCAAAATGGGACTAAAAAAGGAACGTTCGATTTATCCACCCATGTCTCCAACACAGTGCACCACCCCTGGTGGTGTTTTTCCAACAATCAGACAGTTTTAGTTGAACAACACCATATTTCTGGTGTTGACTAAAAGATTTATTGACTGGACACTAGGGTGAACTCTAGTTTTTGTCTATTTTCAGTGTGTTCTATTTAAACCATAGCAGAAATGATCTCTTTTTCCTCTCTTTTGAAGTAGTGTTAAAATGTAACCTGAACTATAAAATAACATCAATTGAAGTCAGTGTAGTATTATTTTTGTGGTAGATTTAGCCTCTGTCTTGTGCTTTTATGGAGGTGTTTTTTGTATCTTGTGTTTCCCTCAGCTTTCCTTCCATTGTGATAATATACATGTGCTTCACCTGTGGCTTTAGATATGTGACCTTCCGCTCCACTTGCCGATGCTGGTCCGCTGATTCAGGGATGAAGTTAGCAATCACTCTTAAGTTCACCGCTCATCATCTCAGGATCCGATGTTCTGGAGTTTTGCAGCTCATTTGATCCGTGCACATACTCGTCTTATTGTTCGGTGTGTCAAACCTTCCATTATCCACTGACAGTGGCCTCAACAGGCTGTTAAAGGCTGATTAGGGAAATACTAGCAGTGACAAGAAGTTTTGACCTTGATTAAAGAGTAGTCAACCATTTTGTTGCTGTCTGGAACGATCGAGCAGAGACACGACCCGCTACGTGCTACGTAACTGTGACCGCCGCCACAGTCATCTCTGTGCCGCTGTGAGCCCTTTAATCCCGAAGAAGCGCATTCATATGACGTCTCACCTCCTTTGCCCTGTTATTGCCAGATGGGCTTTATTCAGATTTTTTTGCTTTTAGAAAAAGTCCCAATTTCACCAAAACAACAACAAAAAAAAGAAGGTTCATATATATAAAATTAAACTGAATTTGAGATTTTTGTACAATCATTAACACTAATGAGGAGATAACTTTGCCATCAGCGTACCTCAGGCTGCACCACTTACGCCTCTTGAACTGGTCAAGAAGAAAAACAGACTGGTTATGAGTGGGACGGGAGGATGAATGAACTGGTTATACGTGATCAAAGAAGACAAATTGGCTTATACTGGTTATGATGGAACGATCGGGGAGGTACATGGACAACTACTGGTGGATGGGGAGTTGAAGCTGACTGGCTGTAGCGGGACTCTAAGGTTCAGTGTAAACAAACGGCGCCACACCGTGGACACAAACAGGTGCGAGCTTCAGATTTATGCCGTCAAATCTTGTCCAGGCCGAATTAAAATGCCTTTGCACCAACATGGCTGATTTGCATATTTTCCCAACTACATGAAATCCCAATAATCAGCCCGTGTTATAAAACCATTGCAGCCTGGTATCGTTTCTAGCTCGTGAACATTTTGTCGCCGCCTGTCAGATTTGACTCAGACACACACGGTACACCCTTCGCCGTCGGGCTGAGACACATCATTTAGCATTTCAGCAACATTAAACCGTCTCGGACAGTTTTATATGTCTGAAGTAGACGTATCGTGACATCATATAGAAAGTGAGTAAGTGCCAGGAGGCCTGGAGCAGAGACCATGCTGCATGTATGTGTAAATTAGACATTGAGTAAATAATATACAGTGTAAATTAGACGTCGCATTGGGACTAAAGACAAGTTATACAGTAAAGAGTATGGTGTAAAGTATAATCAGCTCCTGTGATTACGGAATGATATGCATGGTGACGAAGGGCTGGTGTGAGGGAGAGGTCACTCACAAGCAACGTTTGAAGATGGCAGAAGTGCATGAAGAAGATGGAGAGCTGGTGTTTATCAGCTGCTCCGAAGGCTGTGTCCTTTCATAGCACCCACAATAATTACAAACTCTAATAACCTCCGTGGCGGAGGTAATCACAGCATGCTTTGTAGAAATCAAAGGCTATGCTCCCTGTGGCGTTCCTTCCCCTTTTATTTGTTTATTGTGTGTTTTTTTAAGCTTTTATTTGTTTGTTGCCTACTCAGGAAATGCTAATATAAATGAAGGATAAAGGGGAAGAATGCAGTGGTTTCATTGGCCAACGGTGAGCGGCTAGCAAAAACTCAATTTTAATGCTTAATTTATGTGTGCTCTATTATTAATGGATGCTGTGATCTGTGTGCATACTGGGCTTTATGTAAATCATGGTCCATGTAATGCAAATAAATCAGGGAATCGTGGGTATTCTAGGCTGTAAATGAGAGTATTGAGTGTAGATTTGGAAATACATCACAGTAGAACCTCTAAGTGACATATGAAGTCCCCTTTTCGACTCTCATTTTACATATGGCGCACATAACAGAGTCTGCTATGCATGCACAAACGTGATCTATTCATTCTCATGAGAATTATTCTAAATCCTGACACAACCAGTTCTCCTCAGAAACTCTTCTATATTGCTGTAAAAACAAATAGTCAGTTCTAAATGAGGACAACCATTTGACAACTATTCATGCTCAAGCTTCCAAACATCTGTTTCAAATTCTGGCCTATATTAGCACATATATGCTAATATAAGTTGCCCATGCCCCCATACCCTCCTAATCTCTCCTACTTCCTTTCTACATACATCTACATACGTCCCAAACAGCAGCGGATGAGGGTGTGGACTGAAGGAGAGTTGGTGGTCGGGGAGGCGGGGGGCAGTAACACCTATGTCACGTCAACAACGGCAACGAAGACCGTGTTTATGTTCCCTCCGCCTTAACCTGTAATGTGCACCGATGTGGCTCTAACCCCTCTGAATATTATGCTCTCAGCAGAGCCAACTGGGGGCTAAATCCACGCCTTAAAAAACAGCTTGGATCAGCAGGTGTGAGGATAGTCTGGATTCAAGAATGGGGGTTTGAAGTGAGAATGAAATATCGTATGGAACGTTCCATCACACAAAGCACTGAAGATAGAGATCGGTATAAGTGAGGGATCTGTCTATGTGCAGATACGGCTAATATCAGAGATCTCCACAAAGGGAAGCTGGTATTTCAGGCTGAATTTAAAAGAGTATAGTTCTGGTTAATTTGTGATAAAAGAATCAGGGATATTTGCCGTGGTAGAAGTGATAGAATGGCAGAAACGGTCTGTTTGTATAGGATATGGCTCTCCTCTGTTTAAACTGGATCGACCGCAGTTAAAACTGCCGGATGTTATAAATGCAAAAATACAGACCTATGAAATAGGTTTCCAGCTGAACACCTTTTTTCAGGCTGAAAATGCTCATAGGTAAGTGGCTAATGGAGCAACTACAAAGAAACAAACAATCTTTCGTCATGCAGGAAATTAAAGTGAGCAGAGCAAGGCCGCAAGTAGCGAGTTAACAGCACGTGGAACAAGGTCAATAAAGAGGCTGGCCATTTCCTGAGCAGGGTCACTGGACCATCAACTCTCAGTTTCACATATCCCTCGCCTCCGTGCAAGAATTAGACACACATGCACACACACACAAGGTTAGGGGAGGCACTTCAGGGCCTCTGCTTCACCAGATCTGTGTGGCATTCATTAGAGAGACCTGTTAGTCGTGCTACCAGAGAAGAGAGCGGTGTGCTGTCCAGCGGGAGGGGGGAGGTCACATTTGGAGATTCCCAGAATTGCTTAAAGTGTAGATATTGGCTGTCAGAGACCGGCTTTGACACGTGGTTCTATTTAGATTAAAGAAGATTTTTCTGTTTCAAACTATTTTAAAACAGGGACAAAGTGTAACCATCTGGTCCAAACATGAATACTGAAAAATATTCACACATATTCTACAAGGGGAATGACCTCTGACCTCTTACAGCAGAAGACGTGAGGCGTTTACACACACTGCGGTCCCTGTAAACATGTACTGCCACAGCTAGCCAGGCTAACTGAGGCGCTATCCATAAACAGTTTTAAAGCATCTTTGAAACAGGAGGAGGAAACTTTCTTCCCACCTCATAATTTACACCATTAATTCTTTCCTTTCCAGATAGACCTCCTTTTACGAGGAAATATATGAGGCGGCCGGCTCATAAGACCGGATTTTATGTGTTCGATTGGGAGTCAGAATGGTTTGGAGTGATGGGCTCGGTGAAGGAGTGGAGTTCATTTTAATGCCTGACTGAAGGTGAACCTGACCTCTCCTGTGGGCCGGAAAGATGGTAGAACTCTCAACAGTGAAGTATAAACACGGGCAGCGAGTCCAAAGGCTCCGAGGTGTCATTACCTGAAGGAGATCAGCTTGAAACTCTGCCAAGCCAAGGCCGGGATTGCACCGTTCCTGCATGTTTGTAAAGTTATTTACGGCACCAAAGAAATCAAAGCGCGCAGCCATCCTTAACTTTCCATTCCGTGGCTGCTTTATTTACAGATAGTGCACTTGCTCATGAGTCATTTCTCCTTTACAATCAGTCCAGACACACTTTATATTCCTCCAAATGTTTTCTTGTGTGTTTGAAATGTAATTACATTCATTTCAGTAATACATTGACACTCGTACCCTTTGATATAATACAAAACACGTAAAAAAAAAAAAAAAAGAGCCTCTTTGGGAGTGCATAGGAACAAATGTGGCATTTAGAATGTAGGCAATTATATGTGAATACAAAGTGTGCAGAGCTTCAGAGGAGTGTGAGGAAATTTGCCATTTGTCAGCTTGGATAAGGTCACCATGTAACTCAGAAGCAGCTCAATAATTGACTGGAGTTGAGGGGTTCTAGCTAGCAGTCAGTCAGACGGAGATGGTGCCTCTAATGATGTCCCATGCTTATAATTTAATTTGAAACACCGTATTATTATCACTTTCATCACCATAATTGAGACACTTATTGCGGCAAACAGCAGCAGAGGTGCCCACAAACTTTTGGTGGGAAAAAGATTGATGATGTCATGTGTCACATCGTTGATATTTATGTCGTCCTTGCTCATCAAATAACATCCAACATGAAATACTGACCGTGGACGGTCCCGCTTACAAATCAAAACTGAATGAATAGAATAAAATGTCCTTATTTCAAAGGCAATTATGCCCCGGAGTAACAAAGATTAATAATTCATCGGGAGTCCGAGAGCGTCGGCGCCAAATCCTCATTTCAGCCACAGCTTCAAGGTTGCATTTGTTTTACCAACCTGTCGCCCAGTGAAGGGGCTCATTGAGAGTCCTTGACAACCGTCTATCATTGGAAAACAATAGAAAACAACAACGACCAAATGTGCATCAGAACACAACGAGCGACCTTCCAGAGAGCGACGCCGAGCCTTCCTGTGGGTCTGCACTGCGTGTGGGGGAGGGGAAGGATAGGGCGAGGGGGACTTTTTTGGTGAGAGAACATTACTGCGAATGGACAGCACAGCTAATGCAAACAGTCAAGCGTTGCCTATATGTCACGTCAATGAGATGCCATCTAACCTTTTAGTGGAGGATGATATGCACAACCTGATGGACCATAATTAATGACACTGGAGCTAATATATTATTCTGGAGCATTTGCCCCTTCGATGCCAGGCTCGTCCAACACTTGTTTATTCCTGTTTTGTTCCATTCCCCTCGTTTTAATCTCCACTGTGTTTTCTTTAAATGATTGGAGCACAGGTTGCCTCCAAAGTCTTATTCCAACTGTCTGCAAAAAAGTGAGCCCTGAAACCTGGAGCTGCCTCCTTTCGTTAGTCTCCTGTGCCGCTCTCGCCTTGCCACGTGCACTGACACCAGCTGTCAAACACAGCTCCTGTTCAAGTCAACCCTCATCGCCCCCGCACCTCCGATAACAGGCTCGATTCATAAGAATGAGGGATCGGGATGAACGTTGTGGTGCCTGGCAGCTGAGCCTAATTTTAATTAGATGAAATTCCCCTGCAGATCTGGCCAGATGCCCCAGAGTTTGTGTGTGCCGTTCTCTCTTTTTTTTAAAGACTGCCAGGTTGGTGCTCCGGTCACTCCAGCTGTGTTTGGGCCAAGCTTCATGCACGTCTGGGTGCATGCAGTTACTTTTAAGTGTTCTGTTTTAGGTGACAGTAGGCAAGAGGAAAGACTGCATACTTTACAGGCCATGTTCTCAGAATATTAAGGCTTATTAAGGTGTAAGACAACAGCAATAGGCGCAAGATAAATTCATTTTTACAAACTATTTTTTCATCAATACTCAAAAATAGTTACATTGCTAAATTGGAAAAAAGTCATTGCTAGCCAAACGGCATACATTTTTCCCTAATAATCAACATCAGAATGATCTTAATGAAAAGAAAATCCCACAGAGGTTCTTTAATTATTCATGTAAACACCAGATAAGCATTTTTTTTGCAGTGCGCTTTTATGAAATCTGTATTTAATGCACATCATTTGGACGTTAATAAAAATGTTTCCCACGTTTCGACTCTAACCGGGCTGACCGGCTGGTGCACTCTGGAAAAATTAAGCAAAGTCTACACAAAGATGTGTTTCCACACACTCTTACTGTGATAAATGTTGTGACAGGTGTTCGGGAAATGTGAGCGCGACATAAAGTCGTTGAATGAAACAAGTGTGTCGTATTTATTTAAGCCGTCGCGCGACTGCTGCTGCAGCTATTCTTCCAATGCCATTCGTCACCTCTGAGACCCACGGCCTGTGTGGCTTTATAAAATGGGGGGGCTGTTCCGCGCCGCTGTGAAAGACAAATTCTGCCCGGAGAAAGAAATGGGGTATAAAACACATTTTATGTTCTGCTGCCGTACCAATTCTGCAGTGATTATTGGCTCTGAAATAGATTAAAGCACCGGGCACCACACATCCTGGGCTGTTTGGGGTCAGAATGGGCTCCGCGTCCACTGGACCCGTGTCTTCAGTGAGTCCGTCAGGAGTCTCTAATGTGAAGACACTATGGACTGTGGTGGCTTTGAGGGGATTAGGGAATTCTTTAAAGGAAAATATCCAACAGCTCTTGGCATTTTTCCCATCGTGCCGATGGAAGCATCCATTTGATAGATGAATGTGCACATCCTATACCGTGCACGTACAGGTACAGTACATCATGCCACCAATGCATCAGGCTAACTTATAAGGTTTCATCAGTACTGTAAGCTTGACCTCATCGATGGAGGCTGTAAGCTCTCGTCAAGATATTAAAGAAGTTTTTTTTTTCCCTTTTAACAAAGAGGACAAGATAATGAGTTCTGGGGCAGAGGCTTCTTTAGCACTGTCAAGTTAAATCCGTTCCTCTGGAAAAATGAATGCTTTTGGCAGCCCATCTCCGCGTGCTAACTGTGTTTCACACAAGAGAAAAATAAGTCAAAGGAAAATGAGAAAAGAAGCCCAACTTGACCTCATGCTGTGTCACTGCGACTGTCGGCGGTTGATCTTTGTGTTTTCTGGAGGATTGAATTCATTGTTTGGCGGATTATCAGACATCCACATGGAGCAGTCCTGGACGGAGCTGTGATATTTCTGTGGTGACAAAACACCCACAGATTAGCCGTCGCCGCAGATGAAAAAGGGGCTCAGACTCCAGCAAGCCACGAACACATATAAAAACGCCTTAGCTTTGTCTTTAGATAAAGATGACACTATATTTGCCGTTTCAGACAAGACATACTTTTGTCCTGATGATAATTCGTTTTTATATGCAGTCTTTTTGAGTTTAATAAGTCAAAGTTTATACTGTGCTGTCATGTGGGAGCCAGAAAAAAATCATCATTCCACGTATGTAAAGTACACCAATTGTGAAGCACCATACAGCATCCCGCTGACCCTAAAAGGATACACGTTATTATGTATTTACACTAGAATCAAAGGATTATACCATACCATCGTATATACAGCATATATCATAGGCTACATACCACTATATAGACAATATGTTTTCGGATAAATGCATGATATGTGCATTTAATTCCACATGCAATACACATTTGATATGTGTGTTTATAGGAGCGTGGATTCAGACGTGTGTGACATCAGTTTCATGTGGGCTAATGATCACTGTACACGTGTGAGCGTGCATGTTATGTGCAGATAATCTGATGGTAATTAAAATGTGACAATTAAACACGGACCCCCTGAGCCCCGAGGATGTATGTACTGTACAGGATGCCGTGGGATGGTGTTGGATATTAATGCCATTTGTGATTATTATCATCTATGTTCGTGAGCAGAACATAAAAGGATGCATGTGCACGTGGTGATAGAAGATTTTTGAAATGCAGCTCAAATTTAGCCAATAAATTTTAACGCAATGATGATGATGATGGATTTCATCGTTATGTTAAGCAGTGTTTTTTTTTGGATGTTTTACAATTAAAAAGTCTGAACTAATTCCACACGATGGAAACGTACGCAGCAGGAAACCCTATGAGAACAGACATTTTTCAAACGGCGTTACAGACAGCGAGAGAGTATTCCACAGGTTCTCCATGTGCCTCTGAAGGTGCAGGCGCGGGGCGCACGAGCAGAAGCGGTGAGGAAAAGACAGTCAATGCTGCTTGCTTTGAACCAAGACGCCTTCCTTTTGGAGAGAGCTTGTTAAAGCTGCAGAGGATGAGTCAGAGAGCTTCCTCCTTACAGGAGCCCCTGTTGCTCCGAGTCCAGTCTGGTTTCATCTTGTCAGTCTCGCTCAGGGCGAGCTTGGAGGGGAAAAGAAGCCTTCTCCTCTTTGTCCTCTCCGTTATGACCTGCAGCCTCCACGGCATTTCCCTCTGAAAGCTGTAACGGAGGGTTGAAGACACAAATAAATAAGTTTGACTCTGGCTGCAATGATCAGATGACAACAACAGCTTGGTCATGTGTTTGGCCCTGGGCCCCGGGGTTGGGTCCGCCAGACTGTTTAATCAACCCAATAATTACAGAGAACTGAGTGTACAGAAATGTTGTCAGGCGTATTTCTTTCCTCATCATCTAGTGATGAGCATTATCAGATTTGCTGCTTGACTTGATCCCAGTTCTCTGATTCACAAAAGAGGGTGAGAGACTCAAGAGGAGCGGGCCCCCCAGAATGTGTTCCACAACCGCCACTGGAATTAAAATCTGCAAATAAATTTTTAAATCAGGCCTGAGACGTTTGGCTTTTTTACAGGTATTAGAGGAAAAGCAAAATTCCTCCATTGTATAGTTATTAAAACACCACTTTGCTGCTTTTTCAGATATGCTCTTTACATTCATGACTAATTCTAAGCAGTGATGTTTTATAATGATAATTATGTCAATTTGGCCACTAATGATTATACAACAGGGCAGATTATATTGTTATTATTATTATTATTATTATTATTATTATTATTGTTATGTATTGAATCTGCTATTTGATGTACAGTGTTATATTATTAACCTACATTTGGTATATAAAAAAGAAAACCACAATGGTTGCTGAGTAGCTAATTATGCTAAAAATAAGAAAGTGCAAGATGCCGTCAATGGAGCCAATTATATAGTAGCCAGCTGACAGCTTTAATGTGGAGGCTTAAATCTCACAGGATTTTTGATGTTCTGATAAACTCAGTCAAATAAAAGGTGATAAAAATGATCAAGAGTAACAAAAAGCAGGAAACAAACTATAAAAGGAGTCAGAATTTTGGCAAATGCCTGCAATTTTTCTTACATTCATAAGTTCAACCTGCTTTGGAATCCAGACATCAATAGAAACATTGTGGCACCTCCAACTCTGCAATTTTCAACACAATTCAAAGTTGTGTTTTGTACATTTGCTGCTGTGAACGTCTGCTGTTCCTGCAACAGTCACGCTGGTTTTTAAGCCTGAGCCCAAGCAGGCTGACTGGTATAAAGCATATTTATCAGAGTTCCTCTCTGATCTAGCCCTCGTCAATTCCCACCAAAGAGCCACTTGTCCTGGGCCGTCAGTCTTGTCACGCAACAAATTGTTTCCCAGGGTGAACTATGGCTGATGGGAGATGAAGAGGAGGAAGGAAGTGACAAGAGTGTTGCCCTGAATTGTTATTGATTCATTCCTTTGAGCCTTTTTTTTCTACCTCAGGTTATAAGAGTTGGGGAGGAGCTGGTGCGGAGGCTCAGAAGAAGCCGCCATCGTCTCGCCTGTATTCAGAGCGTGTTGTCATTTTCCTCCAAATGTCCAGTTTGTTGGGGGGGGGGCTGCCAAGCTTTATCATATCCACTGTATCCATATTTATTCCTTTCCATGTTGGTCTTTTAAATCTGTCAAATGAGCTTTTCAAGATCCAGGCAGCATGTTCTGAGGTCGAGTCAGTCAACAGCAGCATTCAGCTCAATCCAAGAAACCTCAGGAATGAAAGTGGATCCAAAAGGGAGTCGATGAAACACCTATAACCCTTTGCCCTATTCATGCATCCGCATCACCACACATCTGAGAATATTGCCGCTAATGCAGCTCCAAGCTCTGTTAGATTTAATTCCTATGTCTTTGCAAACCCCCACTTATTTCTAATCTGGACTAGTGGTGCCCAGTGGACACGGGGAGAGCAGCAGCCCTGGAAAGGTCACCAGGCCATCACAGGGCACACACCATTAACTTGGATCCTCATACCCGTGGGGGATATGGGGTCAATTTGTATCTTTAGACTGTGGGAGGAAACCAGCAGAAAGATAAACAGGCTGAACTAATCTGCTGCAATACTCTTTTCAACAGTTAAAGTTTTAGATATTAAAGCTGCAAGAAGTGAATAAGGTAGAGGACGCACTTATGTCAGAACAATATGGGTGTAACTGAGTAGAACAGGGGCGTTCCAGTGATTGAGCGGTCGTGTTGACTGAGATCTGAACGTGTCTGTAATTCTACACGGCAGATTCTTTCCAGCATGCTGGGGAAAATTCTCCAGAATTCTTCCAAACTCTGTGTTCAACAATAGCTCTCAATGACTTCCAGTGATTCCTCCTAAATTGCTAGTAAGCCCACGTCTGCTACATGGGTAGCCATATTTTACCAAACAAAAGACTCCGTTTGCTCCGCTGAACAAATGAGGTCATGAACGACAGACACATCATCCTTCATTCGCTGCGTTGTTACCAGCCAAACCTACTGGAATTACCCTGTCTCACCCTCCATCTTGACTCTTTGCCCCTCATCCATCCCTCTTTTGTACCTTTGCTGCATCTATAATATTTAAGGAGTCACAAATATTTCATGGCCATGCCAGTGGAAGATTTTCATCAACTTGAGACGGTTCCATCATCTCGAGCTCATTTGCATGACTTAAACCAGACAAGCACAATGCATTATGCAGCACAGGCAATGCAGTCTGCATAATTCTAGTATTTGAGTACATATCTGAGTATCTTCCAATGGACTGGAGTCAGTTTCTGGCAATGAGCTCCCTCACACACATCAAAAGCCATTCCAGGATGAATATGAATGTCTGCTGTGAGGGAAGCTCTTGGAGTTAATGATTTTGTATCATAATAGTTTTGGAAGTTGACTGCATGGAAACGTTCTTCTGATTACTCACAGAGCCACAGCTGCTGATGAGAATGAAACAGACCAATACACTGAGCCGTGTGGCCAGCTGGTGTCCTAAATGCTGCTTCCTGCTTGCTCAAAGTCCTCTTCTTTAAAGTTTGGATGTACTCTGTGCTTGTGCAGGCGCATGAGCCAGTCGGCCTTCAACGGCAAGAACTTTGTTTTACTCGAAACCTTTTCTAGCCAGAACAATTTACATTTATTTAGAACTTACTTAAGCAAGTGAGACAAGTGAGGTTAACACAAAATAGCGCATGCAAAACAGCTCAGCACGCCAACAGCTGGCTGCCCAAAGCTCTCGTTTACTCACATTAGCTTGGTTTAAACATTTATGTACAAAATGAGTCCATTAGTCCAAACGCACTGCATTAGCATCAGTTTTCCCGCTCTTCCCCCTGTCAGCATGCACGATATAAAACCTTTGTAAGCCTTATTTTGCTACTACAAAAAAGTTATGACAAAGCAGTTGTGACCACAAAATTATATCAATATCAAACTAAAATGTATAATTATTAGAAATGCAGGTTTTTTTTAGTAAATTATTGGGAAAAATGTTTTATGTTTCTTTTATGTACTAATAAACAAGTAGATACTGTATACTCATAAGACCATAAGATAATATATAGTTGTTTTTTTTTTAATATACACATACTGTATATAGATAAATAGCGCAGCTTCATGTCTGGGACATTTGCCCAATGGTCACCTAAGTTTGAAAATTTGCGTGAGCTGACAGGCATTAAAGAGTGGTGGTGGGGGGGGGGATGCTGCAGAGGAGCTGAGGTGTTGCTCAGCTGCAGCGTGTGGATCTGATGGAGGGAGCAGAGTCCAGGAGTGGAACTCTGCCATCCCGCATTAGATTCTACTCTATCAACCTGCAGAAGAAGAACTCACAGTTTGCTCAGTTTGTGGTTGTTAATGAACATGTTTGTGAGTGAAAAAAGGCTAAATGAGATTTCTGAGTATAAAGTGTAGACGGTCTGAGCAGAAAGTCTCCTGTTGGTGCTTGATGATGATCGGTCCGATGAAGCGCTTCAAACAGATGATAAAGACCTCGTAGGTACATAATAGTGTGCGTCGCAGCAAGCTATTAGTCTAATTTATATTCCTGATTTTATAAATTTAATGAAACAGGAGCAACAAAAGTTTAATAACAATATTTTCAATTATTCATGCTGATGGAATATTGCAATGCATAATATTGTTCTCTCAATTGGGAAAATGTTCAAATTTAATCGTGGAAAAAGCAGAAGCCATTTGGTATAATCAAGTGTTTGTCAGAGGATCGACTTCTATTTTTCTGCCCTAATGTTTTAAGTGGTCTCACCTGGTTATCCATGATGGGATGGTTCTACATTTCATATTTGTAGTTTGTTTGTGTGTGTGTGTGTGTGCGCGCGCGCGTGTGTGCAACAAAGGCAAGGTTATAAAACTCTTCTGGCTAATGTTTTCTATTTTAATACTGTATTTTTTCTTTGCATAAATGTATAATTTTTCCACAAATAATGATTATTTATATTTCTCCTTCATCTAAGAACAAAATAGCATCCACACTCAACATCTGGCATTTTCTCTATTAGATCCACAATCTATTTCCTTTCAAATAAATAAATGCAATATTTACCCCTTCTGTTGCAGTGATGCTCAGCATACAGGGGTATGCAGGAAAAAAAAGGTCACACAAGCGTGACTGCACATCCAGAGTGACAATAAACATGGTAAACGATACAGGTACATTTCAGACACTTTGGACGATGCAACCAGGAGCTTAAAATATGGCAAATAACGCCCTTTAAAATGCATAGGTGTACGTTTCACATAACATCAACCCATGAAATCACATGTAGCCCCTTTTAGGGCAAAAACGCAGAGCAGGCATCAAGCAAAGCCTCCCTGAATACATACAGCATTTACCCTGCACGCATCCTTTATAGTTCCCGGTGCTTCACATTTTTCGGTCCATGACTCTTTCCCAAGCGCAAAATTCCGTTAACATACTTTAAATGTGTGAAATGAAATGTGGCTCCACCATTCAGCGACATCACTGCAGCCTAACTGTTCTGAAAGCCCAGATTCTGCCGCCCGTCGCTGGCTCCACTCTCACTCTTCTGGTTAATTGTGACGTCTGTCTCTCTGAAGGCATGAGGAGAAGAAACGGGACTCCTTTTGCCCACCTTCCCTTGGGCCGCGACACGCTCCCCTGCCAATCAAGAACCTGAGATTGAATTAGTGCTGGGTCTAGTAGCCCCTGCTTCCGTTAAACGACGGACAGATCCTGAGTGGAGATCAGGCGAGTGTGAAGTTCACCCTTCTTTAGAACTCCTCACATGCATCCCTTTCTCCCAAGCTCTCAAAGGCACCTCAGACGAAGAAAGCTCTCGCCTGTCAGACCCTGAAACGTCCAGCCTGAGCAGAATGCAAACTAAGCGGACGCTCATCTCTGCCTTTCCCAACTGTCTAGGAAAAGAAAAAAAAAAAAAAACAGGGGCGTTACATTTTAGCCAGAGAAACCATTCTCGTGCAATTTTTGAAGGTGAATTTAAAGTTAGGGTACATTTGTAGGAGAATAATGAACACAGCAAGTTCCACATTGGTCCGTGGTGGATTCGTTGTTCTTTTGATTACTGCGGTTAAGATCCGAACTGAACGGGGAGAGCAACACGCTCCAAAGCATGACGACGAGGACTTAGCAAAATTTCAAATCCAGCCGGTCCAATGTCATGCAGCAGTGCCTGTGGTGGAGATAGCACGCTGCGAGGGCCCGGGAAAAATGCTTCAGAGAGCAAACCAACAAAACACCCGCTGTCATGATAAACTATTTAGGCAGCGTGACTTCAATAATCCAGAATGTTTTCCCATCTAGTGCCGTACTTCAAAATGAAAATGGATGCTTGTCTTAAATCTCCGAGGTTCAGCAGCGATGCGAAAAAAGAAAACCAGCTTGGAAAACACTGTGTCACCCAAACTGAGAGGCCTTGTGTAAGCTGATTGCTGAAGAGAGATGCTCTATTTGACTTTTAACTAATGCCTTTCAGGGCAGAATCTTAAACCTGCAAAACATATAATGGAGAAAATGTACGGTCCTCAAATAAAAAAAAATCGAGGTTAGAATTTTAGAAACTATTTGCATAAGAATAATTGTGGTTGTTATTTAGATGTAACTGGATGCCAGCAGTGTTTGAAATAGAAGACATAGATATTCAAGAACTCCCCATTGTCATTATATTTTATTCTTATCTGTTTCTAAGGTGAATTATGGGAGACAGAAAGTGGGTTCAAAAGCTGCTGTTTAATGATGCAATTTCTTTCTACTGATAGATGCTGGATATAATTCCCGATTAGGAAGGTGTCGTTAACCCTTAAACCATCTGAAGCTTCATGTTGTTTCAGGCCAATTACAGCAGGACACCTTTTAACTGCAATCATTAATCTGATTAATGATACTCGGGTAAAGTCCAGTCAAACGTGTCAGTATGGGTCTCATACTAAACCACACTCAGTTTATTCATTAGTGAGATCCGGTCCTGGATTTCTTTTGAGATAAACATGCTGCTGTTGTTGAAAATTAGCTAATGAGAGATAAATCCAACAGAATTCTAATCACTTTGCTAATGATAACCCGGACAGCTGTACTGGCCGTGTTATCATTTGCCATACAGAACGGGTATGTGAAAATCACATTTTACGCCATCAGTTGTGGGTAATGGGATACTGGCCCCAATCCCATTATTGGTATAGTTATTATCCACCACTGTTGTGGCTTTAAAGGAGAAAACATAAGATTTGTTTTTATTCCACACAAAAATAAGAGCAATTTGGAAGTTGTAAATGATTTCCTCTCTTTGTCATACAAAATAAGCAGCAACACTCCAACTGTGTGCTGCTCCGAATGGGCCGGGAGGCTTTTGTAGCAACCTAACCATGAAACACGGGGCTTAAGCAGAGATAGTAAGAGGCTCCCATGTTGACCTTCAATCGTTTCACAACACTGCGGTGCTTTGAATGTGTCATGTGAGATCAGCACAAATGCAACCTGCAGTAGCTCCTGGAAGGATGAGCAGCGATGTGCTCAGAGGAGGCTGATGAGCTGCTAAATTAATCCATTTCCAAACATAATTCGAGGGACTTGTACTCAGCTCGGATGTAATATGAGCGGGAGGAAAGATGGCACGATTATAGGCAACGGCTTGCAAAGCTTGAGAATGCCCATATTTGAAAACAAACCGTGAAGTATAAATTTGTGCAAATATGCTCCAAGTGCCTATTTTATTGCAATACAAACCAATCTTTTCAATTGAGCAATGCTGATAAAAGTAACCATATTCTTAATGACTTAATGCTAAAACAATAAGTGTCCATGGGGGGACTATGGGGTCATTCGGGGATGAACAAAAACAGTTTCTTTTCCCAGGATAGGTGTGTATTTTTTATGTAAGCAATGTTGCAGCCTTATCCTTCAACAATCACTCTTCTTGGAGTGCTGGACGCACTTGAGTGATGGTAGCGCAAAAGTAGTGACACTCAGCCATCACGCAATGAGAGCATCAAATGATTGCCTCCGAGACGTTGCTATATCTTCAAATGTCTTTGAGAATATCTCCGATCCTGCCTGCTTTCTCGCCACTCGCCAACAGCCGGAGAGTTTCCTTTTTGAATTACTTTATCAGCTTGTGGTTCGGTACGGTGCACAGTCTTGTGAAATGGCGCTTTGGTCCAGCAGGTTGCCCCAGTGTGGAAATTCCATTACCTCTCTTGGAGATCCTAGCCTGAGATTTACAGTTCCAAGACAACGGCGAAGACCCCACAACAGCGATTCAACGTCAACAGTTACTTAAACTGTCAAATAAATGCTGTTGATTCTCTTCACCCCAAGATACTGTGACTACCCAATGTTTTTTGGGGAATAATTCGGGGAATTTGCCCTTCATTTTGATATCCTTTAATCCGACCAAGGTGTCCCCCTGTCCTACATACCCCACACAAGATGATTAATCCCCCACAAAAATTGTTTTTTCCCCCGCATTCTATCATTTGAGCAATGGAACACTGGCTAGCTACAGAAGGAGCTAATATCCTTGAGAGCACTTTAGAGGGTGGGGAGTCAAAGGACTCAAAGTGGAAGCTTATTAGTATTTCATTAACATGCCTTTTCCCTCGTTCTCCAGTGTTCCCACAGTAATTAACTGTTGGGTTCTGGCTCGATCCACTGGAGGTTTGACTGGTGGGTCAGTTCTTTGCTGGATCGCTGTGAATCACCTTGAATCATGGGTGGTACAGTTTATGTCAGGGGATCGGGAAATTTCCCGGCCGAAAATTACATCGTAACAAGATTATCGTTATCGTTAACTTGACTTGCCAGTTTTTGGAAAGCTGTGGCTACTTTGGTTCTGAGCGGGAATGTTTCCCAAACTGTCAAAGAGGGAAAAATCACTTGATGTCAATATTATCGTTTCCCTCTCAGTGGAATAATGATTACCATGTTGCAGTTCTGTGTAGCCCTGCTGTTTTATTGCCTTTGTAATAGAAAAGTCCCATAAAGTCCAGCGCCATTACCGTCAAAGGGGAACGCATGTGCGTCGAATGTAAATAGAAGTGTTTACTCCACGGGAGGGAAACCATGCGTTCACAAAGATCATAAAGGGAACTTGCATCTGTCTGATGTGGATTCAGAGAAATAATTTGCTTTGGATGCAAAATAAGTGCAAATATCAAAGGGCGTTGTAAGGTGAATTGGATAGATAAGACGCCATGTAGCATCAAGGGGCTGTTGACTTTTACATCAACTCTTTTTTTCTTGCTACCCGAGTTTTTATTCGCTGGGGCGCATGGCTGGTAATCCGCATTAAGATCCCAGCTTTGCATGCAAATATTGTTAATCATATGTACATAAAGTATCTGTAATAATGTTTTTTTCTGATGTAGTGATTTCTGTGAGTGACTGCGATCCCACGTAGCGCTTATCACTTATAGGCCAACGAAGGAATTAGGGTTTTGTTTGCGACCTTTTTCTTTGCCACCCGATTCGAAGCTCTCAGACAAGAAAACACAATCAGGCCAAGAATAACTGATCAAGCCTAGAAGAAAAAGTATCAGTGTGGCGGCTCATACACGGTTCAGCAGTCCTGCAACCTGCACACACACACACACACACTTTCTCTCTAGCTTTGCCCAATGTCTCCATCGCCTCTTTTCACACTTCATCGAAAAAGTGCCTGCTAAATGATATATGGTAGAGCACAGGTATGCGGATGTCATTTTTCACCTTGTCCCGTACTTTTCTCTATCCACATCAGTTGCTGGTTGCCTGGCTGCACTTACAGGCCCTGGTATCCCATCACACTGTAAAATGTGGTCCCCAGCATCTATATTTTTTAATGGTAGAGAGTAAATCCACATGATGTACACACTCTGTTCTTCCCCTCAGCTTCTGTGGAGACAGCGCCGCTGAAATGTCACAGCACCACTGCAAATAACCAAAAAAATCATTAGCTTACTTCTTTCCAGGGCTTCAACATTAACTTTAGTTATGGTGTTCAAAAAGAAACTGTAGGCGTTTATGCATCAAACTTCAAATGGATTCAGGGCGTCATGAATATATCAAAAGACACAAACTGTCAAAGTGAATATTTCTCTTTTTTGTATACATGCATTTTTGGTCGTGCCAACATTGTGAAATATTACAGTGAGTTAAAATCATTGTTGAAATTTAAAACAATTATGTGCCTAGAGTATTTACCAGAGGTTGTTGATATGGATTCTCTTAATCCTGCTGCCCGGAACTAAAATTACAGCAAAAAAAGAACAAACTAAATTTGCTCATCGAGAAACCTTATATTGACAACCTTTTCAACCTAAAGAAAATGACCATAATTTTAACCACAGAAGAAAAATGACTCATATAACCTTGAGTTAATAAAGTTGCTTTTCCCTCATCAAATCTTGACCCATTACAGCAAACAAAAATATATTTTCGGTTCAGAAAAGACTCGTGTAAGTCCACAATTATAGACACAGTAGTGTTTGGATAATTGCATACCGGATGAAATTAGCCATCCTAAATGTGTGGATAGTGTATAACGTACACAAATCTTCCAGGATCACAAATGTGGGTAATATCTGAATATATTAACATATATTTCTAGACAGCTTTACCCTGAAGAGTGACAGGTAGTGCCCGTGTAGATGCAAAGTGGTGTTTGCATTACCTGGCAGCTGTGAGAATCAATGTACTGGGAGTTTGCTCCATACAGCCAAAACAAGTCGTTGAAGAAGCAGGAGGATCTGTCTCTGTTCTGCTGCAGGGATAGGCTGCTTGTGCACAGCTGATTGACAGCTGGGGGGCGAGGGGTCCCCTACAGCATATATGTAGCCTGGGGGGATTTCCTGCAATTCCTGTCTTTGACGAGTCATTTCAACTCGGGGGTAGAACATCCCACTCTGCAGGGGCTGTAAACAGAAACTAGCAGTGCACCTTGAAACCAGGTCCGAGCCCACGCCTGGTTACACCTGGATGAAAAAACTCAACCATAAAGATGTGTTTTTTCCCAAGAACAGCGAGCACACTGTCGATGTGAGGTATCTGTTTTATTTTTAACATAGAGGAATTAATACTTAGAATTGCATTGAGTGGGTTTCATAGTCTTGGTAGGCTGCCATCCATTAAACACCTGTTCAAGTTAACATGGAAAATCGAACGCGGGAACGTCATCTCCTCATGCCTCGTCACGTTAGGAGTCGGATGTGAAAAGCCGCCAGCTCTTGTAAGGCTAGTAAGGACTTTGAGGAGGGGATTTCTCTCTTGTAACTTGCAGCTGAAGTGTAGTTTCAGTGGGATTCGGAGTAGCCCAGCACAGAGGTCATTAGGAGGCTACAGCATGTTTCATTGTGTTCCAGAGAGAGAGGGATGTTTCCCTTGTTCTTATGTTGTTTGGTAAGCCAATGTTTCACTCTGGATTTTCAAGGATACAGAACTAAGCTCATGCTTTTTTTTAACATTTGATTCTCATACATAGAGCAACACAATTAGACAAGCAAAAGCACACAGGTTTAGTTTTACATGTACATCACGAAAATGCTTCATTATACGATGTCTCAGCATTAATAAAATGTAAACAAAGAGTGAGTGTAAGCTTCAAATAAGATTGGAACTTTGCCTTGTCGCTCTTTTTAGACCAAGGGAACTGCTGGAAGGGCTTATTGGCTACACCTCACTTTCTGTGGGTTGATCTGCAGCAATGGCTCTGCCAGGCATGCCTAATCTCAGAGGCTGACCCATAGCGCCCCCGGCTAGAGCAAAGTCGGTGCCCAAGCCACAGCTTTCCCACAGTCCCTACCATCCCAGCCCCGACAGTCAAAGGCCCAAATCCTTTAAATGTCAGCCTGACTTTGAGAGACACTGCAGCTCAGAAGAAAAGCAGGCATTTGCTGGAGCTATCATTCTCTCGGGGGAAACCGATGTCCCACTTTCTTCAAGGGGTGGGGGAGTGTCTTTGCATCACCCCAGGTGTCACTTGGAGGCTGCAGCTGCAGGTATAGGGACATTCATGGTCCCAAATGGCTCTGTAAATGTGGAGAAGCAGCGTCCATCTTCCTCCCTCGCGTCTCATGCATCACACTTAAGATGTGATAGAGGCTACAGGTTGGGTCCAAAGGGAGTTTGGTCTGCATTTCAAGGTGGTGGCTGACAGCTGGCAGCGTTGCTCTTACAACAGCGGTGCACAGTGTCCATGTGATAATGCTGAACAGGAGGAATAAATTAGCTTTTCATTAAGAATTTCCCTTTGGTTATAACATGCTTTTATTCTTATTCTGCACAGTAGACACCTTTACCTTTATCATCTACATAAATATCTTACAAACATTTTCCCTTTTTTTCTACTGGTTTGGGTAAATGAGTTTAATTGAATGCAATTGTGCCATGAGGGGAGGAAAGAGCTGGCTCCCTGAAACTAATTTATTCACCTGGTGAAGTATGTGATATATGGTATGAGTCATAAACAGTCATGTGCAAATTAGGAAAAGCGGAGGGGAAAAATAATGAAATCCTACTATAGAGGTTAAGAAAGAGTAAAAAAAACTAATTAATGATCTGCTCACAGACAGAGAAAAGAAAACATTAAGCTTTAAACCGATCCCTTTATTTTATATCAGCACATTTGCACATGACAAAGATACATCACACACTCTATTTTATTTTTTTCTCAATTGCTTTTATACTCTTTTATACTGTCGGCCTATATATTATGTGCATTAGGCTAGTGTGCTTCCTGAAACTTTGTTTCACTCTTGTTTGCTAATTTCTTGCTTTTTTTTTCTCCAGCAGTCTCTTTGCCACTTGTATTTCCTCCCACACTTGCTCTATGATATGTCACGGTGTCAGCTGTAGTATAAAATGTGGTAAAAAGACTAAATGCTAGAAAATTGTTGCTTTGATAGAGGACAAGCTGGAAAGGAGATATTGTGGGTTCCTTTCAGATTATATATATATATATATACAGTATATCACACATATACAGTATATAGGACTCTTGTAGGGCAGCTGTGTACAATTCATCTTGAAAAACGCCTGTGATTTTCAGAAAACTGCAGCTGCCTTAGTGATTTTTTTTTTTTTTTAGCTTCTAGGTAAAATGCTCATTTAAAGCGTCTTTCTCCTCGCTGCCTTCTTCTGACACACCACTCGGCTGTGATTGATCACCTTACAAAAGCCAAACCAACACGGAGAACTTTTTTCACTCATTATCGAGAAAAATTCACTCAAAGTCTCACAAGCACAACACTGAGTTAACAGGAATTCTGTCCTCTTCTCTGAGTTCATTGCATTAAAGTCTGATTCTTTTCTTTGTTTTATCAGCAGTGATAGTGTCCCTGTGCTGTGAAGCAGATGGGGCTGGAGGTCGGATGTGTGGATCAAACAGCTGAAATAAGGGAGTCTGACTGCATGAGGCACACAGTCTGAGAGTTATCAACTTAACATTTGAATTATGTGAATTGTGTGTCTTATGAACATAATTTGTCCCATCTGGCCTATATAATATCATTACAGTTTCAATTAAACTATAAAATATAATTTTGGATTCTCTCACTCCACCAGGAACTTATAGACTTAAAAGAAAGATCTATTTTTCCAATATTTTGGAAGTGATCAGAAGCAGTAAAGAATTTATTAGCCCAGTTGTTCCTTTTCCTGCTTTGTTTCTCTCTCCTCTTTTTCTCTCCTCTCTCTCTTTGATTGTTTCACCTTCTCCCTCATCTCAGAAAAAAATAGTCTGAAGTAGGTTAGCGCTCAGCGCTTTCAAAAGGGAGGAAATTGAAATGTGAAATAAGGAGTAGCTTGGGAGAAGATGGAGGAGCTACAACCGGGATAAAAATATCTGCTTGGACACAGGGGAGTTCCACCACCAGCCAATCATGGAGGCATGTTGCCATCTTTTACTCCCTATTCCAATCTTACTTTAGTGTCAACATCAGTCTCATAAACACTATATTTTTCCCCTTTTCTTTTCCCATGTTGCAAACACTTCTTGTCTAAAATTGCTATACAGGCTATATGGTTATTTTCAGTATAAAGATTCAATACACTACAGAACAAAATGTGCATCCTCACATTCGTGCACACTCCTCTTATAAGAAATTACTTCAGGGACCTTGTGCGACCAACATGAATTCAAGCGGCAGCGTCGGTGGCTGAGGTCTGCACAATCTACTGCAACACACTTGAGATAAACCATAACCCCCCTTGATCTTAGCAGCTCCTTTGTAGCAACCTTTCCTTATGACGCATCATCTGCGTTTGTCGTCCTTTGTCAATTTAAGCCAGTTGCTCTTCATTTTCTTGCCCGCGCCTATCGATCATCTGAATTTGATTATGTGGCCTGAATAGGCACCGCTCTCCAGTCGGATCAAAATACCGAGCACTCTCAGGAACATCTCGGTGTTTGAAAGACACATGCTGAGATTTGCTGACAATGATGTTAACACTCTTGCTGTGAAACAGATAGCTTGTTGTTTCATGAGAAAGTGGGAAGACGTGGAAGTGACAGACACAGTCCCAGCGCAATAACACGTAACATTCGGCACTTCAGACACTGATCAGTATGCATTTTAGAGATTGTCGTTTGACTGAAAATTCTAAAGAATGCCGGCTGTCTCAGCTGTAACGTGTTCTCCCTCTACTCTTGTGCAAATGGAGCATTTCTCTGCAGTCAAGACCTTGCTGAAGGAAAAACTGACATATTTGTAACATCTTTTAATGTTTGAATGTGAACCACATGAATAGAAAATTGCACAATTTTAAACCTCACATGCAATAAATGCTTTAAGTCAACATCTTCTGTCCAGGGAAATCTGTATCTTCTATGTACAGAGAGGACCTGTAATCAGGTGATTGTATTGGGAATGAATATGAAAACCTCCTGGCTCTTAAAGATACATATTTGGAATTGAAAGATTTTTCTTGCTTAACACAGATTCACAACATCTGTGGAATCTTAATCCTATAACACATGCAGCAGCATCTGGTGACTTTATCTCTGTGGATGCTTATCCACCGTAGCTTGTGGACTGAGGATATTTACAGTCATGTGTGCAGTGTATGCACAAGCTATATACAAGGTTGTTTTGGGTTGAAACATGTCAGACAGAGTTAGCGTTGGGTAATTTGTTGAGGCACGTAAGTCAGATGAAGTTGGGGTATCGTTGGGGTGAGATACAAGTGTGTGAATCTGAGATTATGTCATTGGGTTTGTCAGTTGTGATGAATTAATATAATGTATTTACTGACCACAGGTTATCTGAAGCATGAGGAATATTGTTTGGATTGTATAGTCTTAGTGTCCTCCTTCTCCTACGGTCCAGAGTTTGTAGGCAGCATGGCCAGGCCTTGGCTGATTGGGCTTGAAATCCTCTCTACCCGCAGTTGTATCTGCCACTTAATGCGTCCTGGCATGATTGGATGATAAACATTCACACTGACACGACAGGTGCAGCCACAGCTGCAGTGATGCTACACAAACAGGCGGCTGGTTAAGGCCCAGCACAAGACAGTGTTGGCTGCAGGCCTGCATGAAAAACCCATCACCTGCGATATAGAGAGGCAGCACAGCTGCTCATACTGTAACGCCACAGTATTCAAGTCTCACATATGGGCAGTATGGACTGACCTTTAGATGTAAAATAACTATAGGAGGCAGTTAAGTTTTGGTCCGAATGTGTTCGTTTTGTTGGCGGATGACTTCCTTGTGCAGGCACAATCATTGCAATGAATGCCCAGGCAATCAAACACGGCAAGTATGGCTGTGCTTTCAGACACTATTTATGTTCTATACGCATCTATAGGTACTTCACATCCTCTGAAATACCCATAGAATCCCAAATCCAGGTAACCCCGGATTATTTGCATACATTTTTGCAGGTAAGGCAAAACAAAGTCTCAACGTTCCATCAATGTCATCACTGCTCACACGAAGACGTGCATGATTATTACCATTACTTACACGATACAAGACCTTTTACTACATGTTAGGCAGACATACAAGACTCTACCGCCTCTCTCCGGCAATCTATTCTTACCTAATTATTAGTGCTAGGGCGGCTCGAGACCTCCCGTAATTTGCCATGATGCAGTGTGCAATTAATCAAGGCCTTTTCCAACTGACAGCTTTAATGGAGGTGCTCAGCTTCTCTGTGATTGTCTTCTTGCTGCTTGTTCCTTTGGTGTGTATCCTCAAAACCCAGACAAGCATAGCCTTCAACTGAGGCTACACACAGGATACTTCCCCAGCACTAAATGAGAGCATTCAACGTTGCTCACACACACAAACACACACACATGCCTCTAACTTGTAGCCTTTGATTCTTCACGATTCATAACTGACACTCGCGATGCCACACTGCTCCCAGTTCTAGCAAATTGCTTGTGTTTGGCTTCTTTTATTATTTAAAGGGAAGAATGACACTTTCAAGTTTCCATAAATGTAAGAAGTGAATGACACGCAGACAAAGAAATGCACGAATGCTTTTAGGGTTTCCAAACAGTCTTTTGGCACTTAAGGTAACTACTGCTCTTTTAGCTGGGGAGAAAGTGGTGATTTTGCCTCTGGGGTAATTCAATGACAGTGATGCGGCTGCATTTACACCTGGGAAAAACAGATCTATGCACACACTCCAGAGTTTAGTTCTGTTGGAGCATTTTATAAAGCACGATCCAACTGCATTACGCCCCCAAAGAGACCTTTATATGTTATAAGTTTGGATCAGATATTAGTAATAGAAGTCACTGTGGCACTTGAGAATTGCAATCACTTTAAGTGCTTTAAATGAACCGAATGTTCCTTTACGTGGATAACGGGCTCCTTTTATGTATTTCTTTAGTTTATACTTTAGTTCGCCATTATTTTAAAATTCCTCCACTTTCATTTGTACTCGTTACTAGTTAGAGGAAGATTCCGCATCTATCACACAATTATTGGGCGAGAATTAACATCTGTGTCCAACTGATCTCTGAGAAGCACCGGGAAGCCCCGGTGCAGCACCCAAGGGCCAGATTCAGATCTTGATCAAGGGTTGGGGATAGTTGATCAGCTGCATGCACTCTATCATTAGGAGCACTGAGGGAGCCTGAAGCTGCATCCAATTGGCACAGCTGTGCCTGATCAGCTGCACCTCTACAAAGGGAGGCCTGTGCAGCAGGGTCAGTGGTGCGAGTGACGCCAGCGTGTCAACTAGTTGGTTGTCTTGGGTTTTAGGTTGGTGTGTGGAAGTGAGTGCTTATCTTTGCGTGCTGGTTTCTGATTCTTTCTCCAAATCTCCTACTCACCTTTCAGACTCTTTTTGGACCCCATGCATCCCAGCTTTGGTTTGTGAATTGTTAGCATCACTAGTTGGGAAAACTAATATTAATTTATATGTTGAAGGGTAAATGTTTGGATTGCTCATGTAAACTTTTATATTAAATCAGCCTTTTAAACTCTAAGTTGCATCTCTTATTTTCTCTCTCCTGCTACCAAGGGTGTGAATTTTGAGCTGACTTCTAGCAGCCTATCTTGCACACACACCTTGATGTGACAGTTCTTGCAGACATACAAAAGATTCAAACTACAATCAGAAGTTTCAGCACAGAAAACGACCAGTGAATAATTTGTTGTCACATTTTACCAGCTTTTGATCAATGACAGTTTGTCGTCAAGGATTAGGAGGGAGCAGGAAGTCTAGTGTCAGCAATAACGGGAAAGGACGGAAGAAAAGCGGTCCCCTTCAAAATAAATGCACAATGCGTAATGTGGCAGAACTGCATCATGAACAAAATTAGCTGCCATTTGCAATCTACATTTGGACTACAACAGCAACAAAGCTCATAGCCTAACTATTAAATCCTTCCCATAAAAGCCATTATCAATGAGACGACAATGTTTCCCTTTATGTGCCACGGTTAAAAACTGCATAATTGAGGATAAGCTGTGTAATGAACCTAAAATAAATGAAACCTGGCAAAGAATGAGATGCCAGAGTGATGATATGCTCAGATTGGGTAGAAAAGGAGAATTCCTGAAAGCACCACTGATGTTGCCTTTGACAGAGAAGCCTCAGAGTGCACCTCTTTATATTGAAAACACAGAATGGCAGCGCTTCCAACCAAGTCCTCTAAATGATGCCGATCTCTCTCCCCCATTCATGTCTCCTTCAGGACCCACTGGGCATTTCATAGTGTTTGAATATATTTGCTGCAGTTGGCCTAAATTAGCAGCACACTTTTGCATCTCATTAAAACTGAATGAGTCTTAACCTGACACACTTTGACTATTGTTGATCAAAATAACATCTTTAGAAAGAAGAAATAAATCCCCATTTATTGTAAATTCCCACTCATGGTGCGTCTTTCCATACAGAAGCATGAAATCAAGAGACTCTCGGGGCTAAAGACACTTTTAGCATCATTATACCTTTTATTGTCGTCTTGCAGTGCAATCAAAGGTTACTACGCACTAGCAAGTTGCCTTATAGGAACACAAACATAAATGAATGCCTCAGGAACTTTTGGTGCAATTTCATCATGTTTGTGGGGATTGTGTAAACAGCTTTCTTATATAATGTATACGCAGAACCATCACCTTGTGTCCACTGTAAGAGATTACAAGAGATAGCAGCAGATGTCATAGGCTCCCCCAACTCTGGCGCCATTGTTTGAGGAAGCAGTGACCAGAAAATTGTCCAAAGGGAAATTCTAAACAATGTGCGCCTCAACCTCCGGCGTCTCAGCCAGACGAGGAGTGTACATTGATGAGAAAGCTACCAGGTTGTGGTGAAGTGAATGGCTGAGTGCTGACCTTTGACAGCACTGCGCTTTACCCCCAGCTGTGAATAAATGACTCTAAAAGGCCCTATCCCAGAGGACTAATGCGCTCAGCAAGGCTTCAAGCTGGAACAGAGGAGGCAGTGAAAAATGTGACATTGATGACATACAGTCATATAATGATACAGTAAATGTTGGAAGAGCTGTTGGAATTCAGAGTCCTTTGGGATGAGAATGACCAAGGTATCGCATTTGGTCCCAACAGAGCAGACAAATGTCCCTTTATCCATCAAGATAAGAGTTTAGAGGGACGGGGACTGAATGTTCAACACTTGGGATGAATGGATGGTACACGTTGTCTTCCTAATCATCAATGCGAAGACCTAATTTGCTTCTTTTTTTTTTAACTTTAGTGTTCTGCTGCAGTTTTTTTAGCATTACATTAAAGACAACATGAAAACAAGGAAAGAGCATTTGAACCCAACAAAGCTGCTCAGGTACAGCAGATGATGCTATGCAGACAGGAACAATTGCACAGCTACTTAATTTTTAAATACCTCTTCTACTCCACCCTGTCCAACTTTTATAGTTTCTAATTAAAGTTTAGAGATCACAGCGTCACCATGCCGGAGAAAGGTTACAAGGTCGTTACCCCACCTGTATGTGACCAGTTTTACGTCCACTAGCTAATCCATAAGGTCACATATTCTGTATTTGTTCCGCTTGGTGACGTGTCTCGGTTATTTCAAGGCACATCAGATTTTCGAGATGCTTCTTCAGACAAGCAGCTGAAAGGAAACCAACCAAATATTAAACATGAAATAATTTTGGTGTGAAATCACCGTTTCCTTTTTTCTCCTTTTGACATTTCACCATCTATCATCTGCCCAAGGTCTGCTGGCTGCTGTCAGATTGGATCCTGAAAGTAAAATGGATGCGGTCGGCGTGCTTTTATATTCTGATGCGTTTCCTGGCAGGAAGATAAATAGCGCAGATATGTTTGTGCTGGTACAGGCCTTTTGCTGGGGTGGCACATTTTTCAAGCACTGCTGACACTGTTGTGGAGGAGTCTTCATGGATCACTTGATGTCCAGGAAGAACTTGGAGCTGAACAGATGGATCGGGTCGTTTCAGATGAAGATGCCACTCTCAAAAGCTTCTGAATAGATCGTCGGAGCACTTCACACTGTCAAACTGCATAGAATACAGGTCTTATCAGCCGTTTGTGTATCTGTTAGCTACTTCCTGCACACAAGTGCAGCCACAGAGTGAATTATGACATGTCAGCAGAATTTAGTGTGAGTTGAATTTCAATTCCCCACTCATCGCGACTCCCTTCTCCTTGCTTATGAAATCGCACCGCCTTTGCATGCGAGCATTGTTTAACTGTAGGGCCTAATTAAGCACAGGAGTAGCATGGAATGAGCTGGGAACGAGCGGGGCGGTCCAGGACACCAGCAACAAAAAGGGTAGGGGTGTAGAGGGAAAAGCCTTAACCCATATAGCATAGAGAACAATCTGTTTCACTATGTGCTTCACAAAGCATGGCGTCACAGTCACCAGCTCGGGGTGCTGTTCAGCTTCCTTCAGCTTCTGGTTTGTATTCTTGTCCAATTCTTGATCTCGGAGCCCCCAACGGGCACTGCTTTGTAGCCGTCACTCCGGGAATAAGGCTGGTTGGAGTTAATTAAATCTGAGCTAAGTGATGCGGCAGAATTGGGTAGGAGGCATTGGTCACCCGACTCCAGAGAGGACCTGCGGAGTGTGCTGCCCAGTGAGGAAGCAGAAGTGAAGCACTGCCTTGGAACAGCACAGGCAAATGGTTAAGGAGGACGGGGGCAACATGCCGTTAAATTGAATAGGAAAGATCTTTGATTCAGGGCATGGATCCCAGGCGCCGGGTAGAGCTGATAATTTCAACGTCTACTAATCACATAAATGCCACTGAGCGCTAACAGCACCTGAACATCATGTTTCAGTAATATTTTCTTATCTTAGTTGCTAATATATTGTTGTTTTGCTCTGCTTCCATGATTAATTCCTAAGCCCCCGACTCACCACAGCCCAGCTAATTTATTGAACACGCACCTTAAAGGTTAGCTGGATGTATCTATGAAAGGCTCATCTGCCTTTTGTCGTCTGAGATATTGTGGTCGGATCCAAAATTTTAATGTCAAATATTAGATTCAGCTTCCCTTAGCTTGTTAATAGTTAGACGTTAGCAACTGCATGGATGCCTTAATCACTTTCAGGTTTTGTATAGTTAACAATACATCCTAATAAAGATGACATATGCATTCTTTATACTAACATCAGTGAGTCTGCAGACTTTTCACCCACTCGGCACGTCTTTCCTGGCTAACTGGGCCATTTCACCTCACAATGGAAAAACAATCCAGACTTCTTTTGAATAAGAAAGATTTGTGGAAAGAGCTTTCACCACAGAACCCCCTTTGATGTTTTATTTTTTTACTTTCTTTTGTGTCACGATGACAAATGGAGAAAGGTTTGTGTGTGGATAAGGACGTATTCCAGTGCCGAACTAATCTCATCTCTAGGAGTGATAACGGAACAATGTTCCCTGTCACACTTGATGGAATCACTTTTAGCCGGGTCACAAACCGGGTTCATTTTAGAGAGTTTACATCCTAATATGATATGATCCCAAAAGTGAACTCAAGTTTACATACAAAACTTTTGCAGAGGTTTCAGTGCTCCAGATGAGATTATTGTTCCATCAGTCTCATTTTATCGTGGCTAAAGTTTTTCTTCATTTCCTGCATGAATAATGGCAAATTGTCATTGTTAAAGCGTTCCTTTGTTTTCTCCAGTTCTGTCACAAACTTGTGTGGGTGATCGATGCAATGTTATGTGGGTAATCTGAGTTGTCCAACCCGCCCACACAACTCTGAAGATGATTAGCTTTTAGGGGGGGGGGACTCTTTTGAAAGAACCTCATGGTTGCTTTTTTGCATGTTTGGTTGTGATATTGTCTGAACATCATTCAATGAAAACTAATAAATCTGGCTTCTTAATTTCATTACATTCATGCCAGAAGCCTTTGAATAAATTCAGTACTCGCCAGAATAGCCCATTACTTCCCTGAGCTCTTCAAGCTTTTCCTTTTTAGCCAAACTCATTTAGAATTTAGCCACAGAAATTGGTGAGGAAAAAGATGAGGGTTTGGGCAGCGAGACTGAAGGATCCAACAAGCAGAGAGGGACAAATGGTAATGTGTCCAATCTGAACACAGGACGGAGACGAGCATTAGTGGCTGCACAAAACTGAAGACCTGGGTGACTTTGCCAGGAGTCGGGATGAGTCTTGAGGGGGTGTCGGGTCTGAGCAGGGGTGGCGATCAAACAGCAGTGGTCACCATGGATGCATAACTGCAGCCTCATCTCCTGGTTTGATCTCCTTTTGGAGATGTGAGACACACAGAGATGATGCAAGCGTCCGAGCGCGAGCACATTCCCTTCTGATATTAGTCACTCGCATGTGATGAGGATGAGGAACTGATCTTCCTCCAAGGCTTCTGTGATCCATAGCCTCCATGATCGGATTCACTTGGCTTCATAAGCTGCAAAACCCAGGATATTATTGTTGGCCTGTGTTTCGATGCGGCTTCGTTATTCAATGGTTGTGTTTTATTAATGATGCTGATATAAATGCAAGAAGCCTTTGAAGAGTGTCAGTTTGCCTGCGTTCTTGCTGGGTGTATTTTAAGACTCAGTCCACACAGACCATGCCCACAATGTTAAGAATACTGTAGTTTTCTCTTATTTTTGTTGTTAAATAATGTGTAGACCACTACCTGCTTACAGTATATGAGTCCTGCATTTACAGTATATTTCAATGTTATTTTTCGTGAGTCTAGTCAGAAAATAGTTCTTAGAATCTTTATCTTGTATTCCAGCGACACACGACCTCACAATGGACCTAAACAAGCTGAACTTTGGATAGTTCTGCTCTCCTCCTTTTTCTTAATCTTTGTCCTCTTATTGTGATGTAAGATGGGCGATGAAGCTCTTCAGATAAAAACCAGACATGGTCGCATTGCCTTCAAAATCGGAGATGACTAATGTGATAGGACCACAGTATGAACTCAGATAAAAAAGATTGATAAATATTCTGCCCTCTTGTTGCTCTTTTCAATGGAATTGTTGTATTGGAGTGAAGCTAAGTTCTATACATCAGCTTCCTTTCTATAGTTTCACCCTACTAGAGAACTTTACATAAAGTCAGAAAATGGTGTCTTTTCTCCAAAGAAACAGTGTTTTGGACAGATTGTGACTATGATTCTACCTTTTTTTCCACTACAACAGTTGTAGTTTATGCTCACATTGTGTTGGGCACAACTCCCACCAGCTTCATTACTAAATCACTTGAATATGTACACATATTTCCATAAACACCTGCCATAGAGGAGACTCATCCCCAACATGTAACAGGATCTTGTCTAAAAGACAAAAACCCTCCAGTTCACACATCTTTTGTTTCTTCTTTTGTGTGAAGGCACCACCGTGCTTGATTAAGAACTCCCCAAGGATCTGCAGAGGGAAGAGAATGTGTTTACTACAACACTTTTACGCTTTATACAATGTTCAGTTTGTGGTCTTGATTGAGCCCAGTAGGCCCGTCGAGATCACAGCCTCTGCTCTCTTTAATTCTCTGGGGGTTAATTAACCAGAGTAGGTAACTAGCTGCAAGCCCCAGATTGCATTAGCAGATAAACACAGCCATTGAATCTTCATTGCTGGCGTCCTCTTCCTGTTAGACAGCGGGGTGAAAGACGGCGTGGCGGGTTCTGCCCTGTGAGTGACATGACTGTGCACGATGTGTGCTCGTTTGATTTGGCCGAAATGGATGAAGATGTGGATTCTACTGTTTGTGCCTCTGTTCAGTGCTTCAGAGCCAGGTTCTAAATGAATTGGGTAAGATGCCTCTATTTATTAGAATGAGCTAATAACTGCATGCATCTCGGATCTGTTGAAACAATACTTTTTTTTTTTAAATCCAGCAAGATTTCCTATACAAACAGGAAATCAGATTGAATAAAAACAAACAGATTTGCAACAGAGCAATGTAAGGCTGCATCCATTACATCTTCTCCTGAATGCTTTTGATCAGACAGTTCAAAACACATAAGATTTCATTATTAAAATGAGATTGAAAATTGTCCTTTTTTCTTTTTTGCTCACTGAGTCAAATTATTACTTCTGACTCTGACACAGATGGATGCAAATCCATATTAGCTCATGAATCCAGCGCCAGGGTCACTAGGTTTTATTTTCTGACATATGATGCCAGATGCCCCCCCACCCTTTTTTTTGGGGTGTGTGTGTGTGGTGGGGGGGGTGGCAGAACAGATTGCACAAATTTGGATTGGCTCTCTAAGCATCATTCATCTTACAAAATAAACTTTGTACAGCCCTGTTATCCTTTCACCCTTCTGCTCCCCATGCTGCAGTGCTGGGGAGACGATACAGAAGGGATGATTCTCTGCGTCCTTTTGGTGACATGAACGCACCTTCCAACCTGCGGTTGTCCCTTTACACCGGGTCAAAATCTGCTAAAGCATAAGCAGTCATTTGCTATTCAAACAGAAGTGGCATGCTGTTAAAGAGCAGCAAACATAACTATTCAGCTCTAGACTCATTCAGTTTTCCTCAAACAGTCATACCTTTGCAGTAATGCTCCCCGTGAAGGCTGGAGCCATTACTGTTTTCAGCAGCGAGGTGTACCCGTAATGAGGGCACAATGCTAGACTAAGAGGTTCTGCTAAACTGCTGAGGCTTGAGGAAAATAAGCTTGTGATTCATTTTGTTTGTAAGGCGAGCCTTTATTAGCAGCAGTCAGATAAAGGCCTGGGTTCCACTGTACCTTCACCCAAAGGATCTGTAATTGCTTTCTGGCTTCACCTTGAGAACTTGATGAGTCAAGGCAAGACTTTCGTTTGAGTGACTGAGCGAGAAAAGGAGCTCTTACAGTGAAAGTGAATTAACACAGCATTGGTGAAGTGAAGGCAACAGCATGCGGGGAGGGGGGGCATTAGACATCAGAGCTGCTGCGATGTGTTCGCAGCTATTATTGCTTTCATGTGTTTTAGCGCACCAAAAAAATTATTAGAGGCTGCTGCCAGTCTGTGTGGCTTTTGAGTTTCTCAAAGCATTGTTCACACGACTGTCTTCACATGTATTCCCTTTCATCCTCTGTTTACATTTTTATTTATTTTGCACGCTTAAGAAGGATCATTTCCACATAAGCCTCTTTAGCACACAGTGTAATCCTGACTTTTCCAGGATTCTGTAAACATGTTTGAACAGGAGTGTCTAAATTATTTTTGCCCTGGCTTTAATCCTGCTGCCTCCTCAGTCCTGATGAGCCTCATCTTTGAATGCAGCAGGTCATCCTCTGCAGCAGCCTGCACGGCAACGCGTGGGAGTGGTGACGGCCGACACGTTAGCAGAAGGCTAAACCCCCACGGGGGACGGACAGAAGCGATATTTAACGCAACAGTGATGACAAGACACGAGAGGTTCTGGCAGGACACAGACACCAGTGGTCCTGAGCGGCAAGCGAGAAGCCCTCTTAAACACAATGTCTGATCCATTGGCTCCCAAACTTTTTGCTCAAACCAGTTTGAATGTGTCAAAAACTATAAACCAAAAAGCCGGTCCTCCTATTTGCAGTTACAGACAAATCACTATGTTATCCAAGCTGTGGCACCATATAGGCCATTTCTTCCATCCTGTAAACATGGCTAGTAGAATTGTAGCATTTCCAGTTAGAATTTAAGCTTGATTTGGCGGTCCTCATTACTTTTCCAGGGTTTCATTTTCCATTTTTACTTTAAATTGCAATACATTTCAATATGTCGGAGGTAAAAGAAACATCCGTGTAAAGGAAGAAATGCATTTGCCTGAGGCCGGATGTGCCCAGAGGAGGAGGAATAGAGAATGGGGGGAGTAATGGAGGAGAGTCCAAACTGAATTGAACAAAATGCAACCCATAATAAATTGTCATGTGACTTGTAATAACTTGTTTTCAGTTCACAGAATTTTGTCTGTGCTGTGTTTGGGTCCAAAAGCACATGGGAATTTTAGGAACAGATGGGTCAGATAACTGAGTGAGTTAATGACTGGGAGTGTTTGGTTGGGATGGGATGTGAAGTGACGTCTGACCCTCCACTCAACTCTGAACTCCAGCTTTCATGGCACTTTGGTGCCTCTCACCGTCTTCTGTTCAACTGAAACGTGTCAGCGCACTACCAACCTCTGTTACACATTAGTCAGGATCCATTTGGCATGGCTCAGATGATTTATGATTTAACCGATCTAGTATCATGAGAGATGATAGAAAAATAAGCCATTGGCAGATTCCAGATTTCTTTACATTTGACGTCAGACTTGCTGGGTTAATTGTTGATCCCCCATCAAACCCTCTTCAACAACATTTCGCATCCATGTGCCTCCAACATTTAGGATGGGATAGGCTGTTTTATGAAAGAGGAAGATAACATTTCCTTTATTAAAGCGTTTCTCACTGTATCCATTGGGGGGAAGCTTGGCATCTTTACAAGACCCCTCGGTTGTCCCAGATCCTCTAATGGGGCCCATGGGTTTTGTCATACGTGATGTATATAATATTAATTGTCAGAAAGAAAAATGGTGGCACTGCCAAAGGCAAAGCGATGTATTGCCTCTATTATTTGTGGGATGTTTAAATCGCGATTACTCTTTTTACTGTTCAGATGATGTTTGGGAAAAGCAAGGCTCTTTTTCTTTTTTTCCTCCACCACCTTTAGTTTTGCAATTATACGGCTGGAAATTCGCAGAAACTCCAGTACTTAATTACACCTCATCCATATAAATTTAGCCTGAAAGCATTTGAATTTTCTTGACTGAAATCTAATGAATATTAAAGTGCATCATTTAGCCGTGTGCCCGTTAAATTTGGTACAGTCTGGTCCTGATTGAGGGAAATGATTATGTTGTTGGAGGCGCCTGTTGATGTGGGAGGAGCCTCGACGCTCCGGCTGGGCTGAGATAATAAGTCGACACACGGTTACTATAAACAAGGTCATAACTTGTCTGGGAATTTCCCCAGAGTGGATGTGTTGCGCAAGCAAAATCAGGGGTGACAGAGGAGGCGGAGACATGGTTTAGACATAAACATCAAGGAGTAACTCTAAGAAATGTAAAAAAAAAACCTCTTTCATTCTCATAATTTGTTCAATTAAACCCATAATTTGCCATCATAACATGATATGAATGAAGATTCTATTAACTCACCCCGTGTAGCCCTTTCAATAATTAAATGCTGGCAATGATGCCTGTTGGACCATCTGGACTACAGTCAGGCCAGAATAGTACGCTCTTCCCTTTACCTCAATAATGATCTGTGATCAGTGGCCGCTCCACTGTCGCAGCTTTAAACAATCAATATACTGTATGTATTTATTTGATCCGGTGCATCATTTTAAAATCGACCATGAAAAACGTACCCGTTTGCCTCGATACTGACACAGAACCATGTTGGCCATGGCGCCTGTAGCTCAACCCTGAATACTGTTGGCTGGAACTTTCGAGCCAATCATGAGTCTCCCTCACTGCAGCATTATGAGAGGGCTCTAATAAGATGTCCAAAAGAGCACCAGATTAATCCAGAGATAAATTTAATCTGTTTTCATAATTAAACATTATTAGCCGGCCCCTCCACGAAGCCTTAGCTTTCAGCCTTTTAAAAAGATAACACGTCTCCCAATCACTTACCTGGAAGCAGTCAAGAAAGTCATTAAGTTAAGCAGACACCAGTAGTGTTCGGGGCTGCTGCAGACGAAGGGGAAAATAGGTAAAGTGCCATGAGAAATGAACATACTAATGATTTTCTTGGCAGAAGGGTCGGTCTTCAGTGGAGTTCCATTTTGAGGCTTATCTCCAGCAAACAGACTGCTGCTGGCAACCTGTCATAGGTCTCCACATGTCAACAAACCTTTAATGTACAGTAGGGATGTGGCTCTTTCATCCAGCAGAATCGCCAAAGGATCTCCAGAGAACCACTTCCGGATTAATTATGTGTAAACTCAGATGACTCTGCAGGAGGCAGGGCTTGCACGTTAGATTGGGAAATTTAAAAAATCAGTACTGTAGCCGGAATTTATTGAAGAGGAGAAACAGACACGGCATGATGGATTAGGAGCTTCTGGAGACTTCCATGGTGAAGCTGACGTGGCGCGAAGATTGATGATTTCATTAACGGGAATTCTGATCGGAACGCCCGATTAGAGATCGTCAGGCATCTGCGGCAGAGGAGGTGACGGGGGGGTGGCAGGTCTGTGAAGTGCAGAAATGACAGCTGAATGAAGAGGGAAAACACGTTTGACAGGTGGAAATCGATTGGCTGAAGTAGCGCGTGGTGAGCTGTGATTGGATGATGCATTCATTGTTCAACTATGATATATTTCCAATAATAATGAGCCAGTTTACAACATGAACTCATTTTCTTTTCTTTGTCTCGGTCTAATAATTCAATCTAATCAGCTTTCTGAAGTGGATTAGATTGTTGGATCATGAATGCATATTAAGTGAGTTATTTTTCTGTTTTTACCCCCCCTCACATTTGAGTCCTGGTGCTCAGTCAAGCACAGAACAAGTCCAGGGTGTTCATATTTAAAATGCAAATGAACATAAGTGCTCTCCTGTCACTTCCACAGTAATGATGCCGTAGCAGGCCGTGGGTTTGACTGATGCGGTTTGATCCAAGGTTACTGTTAGCTAAACTGCTCAGCATCACTGCTCCTCCTCCACTAAACAACCTTCCACAACTTACAAAAAAAGAATTTAGGTGGGAAAATGAGGAATGGAGCTCATTTATGGATGTTTATTTCATAAACAACAATTAGAATGTTATTAAGATGTACCACTGAAAATGGGTATTAGCGTGGGTTTCCCAACCCTCAGGAAACAGACTTTAAAGGATTTGATTTCCTTCCTAATTGCTGAACTTTAGAACAAACAAATCAAAAAACAAAGCTGTTTATGTGATAAGAGTGGCCGTGCAACATCCGCATAGCACATATCTTCTCTGGAAGGTCTTCTTAACAGCAGTAACGGGGAATTATTGTCTTCCTGCGGTTTTTTGTTGGTGGTGTGGACCACCACTCTAATCAGCTCTGACAGATCTGCATTCAAATTCAAACCTCCCTTTGTTGATGTTTGTTCCTCCTTATTTTATTCTCATCTCTCTGCACTGTTGTCTATGACAGGTATGTGAAAGACACATACACGCCACCAAGGAGGTCGCTCTCTTCATGAATGATTCAAAGAGGAAGATGTGAGGACACTGCAGTAGAATAAACTCACAGATGAATACAGATGAAGGTCATGTGGTGTTCTAAGGTTTGGTTTGATTCTGTAAGAAAATAAATGACATGTGTGCCAGAAGAGAGGGGTGATAAACCCTGTGAGTCATTTTTACTGGATGTTGGGTCTCATTTAAGTGGTATACACACAAAGCTGACAGAATCGCATTGTCTCTTTTAAATACAGTTTGAGATCCAGTTTTGAAAGGTTCATTATTAAAAACTCAAGGACAACACAGCCATTAAAGCCTGTACATATAATTATTTCATCTATCTTTTGGGCAAATAGGCCAGGATGTGTCAAAGAGTGATATGTACTGTAAGCATATAGAATCCTGTCTTTTTTGCTGATAGGCAAATTCCAATGATTGCACGCCAAGCATATTGGTTGAATTAAAGCAAATTATTAAAGATCGAGCAAAATGGTTGATTTCCTGGACAACAGTTAAAAGGACAGTTAAGACATCATTTTTATTCTGTAAAGTTTGTAAAGATATATCCAACAACCCAAATAGCATTTCAGACATTAGTTAAAAATAGAAGAAACATATCTTCTTTCTTGTGTAGTTTGGTTTGGTACAAAGCCATTTGAATATTGCTGGTCTTAATTTTGTGTAAATCAAGAAACTCATTGATTTTATGTCAAGGATGAACTCTGGTGGGAAATAGAACCCAGTCTCACTAAGACCATGAACTGAAAAACGACACACGTCTGAGAGATACTGTATCGGCATCACTAGGGAGGTAAATACTTACTCTTTGGTTTCAAGGCTTGTGAAAGCCATTTAAAGGTTTAATTATGTATGAAAACAGAGAGAGGGAAGGGTAGACTTGAAGCTTGACACAGCAATCAACTTTATAGGGTAGATTACAGCTTTTTTTGAAGACAAGGAGAATACATATTAGAAATACTTTACCTGGAAAAAGAAAAGTTGCCACCAAAGAAAATGGTTAAATGCTCTAATATTTCCTTGTGGCACCTTGAGCTTTGATTACAGCAGACATTCACTGTGGCAATTTTTCAATGAGCTTCTGCAGCATCGCAAGATTTATTTCCGTCCAGTGTTGCATTCATTTTCCACTGAGATTTTGTATTGATGATGGGAGAGTGGCACCGCTGTGCAAAGCCTTCTTCAGCGCATCCCATCGATTTACAGTGGGGTTAAGGTCTGAACTCTGTGGTGGCCAATCCATGTGTGAAAATGTCTCATGCTCCCTGAACCACTCTTTCACAATTTAAGCCCAATAAATCCTGGCATTGTCATCTTGGAGTATGCCTATGCTATCACGGAAGAGGAAATCCATTGATGGAATAACCTGGTCATTCAGGTAGTCAGCTGACCTTGTTCTTTGGGCACATCGTGTTGCCCCCACAGGCTTATACAGTAGGCACTAGGCATAAGGGTGTATCGCTTTATCTGCACCTTTTCTTAGCCTGCCCCATCACTCCAGAACAGGGTAAAGCTGGACTCATCAGACCACATGACTTCTTTATGCTCCCTAGCAATTTTAAGCATTTTTATCCCAATAGTCACAGTGATTAGTGGGTTGCTTAAGGCTACTCAGCTGTTGAATCCAATGAGTTCCCTTCGCATTGCCCATGTGGAAATTCTCTTGCTTTCACTATTAAACACAGCTCTGACTTCTGCTGTGGGTTTTCCATGCTAACATTTGATTTCACCAAAGATTTAAGTAATCACCGGTTATATGGGCCTTTTTTTCCCAAACACATTTCTTTCCTGAAGATGGTTGTTCCCCACTATCCTTCCAGTTTTTAACAGTGCAATAGACAGTTCCAAATCTAATTTTATTAGTTCATGCAATCTTCTTAGATGTATTCCCCAGTCGATGACTGCCAACCTAATGGACTTCCTGCCGCTTGAATATCATGCAGGCAGAAATGTTTGACTCCTACATTTTGCTCACTAAATGCCACTCCAGGTGGCAACCTGGCACGGCAGAGTAATTTTGGAACAATGCCAAGATCACCATCATGCTTCTTTATGTGAAAGAACTCAACACCTAGATTTCATGGATGGGTGCAAAACTTGGACTGGGGATTTATCTTATCTGTGAGCCTGTCATAATATACATTCGCCACATGTGACATCCAGAACACAGTGCTCCTAGTGGCTCTTGGGTGCCCCGAAAGCAGAAAAGACTTGCAGTATGCCAAGTACTGGCCCATAAACTCATTTATAACTGCTGTTGATGTAGCTGGGGCTGCTACCTCGCTGGCGAAGATCTTTATTGATTGTGGTGTGACTTAAATGGTCAACCAGTGTGGCCCAAGAACAACAAATGGAAACAGCACAACTCACCACCTCGCAGGGAGAAGCAGCTTGACTCCACCTATAATCTGACTACTGCAAACTGCTTTGTAGTCATACATAAATTATTCACGCCAATTGAGCGAGAAGCAGGGTCCAATTTAGATGTTTGTGTACACGCCCTAACTGACACATTCACAATCTGGAGCTTTTTAACGCCTCAGCCAGTTTGCTTTTGGCCGACTCTTCCTCTGCATTTAAAACTCTGCAGTGCCTCATCCTTGCAAATAAACTCACCGCCACTTTCTACTTTCTACTTGTTAGATTACCAGACAAAGAGGCCACAGAGAGTCCTGGTCAATAACACCTTCTCTGTCTCTCTCTCTGACCTCTTTCACACCTGGTGGCTCATCGCTGCATCCTTTCAACTCTGCTCTTTATTCTGTACACTGATGACTGCAGGGACACCCAGTCAAATGTGTGGACGAAACAGTGCTCTTGTCTTTGCTCAGCCGCCCACCACCCCCAACATCGTGGCTCAGGCCTGCAGGACTGTACGTTGTTATACTGCATGCCTGGAGCTGAGCGCCAGCAAAGCTAAAAACATGGTGGTGATGTTTCACAAGCACAGTGATGCTGCTGTCACCAGCCTGGCTTGGCAGAGCTGTCGGACCCAAAGGGGGAAGGTCTTTGTCTCCAGGGGCTGTTTAACTCTTCAAAACGTAACTTTATTGACACTTTGCTGCTTCCCTATTAAAACACCTCAATGTAAAACTGCAGCCCATTTCACTTTCTGGGCTGACAGTTATACGGTATATTGCATTTACTTTTAGTCACATGAGGATGCACTGTCCTCAACATAATGTCAGAGTTAGGAGGGAACATAAACATCAAAAAGACCCCGAAAGGCATTAGTGACTGATATATCCAACACATAAATCAGCTGGATGATCTTTCTGGACATTATCTTTTGCTACCTGCTGGGTCTTTTTTGCTTTTATTGCCGTTGTCGTGATGACGTGATCAATATCCAATAACATTTTGTGGTCCGTGTATGGACTGCGATCCTGCGCAAGTTTTAATAACAGCAAGCTAAAAAAAAAGAAGTCACTCAATGTCTGCCTTGATTTATCACCAGGCCTTTTAAGGACCTTTTGTGACCCTCCTGTGTTCAATAGGAACCTACCAGATGATGCTCATATGACTTTTCACTCTCATGCAGTGTTTAACTTTAATTGTGCCTCATATTTTCCCACATTTTTTGTCTTTATAAACTAATTTTGTACTCTGATAGCCACATACAGTAAAACATTATTTCACCAGTTGCTTTATGAACCTTTTTAACCACAAACTTAATGGGAAACTTGAGAAAGATAATAAATGCAATTTCGCCGAGTGTGTGAATGATTTGTGGTTTTTCAGTCTCATAATATTAAACTGATTTATTATTGTAGTCTTGGCAAATAAGATAGAGGTTACAAAGTAATTTTGATCCGCGAAGCTCAAAGCAATCCAGTATTGGAGATAATTGCACAAAGAATGCCTAAGAAATGCTTTGAGAAGGACAACAGAAGCACTGCAAGTAGCCAGAACCGCACTGATAGCTGAGCATCCTCTAATCCCATGAAGTCTGACTTCTGTTTGCTTAAGAATATGTTGGCTATGACTAAACTCGATCAATACAAAGCCTACAGCAGACATACTCCCCCAGCTGTCATTGAAGATGATATGTACTGTATATAATTATGTTATTTTTTCCACACCACATGATATGAGGTGAGGTAAACAGGAAAAATACAGGCTGCTGCGCTCCAGCCTGGAAAAGTATAAAGAGTTTAATGGTGGTGACTCACAAAGTCAGAGGCCAGATACCTTTGATTGGGTGATGTGAGAGAAAATGTAAGATGGAGGGACGGAGAAATGGGGGGAGGGACGAAGAGGGAGGTACAGTACGAGGGAGACGAGCATGACATGCACGGAAAATAACATCACAAGACACAAAGATGTCAAGCTGAAGCTTCTGGACACACATCCATGTAGAGGAAAAGATGGACTGACATTTTCACCACATCGCCCGTTCTGTCAGTTATTTTGAAATCCAACTGGGACGTCACGGAGATGCATGGGTATGTTGGAGCCGCTTGGCATGAATAATTTCTGCAATTTAGGAGGAAAACGAGAACTCGCTGCATCTTTGCATGTACACACTGATGCGGCTGTTATGTTTTATTCTGATTGTCAGCTTTGTTTTGTGTCAGCTGCTTCCCATTTTTCCCTCGATCATACAATAAGTTGTGTGGTAAATATAGGCAAGGATGAGGCGTGTGGGCGGAGGAGTTAACCACCTTTAAAAGTCCCTGTGGTTGAATCATAGCAGCAATGAAGCACCCCCTGACTCAGACCTGATGTAGGCTGTCCAGACGTGGAGTGGGGGGATGGGGGATCCAGAACGGCTCTCAGAAGCCCACACAGAGTTAACAGTTGCTGCAGATGCATTCGAACAACTTCACACAGTTTGTTTTATCCTGAGGAGTTCTCAGTTTAAAAGCAGAGGTTGCAGAAAAGAACTTGGGTTAAAGAAAAAACACAGGTAGAACCTAAGTGACCAAAGCTGTGACATCATAAAAGGCTAAAGCAGTTTTGTTTGTTATGCAAGTTTCCTCGTTTTTTATTGAAAGAGTGATGAAGGAAAGGATGCCACTGTCTGTCTTCTGTTCCTGGCTGGCTCTGGAGCTCCTCTCAACTATTATTGGAGCAGCCCGCTTGAGCAGTTACTTAACAAGTTCATGGCTGTGTTCTGCTGTGCACACACATGCACTGCTGGTGGTGCCCATGAGCAAGAGACTCCATCCCACCCTGCTTCAAGGGTGGTTTTGTAAGCTGAGCTCTTTCTCTGTGGGGGCAGAGCTGGAAAAAGTCCCTTCGGGCATCGTTGACTTATAACGGTTAAACCTGAAATTTGAAGTAAAAAAACAGTGAACTTGAAGTTCCTTTTATGTAACAGTGTAACTATATTTCATCTCCGCATGTCAGATTATTCATGCATGCTTTGTCCTCTTGCTTCTGCCCATCTATGATCTACATATACATATGATATATATGAGGAAAAAGAGAACCTGAATATAGATCACAGGTCCTGATAATCAAATGTTGCTCTAGTTTTTATATATGTAACATTTGGACATCTGCACTCCCGCAGGACTATTTGCCCTTGTTAATGTGAAATTAAGCGATCATCCTGGAGTCGTAATTAATGACAGTGGGCTCCTTTTATCGACATGCTGAATTTGTGTTGGCTCAATATTGATGTAAAGTTAATGTATATAATGTGTGAGTCTAATGGGATTGCAGAGAGGGTGTCATTTCACCAACTAATGCAGCCCGATAAAATATGCTAGTCTTTAAAAAAATGTCATTCAGTTTCCTCTCTCAACAAATTTGTGTGACGTCATTGAGATGTTCGGTGGATTTATTCACCAATTTGTTTAGCATCCTTTATAAACTCATACTTATCTCCAAAGCGCAGAATATTGTAGAGCTATTACACTCTGGATTAACTTTGTTTTCTCTGGCTTTCTCCTGCACAGTGTTTCAAGATGGGACAGTGGGATATGGTCATTTAAGCCTTTTCCGAGCTAAAGGTTATCAGATGCTGAGAGAAGCAGAAAAGAGCAAATGACTCAATCTAGCACATTTATCTCTAATTATCAGGGATTAATTGAGCTCTGACTTCACCTCGCAAGCCAAGCCAAAGGCAATTTGTGCATGGAAGCTTATTATTACCCCGAGGCTGTTGATCCTCACGTGACTGCAATCGTGTTGCTCTTGCAGCTTGTTTGTAATGAATTATTACGCAACACTGAGTCAAATTCTTAGCAGTTATTTGGAGTTTGTAGCGCTATTTGCATTTGTGAAGAAAATAAATAATTGATGTGGCTCTTTGTGTTCCATACTGTGAGAAGCAGTTCTGAGTAATTATTTGTCTTTGGGAATATTATTTATTTTTTCCTGGAGTCGCATGCAGAGGATAGATGGAGCACCATGAGATCAGCTGAGTACAGTTTCATTTAGCATGTAGGCTTTCCAATCTGTACCTCCTGCTGCCCTTTACCAAGAACCTTTCCATAATGGATAAGGAAAAGAGCTTCACAATCTCCTCCCTCTCATTATGACCCCAACTGATTACTCACTGATCGCTCACTTGAAAAGGTGGGTTAATTGCACACTCTTAATGTGAACTAAGTTGTGAGTTTATAACCTCCCTTCTCCACGGAGGCATCAAGAGAACACATACATCACATTAAACAAAATGGAACTTAATTAACCTTAAAAATAGTGTGTGTGTGTGTGTGTGTGTGTGTGTGTGTGTGTGTGTGTGTGTGTGTGTGTGTGTGTGTGTAAAATCATATGAGTGATGAGTGAATAATCAGTTTCTTCTATCTGTGGAACATGGTGTTAAAGTAGATGGTCAAAAGTCCAGATTTCCATCCCATCCAGCAAAAATAGGGAAAGAAATAAACATTCCAAGGAAAGCCTTGGAAGAAGTAACTGTTTTCTAGCAACAAAATGTGCTTCTCTCTGGACCACAGAGGTTAAAGTTGCCCTCAAAGACCTTCTGCTTGGCACGGATGTCCCACAAATGTAAATGTAAGCTCCTGTTAGAAAACTAGAAACCTCATGACAAAAAAAACAGTTGCAACACAACTGTCCCATATAAAATCGTAATCTATGAATACAGTAATCGTAGGATGTGTCTGTTATGGAAATGGGACCCAAAGAGAAGAAATGTAAATGATGTAAATCTAATTCACAGCAGGAAAAAAATATGGAAAGTTGCACTTTTGAAGTTGAAACTTGCCTTTTTAGAACACAAGTAGCTTCAATATTTTCTGTAGAGTGTTGCAAGTCTATATGTGCATGAATAAAAATCACATTCTCATGATGATTTTATTCCTCACAGCATTGTCCTTCTACGTTTTTTCCTGAGCTCTGCGAGTTAATTTTGCTCCATTCCTCCCTTTCAAAGTGGCACTTCCTCCAGAGCAACTTTCTAAATCAAACTGGCTAAATTTGATGCTTTGATTGTGCTCTTAAAGGAGTGCTGATAATTGTCGCGTAAAGGAGGAGAGTCTCTCACCATTTGCCATAAATGCAGGGAGGCTTCTCTGTGTGAAGACAAATCACATTATGTCCGATGATTAGTGCCTGGGGGCCACATCAAATCCGGACTGAAAGCCTTTCCAGAGGAGATAGAGGAAGGCCAATTTCACAAGTGCCTTTTTATTGGTTGATTGCACAGAGGCTAAATTGCTATCTAAATCCTCAAACTAATGCTTCTTGGGTAGAAGTGCCTTGTGAGTGTTCAAGGTGTGGAAAAGTACCACGATGACAGCAGTTTTCAAAGATTGTGGTTTAAAAGAGTGTGTAAAAAACTGATGTACCGTTTACAACCAGCCTTAACCAGCCTTGACCAGCGTCAGATTGAGAGGAAAAACAAATTCTGTCGACTTTAGTTTCTTGTTTTGCACTTGAACTGAGCTGTTGCGTAATCTCTTCACATAGAAAAAGGTTTCATTCCCGTGTAGCCCACGTTTAAATGCATTTAGAGTCCATGTTTTCAGGTTTTTAAAGGCAAACGCTTCAAGGAATTCTTGCAAACTCACCCTTTGTACTGCAGGGTTCACTCCTGAGAGATTTCATTTATCAGGTTAGACAAATATATTTACGCCGTATTTGAGCAGTCAAAATAATTAGTTGGCTTGTAATATGAAGAACATTTTGAAGAGTAGGTGTTCACTCTGAGTATTACAAGGAAAGACGCAATGATGAATGGTTAACACTTGTGGTGGTAAATCAGATTCAACTTTTTACTTAATTTTTGTTGCAAATTCAGAAGCTTTGGGTTGTTCACAGCATCACATGACGACATCACATGACCGCAGGAGTACAGTAATTCAAAGCCACTGGCGTTGCGAAAATTTGAACACCGTCATCACTACACAATGTTCAAAATGTCCTCACAGTGCCTGTGGGGATTGGTACAGGGCCGCATGCTGTGATGTTTGGAGTGATTTACATGGAGACCCATTGGTGATGGGAATGGAACCCTGCAGATGAGTTACATGGATATTTGTGTGTACAATTGGTGTAAATCCTGTGCATGGTGTAAATTGTAAACTCACAATGGACTGCTTTATCCATACACTGTGCTTGGGATGGAGGCGCTGCACAGTCGACCTCGGCACCCGTTAAAATGGCTTATGCTGAGTCAGACACCATTAGCTGTTTTCCTCCCCCTCTCAGGAGCCAACCCCTGCTCTAATGTAGGTCAGGGGCCACATTAGAAAATACCTTTTTTCTACAGTCTATCAGTGCACAGTATGGGTTTTGTTACAGAAATGCTATTGAATTGACTATAAAGTTATTTTAATATATCCTCATTCACTTGAATATGGCTGTGTACCTTTTTATTGAATCAGCTTTGTATTAATATATTAATATATACTGCATAACATTTAACATTTTTTTTGGAAACAAGTAGCAGCAAATCACTCAGCCTGTTGACAGATTTATACACTGATACTGGCCTATAGGCTTTCTGGGTAATTCTGCATAATATGCTCTGTTGCCCAGGGGACGATGCACTTGTATCATGTTCTCTAATCGAGCAACGGTCAGGTTAAAAGGTCACATCCCAGGCAGATTCTTAATTCTGATTACACACGATTACAAAGAGATCCAGTCATTATACTGATTAGATAAACTTGGCAAACATGTGGTGCAAAGTGTGTGTATCTGCATGTGGTGGGTGCTCTGATGGAGACCAATAACAGAGGAAACATACCGGACTTTTGATTTCAGCCTTTTCCTAAAACCACAGAACTGGTAAATGTTTTATTAAAAACACGTGCAGCACCTATCTGCCACACAGTCATAAAAATAAACGAGCAATGGGATTTTCAATTTAATTGAAATGTGTTTTGATGCAGGAAGAGCGGACGAAGATTCTAACTTGGCTGGCAAATGCGTATTAGGCAAATGTTTTAACATGGTCAGCCATATGTTGGGTGCAGCAATAAAGCTTTATAGCTGAGGGAAAGGACGACAAATGCAGCATGGCCTAATACAAAACAAACAAACAAACAAAAAAACCCTAATGAACATCTAACGAGCAGAAAGTAAAAGGACGAATGTGTCAAGATAAAAAGGTGTTTGTTGTTGTGGATGGGGTTATAACATATTTCAGAATGTTTAGTCGGTTGCTCGTTAAGTTAAAGATGCTGCTTAGTTTGACTCTTTCAGCCAAACTGTTTGCTTTGCAAATGTTCGCTTCAGTTGTTATTTGGTCTCTGCATTATACTCTGCAGATTAAGAGCCCAGAGACAATTTCAGATTTTTGCATTTCATTGTTTCAGGCCCTGACACACTAAATGAGCCAAAACACAGTTTGCAATTTCTGCAACCTGTCACCCATTCTGTTAGTGCTGAGTACACAATTCAGATGGTAAACGGCTCAAAGTTTTTGAGCATTTCTCATTTAAGTTTTTACGCCTTAGTCAAAATAATGCAACAGTGTTTAGTGTATAAGATCAAACACCAGATTTAACTTGTGCTTAAGCAATTAGTGCAGCTGCCACAAAGTGCTTCCTGAATAATTAACTGTCTGCTTCCTCTCTGTCTGTCTTGCAGAACTGTGACAGAATGGTCGACTGGACAAGCAGAGTCATGCTGCACACAGTCGTCTCATGCTGGCAGCCGTTCCTGGGACTGGCCTTTGTGGCTGTCTTTGTGGGTTCTACCTTGGGATGTCCATCACGCTGCGAGTGCTCAGCTCAGAGCAAAGCAGTTGTATGTCACCGAAAGCGCATGCCCACTATTCCAGATGGCGTCCCGACAGAGACGCGGATCTTGGACCTGAGTAAGAACAAGCTGACAATGATCAACCCGGACGACTTCATTAACTTTCCAGGACTTGAGGAACTCGATCTGAGTGGAAATATTATCAGTTACGTTGAACCTGGAGCATTCAACGCCCTTTTCAACATGCACTCGCTCAGTCTCAAGAGCAACCGTATCAAACTCATACCTCTTGGAGTCTTTGCAGGCTTGACAAATCTCACCCGACTGGATATAAGTGACAACAAGATAGTCATTCTACTGGACTACATGTTCCAGGACCTGCACAATCTAAAGTTTTTGGAGGTCGGTGACAATGATCTTGTTTACATTTCTCATCGTGCGTTCAGTGGACTTTCAAGCCTGGAAATACTGACCTTGGAAAGGTGCAACCTTACTGTTGTGCCCACTGAGGCCCTGTCTCACCTGCACAACCTGGTCAGCCTCCATCTGCGATACCTCAGCATCAGTACTTTGCATCCTTACTCGTTCAAAAAGCTGTTTCGTCTGCGCCATTTAGAAATTGACAACTGGCAATCGCTTGACCATGTACCCGCTAACACCCTGCACGGCCTGAACCTGACCACTCTCTTCATAACTAACACCAATTTATCTTCTTTTCCATACCAAGCCTTGAAACATCTGCCCTACCTGACACACCTCAACCTGTCTTACAACCGCATCAGGCACATCGAAGGCGGAATGCTGATGGAACTGGTCCGACTTCAGGAGCTCCATCTAGTTCGAACCCAGCTAACTGCTATTGAACCATACGCATTCCAAGGCCTACGGGGGCTCAAAGTCCTCAACGTTTCTCACAATCGACTGGATACTTTGGAGAAAGGAGTCTTTCAGTCTCCAGAGGCTCTGGAAGTTCTACTAATCGACAACAACCCCTTGGTGTGTGACTGCCGTCTCATGTGGATCCTACAGAAAAGACTTTCCATCACATTCGGGGACTCTCAACCAGAGTGTAGCACACCTGATGGTATTCGCGGCACACCTTTTAGAGAGTTTAAAGAGACTCTGCTCTCCTATTATGTGACATGTACCAAGCCAAAAATCCGGGAGAATAAAACCCAAACCATCACTGTAGACGAGGGCCAGCAGGCCATGTTGCGCTGCAGTGCTGAAGGGACCCCGAGGCCAATGGTTTCCTGGATGTCCCCCCGTCGGCGTGTTTTCACAATTAGGAGCCATGGCAGAGTGAGTGTCCACAACAATGGTACACTGGAGATCAAGTCAGCAGAGGTTCAGGACAGTGGCGTATACCTTTGCCTTGCCTCAAACAGTGCTGGGAATGACACCCTGATGACTTCACTGGCGGTGAAAAGCCTGGGGTCGCTTTATGCCAACAGAAGCCAGCATTACACAGATCCCAGCAACGCCACTGCCAACGGAACGGCCGGAGTGACCCTCGGGTTAGACCTAAAGACCATTTTAGTGTCAACAGCTATGGGTTGTTTTACATTCCTTGGCGTGGTCTTGTTATGTTTCCTACTTCTCTTTGTCTGGAGTAGAGGAAAAGGAAAACATAAAAACAACATAGACGTTGAATACGTGCCTCGTTCGAAGTCTAACGGCACTAATGTTGACTCAGCAGAGGGACAAGCCGGTCCTCGCCGCTTCAACATGAAAATGATGTGACTTCTTTTATAAATAAAAGATTCTGGATTGTGGAAAAGTCCAAAGTACAATGTATTTTTTGACAGTTTGACTATAGAACTTTCCATGGACGAATGGCAGTGAAAATACACAAAGGATCAAAAGAAGTGGAGCTGTTCCTTAAACAAACTGGACAAAATGGCTAGCTACATGTTTCCAGTACTAAAGCACAGTGAGATATTTGCTTGCATTAGAGGAATTTACCTGTTCAACGGACCTGAGGGGAATACTTCATTGCTTTTCGAAATTTCTATTCCCCAAAAGAACACTTTTGTGTTGGACCCAAAGACTGAACTACGAACCATGTACAGTGAAAAAAAAAATTTGTATCCAAGCTATTAACCTACTTTGTTAAGTATTGCACCATGCTTATCCATCGAAGGAATTAACAAAAGAGTTCATCATTTCCTACGTTTAGTACTTTGCATATGTGTACCTAATGTTTCATTACGTACATGTATGTGCATTCAAAGTAACTATCCATCGCAATATTCATGGGGTGCATTAACCGAGAAAAATATAACTCATACGATCAGCAAAAACACTTTCCTTGGTTTCAGGAAGGGCTTCGATGGTTGAATATTGTTCCTGTTCTCCCAAACAGCTCCTTGATATGATTAAATATATATTGTCAATAAAAAGGAGTACGATATTTTATAAAAGTGTTGGGATTTTATGAAAAATGATCCAGAAATGCTGTTCAGGATCTAACATAACGTAAAAAAAGTCATAAAGATGACCCAGTGCTTGTCAAAGTACCTGCAGTACATCAACCACCTTTTGTCCTATTTTCTGTCCTTTTTTATTAATTTAATTGTACCTTTGCTTGTTGGCAAAATACATGTCAATTTTACTACAGTGACATTTGCATTATTTCCCCAGTAGGAAATCTGGAATTCGTTGTGGTAGTTTGTCATTTTGTTGTTAAATCATTTAGATTGTGAAAACTTCAAAGTAAAATCTAAAAAAAAAAATGCTGTATGTGAAATAAATGACGTATTTGTAACAACGAGTCCGATTGCAATTTAATGTAACTAGAAAAGAACAGAGACAGAAAAGAAGTCCAGAAATTATTATTAAAAGTTAGATGTTTTAATCATTTGAACAATATTGTGAATCTATAAAAATGATGAATTTAGTTGCCCTGTATGATCGAACAGCACCATAAACACTTCCTTTGAAAGAACTGTTTCCATGCTTGGATGGAATGCAACCATATTACCTGCTAATTGCTTTTGATGATGTATAATATTCCAAAAAATTATTCATACTTCCGAAACATTTATCTCTATATATTGTCCATTTCTATACTTCCCAGCTCTCCAGTAGTTCTGCATTATCTTATGGTCACAGTATCCTATTTTTTCCTTTCCTTCAAGTTCAGAAATATTACTTTCATTAAGTTAATTGTGAACCACCAAAAAGCAAAATTTATACACTGGCAGAAAGATGCCGAAAAACGTTTTATTTTTATTTTTTTTTTAATTTGTCATGAATACAGCGAACAGAATGGTTTTAAAAGGCTGAGATGTTCCACGTGGAAACTAGAAATAGTTTAGGAGTATTGCCTATTTAACATAGACAAGCTCTTCCAAAAGTCCCAGCAATGTAGAGGTTGGCTGGTATTTGAGAGGGTTTAAATAAATGCCTGTTCATTTAGCATTTACAGCAACAGTCCACTGAAACTCAATATCACAGCGTTGCTGTAAAGATGTTTACATATTTACCCAATAAGACGGATCTATACAACCTGCTCCAATACCAGAGTACAAGATTTGTGTTCCGAATCTGCAGCACTAAAGTCGGCCCATCATTGTTTCACTGTGAATGAATTGTGACTAATATGAAGGAACCCCTCGAGATTGCACCTTCACAAATATGGCGACAGATTGACGCCGGGTCTCACAGCAGCGCCGGTGCCGGGACCTGCCCACATATTCATCACACAAAATCATATAAAGCTGGCTGTGACCGGATCAAGAAATAAGCTTTGTTGTATAAAAAGAAAGAAAGTCAGCAAAAGATGTGGAGTGCTCCTGAGGAGTCATGTTGATCTGTGTAAGTACACATTTCAAAACAACAGCGAGGAATGAAAAGGCTGTATTTTTGCACTTTGGTCCCCATTGTTTTTAAATTACACACCTCACTCTTGATACATTTCCAAGCCCCATGGGCCATGCGCCCCTTGATACACATAAAAGATTATAGTTGCGACTCAAGTGAGGAATAAGAGTCTGCCAAATGGGAGTTTTGCTTTGACGAGGAAGTAGAGCTCATTGTAGCCAGAGTCTTGGGCAGATGCTAGCAGGCAGGTTTTGGATGTGTGTGTGATTTCATTAGGTTTAGCTTTCAGAGGCTCTCTGGTGACAGGCTGGTCTGCCAAATGAGCTCCCATGTGGGCCGACTCCAGTTCCAGGCCGGTGTTGGGGCTGGCTGGGAGAGAGGAAGGCATGCATGTGCAGCAACGCACAATTTTAGACATAAAACAAGAAAGGAAGCGTCAGTTCCTCCAGCTCTGCTCGCATGTTAAAACTGTTTATCTGCAAGTGGAGGCAGCCTTTCTAGTCTTAAAAAAAAGATAGAGGAGATTGACGGCAACATAAAAGAGTTATTTCCCTCTTTTTAAGTATGAAGCTCTTTTTCATCACCCAGACGGTGAAAGAAGAAATAATAGAGGAGAAAATGTCATTACTGTCAAGTCAACCATGGCAATTTACCCCAAATGTTCCTCAGTAGTAATCCAATCAGTAATTCTACTTTGGTGTGTCCCTGTTTTCTGTCACTATATTTTTTCCCTTTCTGAGATACCCAGCCATAAAGAAGGAAATTAAATTCTTTGCTGATGTCATTTTTTTAACGCCTATTAATTACAGCCAAAAAATTTAAAAAAACTACAATTAAAAAAAAAAAAAACTACAATTAACTAAATGTCTGGATTTTTACATTTTAACAAGCATTTTTTTACTAATAGCATATTTATTGGATAAGGTCCAATTCCTGATGTCCTGGTTACAGTGGTGCAGATGAGGTGGGACAGGCGAGCATATTGAACTGATGTGAATCTTTGGAAAGATGAACCCTGAGGAAAGTGTCACACGCACACTCATAAAAGCTTAGATGGCACATGTTTTTCTACTCAGGTTTGCAGAAGGAACTTACGGTGAAGATGTTTGGCCTTGCTCTTATGGTGCAGTTGCTCCGGCTGGGAGGAAGATCATGTTCTGAATACCTGAATGATGATTTAATGAGATTATGGATTTCAGGTGGGCTTTCTGGAACCAAGCTAATTAAAAGTTGCCCTTTAAAAGTGTGTTCTTCATGTTTTATAATACTGCCCATGCACATGGTCTGAAGTCTGAGGAGTGAAAGTTTAAACCCACAACTGAAAGCTGAGAGACTAACAGGCGCCGCAAAAAAAGTGTCATCATTCAGATGAATATCATCATTCAGATGAGCTCTGAAGACAAATCCGCTGGGATGAAGGAAAGATGCAATTTCACTGCTGTGAGTAATTACAGGTCATAAGTGGTGAAAGCACTCAGGTCAAAGTCATACATCTTAAAATGAATGTAGATTCTATCCCACCATAGTTTCATTTGGTGGTTCTGCAGAGGTCGACGGTGAGGACACTGACGAAAATTTGTGAAAGTGTAACAGAAAAATGTGGACATGAGGGCATCCAAAGACAAAAACAGGCCAATCAAGAGAAGACAAGATGCTGAAAGAAGCTCAATATTTGGAAGCGTTGCACTGCCTCTACAGAACAAACAGCATCACGCGACGGCACCACAATGTTGTTATTGTCGCTCATGCCCAGAACAGGTGACATTCATCATGTCGGTGATATCGTAGAGCTGCACAAGGCCCCTTCAGAAAAGGTAGAGAAATCCAGAGCTCTTCCTGGACGGGACTCATTGCTCAGCGGCTGAGTTTCTAGTTGGCATGGATCGTGCGCAGTAACCTAGCTGTTCAATATAAGGATAAGGATAAAAGACTTTATTGATCCCACATCGGGGAAATTGCACGTTACAGCGGTAGCCCGTGGTGTACCATACAGAAAAGTACTAAAAGAAAAGGTGCAAATAAGATGTGCAAATAAGACATTCCAGAGGTAGGATGATTAGTTAGTGCAAATATGCCAACCCTGGGTTATTGGTGCTACAATTAAGTGTTGTGAATGTTGAACAATCTGACGGCAGTTGGGATGAATGACCTGCGGTAACGTTCCCTTTTACACCGTGGGTGTAACAGTCTGCTGCTGAAGGAGCTGCTTAAGGCCCCCACAGTCTCGTGTAGGGGGTGAGAGGGGGTGTCCATAATTGATGTCAGCTTGGCCAACATCCTCCTCTCACCCACCTCCTCAATGGAGTCCAGAGAGCAGTCCAGGACTGAGCCAGTCTGAGCCCGTCTGACCAGCTTGAGTCTCTTCCTGTCCCTCTCTGAGCTTCCACAGCTCCAGCAGACCACAGCGTAGAAGACCACCGATGCCACCACAGAGTCATAAAAAGTCCTAAGCAGTGACCTGCACACTCCAAAGGACCTCAGTCTCCTCAACAGATGGAGACGACTGTGTTATGAGTCCAGTCCAGTTTATTGTTGAGATGAACACCCAGGTATTTGTACTCCTCCACGATCTCAATGTCCAAACCCTGGATGTTCACAGGTGCAATGTGAGAAGCCTTCCTACTGAAGTCGATCACCACCTCCTTTGTCTTGCTGGTGTTGATGCGCAGATGGTTCAGTTCACACCAGGCGACAACGTTGGTGATGACCTCCCTGTATTCCAGTTTGTTCCCCTCAGACACAAGTCCAACGATGGCTGTATCGTCGGAGAACTTCTGGAGATGGCAGCTGTCCGAGTTGTGGCTGAAGTCCGATGTGTAGAGAGTGAAGAGGAAGGGAGAGAGAACTGTACCCTGCGGGGCCCCCGTGCTGCAGACTACCACGTCGGACTCACAGTCACGGAGCCGCACGTACTGTAGTCTGTTGGTGAGGTAGTCGGTGGTCTAGGCAGCCAGGTGACAGTTGACTCCGGCTCCCTCCATCTTCCCTCTCAGCAATGATGGCTGGATTGTGTTGAAGGCACTGGAGAGGGTCCATCTTGCTGTCCACCAGCTGTCGGAGGTGGGTGAGAACAATCCTCTCCATGGTCTTCTTTAGGTGAGAGGTTAAAGCCACTGGTCCGAAGTGGTTGGGCTCCCTGGCGTGCGCAGTCTTAGGAACCGGAACCACACATGATGTTTTCCACAGTAGTGGAACTCTCTCCAGACTGAGGCTCAGGTTGAAGATGCGCAGGAGTATGTAAACACACGCGTCTTGCAGAACCTCTCATCCTCCCACATGCGCCCTGTCACAGACTTCCACAGGCCCCCAGGTCTTTATTTTGTCTATGTTATACAACTGTAACTTCATGGCTAAGCTACACCCAGAAACACCTTTTTAAAAAAATATATTTGTAATTACTAAAATAATCATTGAAGACATTATGGATCGAGATCTCAATGCATTCAGGGTCTCTGGCGACTCGGAGGAAGGTGGAGAAACAGGACAATGTAAGAGGCCTTGGAGCTTTGCTTGGTTGCATTTTTCAAAGTTTCTCTCTTTCCACTGCATATTTTATAACCCTGGGAAGAAAACACTTTATTCTTGCTATGACATATATGCTCGAATGGCTTTTTTAGTGTCCTGCAGTGTACAGAGCTCCGTGGACATGAACCAACTCATTATTCTGGCCAGTTTTAGTTTGGAAGCAGGTCTCTGCAGCCTCATGCTGCCACCGAACTTGTTCAATCAATCATTGGCCCTAACTGCTAATGGCCTGCATTTTCCTTCCGCCATGTCATTACCCTCTGTCCTCATACCAGTTTGTCCTGGTGGACCATTTATTTGATGTATTCATATATGCTCCCTGTTTCATCCTGAATTGTGTCTCTGACACTCATTCGTCCTTGCCCTCCACTCCCTCCTGCTTACGCGTTCTCAGCACACTGGAGCTGTCATACATCGTGTGGCGTTGTGTGTCTGGACGTCAGTGGCATCTGTCTCCAACTGTGGTCAATTTACTTTTCCAACCAGGTCGACAGTATATGTTAATGGATTTGCTGTAATTTTGCACAGCCGTGTGGCTTCTCTGCACTTTTCTTGCGCCGTGGTCTTCGCGTGTAGGGTGCCTGCACAAAAGGTCTTGTGAATTATGCCAAGTCTGCTGCGGTGTGAGCGATATTAGTGTTGTCTGAACGACGGGCGATGTGCTTCAACCTATATCCAGCCCTCAGACAAATAAATGAACCCGAATATTCCAAGTGTGGACAGTAAAGCTAAATATCTGCTGACATTGGGAATTGATTGCACTGAAAATGAGCTGACCCTGCCTGTGCCGTGGAGAGATAAGACGTTTACGATGCGCGCAGGTCTCTGCAGATCGCAGCTCTGTGCCCATGCAAAATGAATACAACATCAGGGAGGGAAAATGCAATTTTATCCAGTTGTTTTATCTTTTCCTTTTCCAGACTCTAGAGCGATGTCAAGAGCTACTTTAGTTTAGTCGGTCATAATAGAGTTATGTTCTTCTGGTATTGTGTAAAGGACCACCTGTATATGCGGCTACAGAACATCACCACTCTCAGCAAGAAATCAAAGCGGCTCCTCTGGGCTTTGTTATGTGCTGATTTAATTCTTGGTAATGCATTTCCTCCCTGTGCTCTTTCCTCTTTCTTTGTCCAAGAGCGAATCAGAGTTGACTTTGTCATCGGGTGCAATCTGTCTTTATTTGGTAAAGTTACTAATGCATCTGGAGCTAAAATTATGTATCAATTCAAGGATTGTCCTCACCAGGAACTGTATTTGGTTTTCAAGGTCTATCACCTCCATTCAGAGACGGATTTGTCACAGTTGCGAAGGCGGGGAAACAAAAAGCTTAAATGTGACATATAACAGTCTTTATTTCTGCTGGAAAATGATTTGATGATAACATGTGCTGTAGGAAGTTGGAGCTCTTTATATGACATGTCTGTTCTGGCCATTTTTCTATGAATAATTTTTATTTACGCTTGACAAAATTAGGAGTTATGCCCAAATTTCGCTGCAGTATGAAATAAAAAGTGTATCTGGATCGATTTCAGCAGTGGTGAGAGGAATATTTCAAATCCTTCCCTGCAATTCAGAAACCAACACAACCATTTTAAGACCCTAAATTACACGCAACGCCCACATATATAAAAGGATAGTTTAGCTGCCTACAATACCCACAATGCACATCAACCGCCCACACAGACATGGAGAAGTGGAAATAAGCACCGTGCGTGTCACCTTTCGCAGGTGTAACATGAACAGACAAATAGATTCAAACTCTGACTCAATTTGCGTCTCTGTTTGATTTACTCCACGTGTCTCCTGTGCAGATTGTAGCAGGAAAGCCACTGGGGGATCATTGGAGATCCCACTGGATGCGAGGTGACATGTGCGCCGCACATCTGACACTTGATTTGAGCAGCTAAAGTTACATACATGTAGCTCTCCGCTCCTGCACACTCCCACGGTTCTGTGTGGTATTTCGATGTCAACCTGCATCCATTTGTCTCCATCTTGTTTTTTCAGTTTTCCTTTTTTTTATCCACAAGGAAACACACATGTATCCACACACACACACACACACACAACAAGCCTCCGTTATTATCTCTGACGATATACTTGAGAGAAATAAACATAACCCAATAAATGTCCGATCTCTATCTAATACTGGATTGCACCACAGCAGCAATTCATCCTTGCACAGTGATTTGAATTTATTCAGGGACTTCTTGACAACTGTGACAACTGTGAGATTGGTAGAATTGTGGATAGCCAACAGTCAAATTGCGCAATTTGGGATTTAGAGTTCTGAGCAACTAACACCAAACAGCCACATAAATATAAATGCAGCAGTCAACTATCAATGGTTTAAAGGGAGAAAAAGACATGAAGCAGTTTGCACACTAAGAATTTTCAATGTGTAAATACAAACAAGTGACTGGTGCTTGTCAAAGGGTTCACGTGACACAGCCAAGAGCTACATTTTTTCTCTTTATTCCATTTTTCAGCTTCGGACATGCTCTAGCGTCTGCATATATTTATAACTCCTTCTATTCTCCAAACAACACAGCTAAATCACAGTGACCTCGGAAATCATTGAACCATTTCTCTGACTGAAGCGTCTCTCTGGATCTGTCACGTATCAACATTTTGGCATGAAAATCTCTTTAGCTTTATGGATTGTGTCTTTCATTGGGTATTACCAAAAGTTCACTTTTAAATCGTGTTGTGTCAGGCTGTTTGTGCTAAAAGCAAGGAAAAATGTGACTTTAACAGCTCCAGTACCCCCTCTTCCCCCATAGAAATGAAAACTGCACCTATGGATATAACTCTGAAAAAGAATAAGCCACAAATTTAATGCTGCACCCAGTTATGTTTAGGTGCAGTTAAACGTTCGCCACTATGATACACATCATAACGACATTTATGATGTGAAAGTTAAACTGCAGTTGATCTAAAGAAAACCAACGTTGACCTGAGAGTCAGTACAAGCAGACAGCAGAAAACCACGTTAATCCCCTTTTCTAGTTATGCTAACAAACACCTCACTGAGATCGAGTCTATTTTCATCAGATCTCTATGCAGCGAAACACAGAGGCGTTTTCACCCCACGTGCTGTCCTTCATTTATCATCTGTACTTTAATATTTAGATGGCTGTCCAACTCAGTGCACGGGCTGAGGTGTTTATTGCACTCCGGTGTTTGAGCGTGAGCTGGACCTTCAGCCTTTTTAATTTAATATTTATCTCATCACTATGAGATCAGAGGAAATTAGGTTCTTCTCCATTTTGCTAAAACGGTTTGAGTCAAGAACTTATTTAATGACTGCAGATCAGAGAGCAGTTAGTTATTTCTGGTTAGAGCAGTTTAAGAAAAGGAAAAAGACCATAGACACATGGTACGAGGTTGCGTATCTGAGAAGCTTTTAGATGGCGTGGGATTATGCTGTGAAGTTCAGACCAAAACGGGTGAATTTCAGTCTTTTTTAAAGGCAAACAACCAAGACAGAGCACTTATGCAGAGGCACAGGACAAGATGCATCCTCCTCTGCTTTGTCACACTGGCAGGGCGGCGTGCAACAGCACAAATGTGCACAATAAATAAATAAAAAAGCTTTGCAGCAGCTTTGATGTTCTCCCTCTAAAATAAACACACTTGCAGAGTTTATCCTTTCTGTCTCAAATGTGAAATTAAAATCTTGAATGTCTTTTTTCAGCCACGATAAACCATCTGTGTAAGTCCTCTGACAGACTTCATTTCTGTCTTTGTGCAAATAATGAATACAAATGACAGTTTCATCCTTTTGATGATAGTTTTCAAAGATGTGAAGGTTTTCCAATCCACAAAAGAGAAATCTTACACATAAATGCATGCTGACATTGCTCACAAAGGAAAACTTTGTACAAAGATGAGGTACGGGAAGAACAAGTCTGTAAAAAATAAATTCCAGTAAGTGAAAACACAAAGCAGTGCTTTAACAAACTTCCCCTTTGGGTTTTTTGTTGGAATTTTACTGGAAACCACCATGATTAAGAGACATGGACAGGACTTCTAAAAAGATCTCCTAACAAATTTATTCAACTTAATACATGCAGAGGCAAATTTATTTATAAATGTATGCAAATTCATTATCTAACCTGCTGAAAGTGAAAGTTTTGTCACTTTGCCTGACCTGTTCATTTAAAAGAAGAGTGCATCACTTGACGAGTCCCTTCATGGAGAAATCACTTTCAATTCTTAACAGCTTGCATTGTCTGTGGCTCCGATATTTGAAAAGGACACAGAAATCTTGCCCGATTCACTCTGCCAAGCCTTATAAATTGTTTCCCTAGCAGACAATTTGGAAAACAGGTTTGCATTTAATTTGTTTGTGGATGCTAAACAATGCTGGTTTCATATTGCATGAGGTAAAAGTGAAGGAGGAGCCTGGTGAGAGGGAAGAGCAGCCTTGTGCAGGGAGATTAGAGATGAATTGTCAGGAATCCAGCCAGGACAGCTGCACCCTGTTGGAAGACATGCAGCCATGAGACGCCTCAGAGAAGCATCTGATGCTTGGATATCTTTGGCCGAAGAGGAGGAGGAGGAGGCGCAGATGGGCGTAGAGAGGAGACCACTGCCTGGATTTAAGAATTGATGCTTTTATATTCACCAAACATAGAAAAGCTCTCATGTTTTCAAGAAGCCGCACGTATGTCAAACCTACCTACTAAAACTAACCATTCCAACCACAATACTAGGGTAAAGAGTTAAACGGGTAACAAGGGCAGCACGGCAGTTAGCACAGCAGGAACACCCCAGGGGCTTTTCTGTGTGGAGTTTACATGTTCGCCCCTGTCTTTGTGGGTTATTTCTGGGTCCTCTGGCCCCTTCCCACTGGCCACAGGCGTGCATTTGGCTTGGAGTAGAGGTGAAGTGTCACTCTAAACTGACCTCAGGTGTGAGTGTGAACAATGTCTATTTGTTAGCAGTGCCATGAGTTCCAGAGTCTCCCCTGCCTCTTGTCCTATGGATGGATGGATGGATGGATGGATGGATGGATGGATGGATGGATGGGTGGGTGGGTGGGTAAGTGGGTAGGTCCATTTGTGTCTCATTTTTCTTAATCTAAATCCCACACAAGATATTTGTGAAGAGTCCATTGATATTGTGGTCACCAATTCAAAAGGACTTCCATACATGATGTAAGACCAGAAAAACGTATTTCTTTTCTTCATCAAAGAATGTGTTGTAGTTAAAGACAGTAAATCTAATTAAGCTTTGAATCCAAGAACGATGCAGCTCATTTGAATAAGACAAAATCCACCTCTTCTATTTGTATTTCTCTGTTCTTCTTAAGTGTGTAAGATTAGCGGCAGAAAAAAACCCCAGGGTGCCACATGACTTATTCATGAACAGTGAAACTGCACTTGGCACCTAGTATTTAAATGAAAAGAAGCATCAGATAGCGGAATGCTAAATGAGGCAGCCAACAGAGGAGTCCCAAGAAATTTAGATTCCCAGCAAAAGCTTTTGCATGTGAACGGTTCTGTAATGACTTACAAATGCATGTACAAATGTTGGCAACGAGAAAACACACCCTCTCAAATATTGCAAGTGTTTGCTAACTTAGAATAAGAAAGGGAAATGAGGTGACAGTTTTGGGGGGGTGCAGAGCATCAAACCCGTTTAAAGTGGCCGACGGTTGTGCACAGTCCCCGTTTGGACGTCACCGCTTCTTTTTCGTTGATGAAAAAACTACTATTAACACTATTAATAAACAATAGCATGAGAAATGTTACGTGTGAACAAAGTAATGGCGCATTCCTCACCTTGGATTCCCTGCAGCTTCAGTTTTTCTGTTTTACTGCATATGTTCTAGAACTTCTAGTGGAAAGAGTCAGAATCATCTCTGCACTACAGGTGCTTTGCATGTCAGAGAGAGAGATTTGAAACTTTTATTGGAAAAAAGAAAAGGTGAAGCCTAATAGGAAACATCTGTGACTAATAGTTGAGCTCAGACAGGAAGTAACAAATGCCTGAATACTGCAAAGTCATTGGTCAAGGTTAGGGAAAACCATGGAGTAAATTCAAGGTAGTTTTCTCTGTCAACTGGACTGGGTTTCTTCTCTTGAAGACGTTTCGCCTTCTATCCAGAAGGCTTCTTCAGTTCTGAAATCGCTGGGGAGAGAGCTTGAGAATATATAGCCCCTGGACCATTTGCATGCTAATGATCTGGGTGGTCACCTGAGAGTCGTTAGCAGGGTCGTTGGTCGGGTCGTTGACCTAGTTTCTGTTGAGATGTCTCCCCTTTGTCTGCTGGGTCACATGGTGATGAGTCACTGGGTCTCTTGGAATGGTGTGAATGTTTGTTTTGCTGTTGGAAGGAGTGGAGGACTGCATTGTATGTGGGTGATAGGAAGTGCCTCAGGCCACCACCCCTGTTTAAGGATGGTTTCTCCAATTTAACATGGATAGCTTCCTTGACCCCCCTTTCGAACCAGCGGTCTTCTCTGGCCAGTATCCGTACTTGGCTGTCCTCGAAGGAGTGCCCACTCTCCTTTAAGTGTAAGTGGACTGCTGAATCCTGACCCGAAGAGGTCTGAAGAAGCCTTCTGGATAGAAGGCGAAACGTCTTCAAGAGAAGAAACCCAGTCCAGTTGACAGAGAAAACTACCTTGGATACAATGACCTGGATGACTGAGAATTTACACAGACATCTTGCATCACATTTTGGGAGAGATACCCTTCGGTTGGTGCGAGAGCTTGAGAAAACAGCCAAGAAGTTAGCGGACTTTAAGAACCACCTCCGCTACAACCTCAGATGTCGACAGCAGAAGATGACTCCCACCTGTCTACGCATCAGATCAACAGTAAAAGGACACAGAGCCCAGGTAATTCTTCACATGACGGAAAAACGCTTACTCAATGAAAGGATCAGACAAATCCACTTTACCATAAACACCCTGGAAGCTAAGTTAGATGAAAGAAGGGAGGAACTACACCTACTGCTCCCCTCTGAAGTAATGGAAGAAATAGCCAAACTCGTTTCCAGGACTCAGCACACCCAACACACCAGGACCAAGGAACGTCAGATCCGAAAATTCACCACCCTACTGGCAAAACACAACCCCAGCGGAACCAACCCCTTCTCCAACCATGTCACATCCCTGTCTGACTCACAACGGGAGAAATGGGTAAAAAACCTATCAGACAGGGAGCTCACACAAGCCGAGGAGGAAGTGCTGTCCAAAGGTTTGAATTTTTCAGTCACCCCTGAAGAGGTACCGACTGTCGAACTCATCACAGCCACTGAGACTGCCATTAGAAACAACAAACTCCCGGAAGCAGAAGCAGAACAGATTAGACTCAAGGTAACAGCCGCTCTTGCTAGTGCAAAACCTCCCACCTCCAATATCACGAATGAGGAAAAAAGAGCCATTGCATCCTTAGCCAAGGACAAGAACATCACCATCTTACCAGCTGACAAAGGTAGGTGCACGGTCGTACTCAATACCACTGACTATGACACCAAAATACTCAGTCTTCTGACAGATACCGCCACGTATGAGAAACTCAAACGGGACCCCACCAGCTCATACAAGAAGAAGGTGGTAGACTTACTACAGAAACTGGAAAAGGATAAAGCCATTGACAGACCACAATACTACCGTCTATATCCAGGAGAAACCATCCCTTGCATTTATGGATTGCCCAAGATCCACAAACCAGGGACCCCTCTCAGACCCATAGTAAGCAGCATCAATTCGGTAACCTACAACATTTCCAAATACTTGGCCTCCATCTTGTCGCCCATGGTTGGCAACACCCCACACCACATCAAAAACTCCCAAGACTTTGCTCAAAAAGTCATTGGACTCACACTACTTCCAGAAGAGACTATGGTATCTTATGATGTCACGTCACTCTTCACGTGCATCCCCACCGCCAGCGCCATAGACACCATCCACAAGCACCTTCTATTGGACAAGAATCTTACAGAAAGAACAACCTTAACACCGGCCCAAATCTGCACCATGCTGGACCTGTGTTTGAACACCACCTATTTCCAGTACAGAGAAGGCTTCTACAGGCAGAAACATGGCTGTGCCATGGGCTCACCAGTATCCCCTATAGTTGCCAATCTATACATGGAGAAGGTGGAATCCCAGGCCCTGACATCCTTCACAGGAACTGCGCCAAGCCACTGGTTCAGGTATGTGGATGACACCTGGGTCAAAATTCAAATACAAGAATTGGAAGCGTTCTCCGATCACCTCAACAAAACAGACGAGCATGTAAAATTCACCCGGGAAGAGGTAAAAGGAAACAGTCTGGCCTTTCTGGACTGCGCAGTCAAGATCACTGAGGACAGAAATCTCACCATCGAAGTCTACAGAAAACCTACACATACCGACCAGTACCTCCAGTTTGACTCTCACCACCCACTGGAACACAAGTTGGGAGTGATCAGAACTCTCCAACACCGGGCCAGGGAAATACCCACCACATCCCAAGGCAGAAAGAAGGAACAGAACCACATTAAGACAGCTCTCAAAACATGTGGCTACCCAGACTGGGCCTTCACCAAAACCTCAAGAAAGCAAGACCTCAGCAAAGGAGAGGAGGAGAGAAACAAACGCCGCAGCGTTTCCATCCCCTACCTGTCTGGAGTCTCGGAGAAGTTTAGGAGGATCCTCCAGAAACACGACATACCGGTTCATTTCAAACCCAGCAACACCCTCAGACAGAGGTTAGTACACCCAAAGGACAAGACACCAAGACCCAAACAAAGTAATGTTGTTTATGCTGTACAGTGCCAGGAGAAATGCAAGGAACTGTACATTGGGGAAACCAAACAACCTCTACACAGAAGAATGGCACAACACAGACGTGCCACCTCTTCGGGTCAGGATTCAGCAGTCCACTTACACTTAAAGGAGAGTGGGCACTCCTTCGAGGACAGCCAAGTACGGATACTGGCCAGAGAAGACCGCTGGTTCGAAAGGGGGGTCAAGGAAGCTATCCATGTTAAATTGGAGAAACCATCCTTAAACAGGGGTGGTGGCCTGAGGCACTTCCTATCACCCACATACAATGCAGTCCTCCACTCCTTCCAACAGCAAAACAAACATTCACACCATTCCAAGAGACCCAGTGACTCATCACCATGTGACCCAGCAGACAAAGGGGAGACATCTCAACAGAAACTAGGTCAACGACCCGACCAACGACCCTGCTAACGACTCTCAGGTGACCACCCAGATCATTAGCATGCAAATGGTCCAGGGGCTATATATTCTCAAGCTCTCTCCCCAGCGATTTCAGAACTGAAGAAGCCTTCTGGATAGAAGGCGAAACGTCTTCAAGAGAAGAAACCCAGTCCAGTTGACAGAGAAAACTACCTTGGATACAATGACCTGGATGACTGAGAATTTACACAGACATCATGGAGTAAATTATGTTAAACAGGTATTAGAAAATGAAACATGCATATTCTGTAAACATCCTGGGTTTGTTCCACCTCTTCACTCTTTCCAGCTGTTCTCACCTTTACTTCGTGGTCAGGGTTGTAATTACGTGCACAACTGCAAGAGGTCAGAGGATGTCGCCGGTTTGGAAATAAATGTTACAGAGTTCAATTTAAGTCAGCATTTTTGAGCAGAGGACAAATGCTGCTTTTCTGGCCAGGCCCGTCTCAAAAAATGTAGATGCGTCAACAGACCAAATAATGAAAAGTGCAGTTATTTCTTGGAGGTGAGGCCACCAGGAACGTGGACAGATTTCTGGCAGTTGGTGCTTTTTGTCGCAGCTTTGCTACGTTGCCTTTGGGGACTTGAATATCCTGTCTAATGACTTCGATAATGAGTGTAAAAATGCCAATCTCCTAATACTGGCGCATGTTCAGCGGAGGGAAACTTGCCCCGCTGGAGGAGGCCAAGCCTCATATTTAGCATTTCTTTTATGAGAACACACAGATTTGGCACCCGGATCCACTTGGACCGCTCGTATCATGATGCTCGGTTGCTCGGCATGATGCTTGTTTCCATGGCGTTTCCTCCTGTTGGCCGAACCTAAATTCAGTCGGACCCGTTCTGAATCCGAATGGAAGACTTCTGCAAATATAATGGAAAAGCACTCCCGGACATCCCCAAATATTAGACTCAGGTGATTCAACGCCGAGCATGTAAACAAGATTATGATTATGGAACCTATTAATGTTTAGCTGACACTAACAGTGGATCTAATGGAGATCCGGTGCCAAAAATGGTTAATATATATGCAGATTACTATCCAGAAGAGACTCGGATCACATTTGACTAATTACACGCAAAGAAGCCAATCCGTTGCAAATTGATTGCGAAAAAATGCAGACCATATTCAGCAGCTGCAGTAGTTCTTCAAGTTTTTCTCTTATTTTTTTTTTACCCTCATCAGCATATTAGGTCACATTTTGATTGCTGTTTTTCTGTTTGCAAATCCACAGTGAAAAAAGGTCGAATGGGAGAAGTGTGATGGAATATTGGCCGATTTTAATTACTCCACTCATCATTTTTGAAGTTTATTGTGTTGCACATATCAGAAATTAATCATACATACAAATATGACCCCGTTACTGGGTTGGTTATGTCTGCAATAATGCACCTGCAGACTGGAACCTGAGGCACATTTGTGGAAAAACACATTTTGTTCCTTATCAACCTCGATAGGTTCTCTCACACCCTTTAAAGGGAGGAAGAGCAGGAGTATTGTTGTGAGTTTTTGCAATCTGCATGACAAATATCTGAATTAAATTGACTGTCTGTGGTGAAGGAAGGTCTAAGTGGATGGGCAACTTTCTGAAAGGCAATAAAGCTCAAAACATTCTTTTGTCAAGTAAACGGCTACAGCTCGGAGACAGAAGTGACCTGAGAGGATTTGGAACACGAAAATAAAAACAGAGACATTTATTGATTTTTACCTCGGTCTGTCAAGGTCCTTAAAATGACAGTGTAATTGAAGTTCTTTGTTTGATGCACTGGAATATTTTTCAGTTGGATATGAGGAACCAAAACCCTGAGGAAATAACTCCGCTCTGTGGCATTGTGTTGTCAAGAAAAGAGGGTAAAAATAAACAGTAATATGGAAGCAGATGAGACGTTTACATCAATACACTATGACAAAATGCTGATTCAAGCGTTTACTGGAGAAACTGTCTGAATCCATTTCTACTTTCTGCTTACGGAGTCCTTCTCAAGGTCACCATAGATCCTCAGGTCCAGACAGGCAAAGAGAATCTCAGGGTGCGTCTCAGGGCGAAGCCCGTTTCATGATGATTTTCTGGCATATCACGCTAAAAAAATAGATGTTGCATCTTCTTTCAGACACTTCCAAAGATAGCAACTTGAAGCGTGCCAAATCTTCATTTAAAAAGTCCCTGCTGTTGTAATAAGTAAAGATTTTGTTCCTAGTAACTTCTTGTTGATGTTGTCACCAGAGAGTCTTGTTCTGATTTTGACGGGACAGTGAGAACACGAATATATAAAGCAGGATTTTCTCTTCTGCTTGGAAGTATTTCAGTCATTCTATCCCCTAATGTGCCAACTGTAAATTAGCCCAGTCATCCACATAATTTATGTTATACATTTGATTCAACATTTGGATGCTATTGATGATCCCTCCATGTTTCCCGGGGCGCAATATGTTCAACATCTGTTGTATGTTAAATTCATAGCCTCCACTTCCTCCTCCCTCTCCTTGTCCCTGTCCCTCACATCTAACTTGTCTCTTTATCTCTATTCTTTGCACAGGCATCGTGTCCTCTGGCAGTCTAAGTAGCTCATTGTTGTGGGGAGTATGTTCCCTCGCGGGAGCCATAGCCAGTCAAGAGTGGATTGCTTCACTGCAATGCATTTTTACATCACTGTCAGTTCTGATGAGGGATAAGAAACAGTGAGTTCTTCAGAGACACAAAGAAGCAAATAAGGGAATTCTGATGTGTCAAATGAAAAAGAAAAAACTCCCATGATTTAATTGTTCACGTTGCAGTTATGGGATGGCAAAGTTATATACATTCTCAAGGTGATACAAGGCATTGGGCCATATAGAGTATAGATGCTGCTGTGCATTTATGCCACATATACAGCAGTGGTGCATGGTCCAGTTCAGGTGCTGATGTGTCATGGCAGCAGCAAAATGACAAAAAACCTCATCTGTATACTTTAATTGATCTCCTTGGTAACAGGCATTTGATCCTGACCTTGAATTTAAAGAAGTGTGTTCTTAGAACTGGGCTTTAGTTTGATTTCTTTAAAGGAGGTTGTGTAATTTGATAAAGTCTCTTTTTTGACTCAAGAAAAGGCTTTTTGGAAACACAGGTCTTCCCACAGGAAGATGTGCTCATCCCACATTCGTACATAATGAAACCCATCATTCAACCTTCTATAATGTATCAAATATCTATCTTTTTAACACCTTAAGATTAAAAACCATAACTAAAGTAGGTGACACTATATGCAGCAGCCTATTCAAAGCCCACCCCAAAAAAGTCCCCCACTTTGGAATTATAAAAACTTCCAGCTGGGCAGAACCTTCAGCCCTGATTCCTAAACATTTGTGTCTTTATCGCTCAGTGGTGCAGTGGGATGTTTAAGATGCCAAGCAGCAGCACCTGGATGGTGAGAGTTTCATTTAATATGTGCAGGAGATCGCGAGACAGGAATTAACAGTAAAATGATCCTGTCAGCAAGTTGTGCACCTGTGAGGAACACGGGGTCATTCTGGGAGGATTTAACCACCATGACACAACACTGAGCTTTGTCCCACGTGGGTTGTTAATGATAGGAGCTTAATTCATCATTTGTTTTGGTAGTTACAGGAAAGAAAAGCAGAATCAGGTCCACAGTATGAGGGCCACATTTGGTATTGAAAGTATTTAAATATAATCCTGCAAACTTTGGAGGAGCTTTTAATTACTTAGCTTCATTCCATGGATGATACAGGTGTGAATGACAGCAGAACTGGTCACTTTCCATAAAGCGTGCGGAAATATTCCCAAACATCACTGGTTGACTTGAAATATCTATAATTTCCGGTGCAGTGACAACTTTATTAGTAGGTGCCAAGTTTTACGCATGAAAGATTACGGAAAATTCCCAATTTTCATGTCATGATTCAGACCTGGATTATGACCTGAGCAGTTCCTCCAAAATAGCATTACTGTAAAAAAGAAAAAAATACTCATGGCAATCATCCGGAGGACTAGACAAACTCGACAAGCTGTGATTGAACGATGACCTACAGCTGAACACGTAATCGCTGCTGTGAAATCAACCATCGGTCTTATTACGTCAGAGCTGCTAATGCCCCCGATTTGTAGGAGCAATGCTGTTTTATTCATCTTCGGATGGGTGGAGCAACAAAAGAATCACCAAGGAACAACTCCGCTCATTTAAACATTGAGCAGAGGCTTTCTTTTTCGTTAAAATGAAATAAACATCGGGGTCATTTTCACACACTTCCGATGAGATTGCTGGAATTTGTGTGACAGTGTCTGAGGCAACAATTGCTGATCTGGGGAAAAGACTGATTTCCCAAAAAGGAGAAGTTACTGTGATGAGGAAGCGTAGCACCAGCCAGACCAGGATGTTGCACACCTGACGACAGCTCTGAGCTGTCAGTGTTTGGACTTCACTGTGTTCTAATGGCCACTTTAATGTTTAGGGCTTAAGTGTGTAAAACCGTCAGAATATTTATGTTGCTTAATGTAGTGGTCATTATTGTTGTACATCCCAGATTGTGGCATCAAAAGCCTGTCAGAGGTGTGGGTCAATATGCACATGCAAAGAATCACAATCACAACCACTACTCAACTGAGTCTGAACTGCTCCCTTCTTGACAAAGACTTCAACTGTTGGACCTGAATCTGCCAACATTGGGGGGGTGTCACAGGCTTTACTTCACCTTCCGCATCGTTTCCCATAGTTCAATCAGTTCCTGGTATTTCTGGATCTTTTATGCTCTTTTCCGATACTGCTGGTGTCACTTGGGACTGTTGCAGCTGCCCTTTTGGGCTCCTTGTCAACCGCCACAGGGTCTGGTTGGCTGGCCAACAGCTGCTTGACGGTCCGGAACTTGAAGCCCCTGAGGATGTTTGCTCTATTGTTTTCAACCAATTTTCTGTGGTTCACACGGTGTAGCACATGTACAACGAGGGATAGAGGAGGGGTGTAAAAGGGCTACATATTCCTCTTTCTGGCACTGGTGGAGGCTGCCATTACTGAATCATAACCACTTCATAACAAAAGGTTAGATACTAAGTATAATTCCAATTGAAAGTTCTTAGCGTAAACATTGCTGTCTGTAATATGGAATGCTATTTGCTAACATCATGCTTTTTAGTCAGTTCTGGGCATATATATAAAACTCATGGCTTCAGTAGCTAAACCCACAGATGACCTCTGTGTTTGTCTACAGTCTACAAACTTTGATCCCAGAGCCCTGCAGCTATCCCTCAGGACTGGCCAGCCAGTAAACTCTTTGTAAAAGTTGATACTGTAACACAGTGGGGCTTTAGCAGCAGCCAAAAAAGAAAGTTCTTCTGTTAGCTACTAATAACTTGACTCAAGGGCTCCTTAAACCACCCTCACCACCAAGATCTGTGCATGACCTGTTTTTGAATCTCCGTGTTCTAGATTATTCTCTTTTTTTCACACAAGTGCCTGGGGAGAATACAGATGCATCACTCCTAAGAACAAAGCACAAAGACAAGCGGGCCAAAATATAAATAAGTGTAAACGACAAAGGAAGAGACGCAACGTGAACATTATCCAATTTTCGGTTCGCAACGCGCCCTGCTGTTCAAAGTTCTTTGGATAATGTCTCTCCTTGATAGTTCTACACAGATCATCAGTCCGAACTTTGTAAGAATAGACAAACCAGAGTTCCGTTCAGTTAGAACCAGGAAAGTCCCACTCTTTTTTTTCCTCCTGAGGATCACATCAGGAGACGTCTTCCACAGAAACTAGATGAATTAGCAATAAACAATAAAAAACATCCCCACCAGCTCACTAATGACTACCCATGATCCTCTTCTTCTTCCTCCACACATGCCACCAGGGAGAGCGAGAGTGATGTGAGGTGTGCCTCAAGTTTTTCTGCTTACCCTTATTGCTTTTGCTGGTGAAGACAATATTATTATCTCAGGCTGCAGGCTTCACAGCACACAACTTGTAAATAATAAACCAGGCTGGACAGAAGCCTGTGAGGGCACTGCTAATCCTGGTATTATTCTGCTTTTATTGTTGCTGTTTGCTCATTATTTCTCATTTTCTCTGGTTAAAGACAACCAGTTAAATTATTTTCACCCTATTGTTTTCTTCCACCACATAGGGTGAATTAGCAGTGAGTACAGGCATCACTTAGAGATGATTTTATACGTTTTTAGCACTCCTTTTTCTCAGTCTTGACCTCCTTACAGCCCACAAGGCATCGCATACCGTCACTGTGGGTGTTAGTAGATGCTCAAATTGTGAACATAATTATGAATAATGGCTACTATTACATTTTAATTTGCAACATCATTCCATTTAGAGGGGATCAGGAGATGGTAGACAGCCGTCTTCGCTTTCCTTATATAACCCTGTTGAGTCCCGAGTGGAAGTTCTTGGAAAATGAGAGAAAAACCAGATGGATGTTTTACTCAAAATTGAATTTACATAGTTGCAATCAGTTGTCTAAAGGTGGAGTTGGATCCTTACAAGAACTGCAATATACAGGTTATCTAGTGGTGGGTTCCCCTGAGGTTCCACTCCAACATATGTACAAAGAGTACAAGTATTTTCTGTGTTTGTGTGTTGCTCCTGCATTTTTTATGGTGAGCAACAACAGCTCCTCAGATAAACTCGGAAAATAAACCTTGGGCCACACTGTTTTTGAAAAAAAGCATGTAGAAATTAATTTGCTGAGATATCCCAGAGGGCCTGAAATAAAAAACAGTAGTCAGCCTTGGAACCCTCCATCCCTGAATGCTCTGCAGAGTACCATTAAGTTCCAAGGCCTTACCAACTGAGAGTTGGTCTCTTTGGAGGCCTGAGGCACCTCAGTGCAAAAATCCTCCTATATGGTGCATCATCCCCTTCAAGCTCACAGGCAGGGAGAATTCTAAACGTCAGCAGTTCATCTTCTTATCTGAATGACCTCTCTTAGGTCCTCTGCTTTTCTATGAAAGAGTGGAGCTTTTATCCGCTCTTGTCTTTTCCCAGCTAGCACAAGAAGACACGTGCACTGCTGAAATTCAATGTGCAGCGATAGTACAGGCAAGCAGGATCTTCTGTGGAATCGAACGACTAAATCCACCTGAGCTGACATTAAGCACCGCACGTTGCAAAGAACTGCTAAATGTATGAGGGGTGCAGGGCTGAAACCCAGAGGTGCGTGAGAAAAATATCCTACTGCCCAAAATGAGTCACATTAAATCAAACCTTCCATTTGGTGCAAACTCCAGCCAATGTATACTGTGGATGCACTGCTAAAATGGGGAGTCAGCCGATCGAAGTGTCATAATTCTCACCTCAATTCAAAAAACAAAGGTTATTTAAAAAAAAAAAAAAAACACTTATTTACATGGAGAAAACTAATGAGATTATTACATCTAAGACCTCACAGATGAGTCACCTTATCTTTGCCTACATGACCTTGAACCATGATTTTAGCATGGTACCATATGTTGGCTGAAAGCTTTTGCCCAAAGATACTAAAGGGAGGTTTAACATAGGATGCCAAGAGGCAACATGGAATGCAATATGTAAGGATTGTAGACATTCTGCTGGGTTTGGTGTCAGAATCAGAGTGTTTGTGTTTATTTGTCCTTGCCTTGCTCTGATTTTCATTATTTCTTATATTTGGCCTGATGTGCTACTCTTCATGAGTTTCTGAATTCACTTATTTTATAATTCTCCCTTAGGCCAATTCCATTTTTACTTTTTGTTGTTTTTTTAAAGGATGATTTTCCCAATCGTGAACATTTTGGCTGCATCTGCCTATTGATTGCTCTATTTCCTTCCACCTGTGTCCTGGTGTACCTCACCTGATCCACCTGTGTCCTGATCGACCTCACCTGATCCACCTGTGTCCTTGTCAACCTCACCGGGTCCATCTGTGTCCTCGTCAACCTCACCTGGTCCACCTGTGCCCTCACAAACCTCACCTGGTCAATCTGTGTCCTCATCAACCTCACCTGGTCCACCTGTGTCCTCGTCAACCTCACCTGGTCCACCTGTGCCCTGATCGACCTCACCTGGTCAATCTGTGTCCTCGTCAACCTCACCTGGTCCACCTGTTTCCTGATCGACCTCACCTGGTCAATCTGTGTCCTCACAAACCTCACCTGGTCAATATGTGTCCTCATCAACCTCACCTGGTCCACCTGTGGCCTGATCAACCTCACCTGGTCAATCTGTGTCCTCACAAACCTCACCTGGTCAATCTGTGTCCTCATCAACCTCACCTGGTCCACCTGTGGCCTGATCAACCTCACCTGGTCAATCTGTGTCCTCATCAACCTCACCTGGTCCACCTGTGGCCTGATCAACCTCACCTGGTCAATCTGTGTCCTCACAAACCTCACCTGGTCAATCTGTGTCCTCATCAACCTCACCTGGTCCACCTGTGGCCTGATCAACCTCACCTGGTCAATCTGTGTCCTCACAAACCTCACCTGGTCCACCTGTGGCCTGATCAACCTCACCTGGTCAATCTGTGTCCTCATCAACCTCACCTGGTCCACCTGTGCCCTGATCAACCTTACCTGTTCCACCTGTGTCCTCGTCAACCTCACCTGGTCCACCTGTGCCCTGATCGACCTCACCTGGTCCATCTGTGTCCTCATCAACCTCACCTGGTCCACCTGTGTCCTGGTGTACCTCACCTGATCCACCTGTGTCCTGATCGACCTCACCTGATCCACCTGTGTCCTCGTCAACCTCACCGGGTCCATCTGTGTCCTCGTCAACCTCACCTGTTCGACCTGTGTCCTCGTCAACCTCACCTGGTCCACCTGTGCCCTCACAAACCTCACCTGGTCAATCTGTGTCCTCATCAACCTCACCTGGTCCACCTGTGTCCTCGTCAACCTCACCTGGTCCACCTGTGCCCTGATCGACCTCACCTGGTCCACCTGTGTCCTCGTCAACCTCACCTGGTCCACCTGTTTCCTGATCGACCTCACCTGGTCAATCTGTGTCCTCACAAACCTCACCTGGTCAATCTGTGTCCTCATCAACCTCACCTGGTCCACCTGTGGCCTGATCAACCTCACCTGGTCAATCTGTGTCCTCACAAACCTCACCTGGTCAATCTGTGTCCTCATCAACCTCACCTGGTCCACCTGTGGCCTGATCAACCTCACCTGGTCAATCTGTGTCCTCATCAACCTCACCTGGTCAATCTGTGTCCTCATCAACCTCACCTTGTCGACCTGTGTCCTCGTCAACCTGGTCCACCTGTTTCCTGATCGACCTCACCTGGTCCACGTTGTTTCTGTCCCTCCCTCATGTGTTTATAAGATGAGCTCTCCTGCGCGTCGCCTCAGTTAATCTGGGTTTCTTGTATGACTCAGTTATGTGTTTATTGGATTGTCTTGAGTTTCTGGCCAATGACCTGTGGACTGTTATTACATTTCTCTGACTGAGCTATGAAATTGGTTGAGGTCTAAATTGCACATAGTGGTTCCTCACATTTAACATACAAACCACCTCAACATGTCCGGGTTTGTCTTTTTGTCATACTCAATTTCAAAATACAAAAGTAGACTTAAATGTTGGTTTACCACAATCTCTCATGACTCATTTTAAATGCTGACTGAAATATCTTATGAAAAATGAGATTAGGAAAATGGCTTATAATTAATAAACCTAACCAGCTTAGAACCTATTATTTTAAACTCTTCACTTGGCAATTAAAACATGCAAATTAAACTAATTCAATTGCAATTCAGGACAAATGCTACTAATACAGCTAAATATCAAGGCTTTCTCACTGTCGCTATCAAAAACTAAATGGGCTTTGGATCAACTTTTACTTGGAACTGTTAATTCTCATGTGTGTATTGTCACAAGTTTAGAATCATTACATAAACAAGTCCGAGAACTTTGCAGATGACTTTGTTCCTTTGGGAAAAAAAAAAATATCTTGGTGCAATGAGAGATAAAGACAAGTTTGCTATCTATATGTTGCTGCTGGGTGTGACATAGGAAACTCTGAGGACTGATAGCGACGCTAATGCTGCAATATAACGTTAGCATATGAGATGCACTAGGTGATGAATGGGACTCGTGTTCGCAAAGGGAGCAGCTTCCACTGAAATACCTTTTGGTGGGAGACTTTTGGCAAATAGGCCGTCACAAAATCCGAGGGTCCTCATTCATCTCGTCACGCCTCTCCCCATCCCACATTGTGAATCTCTGGCTGGCAGGTTGCCATTGATCTGTTCCATGGCTGCGATAATTGGGCCATTAAGATCTCAAAGAGACATCCACCATGTGGCAGAGCCGTTGGCGTTTCTTGTGAAGATTCCTTTTGTAATTTCATAAAATATGTATAAGTAAAGTATTTTACATTTTTGTCTGTTTTGACAGACTGGTGAAATAGACAATTAACCCACATTTCTAAATTATAACTGTCATTCATAAACCTGTTTTTATATACTGACACAAATCCAAGGAAAAAAGAACACGCCAGCCAACAAAGGTAAAAAATCAAATGATGGTTATAGCTTCATGCAATGCATCGGATGACTGGTCAGAGTGACCATCGGCGCTCTTGGTCACACATCGTACTGACTACTCTCACCATGTTGATTTCACGTCCATCTCCCCTGGGGACTTGTTTGTCCCACACCTCTTCTATTTCTGGGGGATGATGTTCTGGGAACCTTCAGTGACGCAGAAAATAGCTTTGTTGATTTTGAAATTAAATTTGTCACAGATGGATCTTAATCAATGTGCAGGAATACCTTAAACGCTCATGAGGAACAGAAGGTTTTATTTCACTTAACAAAATATTAACCCCAACATTTCTCATTCTGTTCGGTGATATGTATTGTCTCATCCAGAACCACATCAATCTAATATGATTGCATTTTGAAAGACTTTTTCAGAAATGGAACTGATGAATGTATGGAGAGACACCTAAAGGCCACAAACATGAAAGGAAAAAAACCCAAGTAAACATGGTAACAAAGAGAAGGGCAGAATAAAATGCACTATAAGAAGAAAGATGAGTGACTGATGGATGCATGTGTATGTGGATGGATGGATTGACTGTGTTCAAGCCAATAAACGCATCTGGCTGTGGCTTGGCAGCCCAGATGTGGGCAGACCAGTGAGAAAACATGGAGGTAATTTGGAACAGAAATCGATAGCAACTGCCAACAGCAGTAAGTCGTGAGTCATGATAAGGTTGCTTTCTGCTTCATTAAGTATCTCCGCTGTGGTGTCCTTCACATCACCGCCTCAAATACTCATCAATCAGCTGTATGAAGGAGCGCCATTATAAAATCAAATGGGCACAGCTGACAGAACCTCAGCAGAAAATCTCCCTGAAAGGACGGATTACCGGACCAGTTTGTGTTGAGCTTTCCAACCAGCCCTAAACATGAAGTGTGTTTCCATCCCACTCAACTGTATTCAAAGATTACATCAAGTTGATTTGCTGATTCCTCACTTAATTTTCAAATTTAATTCAGGAATCCACCTGACTAGAACAAAATTCTGTTCTTTCATCCCAAGAAAGAAACATGAAGATCCTGCATGTGTGGCCAACATCAATATTTAAATATCTTGGTATTCCAAATGCAACTGAAAATGTGCTCATAATGGTAACTCTGGGTCCCACATTGGTTACCCTGTTGTTTACACTTGGTGCTAACGTTGCACCTCTCTATAGTGGAAATAAGTCAAAGCATCTGCAAAACCAACTGAAGAAAGGATCACTGTAGTTGTAGAACATTTTCAGCCAGACGACCGAGGATGTGACAGTAATTTATAGTTTTATCCCCGTTAATTTGCACTCACCATGAGAACGGAGCAGCTTTGGCAGGGAAACCTTTATGTCTGTTCTCTCTGCTCTCAACAGGCATCTATCCTGGATGCAGTTTTAATTTTTTAAACATTGCAAATTATATGGGGCAATTTTGTGATGTATATTTAATTTGCACTTTGAATAAAAACATAATCACAAAAGTCTGAACTTTTGCATGTTTGATTCATGAAACACAGTTAAGTATTTATATTTAGAGATCTGCGATGAAGGGGAATGTTTCCAAGGGGCCAGTCCTCTTGCATTATTCTTTATTAGCTTTATTCCCATTGACAAAGAGTCACAAAACAGCAGAATCCAAAAATAAATTAGAAATTAAAATCCAGCTAAACATCCCATCAAACTTTTGTGTGGTGCATTTCTCAGTGATTCTGTTTAGGCTTTTTTTATTATTTTTTTTCTTATGCCATGTACGTTCGACCTTGTCGTCGACTTTATTGTCGATGCAGCCTGCATGGGCTTGAGGTCTTGTCCCTTCAGTGAGGTGACCTGGCAGATGTTATGTAAGGCCTGCATGGATAAACCATGTCTGTGCTAGGCTCTGCACATCATTGTGAATCCCATCACGGCTGCACCTCAGGCAAGCAGCATGGGGGAAAATATCCCCAAACATGAAAATAGGTACAAAAAAGCCATCAATGAAAATGCCTTGAAACAGTCTTACTCGTTTACATATCTTTAATACTTTGCAAACAATTTATCATTTATCTCTCTTCCTCTCTTCCACCCATCAGCTGTGATGTCTGAAATGAATGTGAGTGTTGTCATCCATGCAGACTTTCCACTGACTCAGCCCTGCTTCATTCTGGCCAGATCCCACAAATCTGTTTCCAACTTCTAGTCACGTGTGTGTGTTCCCTGCCTTTTGACTCCTTTTTCACCAAGCTATCAGCTACATGGACCTGACTGGTTTAGTCAAGATGAAACTATCTGTCAATAGAACCTCCAGGAAAGCAACGTGTCCCTCGACTGGTCTCCTGCTGGAGGATCTAATTATGCCAGAGTGATCCTATATAATAATAGGACAATGCAATTTCTGTGATTCATTACCCACACGCCCCTTCATTTGGAAAGGAAATGGTAATTTGATCCATATGACATAATCTGCTTGCAGTCACCTCTCCAATGAGTTCATGTCAGATGCATTTTCACCCCTTCAAAGAAGGCACTCAAGGTGAACTCTCCTCACATCATCAAGCCGCAACATCCTGCCCAGCGTTCCGATACGGATCTTGATTAAGTGAGTCAATGGTCCCGCAGCGGACGCTTTTCTCATATTGACCCCACCGGCGTGTCATCATCAGCAATAACCTCGTAGAGCATTTGATCGGAAGTGCTCCTTCCATCAAAGCGAGGCACTGATTTCTACTCCCCGACAATCTCATCCGCACTGCTTAAGGAGAATTTCCGGACGCTTTTAAACGAGGGCCAGCTGACACCCTTCAGTGCAAATGAACCAGCGGGCGCTATCACACAGACGAAAGCCATCAGGAGAAATTTAACATAAAATAAGAATCTGATTCCTGTCTGAAAACTCAGTCTGTGTTAGATTATTTCAATTTCCTTTTTCTTGCAGCACAAATGCGACGAGTTTGTCAGGAAGGTAGAACCTTCCTGAACTGTGAGAAAAGAATGCTTTTGCATATTTGATTTGTTCAAACACTTTTAATCAGATTAATTACTGTCTGAATGCGGATTAATGTGACTGATCACGACTGAAAGATGTGGGTAAATTCAGGTTTTCTCTCTTCATTGATGTGGAAATGGAAGGATTGACCCAATGTAGACGTATTCTTTTAGCGAGGGGGCGCAGCAGATCCCGAAGCCTCCTTTTTTTTTGTTGTTGCTTTTTCCTTTTGGAATTTAGCACTATCCCTTTGCGATGGATTCCCACGTGCATGTTGTTCTCACTTATGATTTATTCCTTAAGTCTTCTCATGCACCAAGATAATTTAGCATATCATTCCTATGCAGTGGTGTGGGTGTTAAACTGTTCTGATAACAATGCTGTTGATTTTTGCATTTCTTTGAAGTTATTGCAAATGTTTTTGCACCATTAGCAGCTGTTGTAAATGTGCATATTTACAGTGGTTAAAGGTAGATGTATTTAAAGCTTAATTGTGGAATTAAATTTGCATAAAGATTTATTTCTGTTGTGAAAATGTCAACATTCCCATCAAGCATCAGATGTTATGACTTACCTCTGTAGGATATTGTCTCCTTATTCTGGCTGCTGATTTGAATGAGATTTAGCCTCACCAATATATCTTCATGTACTTGAAGCTACTCTGAACACTTGCATATAATCAAAAATGCAATTTAGCACGGAAGGACACGTGTATTTCTGCACTCCTCGTCCTTGTATTGCAGCGAGCGACGGGGGTGATGACCTGGGATAATGAGCATGTAATGACCAACACTGAACCTCCCTGGAAAACACTGAAACCTACGCGATGGTGAATATTAAACAGATCTAACTCTGTTTCCCTGCGGGCTTCTTGCCGTGACAGCCGGATATTCATCAAAGCTGTAATATCGCGGCAGGTGTGACAACTGCATGTTGGCACCGATTCACCGTCAGAAGCCGACCTGTTCCTCCCCCGAATTCCTTTCTTTCACTGACCCCTCTGATTTGCATGATGCACTGATCATCACTTCCTTTAGAAACACACATGAGCTCTGTCACAGTTGGCTGCTGTGTAGCCGGGCAGCTTGGAGAAACTCTAATCTGATTCCACAGTCTTCTCTGCCCAAATCCTTTATGATGGCATCCATTGAAAGGATCTACCTCCTTGAATGTAATCCTGAATCTATATGAGCCCTGTATGTTTGTGCAGCAGAGTCCATATATGTCCAATCATCAGTACCTCTCCTGTTAAATCACCTGCCTCCTTGACCTTCTAAAATAACCCAACCAATGTTGAGACTTTGGGACTATTATTAGAACTATTATTCATAGTTATCACAATGGTGTCATTTGCCTTATTTTTTTTAACCCCTCTGTCTTCAAAATAACAGTGAAATTATAAGTTTAACATCATTGTCTTTATTCATTCATTTTGTTTAAACTTCCCTTCGAGCAATTTAAATAAAACTTGAGAAAATAAAGCTGGCAAACATTAGCTAATTGCTAAAATGACCTTGTTTTTTCAAGGCAGCTTAGACGTAATCTTCTTAGTCCACCTTGTCCTCTCTATTCTTGTGTCACTCTTTATTATGGTTTTAGATCTTGTGATCAAATTATGCAACTTTAAGTAGGTTTTTATGCCTTCATCAAATCTACTGGTCTAATTGATTTAGTTTTTGTTACTCATTGCACCTTTCGACCTTTTATTAAAGTTTAAGTCCCCAAATTCTTTGTAGTCTTGTTTATTGAAATCAGAATCAAATGCTGAGAGTGAACAGACTCTTTAAGAGTTTGTCGAAGTAGAAGCAGTGTCTGCCTGAAGTAGATGACAAAACAGAAAGTTTTGGTAATCCGTCAAACATGAAACGGTGACAAGAAAGAATTTGAATGTGATTGAGCTGCCTTAGGGGGGGAAAGAGTATGTTAGAATATATTCTCTTGCAGAGAGGAGCCGCATAACGTCATCTGATTTTCATTATCTGGAACTTATTGCCACATAATTTGGATTTTTGCTTTCTAAAATGCGTGTTTAAGGACCTAAATGGGATTGCATCTACTTTCTCTCCAACTCGGCACCATAACACATAGCACATCCAGGGATATCTGAATCCATAAACCAGTTTGAAGAGAATTTGTCCTTTCCCGCTGGTGCAGTTATCTGGCTGCCTGATGTTGTTTCAGATCCCACCATTATACGGACTCCTAGCGACGGATTGGCTTGAACATCAGTACAATTGTCCAGGCAGGGCTGTATGACAGCATGATCTCCCAATTTCTTCCACTAAAAGTTGGCTTTGTGGTTTAGCTTTACTTGTTGTGACCTTAACACAAATGGACAATTTTGCCAGTAATGCCTCATTTATTAATTCATTGTGTGTAAAGGTGCAGTGAGCTTCAGCCTGTCGATGGGATGCGATAATTCGAGCGCTTCATTACGAGCCAGCACAGCGCTATCTCCAGGAGCTGGGCTGTTACTCCTGGAAGCTATTGTCATTAAGGCTTTACTGATTGCAGGTGAAACTCACTATAGTTAAATAGGTTTGAGCCCTATAGGACAGTCTGTTCGATTAGTGCGGTCACTCACCGCTTTGAAGAGGTGGCCAAAGTTCAGTTACCGTCAGCCATGCGAGCGTGATTACCAGCACATTGTTGGATGTCAGTGAAGTGACTGCGCTCAGGCCATCGACCATATCGACTGTGGTCAGGCCTGCAGTGTAGAGGCAAATACGAGGCCAGCTGGGGACGGGGTCATTTTGAAGGCACCCTGGCTTTATGCGGTTGGAATTTATCAACGTTCGAAGACTTTTCGGCTTGTTAAAAACAAGAAGTCAGCATCCTTCAGTCTTCGAACAACATTGATCTATCCTTAGTTTGTCATTCCTTGTCAGGCTTGACTAGGATTTTATGTTTTAGGATCATATTTTTTTTAAAGTCTGAGTCGCACTTTGGCTCCCTACCTTCCCCACTATATCAGGGGGTGTATCTGCTCTGGACCTCTGCCGTTTGTGATTAATTGAAGGCAGAGTCCAGCTTTCACATCTCTCAGCTTCTTGCTTTAGCCACCGATGTGAGTGGAGAACGTACATGACCTAGATCCTCTGGAATATTCAGCCTCCCATCTGCCTGAAATGACATCAGTGATCTCCTTGATGTGAGATTGATTCATTAGTCAGCAGTTGCACTCTGGTTAAAGACAAACCTGGCCAGGCTTAAAGCCGCTGCAGGGCTGTTTCAAACAGAATCCAGAATCAAGGATGAACTGATGAAAAGATCCCTGGATTCTTGTCTCTGTGGTGCCATCAGACCACATTTCCTCAACAAATTTTGGTCTCAGCTGTGAAAATGTAAAACCTTTTTTTTTTTTAATTAAAAATTTCATTTCTGAGAAGGCTACAGTCATTTCTTCTCTGGGCAGCTGCATGTACAGAAATCTTGATCATTAATGATTCATTGGGGCCACGTAACGCTAAACACAAGCACTAGAAAGCAAAATGATCAATTTTTCAAAAAAAAGGGTCTCTCGTGATCTCGCCTCCAATGTTCCCGTCTTACAGCACGTATGAATAAACACAAATTTGTGACATTTACCAAGATGGTGTCTGAGTCTGTGACTCACGCTTCCAAACCTCAGGCCTGATTAGCCTCAGCTGAGTATGATCTCAGAAACTATTTCTATTTGAGAGCATATTGGGCAACATCACTGTGCTTAAATTAGGAAATCATATTAAATTTTGAATGCTGTACAAAAATATAACTAGCGGTTCATGTCGTTGCCAAAATGGAGAGGCAGTTTGCACATCTATTAGAGCAAATATCCTGCATTATAGCTCTTTCTTATGTTTAGATAATGTCCTTCTATGTGTCCTTTGACAGGTTAGACAGCAGAAATAGCAAATTGATCTTTAATTTAATGACTGAAGATTTTCATATCTAATTAATGTGCTCATTTAAAATATATAACTGACAATGTGCAATTAAATACTTGTGCCTAAACACACCTTGGCAGTCCCACTAATGCATACATTGACATTTGTTTTGTTGAATGCAGGATGCTTTAGCTTTGAGGTTTTCTTTTATGGGGGAAAAGCTGCATCTACATCAATTTTCCCTCTTGCTTTCCGGCTCCTAAACCTCTCAAAAGGGAAAAGGAGAAAGGGAACCAGGATGTTATCAGAAGCATACCAACATGGATTTTCACCAACACTTGTCTGCCCTCTCTGCTACCTAAGCTTTCCCTTTCAGTTCCAATTTAACCCAAATCCTACGCGTGAGCATAAGAAATGGGTTTAGTCCCCTATCTATGGTCAAAACCCATTCACATGGGATTTTGGTTGCAGGCAAAGCATTGACTTACACATGTGAATGGTAGAGCGAGTGTGTGCGAGAGCGAGAGAGGAAAACTTTTTTCAGCGTAGTCCTCATTTGGTTCTGCTGCTTGTTGCCTAGTAACTGCAATCCCCTTTGAAAGGAACACTTCCTTGCTTAAAATATCGCTAAAGATGTGTTTACATTCTGTCTACAGGACACTGTTATCGAAAATGGCACAATAACATCCAATTTGGAGAAACAATGCCACGTAAAACCCATTGTTAATTTGAATTTTTTTTCCGCCCCTTAAGATGGACTGGATTTACTCCATTTTCAGGCTTGCAGAGAAGCCGTCCTGCATAATGAAAGATAATGGCAGCTTTCTGACTGGCAAAAAATATATCTGCAGGTGCGTTGGAAGCACTTAAGTGCTGCAGTAATAGCTGACATATTCTGTACGTCCCGGTTTTAACTTTCATTTGGTGTGGGGGATAATTGGGTGTTAATTAGATGATGACTGTCCAAACATCCAGAGACTCTTTCACAGGCTAATACTGAATGCAAAAATGGCACCTGGAGCAGCAATGGAGTGGAAGAGCCATTCTCATGCTGATCAGAGGCTGCATCGTGACCTCAGCTGGGAATCCTTTCCTGTCCATATGTACTAACTATCCCCGGCTACATTTTGCAGTAAAGCCTGGACACTATAAATTAGCTAGTAGTTCAAGAAAAGCAAGCAGGAATTCATGAAATCATGACAAATTAGTAATAGGGGGAAGGAACTCTCACCCTATCTTAACTCTGGGACTTGTGCTTGGGCTAAGATAGAGGTAAAATTGTGGCTTAGTCAAAAATGTGAACAGCAGAATCTTCCGGGAATGCTGACATTAAAGAGGCCACTCAAAAGAGTGACTGAATGTAATCAGGACTCTGAACGTACTCCTTCATTTGTGGCTGTATTTTTTAAAGCAGGAAGGGTAAGACTGTTAAGTTGAAGGTGAAGAAACATTCCATACCTTAACATTCCATACTGTATGTATTTGCAGACGTGCTATTATTTGTGTATATTTTATGTGATATGTGGCTATGCTCCTATAAACTGCAGCATTAACATTCAGCAGCAACACCGTGCTGCTCTGCAGCCACCAACCACCTGCTGCTTTTGTGTGAGTTAAGCAAGACCCCTGGATGACACCCTCTAATGCTGTTCTTGTTCCGCTTGATTTCAGACCCCAAACAAAGCAAAATGTACTTTTTGTGTTGATAGCAACACAAAAATTGGAATCCTTTGAGTTGCCAGACCTAATCAGTTCCACTAAATGCTGCATGGAAAGGCCCTGCAGATGCTGGATCACTTTCACAGCAGCAACTCTTTAACAATATGGCAACTTCAACACTTTCTGTCTTCTGCACAACACAAATTGTGGTTTAACCGACTTTTTGTCTGCTCATTAACAACCATGACCTGTGTTTTCCATCTGAATTGGAACTGAAGTTCAAAGCACCAGTGAGACAGGAATCGTTGTATTTATTAAAGGAAAACGTCAGCCATGGTCTCCAAAGCAGCATTTGTCTTTCATTCCTCCTAAAACTGGGTTAGGGGACATGCATGGAGCATCAGCTGAGAAGACTTGACTGCCTTTTGCCCTCTCGGAGCCCAGCCGGTCCTCAAACAGATGGCTGGCCCAAAGGAAACTGACATAAACAGGGAGTGTAAAGCAAATCACGGCAGTAGTGAAATTCTTCACGAAAGAAGACAGTTGAAATGTGGCTGTATTGCATTATTATTTCAGCCTCACCATTTTATGTATTTTCAGGTTCCATACATGCCATTCTTAGCCTACGGCTACGCGGTAGCTGCAGTTCATTAACCACATGTTTGGAAGGCAGTAAAAACATGTAATTTACAGTATAATGAAAATATTTATTGCTGTTCTTTCTTTAGAGGCTAATGAATTCTTTTTGACCAGAGCAAGCACAGCCAAACTCATCAGCACAACACTAGGTTCCTGTTACATAGCTGATATTTCAGAGATCCCTTATTAAACTGAAGAAAGCCACATTATCAACAATGTAAAGCTGTGGAATTACTGTAGTTTTACAGTTACAAAGGTGTTATGGAAAAAAAAAAAATCCAAATGTCTTCGCTGATGAATTACTGTGAAGCGAATAAACACTGCATTAAAAGTCACCCTAATGAGAAACATCTTTTAAAAGCGATGCAGTATTGTTACCGCTCAAAAATATATGCAACGTATTCCGTGATTGCATCTGACTTAAAGGGGAGGAACTGTGTTCACAATAATTGTTTTCTGGATGTTTTTTCAGAGCAAAATATCACGTTTCAGCCCGTTTTCTACGCTCTACACAGCTAAATGGTCATACAACCAAACCCTAACAGAGACCATATCGCACGGTGTGCTTTGGAAGGAGTGCTAATGAAATGGGGGAGTCTTAAGTATAATGTCTGCGCAAATGGGTTTTCTAGATGAAACAACATTTGGTGATTCCTCATTTTGACAGTGTGGCCGCCAAAGCAATAAAGCCACACAACATGGCCGACTGTGCGACTATTTCCTGCTCTGAAAAAGGAACAAAAGTTTTTGCAGATACAAGCAGCTTGATTCAGCCTTCCTGAGGATATCGACTCACCGGTCAGGTGCTGCGACTGCTGGAAACAAGCAGCTCATTCTGAAATACTGATTTTAATTAACAGATAATGTTGTAAATGCCTGATAAACCTTTAATTGCGGGCCTCTGATACTCAGAGTTCCATTTGCAGTGAGGCCCTCTCAGGCTCCACACAGATTTCTGTAATATGTTACGTAAAATCATTCCTCTACTGTGTAGGAGGAGAACGTTGCGCCCCGACGTGCATATGAAAGAAACCCCTGTCTAATTTTCGAGCGCTGTTACCTTTAATTGGCCAGCGATGAGACACCATCGTACACACATTTCACAGTAATGCTGCCAGTGCCAGCAGCAAAACTAATATAGACCATAAATAAAATGAGAGCTTCTCCTTCTCCATCTGTTGGGTCGAGTGTGTGTCTTATTTTAGAATGAATTAGAAATACATACAACTAAAAAGGTTAAGATGGTTGTTGGCTACATGGTGGCAGTGTACGAGTTGCAAGCTAAAATATAAATCTTTGTTTGCTTTACATTAGCGAGACTCTAGTGTGATTTGACTTCTGGCTGTTCTGGCTCAATCTTAATGACATGTGTGTCCAGGTAGTTACGCTGGGTTTACAAGCATTAAATAACACAACAAATATCAGTAACACAGGAACGAGAATGACTACTGCAGTCTTGGAATTTGGAGCCTTTCATTCAGTCTCGATCCTGGCAGTTACGACCAACCCAATCTGTGAATTAGCTTCGCTTTGTCTTCCTCCCGGGACAGCTCCGCTATGACTGAACCATTCCAGTTTCCAATGATGTTCCCATTCATTGTAACGTGCCAGCCAGTGCAACAAACAAACCATCTGTTTGCTGACAGACAACACAGTACATCTGTCCGACTCTGAGTGCCATTAACGGTAAAACGGATACCGCAACGTGCAAGCCGGTGCCGCATACTGTACTTATTTTACTAACAAAAATACACAACAGTGAGGTTTTACTCTCCAAGTGGAATGATTCATTGCACCGTTCCATGTTCCGCCCCATACACCCTGAAGTCAGTGTTGGTACAACAAGACATGACATTGGTCCTTTTAAGAAGGTGTTATCATCAAGCAGCTTCATGGGTTTTTTTAAAGGGCTTAAGTTCAAATGCTAATTTCGGGTGTTGGGATCAAAATTTAAGTTTGCCTATTATTGCTTTTGCTGCAGTCCATTTAATTTCCTGTGCGCACGGACCCATTTTCATTTCAGCTTTTATTTTGAAAGTGGAAGTGATGAATTCCCCTGTTGTTAAATTGAAGGCTGTGTATTATTCACAAAATCAGCAGTTAAAAGACGATGGCTGCGTGGCCTTTAAAGGTTACGTGTCATGACTACAAGGTTTCTTTACTCCCAATTTGCATTACTTTTGTGTCCTGCAGTTTTCTGTATGTGTGTTTGTATTTTGTCCTCTCTGCTTTGTCCTCAACATTTGTTTGTCTGCCTCCGCTCTCCTTTTCAGTCTTTTTTTGCTTGGCATCAAGACACAAAACCCTCGGTCACATCCTCTCCTTGCAGAAAAGTAAAGCTGGGATGCGGGCACTGCCACTGTGTGTTTCCAGAACACACGTGCACCCGAACACAACTCGGAGAGACCCGTCCTTGATCAAATGTTAATTGTCGGTTGCTGCAGTATCGTAACAGACGTGGGTGAGTTGACTCTGTGACTGTGGGGCTTCTGAGGGACGGCTCGGGGTGATAATTGCACAGTATGGGGACGCCGCATAACTGCCACGCATTCTATAATTGTGGCACATTTGCACATAAATTGGGGTCACCGTCACAATGCACAGCATGCGTTCATGTGCATTTATAGGTTAAGAGCGGATCTGAAAGGGGCAATTGGGGCGGAGCTATGTTGCAGCAATCCATCCCAGCAAAGTACCTAATTGAAATCGGAACTATATTTTCCTTACTTGATAATTGTGAAAACTGAAAAAAACAATTAATTCGGCAGCACTGTCCAGTAAATGAGGAAGCAGAAACCATAACTGAAATTTCTCCCGCTAGAAGACTGCTGGAAAGCTAAACTTTTCCAACCACAACAATATGTCTGGAATTTCTTTTCTCCAATTTTAGTTGCCCAATATTTACCCCCAACTTCCCCTGGAAATCCTTTAATAATAACTGAATTACTTTTCCGTATTCTTTGAATATTGAGTGATTTTTTTTATTATTATTTATTAATTTTTTGGGCTATTGTTTTCCTGGCATGGGACTGGGTGGTTTACTGGGCGGACAGATAAAACCCAGCAGCATGAAGTGTTAGGGTTTCGCCCCGAGTCAAATAACAAGAGCTGATGCTCAGTCTTCCCATGTTGCAATACAGCTTTATTAACTGAATATACACTTCAAGTGAGGCGTGTTGTTCTGCCAGAGTAATTTGCAGATCCAGTCTACCGACTTCTGGAGCCGTCATCCCGTGAGGGCGATCAGTGCATAAAGGATGGACGCAATTGTGTCTTAAAAATTATTTCACGGCACAAATCAGTCAGAGGTTGCCGGGATTCGAGGAAGGGCGTCTCGGCGGGCCTCGCATATGCTTTGACGGTCCAAGGTTTGTCACATCCTGACAAATAGAGTTGTTTACATCAGAGGCGGCGTTCGGAGGACATGGCACCATCAAGACAAATGGCCTTCATTTTTCCACACGTTGCCTCTCATCTGCCTAATAGAACCAATGCAGGCTGGCTGGAATGATGGTGAGGACACTTTCATTTACATTCTGGATAGGGATCAATAACTTCACAATTTAAAAATCAATCACTCCTTGGCAGTTGTGTGATTATGTGTTTTCCCAAACATCAGATCTGTGACAAATGAAGTAACATGTTGGGAATATTGTCATGTTTTAAGGTTTATGTCATTAAATGGAGTGATTTATGTATTTACTTTCCATATTCTACATAAGGAACGAGTCTGAATGCTTTTTAATGTGTTTATCATGATTCTGTTGGCAGAATATTAATGATCCAGTGCTTTATAAACTTTGAAACAGGTTTTTCCTGAATATTTATTTATAATGATTATTTTAATCACATTCATTGGTTTGAACCTGTAAAGTGTGCAGAAAATCCATCATGAATTAGAAGTAGAATTTTTTTTTAAAAAACTTAAAATCTAAGGAGTAAAAGCAAAATGTTACAGACAAAAGTCATACTAAACTTTTAGTGGACTAATACTAATATGTAGACATAAGCCTCCTAAAAAATGTGACTAAAATGGAAAGCAATTTTATCCCAAAGCGAGTGGGATTTTCTACACTGAGGATTTAAAACAATGTTTTCTCAGACAAAAAGGTCACTTGATCAGAAAGGCTCCCACCACGCTGTCTGTCAGGGACTAATGGTCACACGCTTATCCTGGGAATTGTAAGTAGCTGACATCTCTCCATTTCACCGTGGCCCGAGCTACCTGACAAAACAGAAGAAAGCTTTGTGGCTCACAGCAGCCACAGCAGAAGAGAAGGTGGACCAGAGGAGACTGAAGCTGCATGGTTGGTGTTCACAAGACAGAAGCAAGTAGGCGGATGTATAAAAAAAAAGGGAGCTAAGGTCGCCATCAATCTCTCACTCAAAGGGGAAATCTTGCAGGATTCTTCGGGCTGAGGATGATGGATGAATGTAACCGCAGGATAGAACGCTGCTATAATAATTGGCATTGTCTGGGGCTCTCTGTTACTCCATGTTCAAGACAAGTTTTGCTGTGCTCACAAGCCTCCGGCCTTGAGAAGATATCTCCAGCGTCCTTTGCGCTGCTTATGCAACGTGGTGTTTTGTGCTCAGCTGTTTGAGTTTGTCATGGCATGTCAGGTAGGTTTTTCTCCAAAAATGATGCTTCTTTCTTTAAAAGAAGGTAAAAAGGTAAAAGAAAGTTATATAATCTAGCCATGGATTTTTTTCAGGGTTAAATGCTTCTTTCAAACAGTAATAATATTGTGGCAGATATGCAAGGACATAGATGTATTACCCAGAACTTTATTCAATGCAAAATTCATTATATGGAGCAGATCTGCAAAAGAAAATACAGTGCAGTGGCTGTCAGTCAGCCCTGAGTTATGATTTGAGGGCCTGAAAGCCAGGAAAGAATGCTTTGCATTTTCGAAGGAGACGTGTTGATATGAAGAAAAATGACCCGTCGTGTTTGATGTTGATGGGAAAGAGGGAGAGCCGACAGTTATCCAAAAAGCTTTCCATGCAGATCCACGGCTCAGACTCAGTCGCACGGGCAGCAAATGTGGTGCGCTGGGATGAGAGTGACCCCCTGCCAACCGGGCCACCAGAAAAGTGTCTACAAAAAAATATCGTTTCATACAGAAATGTCTGGCTACCACAGGGAGTCGAGTGCTCTCTGCATCACTGAAAACATTTGCCTGCCCTTGGGTGATTCCAGTATCGAACCGCAGCAGCTACTGGTGAAAAGCACCACGTTTCTTGGTTGGGCTTTCTGCAAGTGATGCAAAATGCAATCAGAATATAATGTAAAGGGCACGGCGGAGTAGTCAACAATACCATATCTTTACAATACCATATTTCTTCATATTTACTAATCTTGCAACTTGTCCAACACATGTATTAAACTTATAATAAATGATGCCCTGTCCAACTTAAAGGAAGAAATCTTTCAGACATCTTACATTTATTTGAGCATAGATTTGATGCTATGTTTTTTGGATCTGTCCGCGTGTGCTTAACTACATTACTGACATGTGCAGCTGTTGTCCAGACTAGCATTGCTTTTTAGTGAGGTCCTGCATCAAACATTGACAGAAAGTGATCAGTCATATGTGGCCAACATCTGACCACTGTGTCAACTGTTGACTTTAGGGACTGTGGTCTGAACTTTATCCCCTGTATATCTTTAAAAAAGTCCCATAATGCTTCTGAGGTTCTAAGATGATTCATGTCTTGCACAGTGCTTGAAAAGGCCAAAGATAAAAAAAGCCTTGTTCTAAGTAGTCAATGGCACTTTCATACCACCCAGTATGCTTTAAAAGAATTATCTTTATAGGTTTCACCATAGAAGCCCACTATGCGTTAACCCCTTGAAATGGAAGTTCAGCCCATGCAGTGTGGGAGGATTGACCAATCATAGCTTCCTTCTCACTTTTAAAATGCTCTTAAGAGGATTTTTATGCAGAAAATGCCCCTAAAGGTCAAGCCCATAATTACACTTCTTTTACCTAAGTGGAGAGCATGTCACAAATCCAATCATTGCCTGAATGAGGGCTGCTTCAATGCAGAGTGCAAACGACATGAATGTCAATACAGAGACACGACCTTAATGACCAGAGTCTCACTTTAACCATAATTATGATTTTGCCGCCTCTCTCTTTGAAGGTTGCTTGCAGTATAATGTAGCATTGTCTCCACGGGCAGCCTTATCCTATATGGTTGGACCAAAGTTTTTCCTGAATTTTGACTCAAAAAGAGGCCTCAGCGCCTGATTTTTTGGTTTATGTCCTGATACTCGCCAGGGTGCTTATGCTGTGGGCTCTGCTGGTGCACTGCAGTAAATGCTCTTATTGATATTGTGAATGTTGTGATCGCCAAAGATTGGCTGGTGTGAGGCATTGGCAGCAAAGTGCTTCCTGAATGTTCAGTCCTGAAGGGAATAACTTCCTCTGCCAGCAAGTGGAGTTCCTCGGAACAATAGTCTTCCCGAGGGATGTCAGCAGCTTCCTGTAAAGAGTGTTTGAGTGCTTGCGTGCATGTGCATATGTTACTTTGAAGATGTTTTTTTGTACAAAGTGCATCATTTTAGAGTTTTTCATTTGTAGCTAGAGCGAAACAAAACAAAAAAATGGGCTGGAAATGAAAGAAGCACATTCTCAATACATGCGTAGCAGCACTAGAGCAGAGCACGACAAAACTCGTTTATCTGACTGTTCAATGAAAAATGTTCAACAAACTGCAAAGATAGAGGCATAAACGTCAGCATCACTCAGCAGTACCATTTATTCAATTTTCATGGTCAGAAGCATAGAAAAGTTTCACATTTATTTAAAAGAAGGGTTTCTTTATTTATTGAGTATCTTCTTTCACATAGTGAATAGCAGGACAATTAAAAGGGTGAATCAGAGGAAAATGCTGTGACGCAGATAAATAGTTAAGAATATAAGGATATAAGGACCATCCAGCTTTAAACACTGTGATTATCAGTGGTTCAGACTGAGATTATAAACTAGTATACTGGTTGTATTAAATGCATACAAACACAAATCTGTCCAGTTGTCTTGGGAGAGTATAATGAAGCACTGCTGTTCCTTCTTAGGACGCCCTCCTTATGAAAATCTGCCGGCTATTTCTGGCAGGATGGAAATGTGCTTGAGGTAGAAAATCTCCAGGGGGGCTCGTGTAAAGACCCCTTCACACTCTGTAATATCAAGTCCCTCCTAATTGAGTTAGGAACCAATGTGATATTGATTATAGTGTGGTATCAATAAAAGTCCCACTGCCTGACATAGCAGGAGAGTCAGGTTTGATCTTAGATCCTGATTGTTTTGTGTTGCGCTGAGTTCACTGACTCCTTTTGGTTCATGCAACATAAGTAGGATTTTCAAATTTAAGAATAAAAATCACCACACTAGGGAAATATTTATATTAAGTTATACGAGTGTAATAACTAGTCACAAACACACACACACACAGGTGTCACATCATTTGTTTGTTGGCTCATAACATATCTTATGCCCAGGATTTCCACAGCATATTCATCAACTAAAAATGAATCTGCACACTATTAAAGGTAGTTTGCTGATCATTTGAGGGTAAATGAAAGACCAAATTCAAAAGACGCAACTCTTCCCAGACCTCATATTGTCTCTTTCCATTCGGATCGGCCCTGCTTTAGTATGCCGAGGACATTCTCAACGGCAGGACTAACCGAAGCCAGTTTGTTTGTATTCTGTGGTCAAGAGGGTTTTCTTTTTTTCTTTTTTTGAAGCACAGCTCACCTTTTCAGTGAATACATTGTGTGGCATTCCCAAAGGCTTGAGTCTCAGATTAGCACAATGGGGATTATCCCGCCCAACCGGTGTTGATCCTGCTACTGTCTGAGAGGCAACAGACCTGCACCCCATGCAAGGAGATGTGGTTGGAAACAGCGTTTGGAAAGTTAGCCGGCAGATTAGCTGTGGATTTACACAAAGGACGAATCTTTAAAGCCAGTTTCGGAGTGTCTTGTGGACGTACAGTATTGAAAATCTGTTGCAGTTTACACCTTTGTGAAGATAACATACACCACTCCTCAAAATCTTACTCTAAACTGAAGAGGAAACTGTATGTAAATTCAAACATTTACCATTTCAAACACAAGAGCAGACTGTGGAAAATTTAGATACAATTTGGAGAGGAATGGTACTCAGTAGAGGTCATATCCTCTCCGAGAATGAGCACTCCGGAAAATATGTTTGAACGTCTGTGTTGTCCGATCCGGATCTCCAGCAACTTTTATGGAACTTCACACACTGAAACACACCTGGAAGTTTTTGCAAATGTATCTTTGGAGAAAACAATCTGGCAGTAGATGGGCACAACCGTGACCTCAGTGTTGAAAGTATAAAGACAAGCGAACGTACAGCAGTTTTTAATTTTTCAATCTGAAATTTGGCAAACACTGTAAGATTGTTATGTTGCAAGGAACATTTATCTTCTTTTGAGCGCATCCTATGCTGAGGGTGCCGGAGCCTGTCCCACAAATACACCAAGGACAGGTTGCTAGATCATCTTTGTGTAGATACTGTACAACATTCCATGCACACCCGTACCTTGGGCAATTTAGAGGCTCCAACCAACCTGATGTGTGTGTCTTTGGGCTGATAAAAACTTGCCGCCTCGAACAAACATATGAAAATATATTATACATACAAAATTAACATAGCCTGCACTAATGTCTGAATACTAATGTGTGAAGGGAACACTTTAAAATCCCACTTTTGAGCATCCAGGTCCTTTAATAATATAGGAGCAACAGTAACCTGCAGCTGTTGTGGAAGTTAAGAAGGCAAATATTTAGACGGAATAAACTGTATTTATGCAGAGGCAGTTACAGAACTGTAATGTAAAATGGGTGCACAACAAAGCTAAAAAGCTAGCAATCATGTAAACGTAAAATTTTGCAGAGATGGGTTAACAGGCAGCAATCATCTCATTTCCAAGCAGTTTAGCATGTGCCAATGTGGTGCCAACAAGCAGAGATTAGCCGACTCATTACAGAGATGGTGATTAGAGATGTGCTCCATTAAAGGCCCAACCATCAAAAAAACATTTTTTTAAATAATCCCTAAATTCAAGAGTAAGAAATGAAACTTTTGGCACCTTCACCTGCTGCCCTTCTGCACCTCCCTGCTGCGTCCTTCCATGCTAAATGAGAGGGTGTCTGCATGTTATGGCTCGAGTACAGACCTTTGAATTTGTTCATTCTAATATGAGAAGTGCTCAACCCCTCCATTAATTTTAATGGTATCATTAAAATCAAAATGAAAAACCAACCCTAACAAAATCCAATTTATTCAGCCAATCACATAACCATCAGCCAACCGTCATCTTCCCACCATGTTTCACTGTGGACATCTACTGTATGTGATGTGGCAGCGTGCCGCGTGTGTGTGTGTGTGTGTGTGTGTGTGTGTGTGTGTGTGTGTGTGTGTGTGTGTGTGTGTGTGTGTGTGTGTGTGTTCACTATTCTGAGCTGATATCTGTCCGTATCCTTGCAATCTGAGCTAGTGGGGAGGTCTGTAGTCATGTTTAGAATCCATAAATTCAACATGTGGAGTGCAACACTGGGTTTTCTTAACAGCCCAAGAATAGAGTGACTTCACTGTACAATGTACATTAGCCTCTAAAAGCTGAATTACAGGAAGGCAGAGAATCAACCATGGGTAATTCATTTTGACAGGCTGTTTTCTTATACTGTGCCCTCAAGTCGACTCTTACTGTATAAATGTGTCCACGCCAGGTTAAATGATGCCGTGTTTCCAGGCCCTATTGAAATGCAACAGTTGCATTTGTCAGTTAGTTGCGTACCTTACCTCTGGAGTATATGCAGGATGTGTCAAAGGATGTGTCAAACAGGATTCCTGCTGCTTCGCAGAGACTCTGCTGACAGGGAAAACAATTGCTTCGGAAGGCTGCCGACATTAAAATTCCGAAGGCTTATATTGGTATTGCTCCTCCGTCAAAGGTTCGTAACACGCCCTTCACTGTCATTACATCTCCATGAGCATGAACACTCACTCCATAAACAGTGCTAATAAAGTCAACTTTATCTACTTATACTGTACATATTTTTTGTTACGTTACGTTAGGTTCTGTTATGTCATATAATTTCTATATATCTGTACCTTGTCTTTTACCAATTGACACTTTTTTGGTTATCGCCTGCTCCCAGATACATTTTGAAAAGATTTTGGTCACAATTAATAAGTGCTGAAGCCACAAATCCAAGCTGGGTTTGTGGGGAGCTGACACTAAGTTGCTGTGACGCGTATATGGAGGTTTAAAGTGACGTCCAAAATCTGCATAAACTAGTTAAAGAATTCTCCAAGTCTTTATATTTTAGTGACATTCTTTGGGGGGTGTATGTAGAGATTTCTGCTGCTCAAGTCTGGGGAATAGAAACAGGAAAACATTTCTGCTGCACTGTTCCGTTCAGCTACTCCGACTTCCACGTCAGATCTGACAGATCTGCTTTCTGACCCCAACTCAAAACCCAACTTGGGATGGCAGCATCCATTTTTCATGCTCCACATCCCTGGAGAAAACTGATAATCCTTAAAACTACACTTTACAAGAATGTAAACGCAACACTTTTGATTTTGCTCCCATTTTTCATGAGCTAAATAAAAAAGAACCCTTCGACCGATCATCATTAAGGTTGCTACTTCAACGGCTCTCACCTCTCCTCCTGCACCTGACCCATCTGACCTGTTCCTTGGTCGGCTGTGTTTGATTAGTTTGAACCTTTGTCTCCGAAAGCTTTAGAAGATGTGATTGACTGATGTGATTGTTCTCCTTGTGACATCGTCCCGTCTCACTTTTTTTAAAAGAGGTTTTTCCCTAGTATGGGCCAGTCGGTTCTGGCCATCATTAACAGCAGTCTGTCTTCTGGTGTTGTCACCCAAACTTTTACAAAGGCTGTGGGGCAACCCCCGCTAAAGAATCCTGGCCCTTGATCGTGGTTTGCTAGCCAATTGAGCATAAGACAGAGTCAGCTTTATTAAGAGCTTTAGCAACATCCTTGTGTTGACTCTGGAGACGATGTAATTCTGGTTCTGACCTACCTGTTGTGTTTGACACTGTGGACCACCACATCATAGCGCAGGGGTCGGCAACCCAAAGTGTTGAAAGACCCATATTGGACCCGAAAAACAAATCTGTCTGGAGCCAAAAAAATATATATCCTTATATACGTCTTATTATGAATGAAACACATCCTGTAAGTGTCTATATTAGCTACATTACCCTACTTTCAAAATGATAAGTAGGCTATAAATATGTAATGAGCATTCATGATTAAATGTTTATTTTCCCTGCAGCACATCCTGAAGACAATGACACACCACGTGACTACTCTGCTGTACGATGGTGCTTTATGTTTAACTTTCATTATGATGAGATGTTGAAAATATTTATTATATATTAAAGCCTGTATGTCCCTGAACTTTTTCAAATTTAATATTATTAGATTTTTTTTATTAAAATTTAAGAAAACAGAGGTGCTTGGTTCGAATGGCACAGTACTCCATGCCTTCATCATATCTTGGCTGGATTACTGCATTTTAGGAATCTGTCCAGATAAAAATCTGATTGTATAACCCTAACCAATGTGGATTGAAGCATCCAGGGGTGTCCAATCACAATAACAGACTGTGACAACATTAACGAGAATCTGTTATCCCAAGATGAAAATCCAAGATAAGCACTAGCATTAAGATAACATCGGAGGGTACATAAATGATGACAATGGGCAATGATATGACACACGTGTCATTAAAAAAGACAGCGCTGTCATCTAATAGTGGTGTACTTTGACTGTAAATATGTATTATGTCATTAAAATGCAGAAGAATAAAGGGGAAAACACAAAAGTCATCCCACATGTACATTTTCCCAGATGCCAGAGGTGATCTTAAAGTCAGAATTCTGATTTGTCGTGTTGCGACGACCCTCCTGGACACTAGGGGTCTCTGTGACTTTGTCTGACAGTTTCTTGCAGGTCCTGATTGAAGTGACGGGCTGCACCTGAGTGCTGCCTGTTAAATGGCACATTCCCAGTCCCTTGCGCTCTCAGCTGGAGGTCCCTGCTGCCTGATATGCTGACATGCTGCCATTTCTTTGTTAGTCGTTTCCTGTTTGCTTGTGACGTGATTCTGCTGGGTTTTGAGCTGGAGTATAAATTAAAAAAACAGTTTTCTGTTGGGTCTACACCTGTCTGGTGTCAAGTGTTGTCACAGTGAGGGGCCATACTGTGACACTGTCTAAACTAAACTCTTAAGATCCTTATTTTAGTTTGAGGCTGATGATTTCTATCAATTGCTTTACAAAATTAAACACAACATAAAAGAGGGAATACACATTAACTCTGCAGCACATAATGGGCCAGCAGTGGTTCAAGGCTGAAGGCTGACTGCAGGAATAAACACTTATGGACTGCCTGACACATTCCAGAGAAGGCTAGCAGTGTTATAAATACAGTATGTGTGTGATTGGGAGACATGGCCGGTGAATCAACCAACACCACCTTATGCAACTGAAATGTCTGAAATTTCAGTTCTGGGATGAAAGACAAAAAAACAAAAAAAGTGATTATCTAGTCAAAGTTGTGACACTGAGGTTAAACATTTAAGTGCAGTATTGTAATAAGGAACATGAAGTGGGTCACATCCTCAAACAAGTGTTTTGTTCAGTTAGGCAGCTACAGCATAACACCTCCAGGCTCTTAGAAATGAATCATTGCTTCTAAACCCCCCACCAGCACGAACCTGAAAATACATACATTAAAGCAAATAAACTGACTGTTGGTATTAAAGACAAGAGGACAGATAATATAAATGCTTTGTATATATTAAAATAAAGGTAGCCAAGGCCTTTCATGATGCAGCTGATCAAAATAGCCTTCTGAATTAGTCACTTAGATACAGTAAATAAAAAATGTATATCTTATATTTCAGTTGTTTCAAAGATGTAAATGTAGTTTAATCGATGCGTCGCAGATATAAATGCATTTAAATAGCAGTGCTGTTAATCCTGTTTAGTTATCTGCTTCAGAGTTGATCCACATAGTTTTCATTCCTTGCACATTTGACATGACTTGTGTGAAACAAAAGTCCCGGTCCCCTGAACAAAAGAGAGCATAGATAAAGGCACCCAATGGCGTGTTCATTCAGGGCTGACCTTATCTGGATGTTGAAGAAAAATATTTGAATCTCAGGAAACCATGATTTGGCATTGGAAAGCGGTGACACTGCTGTTTATTAGCCAGTTTCATTCAAGGCTCCTGTTGAAAATGGTGGTAGAACATTCTCTTTTAAGAATTAAAGGTCAATCCAGCGTACAACTAAACACTGAAAAGTACGGAACTCGGTTTCATAAGCCTGCATTACTAAACTAACAACTCGGAAAAAGTTTAGCTGTTTTCATCTGAATATTTGAGCGAAAGAATTGCAAAGTTGTGGAAAGGTGCAGCCAATTTATACCTGTTTCGCAGTGCTGTTCTGCAGCCTGACTCTTACTTATAAAAGCCTTGTTTGTTTACAGAATGCGGATGTAACTCGGGTGCAGGAAGCAGACAAAAGATGTTCTTCCCAATCTGGAAGAGTCACATTCAGCATTTACAGGTTCAGTGCATTGGATCATAAATCTGGCTACTATCAGATCTAAACGAAGAAGCCAACCAGCCGCCATAGACGGCTTCAGTGGCACCCCTCGGGTTGTAGAGGCTTCTTCCCTTTCAACATGCTCTGTTAAGCTACTGCACCAGCAAACAGACCACAGATGCCGATGCACCTGTCAACACCTCGTTGAAGTTGGTGATGTGGATGAAAAAGCACCAGAAACGGACGAAGCCAGAGTGGCCAGGTGTGAATCTACCTTCGATCCGAACCAGCTGGAGACCGCTTTACACTGGCGGAGTCTTTGTCAGCCTCTGCTGAGGTCATTCCAGAGGAATACGCCGCAGAAACTCAACACAGCCCGCCAGTCATTGCATCCTTGTCTCAGCTGGACCTCAAAGACAAAGGTTAGATTCCAGAGGTCATTCATCAGATGGAGACTGGAAGAAAGATCCAACTATGAGGCATGAACTCCCGGGATGAGCAACGCTTCCAGAACAGCCTTGAACTCCCTGACGGTGTCTTGTATTGGAGAAGCAAGGATGATGTACAGGTCTCGTTTCAGCTGGTGTTGCCAAAGGGCTACGACCGACAGTCACAATGACACGGGTCATCAATAGATTGAAAGCACCCTCAATCTTGTATGGACCCGGTTCTTCTGGCCTTGAATTGCAGCTGATGTAGAGGCCAAAGTCAAGACCTGAGACTGGCAGAGAACCTTACTGGCTTTTGGGTTACCAGTGTGTCTAAATATGTCCAAAACCTACGGTCAAGGCTGTAGGGTATCAGCCTGTTGTAAAGAATACCATCTTTTCTGGGAGTGGGGGCTAGAGAACTGGCACGGAAGGTGAGATTCTGTGGCAAACGCGAGTTTGAGGGAAAGCATGATAGTTATTTTAAGTGTGCTTGGAGTCTACCAATGTCTATTTACAGTCTGAAGCAAGAACCAGGACATGCATGGTTTAAAGGAGGGAGGATGTCACAATAATTACAAATAATAACATCAATTTTGAGAACTTTGACTCAACGCTAGATTAACCCTTTCTATCCCATCATAATAGCACAGATTCATTGCACAGCAGAATACAACTTTAGTCAACTTATTAAAAAGATATTGTAGCTGTAAATCTAGTATTTTACCATTGGAACTAGGGCTATGAGTGTGCTTTAGAAGCCTTCCTTTCCTGTAAGACTGTACTTTTAAATGCCGGGAGCTGGCCATCAGTGGCGCTAGCTAAGAACCGTTTCACCAAGGGCCTTTATTGTTACATATGCACCACCAGTTTGAACTGACATATGCCAGCCAACAGCACAACATTCAGCAAACACGACAACTATTTGGCCAATCAGCATCACCGATTGTCCTCATAGTCATATTGTACACCCCAGTGGATGGAAGCTAAATCAATGCAATAAAATAACATATCTAATAAAGACTTTACTGCCTTCAGCTTCCTGGAAAACCAGAATGAGTCCACCCATCTGCTTGCAGCTGCAGGATCCAGCCTCATCTGTTGGGATTCAGCTGTTATTGAGCTAGCATCACATCTGAGGCCTGTGTGCTTAAAAGATCTACGTCTGAGGAGAAAAGAGGAAAAGTGAAATGGCTTAATACCTGCTGCTAAACACCGTAGCTTAAATACAGAGTTTCACCAATTTCTATGTGATCTAATAAAATTAGAAATCATTGTGGGGCTTCAAACCTCCACAGAGCAGCACATATTTTATGAAATATCAAAACCTAAACACTAAACTTTATGTGGTGTGTGCCTAGATTGGACTGCTGGAGAAAGCAATGGTCATTTTTGGGCAGAAAACTAATGAGGCAGAAATGTAATGATCCATTTTACTGTGCAGTTTTGACACATTATGGTTTTACTGCCAGTTTTTCCATTACTTAAAACTGTAGAAGATTTCCTAAAATAGCTTCTTTCGCCTGACCAACAATTCATCCTGCTAAGAAATTAATCCATTAATTGAAGTATTCTACTTGCAAATCGTTAGGAATGAAATTCCCCATGAAATCACTTCTTCACTCACAAGTTAATTTCCTGTGTTTTCCCTCACTTTGGTTTATTATTTGACCTTCTTGTGGTAGAAAACACTTCATATCATTGAGCTTGATGTGACTTTAGTATTAATAACACTCTCAGTCAGACTGTGTTTCTATTTTTGCCAGTTTGGGCCATTAAAATGACTCGGTTGGCTACATTAGGGAAATTTTGTGGTTATATTTGGTCAGTGTTCAAAAGTTGTCGTCAGCATTTATTTAATTGGTCGCAATTTACAGTGACACGGATGTTTCCTTTAAGAGTCAATATCACAGCATCGATGATGAGCCTTTTTTTTTTAATTGCTGAAGATATTTTGTAATGTACATGACCTCTGACCTCATGGAAGTCAGAGTTCAGAAGCAGCCAATGATGATTGGAGTAATTATGATTTTCTTTTTCCCCTTTTTTTTGCCCTTATGTCGACACAAATAAGCAGTGGTCGACTTGGGCTTATTTTCCTGCGTCTCCACTTCTGACTGTCAGGCATCCAATGATCACCTTCCCAACCACATCCCTCGGTGGCATTCAAGCTTGATCAGACAGAAAGGAAATGATTACTGTGGGATTGTCTGATTGATGGCTCCACAGGAGGTGTTGAAAGGTTCCACGATGGCATTAGTAATACAACTGCACCACTAATGGGGTCCACAGCTTCACGTGCACGCAGATTACATCAGAAAATCCCATACATATACGTCAAGTAATTATGTGTCGGGCTTGTCTTCCTCGTTATGTGAGTTGAGGGACACATCAGAAGCTGCTATCAGCAGATTCTCAGAAATGCTACTAGTTATGATCTCCTGATGTGTGAGTAATGTACAACGGTCCAATTTCACTATGATTAGAGCATAACCGCCTGCTGATGACAGGCAAACCATGTTAATGGTACTTACACTAATTAAAAGGGACCTTAATTGATATTTACCAGCAGTTTGACACTTTAAATAGCAAAGAAAATATACCAGGGAGACATAACTGATGACATAATTAAGCTAAAGTTATTGTTGTTAATCATTTCTAGGTCTGCTGTATGTTGTGGTTTATGGCATCCTCATTATGGTTTCTTGTTGCCTTTTTTGGTGATTTGTGAGATGTCGACATTTAGCTCATCAGATGTAGCCCCTGGATTTTTTTAATTTTTTTTTCTGAAGCATGAACTGGTGCACACTGGTCATGTTCATGTTAGCAGCTACGTGCTGCAGGTGCTGCTCCTGATCCCTGTCTCGCGTTTCTCTCCTTCTCTGTGTGTTCCATGCCTCCTTCTTTTCTCTGTGCATGAGGCGACATGCTGGCTCGGATGCCAAAAGGTCTCTGGCAAGTGTGTGAACGGAAAATTGTGCCCAAACCTTTGACCAAAGACTCCCTAACCAGTGGGAGGCACTGCCTGCAACCATGAATAAACCCAGATATATTTATGGAAGTCCTGCACCTTGGCCACCTTGGGGCGCTGCTTTTGAGAACCCAAGTAGAAAAGCAACACTGCCCCCTATTGGAAAACAGTTGCACAGCATCCATAACGCTCTGCTCCTGCCGCGTAAACGGGTAAAATGGTTTGGATAATTCTAAGGGGTAGAATTTAGGAGCAAAATGGAAGATGATGCTTGAGGTGATTTATGGGCATTTTTAGACAGCTGTGAAGAGGATGGCAGCATTGCAGCCTCGGCAGAATGTTCAGATTTCAGGGCAACAAAGCCCGGAGGAGGTCCTCAGAGGAAATAACGCTATTCTGAAGACAGGAGGAGAATGCTGACGCCGTAGAAATTGATTGCAGCTTTAAGTACCTGTAGCTTGTCTGTGTGTGTGTGTGTGTGTGTGTGTGTGTGTGTGTGTGTGTGTGTGTGTGTGTGTGTGTGTGTGTGTGTGTGTGTGTGTGTGTGTGTGTGTGTGTGTGGTATACCTGAAGAGGGAATAAAAACCCTTGTATTGATTTTGATCTCTATTAGATGCTAAATTGTAAGGTGTGAGGTGAACTGCTGTGGACATGAGATCCAAATTCAGCATATATACAAAAGCGTGCGGCACCAATTTGACATGTGACAACTGATATAATTTCCTCTTTACATGTCACTGGAGATTTAAAAAAATGGCTGTGAGATGCTTTGATAATCTCTTTTACATGCAACACTTTTAGGTGTGTGTGTGTGTGTGTGTGTGTGTGTGTGTGTGTGTGTGTGTGTGTGTGTGTGTGACATTTAAAGGATGAATAGGCTACAGGGCAACTCATTCGGAGGATACATCTTTTTCCTCCAACCATTTGACTCATCTGCTTCATTTAGGCTGGGGCACATGGCAGCGTGCTGAGTAGCTTTCATTTGCACTGAACTTTGATGTTAAATTCTAGTGTTTTGTTGCTGTTGGTTACCATCAGTACAGTTCATATCGACTTGATCAAGGCTTACATAAATTGCTGCTTTTACCAATTCTTACCTTTGTCAGGTTATTGTTTCAGAAAAATTCAGAAAACTGTGTGCTGTGAGTGAGCACGTAATCATGAAAATATCCAATTTTTGTGATGGTGTGAGTGGCAGCGTGCACCTTGTATGGTTGTGACCTGCTCTTAAGTGTGTTTCTGCGTGTGTGTGTGTGTGTGTGTGTGTGTGTGTACTGAATATTTCTGTAACTCCGTTTCAGTAAAAAGCTTCATATTATGTCCCATTTCATGTCTCCTGTAGCAATATTGTTTATGTAAGAACATTAAATCCTCAAAGTCCTTGCATTTATACTATTAAAATCGTCTCCCTCTTTCTCCAAGGCACAAAAACACACTGTAGGATCACAATGACATTAATGCACAATCTACTGCCATTAACAGCACATCAGCCACTTCCAATAACAATCTTGCACGATATGAGCGAAAGATGTGGCAGTCATTCTGGTCATTAACCAGAGATATTGGTAAGGTTTGCAGACACGAGTGGTGCTTAAAATGAGAAGTGCAGCACCCACAGAAAGACCAGGGAAAAGAGAAGAAAGAACAGCAAAAACTGACATCAACCGCGGGAAAAAAGCAACTTCTTTCCTGTTTTCTGCACCCGAATGGGAGAGCAGGCAGAGCGACTGTTTGTTGTCGTGATGGTATTATGCAATTTATGGTGGTGTTGGGTTGCTGCCAGGCACTCCGTTAATATCACAACAGTGTGCATCTGTGTGAGCGTCGGGCAGGAGGAGAAATTTTGAGTCATTTTAAAAATAATCTTTTTTATCCAAGGCTAATCCCCAAATAATAAGGATAGAAGCATGGTAGTTTGCTAGGAGTGGTGTGAATATAGATTAGATCAATCTTTTTTAATACTTTGGAAACTTTAGTCTGGAGTTGTTTGAGTTATTTGGATCACACCCAGTGGAGATCAACCCTAACGGCCTGGATGACTGTTAGAATGACACACCTACTATAAATCTTTATTACATTACATTACATTTTCTTCAGGGCATTTTGGCTTTAATCAAATATTTAGCAACACTTTTTATGTGCTAGCTTAATATTTATGAGTAGTCTGTCTACACAAATATTGACCACTGAACTGTTATATGGAAGAAATGAACTCTCTGCACCCAAACAGAAGCCAAATCTGTCAATGCCAAATCAAAATAGCATTAGGGCAAAAGTAACGTTCAGCCTTCATGCAGTGCACATCCTGGACACTCATCAGTATTAAACACAGACACAGCCTGGCCTCACTGGTACATCTACAACATGATATAAGGAAAAGCAAGTGATGCACTGGTGGAGCAAAGCTCAGAAAAAGGCTCTTTCAAAGGTGAGCGCTACTCTGGTGCTATTACAAGTGTGTAACTGTGAAGTTTAATGTTATTTCTTCCAAACATAAGATTGTTAAGAAAATAAATTCACACAAAAGTACATGTCCAGCGTGATTTTGTTGCATTAATCATGCAAAGCTGGATCATTATAAATGGTGTCAATGGTGTATCTGAAACAACCTCAGTCAGATAATTGCAGGGATGCAGTTTGCCAGCAGTGTAATTAGATTCTGCATCTGATGATGTTAATGTGTGTGCAGGACAGGAGTTCTTGCTCGCTCCCATCACACTCAGGATAAAGTGAGCCTGATTCTCATTCACCGGGAGGATGAGATAATGAGATGCTATGGACCGAAAGTCAAATTTGTATGCTGCCGGTGTCTGCCAAGATCCCCCAAAACAGAAGTTGTGGAGAGGGATCAGGATAGTGTTCATGCAGAACCTTTAGAATTAGTTCCCTGGGCCACATGTATGGATAGTCAGATTGAGGGCTGAGGTGTATTTATTATTCCCTTCAAAATTCCATCTGTCCTGCCACCTTCTTAACTCAGTGAATGAAGCAAAATCCAAACACCGGACACCCACACGCTACAGATATTAGTAACTAATGAACTATTTAGCATAATATTTGCTGTGGTAAACATTGTTTGCATCTCGTGAAAATTGTGTGACCTCCAGAGTTCACCATCGCCATCTCGGAGCCTGTCTGAATATGTTTTGAATATTTCCCATATATGATTTGACAGATGGGAACCAAACAACAGGCCCCCAGAGAAACTTTTCATGTCGGCGCCTCGCTGTGCGGCACCACGCTCCCCACTTCCTCCCTCCAGCGTCCCTCACTTCCCCTCTCACGTACAGCTTACCACACAGGAAGTGTAATTCCTATGTGATTGTTTGCAGAAGTGATTTCACTTTCCATCATCTCAGACTCTTCCCTGAGTGCACGCAGTGATTTTCTTTGCTCTCCTATTTCCATAAACTGCCACCCAGATCAGCCTGTCCACACTCCAACCTCTCTCTCTTCCTGTTTCCAAGCCTCCGCGTCACTTTCTGCACGCCGCCTGTGATCATCAGCAGCCCAGTTTCTACTTAGGTTAGAGGTTAGAAGAGATTTGATGGGCAGCTGAGACCAAAGAGGGTTTTATTCCAAGTCTATCCTAACAGAGTCGACAAAAGAGCCGCCGTCCCCCGTTGGTGGGTCGGCAGATCTCGGTTAAGCTTGGAGCTGATGCTTGGAAAGTCTTCTGGAGATAGTGGCCTCACCTTTTATTCAAGATAAGACAGAGGTGCATGTTGAGTGTCTGTTTAAGTGAGTGGAACGGAAATCTCCCTTTACCAGATTTATTTCCAACCCGTCCACGTGGAAATGTCACCACGCTTGAGGCTGGAACATTTATCCACACCTCCAAAGACTGTGTTTGTCCCTGTGGTATTCCCTTTTTGTCCCCAATACATATGGGGCGTTGCCCCGGACAACCGTCAGTTGTGAAGCGACTCCTCTGTGGCTCTGACTGTGCCTAACGACTCGGTGGCCCGTGCCCCTGCGGCTTAAACTGTGCACTGTGTGAGGCAGCAGTTGAACTGTAGCCCCGGTCAGGACAAGATAAAGGAACTCTGCAAGATGTGCCGCTGAGCTCGGGCTGAGAGGAGCTCCACCAACCGATGAGACGAGCTGGGTTGTAAATTTTGCATAACTAGCTGAAGGCAGAGGGATGAGTCGCTTCTTCAGGTTAGAGACACTTGGTGAGGCAATAACAGCTGTCCAGCACACAGGAACTTATGACCTTAGTGAAATTTAATTAACATATGTAGTGGGAAATGGGCTGGGTAAAGACTTGTAAGTGAAGCACATCTGTGCATCAACTATAACCTCTAGGCAGATCTGAGAGCTGCAGATGGTGTGATTCTCAGCTTTTCAAGGGAAGCGGTGACGAGAGAGGCCGAGTTCAGAAATAATTTGCTGCAATTAGTCCTGCAGCAGCGGCAGACATAAGAGAAAACGCCAAGCTGAGCTGCGGCAACAGAAGGAGCACCCGGTGAACATGAGTGCTTTAATGGCTTTCAGAAAAATATGAAATCCTTAACGTAATTAAACAGTGCTGACAGAACAGAGCCAGCCAGCAAACAGCTTTATATGCAGCTTTATTGGTTTATCCCATTCTTCTCCAGCATATGTTTATCAGCGACTCAGACTTCTGCGTGGATCCCCTGTAATAATCTATTCATTTTTCATTTCTGGACATAGAACTTGTGATGGTCTGAGCATGCTTTAAAAAACATAAATCTCTGTGAAAACAAAGTCGTCTTCCTTCAGTGATCAAAACGTGTTGAATATGTCAGAATGAATCGCCACAGAATGATGAAATTGCCTGCAAACAAGCACAAAGCCCATTTAGACCCCCGTTTTGCACACCGAGCTCATGATGTGAGCAGAAATCCTGCAGAGCTGAGGGAGCATTTGGGCGGATCAGCCTGCCAAAGGCCCGCGATGATCAGTGTCGCGCACCTCTGCCGTGCACCTTACATATACATGTAGCTGTCACCTCTTCCCTTTAACAACCACTTTGTCTGATCAGAGTTTATGAAAGAAAAACAAAGCACTGGCATCTTACAGACGTTGGCATGAGTTCATTTATCAAGGCAGAGACAGCGTTAATAAACTGTCTGTTACACTTGATAACTAATCCTCTCACTTCACTATATTTTAAATTCCACCCCCACCTTCCCCGTTGCTCCTCGGTTGTAGTCTGGGGGCTGAAACGGGAACTACGTCAGCACTACAGTATGAGAATGGACAAGTCTACGAGTTCTGTAAATATTTTACAAGTTTACAAGTGTAATAAATAACAGGGGTAGAAATGCACCTTAAAGATATTGAAATTTGAATAAAATGCTATCCAGTAAATAGCACACATCTCCCCCAGAGGCTGGGTTATTTAGCTACTGTTTCCATGCTGGGGGAAGCTTTTGATCAATAAGAATATAATCAGGAAATATTGAGACTATTTTCAAGTTTAGTATTTCCATTTTGTCATCATGGCGATTAAGATTGTCAGCATCCGTAAATATTGATGAATATGTTACACAGCTTCATTCCAAAAGAACGTCTGCGTCAGACAGGATTTTCATGTGGGTCCGTCCCCCAAGGGGAAAAGAAATGACATGTATGAAAACTCTAAAAGAAAATCAATGATAATAATTATACCTTCCTCAGCCCCAACAGCATACGAGGCTAAATCGTTCAGCAGGGCTGTATGACGAACCGTGTTTCAAGCACAATTGGACTTCATTGGTTATCAGAACGACATGCTCCATTCTGCACCAGGTAATGGTTACCTGCTCTCCGCAGCAATATTAGATGTCATTCGTTGTGCTGCCATGGGGACGGCAATTACCCTGGTGCTAATACTTGGCTGCCTGCTCCATCTCCACTACCCACGGGCCCTGTGATTTCTGCGGCGGCAGCTCAGGCCGGCCACTTTGTTTACAGTGGAGGCCTCACCAGACACAGATTCTTGAGATATTAGATCAAAACTGTGACCTGAACCTCTGAACAGCCTCCAGCTAATGACTAAGGCTTCATAGCTGGAGATCACAAGGACGCAGGGACACACACCCACAGACCAGATCCACCAAGGACAAATATAACATCAGGACCGACCACACATAATCAGAGGCAGAGCTGTTTAAAGTCAAAGAATATGCTTTTAATCTCATCATAATCAACATCTCTGCATGATTTTAGCCGGTTTATCAATTACATGGATTGTACAGGCCCTGATATATGCAGTGTATGTTTACATGAGTAAGACTATGTGAGCGGAGAGCCTAATAAAAAGTGCAACTAATTGATGTTCTCTGTTATAGTGGAGCACCCCATGTCGGTGCACTCTGCATCACATGTGCAGATGACGCTGGGGAAATAAGCTTCAAAAGCTTGTGCTGATCAGACAAAGCTTATGGGCCTAAACACCTCCTTGCTGGCAAGCACTTAGACGGTAAATAGCTTTTGCATCCCAAGTACAAAGATTCAGATGATGGAAGGAACACACGGAAGATAATTGCAGTGTGTCTTCAGAGACGAAATATCCTGCTTTTATTGCTGCCATCAATGCTCGAGGTTCACACCAGAACCACGTGAAGAAGACCCTTATTCCTGACTTCCTGCCTCCGTGTTCACTTTGTAAAGTGAGGTTGCCATGGGGTCTTTTTCAAGCCTCAGCCCGAGTCACCAGGGTCTCCTCCAGAATCTTAGCCCGAGACCCCAATTTTGCCTGCAGTGAATGGAAGAGAGAACTGCCACCTTTGTTCAGAAGTAACACTCCACCTGTCTGTTGCTGACACTCCATGGGGGGAAGGCTTTGTCTGGCTGTGTTGTGCCAATGTAAAAAGGATAAAGGTGTGCTTTCTATAGGAGGAGTCCTCATAAGGCGGGGGAGGGTTTGCTTCACGGGGAGACCTCATTCATCTGCCTCGGGCCCCTCTGAACCTACAGACGTCAACCTGCAGGACAAAACTGCTGTATTCATTTGGAAAATAAACATATTTGTGGAAGATTTTTACAGCTGATTTGAATAGTTTAAAATAGCTGTAGTAAGGCGACTATTCTATAGGATCGTGAAAACAAATTAGTGCCAGGGCAGGTGTCTTAAGATATAATGTGCAAATGAAATGCTTATGAAGCTCAGCTGCAGCTTTAGTCAGCTATTTAGCAGCTTGTGGCCTGTGGGAGGATCCATCTCCCTGTCATGTGACCTTGTTCTGACTCTTCGCATGCTGAGCTTCATGCCTGTTGGCGATGGAACAAAGACTTTGGGAAGAGGATGTGATGAGTCTCTGACAATGTTCACACTTACTTCGCTCTAATTTCTGAACATGACAAGTGTACGCTGGTGCAAGGACATTTAGAAAATCTTTACTCAAGTGATCAAAATAGTCCAAAGGCTCCAAGAACCTGGGTTCTGCAGGACTGAAGATTTTGGGCCAAATTCAGGCAACATTTTCATTTGATTGCAGCTTTTATTTACACTCTTTTTAAATTAAACAGTCTCCTTTTTGGTGTAATTAGTACATTTCATGAAGATTTATGGAGGAGTAAGTTGGAATAGAACTCATCAGAAAAGTATTCATGGTTATGTCCATATAGACACGTTATCCATAAATAATGAGATGTAGACGTTGGTCTACAAAGGAGGCACCCTTCAAATTTAATCTTTTAACTCTCTTTTCACAACTCAAGCAGAAAATGCCATTTACTGAAATAGACCATCTCTGACTATGATCCTATCCTGTTATCTGCATCATGACTCTGCCGGTGGCTGCAGATGTCATTGAATTCATCTGTTTTCCTGGTTAACTGGCTGAAGATCCATCAAATCCTGCAGTAGAAATACTGCAGAGGTGACAGTGAGCAAGCAGGAAATGACAACACTTCTTTTAAAGAGTAGTGTGTGCAGTTACACACTTTGTCTTTTAAGTTAAGTTAATCCTTCCTTGGTGTATTTCCCCATTTTACCCCCAAAAGTTTGGTTGAAATCCATCCAGGAGTTTAGCTAACAGCCCCACCATGTGCAAAAATGAATCTCCCTGGCAGAGCATCATTATATCAGCTGCTTTAGTCAAAAATCTGCCTTTTCCCAATGCGAAGCTCTTCTCCCAGTCACTTTAAGTCCTCTACGCAGTTTGGACTCTCCAGTTTATCAAACAGAAGCTCCTCCCACATTCTGGAGGAGTTTATGGAGCCAGTTGTTCTGCTCAACAGTACAACCAGGGCAGGCAACCATCACATTCACGTCCCTTTTTAGGATGAAAACAAAGTGCCAGTAATATTGAAAGTGCCAGCATGAAATTGAAAAAGCGATGGCACCGTGCCCAGGAGCTGCTGCAGCTCATGAATTGATTCACCATAAACGTGTTTATAGAGTTCAGGACAACAGAGTGTATATAGATTGTGCAGAGTAAATCATACAGCAATGCTTGTGTAGCATTCAATTCACCATGGGAGGGGGGGGTTGTTTCTGAACAGCATAGCATAGAAAGGTGAGCCGGACCTACCCAAGACGTCGCGGCTTCTGTTTGGCCACAAGAGTGGAGTAGATTAAAATGATTTCACAGAGATGAACCCAAAACATTTCCATTTTTCAGAAGGGTGAGGATCTGTGGCTCTTTTGTCATATGAAACCTCATCAGGTGTAGTTTTCAGCACATCTTAAAAATGATGGAACTTCTAATTATATAGTGACGTTGTGATCCGATGGTAATTTCTGCCACTTATTGAACTAATTAGCAGTTGGGAGAATATGCGAAAACAATTGAGATCTGGCCTTGTGTCAGAACTCTTTAATCAAAGAATTGTTAGTTTCTTAGAGATTAATGGTTACAATAATAATAACCTTCTATGTATTATTCATCAACTTTAATTGAGCAGATGGAAAATACCGTAATTAATGTTGACAGTGTGTTTGAAGGTGAAAGTACTTTTTTCGAAGCGAGCAGCTTATGTAAGGACAATTTTTCAAAAAAAAAAAACATCTTCTACTCGTATGGTTGCGGTTTGCTGTAATGAAATTGATTGGGGAGTTGAGCCCCAATTCATTAATGCTCTATTCTGCATCCATTTACATCGCACTGGTAATTAAGCTAATGACGCTGTACACAGATCTAAAGAAAGAAAAGAGGATGGCGCCCTCCATATCAGACTTGCTTGAGATTTTCATCCCCACTTATCAGTCATCACCTGTTTTTGAATTGGAGAACTGTCTGAAAGAGTGTTTCTCCACTTCTCCGTACAGCTGTGCACCAACTAAATGATGGCTGTGTTCGCTTCATTTCCCCTGTTGCATATATCTTTGAGCTGAGAACCACAGGTGCCCTTTCAAGTAATCCATTTCCTTGTCTGGCATTTGCATATATGCATAATTCATGACAAAATGGCATCCCTGAGAGGGGGTCCGAGGAGAGCGCTCTAATTTTAGTATGCACCTGGCGTCGACGTTGCCCGGTCCGATAGCTCAGGTTCAATTAGGGTTTGTTGCAGCAGTGCCGGCAGTGAAGGCGAAGGCTGTGTGGGCTGTGAGGACGGATGTGTAAAGCCCCCTCGCAAGCAACGCAATCAGGCGAGTGAAAAATCCGAATGTGCTTTTGAGCATCGTTTGGTCAAAAGAGCGGCGGGAGAGAAAAAATGTCTCGTTTTACCACTGTAGGAGCACTTCTGGGGAAAAGCCCTGGAAAACGCTGAAAGCATCGGCGCTGCATTTCATTGTGACGTATCAGGTTGGTTTTTTTTTGTCTCTAGTTCTCCATGATTCCCTCCCCTGTTCAAAGCAGCTTTATTCCATTCGCTGGGCCGGCAGCTGCGATGACAAGATTATATTTAGACTGAACGATAACAGTAAACATGTGAAAATCCGCAGCCTGATTTCCACACTTTGAGTATAGATGCTATCATGGATGAATATATGTAGTAAAGTACGCTGCATTTCAAGGAGAATCAGCCCCCTCTGACAGCAAATTTTATCGCTCTGTTTTTCTGTTCACCGCTATCAGTTTTGCGTTCACACTCTGCAAGCGCCGGGGAAGGTAAACACGATGAAATCCAATAAAAATCATGTTTTTAGGAGCACATGCGGGTGGTTTTTATTCGCTAATGCGACACACATCATGGCTGCCAAACATAAAATTCAGAGAGAACAGGACTTCTATATGGAATTCACCTGAATTGGCCCTAACAGCAATGAGAATAAGCAACTTCTTAACTGTTTGGGTCAAACATTTGGCAAGAGTAAAGAAGAATAATCACCACATTCTTCCATTCTACAAAACGCAGGCAGGACATTAGCTCATATCTTCCCCTAATTAGATCATCTTTAGTCGGAGACCAATTAAGACTACAAGTTAAGCTTGAAAATAAGCCGTGTTGTGGTTTAGTCCACCGGAGGCATAAATGTAAATGTACCCATATATTTGAGGATAATAAATACATTCTGGCATGATGGGGCACAGAGAGATCGCTGTTGCCGTGACGGCTCATCGGTGCAGCCGCTTCGCCCGGCTGGTAAAGCAGCCACGAAGGGGATTCAGTCATGCACTGCTCCTCTTGGGACGGAGTTTGTGCCATGGCTAGTTTAAAAGTTTGCAACAAATGCACCAACAATACATGACAGCGGGGATTCTTTGTGCTCGGGTGGGAGTAAGTCGTAGCAGAGGGAGAGAAGGCAGCAAGAACACTTGCGAGTGCTGCAATAAAACGCTCACAATGCTGCGTTCAGCTAGCCCCGTTGTGGCGGAAAGCTTCGTGACAATTAAAGCATGTAAAGTGACAGCAAAGCAAAACAAACAGTCCCGGTACAACTCTTATCAGAGTCGACCGCTGCCCCCAGAGGTTTAATACAGGAAAACCTCATTAGCTTGTTGTTTGACGTGACCATCATTAAAATTTCTGTCCTAGAGAGCTGTCCAATCATATCTTTTGAACGAGAAGAGCAGTGTTGAAAATTTAAAGCAATCTGACCATCAAGAGTGATGTGGCCCACGCAAAGCTCAGCACAGTCGCCCCCTCGGGAGATGCAAATGATCCAGTTTCCCTGCACATAAATGGCGCAAGAATGAGAGACGGGACGACAAATGGCGGCCTCGTTTCACGCTCGACCATAAATAGACAAAGAGTTCTGCGTCCCCGGTGGACCGTGGTCTTTGAATGAGTTTGTGCTTTGTTTTTGTTTTTCCTACATCTCGAGGTCAATAATTCAGCCATCTCCCCGATGATTTATGCCTGGCATCATCCAAAATGTGGGTTTCAGCAGAGTCCGCGTATTGATCTCTGCGTATTGATTGAAGACAAAGGTGTCAGATTCTGCAGGAAAATGTAATGCTACTGTGTTCATTATTTATTTATCTAGTTACTGGGCTTTTGTGCTCATTATACTTTTGAGTTTTTTCCAGTCTTTAATAAATATAATTAGCATTGAGGTCTTTACTGTACGAGGAAGAGTAAACCAGTTTACATCATACAAAGCCTAAATCCGGTCCGCCAAAGATCATGATTCCACCCTGGTGAGTGTTAGCTGTGACGTTAGCTACCACTTCATGCTATCAAGTGAAACAAATTAAAATAAATGAACAAAAACCAGCCTTGGTGTTGGTACTTTAGAGAATGATGGATCTTCTCATTGGGCCGTTAATATCACCAATACGTCTGATGTTCTATAATTTAAAACAGTTTCAGCTGTAAATCACTGAAGCTAAAACCCAATACGACAATGTTGTGATCATTAAGTGCTTAATGAATTTGAATTTATCGATGGATTAATTTATCTGTCTTAGGAGGTACTTGACAAGCCTTGTGTTGAAGACATCTCTGATATAGACTGCCCTCAAATCTATACATCAGAAATCTTCTTTTCTTTCGAGAGAGAGATTTTCCCACTTTTCTCTGCAGAGAAGTCTGGGTAAAACACTTGCTAACAGGGCTTAAACAGCAAAGCCTATGGACATAGGCCAGAGGTTGCTTTGAATAGAACGAGTTGTGTCATCTGCTCTCCATCGACTCTCCTTTGATCAGCTGATATAGTTGGATTTAAGAGCCGAGGCTGGCAGCGCTAACGCTATGCTCTATTTTTTTAAACTGTGGTCAGTTTTTGAGCCATTAGCTCTGCCTGAACCATCCTCGCTTCCACCTAAAAGTCACGCCATTCACTTTACTTCATTTAGAGGCCTTTTATCTATCAAGCCTCAACATATCTCCTTCCCTTTATGTACACTCGTGCTTGTCTGTAAGATGTTTCTGCCCAATTATTTGTGTTTGCATTGCAGAGTTTTCTGTGCGAGGCTTTAATCCAAATGTAGGGGTTATACACATTAAAATCCATAACATCCAATGGACTCTGCCAACAAAAAAAAACCCTCCAAATTGAATAATAATCTTTGTGACCCTACAGCTTCAGGCATGAGACACTGCAGAGTAAAAACTGCTGTTTTTTAGAAAACTTTCCTTAATTTTTTTCACCGCTCCCGTTTAATCAAACGTTATCTTCCCTTTAGCTCTCTGAATGTTTCACATTTGTTGTTTTTTATGGCTGCATTCAAGCTCTCAGTGCATGAAACCCTCAAGTACCTGTGAGTCTGGTTTTCATCGACTCCTGAAAAGACACTTTTATCGCGGGCTCTCGGGGCACCGTGTTAATCCCTGGGAAAGGATGACATCAAATGGAAGTAGAGCGAGGGATTATCAGGTGTGTTGTGGAGCATCAACAACTTAAGATCTGAGTGGCTGGACAAAAAGGAATTCTCCTCGGGGGGGGAGGAATCCCCTCAGAAATATCCCAAAAACTCTGTGAAACAGTTTTTTCCTGTTTCACATCGGTGTTTTAGAACTTTAAGGATTTTATGCTTCGAGTAATTTATGTTCAAAGGGTCAACGGCAGAATTTCACCAACTTTACACTATTTGTGGATTTCTAGGTAAGAAAATGAATCATTTGAAAAGAAAAGAAAAGCAGTTAAAAATAGTTGAATATTATCATGTAAAGACTGACATCCTTGGAGTTTCTTGAAATCAAAGGTGTGTGTTGATATTTTCAGCATGACATAAATAAGAAAAAGTCTAGAGCCAATAAACAAGAGGCTAGATACTATTTCCGAGTCAGAAGGTTTATCACAGTCCAAAGGCTGTAGCGAACTCTCTGCTGACCCCTGAACTCATCACCAAATCCGAAGCCATTAATAATCCAACTGTGAAGCTCGTTTAATGACCTGAAACGGTGCTGTTAAGAATTAGTCTCCTTGTTTGACTCTAATCACACTTTAATGGGCCGCGCTGATTTAATTTGTGAGCAGGCAGTAAATACTGACTCTTTAGCGGGGGCTGACGGAAAACTCGCCTCATGGAAGAAGGATCCCTACCTATTGATCTCACCTTGAGTTATTCAGCTCATTTCTGTCGGTTTAATGCTGGACTTCCCTGTGAAGGAGTGTGCCAGGTAAATTCGGAGGGTATCCACATTTTAGACACAACGTCCTCCAACCCTCATTTATATCTGCGTTTATCGTATTTACTGACTGTTTAGTCTGTTGAATTAGTTCCCTAGAAGGTGTTTTCTTTCCAAAATATTTGTTTTATGTCTTCTTGGGTGCTTCTAAGGCCGTTTCTTTTGAAAGACTGCCTCAGCTTTGTCATTCAACCCTTTAAACAAGCACAGAAACCCACTATCTTTCTTGCCTTTTCTAAGCATCGCAAACAGGCCCAGAAAGGTTTCACAGACGAAAGGTGTGAACCCACAGTGGCAAATGGAGCCAAGAACCACAGGTCCATCCGGTCTGATAGCGAAGAGTCCTTGTGAAGATTAAGAACAGGTCCTGACATCCCTCTCTGGATCCTGAAGCCTTTTTTTGCAGGGGCCTTATATCACATTATATGATTCAATCAAGAGGGGGAAAAAATGATGTTGTTATCGTATTGACTGCAGTAGAAGTTGTAGTTTCTGGTGTCACCTTTATAAAAGCTTTAAACCTCAGTGGAAACTCTGGGGTTTTTGCTTGAACAACACACTTGCAACCTTATTCCTCCCTTCTTCGTTCAGCCCATTGTAAACAATTCTATTTACTCCATTTACTGTTCACATTATGCCGGGCCGTATGGGTAGGTCTTAAAGGTTGTCTGGGACAGCCGCTGTTGTCTAAGACACAAGAAATCACCTTTAAAATAAACAAAACTGTTGTGTCTGGTGTGGTGAATCCAAAAATTCCCCTAAGATTCACCTTTCTATTATTTATTCATGAACATCACAGGGTGCTCACTTTCCAAATTTATAAAATTATTGCCCACTCCTGGATGCATTAGCATGCAACATGTGCAGCGTAGTACTATAAACAGTGAACAGGAGCGGTTTGCAGAGGTTATTGCTGCGGTCAGAATCACATAATTGCATCCCACTCCTTATTTTCCAGTGTGCTCAGCTAAGACGGAGTCTATCCCTGCAACCTACTTTACAGCCTCTCACAGGAACATGACTCATCCAAACAACGACCTAATTCTGGTATTGAACCGGCGCTGTAACACAACAAGGTGACGAGAGACTTGTGTTCGCGCCCGTGTCAGAGAGGATGCTGTTGTTTCCCAGTTAATCACCAGCTTGTCGTTTAGTGAAGGACAGCTTGGACGCTCCTCAAGGCCCCATAACGAAGCAGCACCAAAGGGTCCTGCACAGAAATCCTTCATCAAATTGATTTCAGGAAGCCAGGGGACCAATGCGTTTACCTCATCAGGCGAGTAACTGAGTGGAAGAGCATATACAGAACCAAACAAATAAAAGAGGCATTTGGGTTATCGCGTGTGCTCTGACCCTCTGGTAATGACGCTCCCTGCCTTTCCACCTGCACCTTGCCAGTTTTCATATCCCAACCTATCTGCAAAGCGGAAGGTGGTTTGCTGATAAAATTCTGAGTGTTCCTGTGGCTGGATTTTCTCTAGACACACTTATCTTCCCCGAGCAGTCATTCCACCCTCTGTTGGGTGGATGTGAGTTGCCTCAATAACAGGGATACCTTTTCTTCCACTCTCCCCTGGTCATTGCTTGCCGCTCTCTAGTCTACCAGGCTTAACTTGCATTATCACCTGGGTTGATGCAATCTCTTTCTTGCAGATTGCCACGAAATAGCTGGCGTATGCCTTTTAGAATCACGCAAAGAGCCCAGATTCTGACATTGAAAAGGGAATTACAAAGAAGAAACAACTCCTTAAAATCAAAGAAGGGCCACTGTTCTGAAAATTGCCACATCCAAGAAAGGGAATTTTGCAGTCAACATGTAACCGTTCTTAAGCAGAAAGAGTGAGATGAAATCTTCCTCTTTTTGGGAACTCCTCCTGGTAAAAATTGAAGACATACCGGTACATGAAATGACTTTTAAAAAAAAATAATAATAATGGCAATTTAGATCTGTAAATTTCCCTTTATTCATTTTATCAGCATGATGCTGCAGTGCCTCAGAAGAGAACCACGATCTCTTCTGTAGAGTAAATTCTGAAGGTGTGTTTCCTTTGTCGACTGCATGAAAATGCATAAAAGGCTTGAAAATTGGAGTGAAAATCAAAGTATGTCGGGTGTTTGGTCAATGATGTTAATCTGACTGTAACTAGCCATTTACTGAGTACAAAGACAAAGCCTGGCTTCTATATTTTGCATCTGCTTCCAAAGTCAGAAATAATGATACCATTATGTGGCGTAACCAAACAGCGGGACAGCTTGATATGTTGTAATATCCTTGCTGAGACGTCTGTTAAAACCCATTTTCATAAAAGAAGCAGGGAGCCACGCTTATTAAAAGAAGAGCAAGGTTCCTCTACTTAGAGTGTGTGTGTGTGTGTGTGTGTGTGTGTGTGTCCTGGTGTCTGTTTCCCTGCTGAGCCTTGTTTCTAAACGCAGGTAATGGCGCCCTCCGTTCGCCGAGTTTCTACACATGACACTTCATTTTCTGCATGATCTCCCAAAAGTCGATAGAATCTTGTAAAGACAAATACCAGATAGTGTTGGCTAACTGGTGCCGTTTGAAAGGAACACAATTAATCATGCTCTTTTGGTGGAGGAGGAGGACGAGGCAAAGTGGAGGTCTACACAGCAAGCCATCACGCATTAATAAAATCAGCAGATGATGTATGAATGAGTTCACAGCTGGCAATGCCATCATTACCCATGGTTCTGCGGGGTCTCAGCGCACTGGCCCGTATCAAAACACTGTAAGGAAATGACTTCAGATGCTGTTTTGGAGATGATGGTGTTGCTCAGCTGGGTATTGAGGGGCCAGGAGTGTCAAAAAAGTGCTGGTGTTTAACCAAATAAGGATGCGCAGTATCATTAATAAAGAAATCGCAACTAAGCCCTGCGGTTAGATGAATATACCGCCTCACAATTTAGAGATCAATACGCCAAAAATGAATGAGATTTGTTTTGATCGTAATGCTACATAAGCTGACATTTGTTATTAATGAGCACTGACAGTGAGGTAAGAACATTTTCATCAGTATTAACGGGGATTTTGGAATTAATACCACATGATTACCCCAAACATATGTAGTTTGTTGCTGGAGATTATCGCAGCTGCATGTGGACGGTCAGGGTACAGCCCTGAATGGGTCGCCAGCCCCACCAAACCCCCAAAATACCAGGGCCCTGCTCAAAGGGACCTCGGCAGTGCTCTGAAGGTGTCCTGGCAACTTTCCCTGCTTCCAAAACAACTTCCAAGTTTTGTCCATTTAAACTTGGCTAATTAATAATTACCATTGAAAAAAACTGGGTGCAAAATGTTATTTAGTTCACACATGCGCTGTGTTTCAACAGTTTTCCCAGTGGGGAGGCGTCGGCACTTCTTGGATTGGACCGTTTACAGCTAGACTGCAGAAATGTTCTGTTTTTGGCTTTGAAAAGTCACGAAAAGTCTCTTTGTCTTGTTTAAATAAACCTTGTTTAAATATCTGCCAGGCTGAAACACTGTCGCACTGGTGCAATTTTCCAAGACTTCAACCATGAACTCATGGTGGAGTCCATCCATCCACCTTCTGCTCCCCACAGCTGGTTCCCAATCAGGGTCACTGGGAGAGCTGGGTTGTATCCCAGCATTCAATGGGTGAGAGGCAGGTCGAGGGACACAACCCCGCATGGTCAGAACATTTTTGTGTGACTCTGCTCATCGCAGAACTATGGCACAGATAGATAAGCCACATCCATGAATGCGGTTGTGGATCACCTTTGTTTTCCTGCTGTTTAATGTTTTTTCTATCGCAGAATTTGGGTGATTGTGGTTAAATGTGTTTGAGTGGAACTCCTCCAGAGGGACTGACTTTTACCTTCCACCAGCTGCCGTTGTTAGGAGTCCCGAGGGTTTTCCCTCTCCCTCTCCATCTGTGTCTTGTCTGTGTTTCCCATGTCTGTCCAGACTCTCCCCCGTCGGGCGATCGACGCACACCTGAAACCGATCTCCATCCAATCACCCACACCTGCTGTTCGCTTTAAAAGCCTGGTCAACTCCAATCACTGCGATTTCGTTGTTAACCCCCTGTGGTACAGCCTGGCTCCTAAAACTCTAGTTTGTTTCATCGTTCCTGTTTCCAGTTCAAAACTGATTGTTGGTCCTGCTGATCGCCTGTTCGCACTGCCCAGCCTGTTCCAGCTTGACCATGTTTGTCTGCTTCTGCCACCACTTGGCTTTGCCCTGAACCAAATTTTCAGTAAATCTTAATTTTAACCTCACCCAGTCATGTGTGCCTGCATTTGGGGGTCTTGATTCGTGTCTGCAGTGCCTAGCAGCTGTACTGCATCTGATCATTTCATTAATTAGTACTGCCAGCAGGGAATAGAGCCATATAAATAACATAACTGCTGTTATGTTAACCGCAAAGCTGCTTTCAAAATTGGGGAAGAAAGAGAAAACACTTCTGCACAAATAAACTGAGTTTACCTCAAGGCTCGAGTTGGGATAATTGAGGTTTTCAAATCGGTCTCTCGTTTGTGTTTCTCTTCTGTAAAACACTCTTTCCTAATCCTCGCCGACAACAATCTCCAAGCAGAGATCAGAAAACGCATGAAACGCATGTGATCAGAAGGTTTTAGGAATTTCTTATTCAGGTCTACTCAAAGAAACTAGCAGCAGGGAGATGTGCGTCAACTTTCAAGTGATTTTCAAACGCGTTGGTGACGGAGCGGTTCAATCAAATCATTAATCTAAAGACATCAAATCAGCCGCTCACTCGCATCCCAGCGCCTCAGATACCGAAGCTTTGCCACCTTTCCTGGCTTCTCATCCAGGCGCACTTTTTTAAAACATCTGATCTGTCTTGATATACAAATTCCATGACAACAGTACAGTTACAGTTTATCATCCAAAAGAAAGAATGTAGGTTTATTACCTTCCCCCAGTAACCCCAACCTCCTCCCAGTGACTAGTGTTGGAGAACCAACACTTTCCTGCTGTGGAACAATAACAGATAAGAAGTTCTTCCACTCCAGAGACCCACCAGTGCAGATGCTAAGAAATCCACAAAAGAACTTACAATTTTGAGTGATGACTGACTACTAAAACCCTACCGATGGTGGGGGTTTAGATCCAATGTTCTCAGAGGCTTTGCTGAGCATCTCTATGCTACTTGTGTGGCACCATTGCTCAGCTCTGTTTGCATCTGTGTCCCCTTTCCTCCTGATAAAGATCTCCAGGCCATTTATCACCTTACAAAGATAAATTTACTATGTAACAGGACCTAACTCGGCTGTGCCACTCCCAGTTTTCTACCTCTGTCCATTACTGTAATAATACCATCCATAACTGTAATAATACGGTCTATAACTGTATTAGTGCCAACAGCAAACAACCATCATGCTTCTCCATCATCTGCTAGTCTCATCCATTGTCAGGCTCGATTGTTTCACCTAGAACATCCTATCTTTCCTGAAGGTCAGCTCGACCTTGAGGTTTCTAAGTAGCTGTGCTTTATTTATGTTCTGTTGTACTGACGGCCTGAACTACATCACCCTAGCAACGGTCTAGTTGTAAACTCCTCTGTAAGACATTTGAATTTTTAAAATCGCTGTTGCCGTTACTCTCTGACATTCCCTGCCTTTTTTTTAGATGTCCTCCTGGCATCTGTTTGTGATTGTGTACGTAAAAGAGCGTCAGAATAGACGTAAAAGGCGAGGGCAAGCATCCTTGCAGACCTTATACAGAATCCCAGCTCTTCAAAGATGAAAGACTTGTTGACATATTGACAAAAACTGGATACAGCTGCAATATTAATGTGTCCAAAAGGAGGCCAGATTTCTTTTTCTATAACTGTAAGTAAACATCATGACACTGTGTCAGAGCAGAGCAGCTTATATCACTTCTCAGAGTGTGAAATGAAATGTGGAAAATCAGTCTGCGATGGACACTGACGGAACGCCTTTGAACTCGATAAGCATTCAATGAGCATTTAAGTTTCCATTGAGGAAAATCTTACGAACAGTCCTCCAGTTGCTGGCAAATCGCAGATGGGAGCGCTAATAGATGTGATAGGACGTATAATGAAGAGCTGATAACAGTTAAGCTCTGTTACAGAACTCAGCCAGCCCATGAGGGCAGCAGACAGGAGACCAGAGAGCCGAGACTCGCACACTCGAGTGGAGTCAACAGCAGATAAACGCTTGAAATCAAGCATGACAAACAAACTAAATATATAATTTAACACAGATGTGAGTATAATTTTTTGCGGCGCCATTTGCATTTGTTCAAATGGAGGCCAACTTTTGCCACACAGCACTGAATCTGATATACATTTGGAATGAAGCTCATGCTTGCTTGGTGCGCCATGTGTCTCGTTGGCAGCACAAGCTTTGATAAATAATTCATCTGTTTTCTGCTGCATTTCTTCCCTATAAATAATTTTCATTTTTAATCATTTCTTTATTCCATCTTGAATTCAGCGAGGCGGTTGAAATGTAGTTCATTCGGTCTAATCCAGACACTTGGATGTAGATCGTGAATTGGGAGCGACGGTTCATGGTAGCATTCCAAAAACAAGATTTAGATAGACCCGTCAGCGGGCTTCATAACGCTGTCATTAGCATTATTAGCTTGCAGGATACATCAGAGACGTTGAAGCCGACAGAGTTCTCGGTGGTCTTTAGTCACATTTATTAGACTTTTCTTATTAGAATTTTCAAGTTTTTCTAATTTCAAAGAAAGCCAAGAACAATAGCTAACTCTAAAACTCCAACGGTGATGTTTATGGGCATTTTTGAATCTCTATGTCTCTCGCCTACATGTTTACTTTCTCAGTGTCTACCAGATGAAAATCCCCATGTATAATGGAGACCACGGTGAAAACAGCCCCACTGCCAAGATAAAGCTCCAGAATGAATTGAGCTTTTTTGACAAAATTTAGAAACGGCAGGGAGCTAGATGGGGCGGGGGGAAGACGGGGACCTCTGCATCACCTACAGAAGACTGGATGTAGATTAAGCAGAGAAATGATACAGCTGAGCTTTTGCATAAATTCATCCCGGGGCGAGCATGTGAACCAGAAGGTGCAAACCAGTGCAAAGCTCTTTGGCTCTAATAACGCTGCCCTCCTCTCACTTTAATTATAAATGTTCTGCGCTGTTCTCTGGCCATGCTACTTGATATTTGCCTTATCTTTTTTTTTTTTTCTGCAAAGCTGCCGGGAAGGGAAACCCCACTTTCAGTGTAAAATTTTACAACTCACTTAAACACACACATCCTCCGTCGCCGCCGTGCTCCCTCCCTCGCTGCCACCTCCACCACTTTCTCTCTGTGCCCACTGCAGCTCCCTGCTCTCTTGGAAGAGGGAGATAAGTGTAATCACTTGTGGCTGCTTCAGTTACTCGTGCTGCCTGAGCTACAGAAACCCGATGTGCTCTCAAGATATACCCCCCCACCACCACCCACACCCCACCTACCCTTCCGCCACCATGCTGCAGGTACTTCACTTTGCATTCCAGTGGTTGTTAAAATGCCATAAACATGAGTGTATTTACAGCAGAAGCTAGTTAGTGATCATTTTTGCAGCTCTGCAGAGAGGCTTTCTCGGTCTCCAGGGAGAGGAGCGCCGCCTAACTGTCGGTAGCTATGCCTCCCATGGTACTGTGTGTCGTTATTTGCCCACTGTGAACAGGTCCTGCGTGCACGTCGTGCTCTGCTTGAATATGAGATGCAGCCAGCATAAATGTAAATTCACAATATTTACCTTTGGCCCAGTTACCACATCAATCTTCAGATTTTTCTTTTTTTTTCCCTGACCGCTGTCTCCCTTGTGGGGATCGCAGAGAGGTTGCTGCAGTCCATCCCACCAACAACACATCTCAACCAGCAGAGTCATGAATAGCTTAACGTGTTGTCTCCCACCCTCGTAGATCAATACCATGGTAATAAGTGCAAATGTGTGGATATACACGTGTTAACAGCCAATAGCTGATGACAATTCAAGTGTAAACCTTTTCCAACTCAACCCCAGTCTTCATTATAATACTGATCAAGCAGAACATCATGCCAAGTTAATTCCCGTATATCCCTCGGTCTCACTGGTGGTCTACAGAGCAGCGTCTTCACATCCCAGCAGCACGATGTTGACGCACCCTTCGGATCTGCTCAAACGGTGGGCTGTCCTGGTTTGTTTTAAGGCTGTCCTGGTTCGTTTTAGCCAGCTTAAGCTAATAGCGTGCTCTGTCTCATCTTTCTCTGAGTGGTGGGGACTGTGACACCCACTGTTTCTGCCCAATGCTGCATGAGCAGGCAGTTTTATAATGACTGTGGAAAGGAGCAGGCAGTCGGGAGGAAGACTCCAGTTGCAGCATATGCGCTCCCACAAGTGCAAGTGCCTGCTGGCCTCACTCCCTCGGACACTTCACCCAATAAATTAACTGAGGAGACACTGAGGCCTATGTGCTGCGTAGGTAACATAGTTTAAAGGTTCTGCAGTACACTGGCGGATGCACTTGACACTTCCGCACCACTCGGATCATCTTTATTGGATCCATGGAACTTGAACCCAAGCAAAGCATTAGTTTGTGGTGCTGCTGGTGTAGTGTCCCGAAATGCTTGTGTAATACAAATATAAACTTAGAAATGTGTCTTTTACACTATACAATTAATTGACTTGTGTGTGAACACTGACATGTACTTTATATGTGTCATGCAGTAACACTTTAGATGTGGGGCCAGATAAAAGGAAGCACTTCTCTTCCAGCACAAATGGGTATAATAATGTGAGGCTGGTGTTAGTGGTCATAAATCCACTGGGAGCACTACTCACTATGATGTCATAATAGTGCATGGGCAGCAACTGGGCAACAGCATTTGAGCCACTGTTAATATTAGAAATTAAAGCCATTCATCAATGTTTTGTGTGAAACGGTGATCAGGCAGTCTTGTTTCGAGTGAATGGAAATGAAATGGAATTTGTTGGCAATGTTGAAGCCTTTTTGGAACACTATCTAAGACGCGTCTTCAAGGCGCTGTTGAAAGGGAGTTTCTCCTTTTTTCTCAGGATGCAGTAAGTCTACGGGGGGGCAACATGAAGACGAATCCTCTCCCTTAACATGGCAGCTGCACTTAGTATTTGTCAAGAGCTGGGAAAAAATTATCCCAAATCCAGCCCTGAACAATCGAGTACAGATTCATATTTACCTGAGTTGTAACTCTGGCAATAGACCCGTAGTGGCACAGGTTGACCCCACCACACCTGGGGGGGAAGATGGTGTTAATACAGGCTTTGCCATGTGATTTCCTTTGAGGGAGATCCAATCCCGTGTCACAGCATGACTCCTCAGGAAGTGGCTGATCCTCTGACTGATGGAGTTTCTAATTCAATCTGTTCCACATCAGCGGGTGGGGCAAAGATCTCACCGTTCTACCCTTCCAGCTCCTTCTCTGGCCACTGAGGAAATGTTATGCCTATTGATTATATAACGCAATAGGCAATCAATAGATGTGTCAAGAGGGAGCGGAGCGGTTCTTTCTCCATTACATTACTGTTAGCTTTTCAGAAATTCCACCCTGGCAGCTGCCAACGATTTATTTACTAAAATATGTAGTATATCTGCATGCTTGGCACAGACTGGGAGAAAGCAGAGATTTGGTTTTGTTAAGAATGAACACAGCAGAGGGTCACAGTCTTCTTATATTGCTCTGATACATGGCTGCCATCTAGTGTTTCTGATCCAGCCAGCAGGGCTTTGATGGACGCCGCTCATCAACATGCAGCTGCAGCCTCTGAAGATTTAGAATTAACGGTTAAATACTTTAAACTACTTTGAGCTTTGACCGAATAGGATAACACAAGCCATGCGGCTCACTTCTGTATATTATAATCAGGGTCTGGGGGAAGGGCAGCTTTGATTCACAACAGCTTCATAAAACGTGTCTGATGGAAATAATTCTGTTTGTTTTACCTGTTTTACATGAAGCCGGTGCTTGTTTCCTGTCAGCCATTTTGGAATACAAACATTACCCCCAAACCTGCACAGACTCCCCCCAGTTTGCTTTTTGCGGTTCAAGGAAAAAAATGTTCACCTCTGTGACGGATCTCCCTCATTTCCCTCCTGTCGCGTTTTCAAAAACATCCCGGCCTCTCCCTCCATCTCATTTGCATGGAAGCCATCTTAAGAACATGTTTCAGCTCTCCCTTATTATTCTTTTCATCCCTCTTTTCTTTAATCTCCCTCTCCGGCTCTCTTGTTCGCTTGCACAGAGTTCTGAAGTCTCTGGTTCATCTAGAAACTTCTTCAAACTGCTCATCTCTGCAGTGTCCTCCAACCATTCCCTTTCATATTTCAGAATTTGGATTTTTCTCCCCCGAATATAGTTTCTCCTTTTGTGTCTGTAGAGTCCATCTTTTTTTCCCTAAGAACTGAGATTTAAATTTTAGGCATTTTTTTAATGAGGATTTCACCGCTACCATCTTCTCCTCCATTTTTTCTGGTTGCTCGTGCTTTATTCATGTACGTAACGTCCACTTTCTATGGTCTCCTTGTCTCCCGAAGGACATCTCTTTTCCGTATTTCATGTGAAATATCCAATAAGAGTTCCTACAGTGCACATCAAAGCCTGTAAGTTTGACTGAATTTATAATCTCATCCTCAATTATGGAGGAAATTATATTGCACATTAATGTGCCAGCATGTAATAGGAATATGCAAGGAATGGAAGGCAGGTTGGAAATATTAACATATTCAATGTTACTGGTGCGATACTGCACTAATATTAGTTTTTTACAGGGCTTCACAGATAGTCGTATTAATGATTAGCATTAAAAGGTCCATATGAATCAGTATATGGCGTTATATCGTCTGACCTGTCAAGTATTTCCAGATTTTTTGGGACCCCACACACCCCTCATGGGACTGTACATAGGGAATATATGAGAATCATTGTGAATGTTAAGGTAGAAAATGGGCTTTTCCTTGCTGTCATAGTCCACAGAGGTGGAAAGTATCTCAGCAGAAGCGCGACTGTTAAATTACAGAAGTGATGCCGGTTGATCAGTTAGTAACTGATTATTACCTCCAGGTTCATCAGCGCCACCTCTGCCAGATCGCACAGCTCCTGCTGTGCTGAAGCTCCACGCTGGATCACTGCAGGAGCCTCCTGCCTCTCCATCATCGGCCCCTTATTTATTTATTTTACACTTCCTTTAGTGATTACAATAAATGCATTTTCAGAATCTGTCTTGGGTCTGCTTGCCTAACCTCTGTTATTCCTTTAGTTTCCTTCTTAACCCTGCGAGAGCTGTACTCTCATGAATTTTTCCACCACGTCAGATCACTGAGATCCGCTGACTGATCGCTCCGCTGCTCTGTAATCTGTCGCTTTCGCTCGAGTTCCCGTTGGAAAAGCTCAGTCAAGAATGCAAACATAAATCACAGTTGCCCTTGAGCCAACATCCAGCACCAAACTCATCAACTAATGGGGGGGAAAAGGCCTTCGCATGTCTAATGAGATGACACGCAGACTGCCGAGTTTGGTATTTAAGCATCTTATTGTGCACCAAATTGAACGAAACGAGCTCTGCAATACGCTCTATGATGTTGCTGCAACACTTACAGCCTTCAGCTATGAGGGAAAATCTCCCAACTAACAGGCATTCAGAGTAGAAAAAGATGCTGCTTCCTCCAATGTTACTTCATACAAGTAAATTCAATAAACACCCACACTTGCTGCCACCGTCTGTACACAGAAGTGACAGTGGGAGACAGCTCGGCAGTGAGGAAGCTTATGCCTGGCCCTCCTGCTGATGAGTTCAAAGGCATCTCTTAGAGGGAGGAAAACCTAAGTGACAAAACTCACAAATATAAATAATAATGACAGTGTGAGGCGCAACCACATTTCCTCAATGTCTACTCTTGAACACATTAAGGGCAATTTTTTTGAAACGCCCAGTATTCGAAGACTTTTTTTTTTAGTCTTTATCAGCCTGAATTGCAAATAAGTTCCCTCTGGCAAGCTGTGGATTTCTCACAGCACAATCTTCTGAGTGTTTCAGGAATTTAAATATCACGAGATTCAAAAGAATCTGAACACCCAACCAATATTAAAACAATGTGCCACACCTTTCATTTGCAAAAATACAAAATATGTTAGCATCTACTAGAAGCCCCCAAGCATAAATAAATCAGCATATTCTGACAGTTATTAGTGTTCAATTAGTTGCCATCCCTCACTCTGCTTGCCGTCAGTCAGATTTCACTCACTATTTTAGCATGTGATATCTCACATGCTAAATCTCATTATTCCTTCCTGCCAGGAGGGTGTGAACAAGAGCCATCTGCCTAGGTGTAGTTAATCTGTCATATATTATGATTAGTAGTAGTATTATCATTACCAGTACTGGTAGTATTTGATCATAAATGATAAATGGGAGCACTTTTGGCATCACCTAAGTCTAATCACATTTCCTAAATACCTAAATGGCTCCTGTGTCCTCGACAACTTAACTCTAAACCTCCCTCACTTTGACCCTTTAATTCTGTTTCGCAAAGTCAACATTAATTCTCTTTTGGCTCACCGTAGGACATTAAATGTTTGGCTTGAACAGATCTGACGGATAGTCAGTCCAGCCTGTCACACATGCAATGCACACACATTTTTCTCAAGTGTTTTTCCCCCTACAGACCATTTAAATTGGTCATTTATTTTTCGAATGGTCGAATCAAACGCGAAACCCCAGACAGGATTAAAATTGGTCGTTTGTAGTTTGTGAAGTGTAATTGATTAAAACAGCAGGATGTTTTGAGAAGCACACCAGAGGTTTTGGGAACCTGTGTGGTTTTTACTTATATGGCTCAGCAAATTCAAAAACCCCAGAGTAACAAACTGATACGGAAGCAAGAATTGCTAATATAGGCTGGGATTAATGTTGACCCGACTTCCGACAGAACTGGTTCAGCTCAGCAGGCATGAAATTCATGTTTCAGAATACTGCCACATTCAAATGTGATTTAGCTCTGAGCACTGACAAGGCCATTTGAAAACTTCAAATTCTTCTTCTTTTCTCACAATAGAGTTGCTTTTGTGTCCCTGAGTTTCTCTCCCTGTGACCTATTTGTAACATTCAGTCTCCTTGGAGCAACGCTTGTGGCTCAAAATTAAACTGCCTATTAATCATCTCATCATTGTCTGATGATCCTGAAACCTTTGAAAAGTATTTCTTCTTTTTTTTTAGTGTAACAATACATGTGTGCATACATGTGCATACATGTGCATAGCGCAACCTATAGAGGTCACTGTTGGCGTACAAATATTGATTTTCTATGCACGCCCTTATAAAGTGTGATAATTTATTATATACGTAATTGGTAAATCCCTAAAACTCGATTTCCCACGTGAACATCCACATGTGTGGTGAATATTTACATGGCTATTTGACGTAAAGGGTGGTGTTATTCAAAGAAATAGATGCAATCTGTATCCACCTGCATGATATTTATTCTCCTTACAAAGGTATGAATGCACGGAGACACGGTGGGAGGAAGCCCGCATCCATGTAGAGACACAAAAATTCACAAGATAACGTTTATCGACGTTTAGAGGAAGGTTAAAGAACATGATTGTGTGGCGTCAATTACATAAATGGAAACTTTCGGGTGAGATATTGCTCCCCCTCGTGGCAAAGTCATAGAGTTACACACTCTGGTCTCTAGTTCATTTAAAGTTTGAACGAAATTTAATTTATTCATTGTCTTATTTATTACCATTGTTAACATTATTGCATGCTATATGCATTCTATCTACTTTTAAAAGAGTAAAAGAAAAAGTAGTGTAACAACATCCATCTGTGTATTTGTCGATAGGAGATAACATTTAAGTTCACAACAAATGTTATGACTCCCTTCCTGCCGGGACTAAACCAAGCAGCATGACATCAACCTACGCAATAAGTTCCAGGTATTTGCAAACTACCTGGAAATGATGTTGATGATGAACATTGAAGAGATTTGGAGCCCCAGGAAGATAGAATGGGGACATATTAGAGCGGATGAGTGACAGCATGGGAATTATGTGAATTTGTGTGAAGCGAATATTTCCCACCCCACAGCTGCTGGTGGTTGCTATGTGGACCGACAGGACAGATGGTGCCCAAATGCTCTGTCACTTACACTCACACTCACACACACAGAAAGGTGCAAGTCGCACCAATTCTGAGTGACACCAAAAATTTAGCAGCAGATCCTTTAAGTCCTGTAAGTCATTTCTGTAATATGTTCTCCAGAAGGTCTTTACAAGTGCAGACGCAGTCATTTCAGGAGGTTTAGTAGCATCTACTCTCTGCCTCTGGTTCTGCTCCGACAGAGGAGCGGTGGAGAACATCCTCACCTCCAGCAGCACTGTACGCCACAGCACCTGCTCTGCTGCAGAGCAGAAGGCTCTGCAGATGTTTGGTGAGGCTCACAGGAGGATCGTGGGGTGCAGCCTGCCCACCCCCACTGTCCTTTACACCAGCAGAGGCAGGAAAGGTGCCACCAGCATCTTTAAGGACGCCTCACCCCTCACTCACTCTTTGCCCTTCTCCCCACAGGCAGGAGCATCCAGAGTCTCACTTTAGTTCTGCTCAAATCAATGTCCCGTTCAAGCCGTTCCTCTACATTCTGTCGTAAAATCATGGTTCTCGGTAACTTTAAACGGCTGCCCGCGAAGCTGCACATAACTCTGTGTCTGTGCCTCTAACATGGGAGAAAGGCCATTTCCACAGCTGAGCCTGTGGGCTTTGGCTGCTAAAGCGTGGCAATTGATTTGGCCACATGTACTGGGTCAGATTGTGGAGGAAAAAAAAAAAAGCAAAGAGGATCAGTCAGAAACGGGGAAAGAGGGAAAGGACCCGAAAGACAGCAAATGTGTTTTCATAAGGGTCGATTCCAGTGGAAACAGTATAACGTGAACATACAAACTATAAATTCCACCTTTGCCTGGGTGTCCTTTCAATCCTTGCTTTTAAAAACCCAAACAGAGTTTTAAAACGTAATTAGAGAACCCAAAATATTTTTCCTTCCTGCAACAGCTGCAAAAGAGAACAGTAGGTGGTCGACTTTCCGCCACAATGCACGCTTTGTCAACCTATAAATCACTTTAATAGGTCTCCCAAAAGCTAAAATGAAGGAAAATAGCTGCAGAAAAAGCGCGGAGACACCAAGGTCATTTAGGTCTCTCATTGTGCGAAAAATTGTGCGTTCATTTGGCAACATTGTGAAAATGACACAAAGCGTTACGAACACTGTAGCTTCCGTGCCAGGCCACTACTTGACGGTGTGAGAACTACAAACAGATTTAAGGTCTCCAGTGATCAAAGTGTTGGTGTAGTAAACATTTTTATTGATGTGCAGGAAAAAGTAGTGATTGCAGAAAATGGGTGGGGGCAATCTGAAAACCCTCCTCTAGAACCCATGATCGAAGCGGGCCCTTCTCAGGGTCTGAAAACTCAATTTGATGGAAACATACAGAAGTTTCTGGTGTTGTGGTGCAAACCTTGATCGATATTTTGTGGAGTTCTTCAAGGTTCCCTCTTTGGAATGATCCTTTTCTTAATGCATGATGCTTCTAGATCACCCGTTCAGTCAATAACCTATAAAACCTGCAGCAACCTACTGCTCCGACTCCATCGCTGAACTCCAGCTTCTTGTTATTAATGCGATCAGTCTGTCCAGCTGCAGCGCTGAATCGAAAGGTATCGTCCAATAATGGGGCGAATCGGTCTGCAGAAAGACGCCCGTGAACTCTGCTGGCGTTTCCTGCTCAGATCAATGCTCGCCCTTTGGAATACCATGCAGGGTGGTGAGCAACAGCTTCTGGTTCAAACAAGGAGCATTGGAGATAACAGGAGCTGGTTGTTCATCACCAATTACAAAATTCTGCATCTCGTGTTCTGTGAAACCACATGAGTCAAACTCTGAGACCCAAAACGCCACCAAAGCTGTAGAGACTGAAAGAAAGAAAAGTTTTGGAGGAGCATAAAAATACGTCAGTGATGGCGAAAAAAAACAGCAAATCCTGATGTCGGCTTCTACAATGATGAGAACATCCCTCAACATCAGAGAGTCCTAAGCCAATCACTATTGTTGTAATAACCACAGTTTCTATGTTTACAAGAGCAGTCACGGAAAATAAGGCTAATAAAACAACCGCGTAAACACACTCACCCGGCGTCAGTTATTATAATTATGGTATTTTCAGAATAAAAGATGAGTTCTTCAACTAATGAGAGTCACAGTTCCAGCTACTTTCTGAGAGTTGTTTATCATTTATGGAACAAGTCACAGATGAAAGTACAGAAGAAAGCTTTGAACAGTATGTGTGTGTGTGGGGGGGGGGGGGGGGTGTACATGTGCGTGTGTGTGCGTGCACATAATCAAAGAGAATGCTTGAATGGTTTTGATGTTATTGTCATAAAAAAGAGAATCCCACGCTCTGTGCGACACTGCATCAACCCATGAAAAACACACACACACACACACACACACATTTGCTCTCATGCATACTCTTGTACAGGCAAAGAAATGCACACACTTAATGCCAACAAATGACTTTGAATGGCTAACAGAGTGTTTTGAAGTGTGTTTTTTGTGCTCTGGGTAACTCCTCTTGACATGGACAAAAGGCTGCAGAAGAGTGACACACATGATTGATTAGCTGGGCTGATTCCCACACACACAACCCGTCATCGTGCATGCAAGTTGGTGTATGCGTGTCTTATGTCTCAAAGGTTAGCACTTCCGACAGGACTGAGGGAAGAAAGGGAAAGGTCTCACAAGTTCTTGCTTGTTTCTTTCCTTCGTTTTGATTACAGAAAAGCTGAAAGGGAGGAACCAACAAATGACCTTGGGCCAGTGAGGTCAACGTGAGATATATTGGAGATATAATGACACTTAATGGCTAGTTTAATGGCTCTCTCTCATAATGAGTGGAGAGGTCGCGGCCTAAATGTTAACCTCTGCGTTAATAGCTGCTCTCCCAGGGCAGTCCTCGGAGATGGTTGAGTAGTTCCTGATAATAGAAAGACCCTTTTTAAAAGTAAAACTGTGGGGGAGGGAAAGGATACCTCAATAAACTCAATGTTTGCAAAGCGGAAATTCGTACCCAAGAGTCAAGGACAAATGGACAATTTAAATTTAGCTGGTAAAATAATTTTAAAAAAAGAAAAATGTGCATCTATCACGTGTTGAAATGAAGCTTCTCGTGTGTCTGGGGGCCCATTTGTCCTCCTTCCTTGATGAATCTCTTAATTCTCTTTTATTCTCACCCCCTCCCTCCATCACTATTGTAATGCACATAATAATGACTCCTATCATATAAATCCCCTCTGCCTTTTATGTCGCACTCCCTTCGCTCCGGCTCTCTTGTGCGTGCGACGGCTTTTTCCTCCCCACCTCTCATCGTTCCCTCTTTTCCATCGTCACGTACTTTACCCTCGGTCTTCTCGCTCATTCTCTCCCTCTTTTTCATTTCCGCTTCCCTCCATCCTCCCTTTCTGTGCCCGTTTCAGTCTTTCGACGGGGTTCTTTGTGATTTCTCTAATCCCCTTTCTGTGGTGCTTTAATCTCCAGGAGGGGCAAAAAGCTTTTCGATGGCCTTTGGATAACTCTTCTTTTTAATTGTAAGTTATGTTTGCGTAAAAGAGCCAAACTCTTTTTGTGAGGTTTAAAATGATTGCTGATTGTCAATGACACCAACTTTCAGCCATTCATGATCATTTATGAGCAGTTGCTCTTTAGCAGAGTTTTGTGTTTGTTTGGGAGAATCTGCACCTGACAAGGATGACCTCTCACTCGGTTTCTTTCCCTTGAACTTATTTATACACAGACACACACACACACACACACACACACACACACACACACACACACACACAGAGGAGAGCCCAGACTGGATTTCTGGACCTTATTAGTTTTCCAATTAGCTGTTGTCATCTGTCGACCCGTGTTATTTGGGGCCTCGATGACACCACCGCCGATTTTCAGACCTGATTCGTCTCACAAAGAACAGATGGACAACCTGTCTGATGTCCAGAAGACGGCCATGTTCATGCTTTGTCCGAGAAGTTCCTTTTCGCCAAAAGTTAGAAAGCAAGAGTTGGGGCTGACGGTTTCCTGGACCTGTTATGGTGACGATATGTCAGCCCCAACATATCCCCACCATAACAGGTACGAAGAACAATAAATATGCTCGAGTTCTGACACCCAGGCACCATCATGACCTCAATCTAGAACAGCTCCATCAACAGGAGAAGCCCGGCAGAGGGAGTATTTTCTGCTGAAGTTCATCCCACCGATGCCCATGAGGCCGTGCTGTTATCGCCCATCCATCACCACCTCCTCCTTCACCATCTGGTGTGATGCTTCCGTGACCAAGGTGCTCTCCAGTCTCTCCACACACCACTCGGAACCACCTCAGCAAGCACACCAGAATTCTCCTCCGCGCCGACGATATTAGGTTTCGGCGCTGGCGCGCGAACACATTGTTATTGGAATCATTAGAAATGTAATTTTCATGATTGCAGACACAAGATACTGCGATCAGGAAGCAATTTGAGGAGTGATAACAGAAGTTGACAGCATGAAATGTAATTGTAGCTCTCTCTCTCTCTCTCTCTCTCTCTCTCTCTCTCTCTCTCTCTCTCTCCCTCCACCGCAGGGCACTGCCATCTGGCCCTGCCACCATAACAGTCACAGAGGCGAATACGCAGCTACTGTGTTGGTACAGTGGGCTTTAACCTTTCTGTCATTTGTACTGTGGTGCAGGCTGCAGTGTCAAATGTTTGATTCTTCCTCGAACACACCTCAGACATGGAGTTTGCCCAGTATCGCCGCTGCTTCTGCTCTTGACAGGCTGCACTTTGACCCATCAAGGACCATTTGCAGGATTGTCAATAGATTTAAGCATCATACAGTTAATACAGAGGGTCCAAATGGATTCAGGGTTGTGTTTCCCTGAAATGAGGCTATGTTTGCTTCACTATCTAAAAATAACAACATCCAGAATCCCTTTTAGTCCGATTACACGTAACTTTTCTCCATCATCAAAGCAAAAAATGGCTCCAGGAAACCCACGTCTCCTCCCAAGATGACTTTGGCACGGCATACCGTTAGCTTTGTGATATTCTCCCAGCAGGGGGGCACTGAGTATATCACACTGTCATCTTTGAAGAGGATAAATTACATAAGTTCTGCTCCAGTTCTTCAAGTATTTTGATTCCACTCATTCCCAAGCTGTTGCCAATATCTAGAGGGGATTTTTTTTTTGCAAGCAGGAAAAGTAATGATGCAAATCCTGAATGATATTTGCACAGTGAAACTACTGTGGCAGAAGCGGCGAGAGTTTGAACTCCAAACTCTGCGGTGAGGAACCCAGACCTGAACAGAGCGACAGGGCGAGGGTGATCAGAGTGGATCTGAAAATGAAAGCCTGCTTTTTGGCTGAAATCACTGGGAATAGATGTGTTGTTTTTCTACTAAAATGCCACTTTTGTGGCATTTGCTGTGATCATGATGCAGCCTGTGAAAAAACAGAGTCCTGCTGAAACCGATACAGCACAGACGATGAATCTTACTTCACCTTTCATTCAGTCTTGCTGTCATAACTCTACATAAAAGGGGGAAAAAGAGCTTTTGTTGTGGCTGTTTGTCTGGCCAAGGTTGGATTTCCTTGGGAAAAAAATGTCCCCCTCATTCAGGGAAAAAGTGAGAAAGTTTTAAAAACTCAAGAACTTTGAAGTTAGCTGACAGTGCTGCTCTGGAGGTCTCGAAGGTTCCATTCATCACACCTCCACTTTCATTTGCAATATTTATTCAAGATTAGTTTGCATGTGTAGTCTATTTGCACACGCTCCCTCTGGGTGTCTGTTTAACTGCATATTATTTCTGAAAAATGCCATTTTCAGCACATCTCCTTGAAAAACATGCCACCACCTTCAATAAAGAATGATGGATCTCAGATCTTGCAAATATCTCTTCTCCTCCTCCACCCTCCTTCGCTTCTTTATCACAGCTGTTCTCATTCATTTTACAATATTGGTGCTTTTTTTATCCTTTTGCAAGTTGTGACAGCTTGAAGATTGTGAATAACTCTTATCGAGCAGGAGAAATGTATCATTATAGGCAAGCAAACAATGTTCCCAGACAGCAAAGGAATGTGGTCCTGTTATCTGTGGATGCTTCCTGCCTGTTTACCAGTTTGAAGTGTAACATCCCTCTTTCTTTCTTTTTTTTAGTTTCCATCGCAGCTGCCTTTCCACAGAACAGTACGTTTCAGTGCAGAACGGCAGAGTACAGACACTCTGACCTGGTCGGTGGAGGCCGACTGCTGCTCATGTACAGCAAGCAACTGGATAAAAGCTCATAATACTAATCGAACTAACATGGGCTGAATGCCATGAAGAACAGAAAAGAAAAATGGCAATGTTAAGTTAAGGGCAACTGAAAAGCAAGGCCAGAATTCCCTGAAGAGTAAGTGGATGTGTGGATGTGTGTATGGTGGGGGGTGCAGGACAGGCTCGACCCAGTGCACGTGCAGTGTGGGGTGCACAGATAGACGATGAATATGTTCACGGGCAGTAATTTATAAAATGCATGAAGGGAGGGAAGTGGACCACATGATGATCGTGCACGCAAAGCTGAGGTCTCCTCGGAAACGAGCGTGGGCGCACGTGAGGAGAAGCCGAGAGGCTGATGGGAAATGAGCGTTCCACTCTGCCTCCTGCAGTCGCAGCGCAATCAACCCTTCTAGACACACTACTGGCGAGCCTTAAACTATAGATTGATATTTACATTTCCCTTCACTGTATCATACTTCACAGTATCGCAAATATACTTCTGGAAGATGAGTAATCAAAACTAGGCTTTTCTTGCAGTTCTTTTTCTCCACCTCCACATACGTATGTCTCCTACACATCAGCCGAGAGGCCATAACTGAGCACTGTTCGATTATTTACCTTTGCTTTACACACATGTGGAAAATTGTGGCACAGAACAGAAAACGATGACACCATGCTTTTAACAAACCTGTAGCTATTAGATTAGCACATATGTGGTTCTAACGCTCAGTCCATGCACGTTCAAGCTTTATTCGTGAGCAAACTGTCAGACCTATGAACCAACCCCACAGCTGTGTCGGGTAGCGCTGTTGGATCCGTCAATGTGAAATGGCAGAAGAGTTTAACCACCAAGAGTCCTTACGGGAACAGCTCGCACAAACTGCTGGATGAGCAGAAATCTCTGGCAGAGTAAAACCTCTAAAGTCTGACAGCATCCGTGAAATTTGCTGATGTTACTCAAAGGATTCTGAGATCCAAAGTAACTGGCGGGTTGGACTAAACCAGGTATCGATCAGCAATTGGTTAATACCAGTTTGGCAGAAAAGTGCAACTTCACCAAAAAAAAATAGAAAACATGGTCAAAGTTGAGACGTCAACATGATGTGATGTTTCAGTAAATGAGAAGGTGCGAGAGGAGAAGCTGCAGGCAGTAATCTTGGTGCATGCGTCAGAGACATCCTGTTGTGTAGCACTCCCTTATATTTTCAGGAAAACGGCCCCAGGGAGAGCACAGCGGCTTATTATCTCCTCATAAACCTGTGATTTCTGCTTTGGTAAACACCGTGTAAGGTCACTGTTGAGGAACAATCCTGATTAAAATGTATATGTGTGCGTCGACTGACGGGGTAAAACAGGCTCCGGCCTCTTTAACTGAAGGAATTCTCTGCTAGAAATAATTGAATTTGGATTTTTAGCAAAGTACAAAATGTTTGCAGATGGTTCCTCAGCCGATTTAGAAACATTTAAAAGAAATTGACTATCAAAACCAAGCAGTATAATTTTACAGCTCGGTTATAAGTTAAAAACATGGGCCGTGCCTTTCACAAAGGAATGGAATTCAGAAACACATTGAGTGATCTTGCATTTGCAAATATATAAGGAATTTGCCTCTAATTGAGCCGAGTTCTCATTTTACATTAGTAAATATAAACCGCACCGCAAGACCATTTAATGAGACATAGGTTGCAAAAAGAGGACATGGAGGTGGCATGAATAAATAATAACAGCAACACGTGTATATTTTCACAACAAAACATCATTGACTTGCACAGAGGAGAATCAGCCAGCCAATTAACATACCTGTGGAAATACTCACAAATAGATGTTCAGTGATCTAAATGACCGCCCTCAGACATGCTGGCAGCTCTGGATTATATACTATTATGTAATCTGTTGAATATTTAGCCCAACATGTGCGTGTTGTGCTAATGCTCTGAATTTTCACAGTTTCCTGGTGGTTTTTCCAGTCACGACATCCTTGTTCGCAGAAACACAAACCAAATGATGGGAAAAACTGGTATCGTCTCATTTCCAGAAAGTCGACTTGATTCCCGGGTGGATACTTTCCACTGAAAAACAACCACTAAATTGGCTGCTTGCTTTTTGGGTTGTTTTTTTTTTTCTTTCACTGAACAATCTGGCTGGATTTCACAATTTACTACGGCATCAAGCCGATAGAAGCCGTCCACACGCTGTAAATGTGCCACGTGCAGTAATGGTAAATCATCAAAAAGATAATTAGCATAAAAACGTAGCATATAAAAGGCTAATCCACTCAGGTAGACCGTATATGATGTGGAATTCCATCATGTTCCTTCGACTTCATTCAGAAATAAACCCTCAGACCTCATGGCTAAGAGGATTAGTTGGGAGGAGAGTATCTGGGGATCACTGTTGGGGAATTTGCAGTAAGTTTGTTAATATATCTCTTTCATCTACCCCCCCTTTAGGGCAGGATAATTACCAGGATTTGACTCTCCGTCACGCTTTGTTTGGGTATGCAAAACTAAAAGGATGCGATCTTCAGCGGCTCTCGGTGAACGCTGAACAAACTCAACACCTGGTTGGTTATCAGGAGCACACGTCAGCGATTACCTGCACACATCTGTCATCGACGATGCCTGATGGCGCCGCGTGAGGCGCGCATTCATCTTTCATGAGTTTACATTTTGAGCTTCATCGTGACGAACGACGCCCAACTCCGGGGTTCGTCCTCCAGCAGGACAAAGACGCAGATATAAACTCGCCGATTCCATCGCGCAGCATGTGACGCTCGTGCTGGTTCCCTGGTGGTTGCATGCTCATGCCATATGAGTCAGTCGGAATATAAAGGAATGTGGGCAGCTGCGGGGGGCAGATACCAGGAATTAGATATTTGACCCTCCCCCATATTTATAATCGTGTTTGTTAAAATGTGAAGCAACAGAAGCTTCAGCTTGTGTGCCAAAGTTAGCCTTTTGTTGGGCCGCTGTGATGACTGACTGAATATACGTTAAAGCTGAGTCACTCTGACGCTTTCATGTGGCTTCTGGCTCAACGGGGAAGAATTCGGGATTCAACAAAACGTCCTTTCTTTTCCCAGCGACTGCTGTATAATGCCACTGACGCACTCCAGGGTCTAACCACGCCTGCTAGGCACGCACATTATTTACTCGGCGGCCCGCCGAGCCCGGGTGAGTTTATGTGACTGCTCCACTTCACCGTCTTATCGCCGACATCTTTGCCACATCTGCATAGAAGGAAGAAGTTGGGGAAGTGGACCTACGCGAGCATGTGGGTTCGACCATATAATTTACATGGACGGTTCGATAAAATGATAAAAGGCCTCTGTTGCAGGCCACAGGGGACGTGAGAGCCAGGAAAAAGTCACGTCTTCAACATTAATAAGTAGCATGAGGAGTGTTTTGTGGCCATTTCGTGAGGGTCAGAAAAAGTGTTTTCTTTCCTCAGTGGCAGTGAACTTCACAATGTGACTTATCAAACAAGCAAAAAAAAAAAAAAAAAAGAAGTTCTGGAGGTCGGCCACAGATGCAGCGCCATAATTGCGAACAGAAGGCACACGCGATGCATCACTACCTCATTTCACAGACAGCGAAATCGCCTCTGGAGAAATGGAACGGAGCGGATGGAGTTTCCAGGTAGAGAGCAAACTTGATCCATCCCCATCTCGTGGAAGGGCACCTCGGGCCACTGCCAGAACCAGATGGGACCTGATGTGCTTTTCATCACGTCGCCTTGGGGAGCACCAACATCCGAGCGTGCATCCAACACAAAAGGACTTCCTGGCTATTTTCAACTGTTAGCAAAAGCAACATAGAGCTGAATAATGATTTAAAGACCGGTGTCAGTGTTATAATATAAATGGACGGACTGATGTGTTGACATAAATCAGTCATTATAGCTGCAATGATGGTGAAATTAAACATAAGCAGTGTTATTGCAATAACAGTCGGAATAATAACGTAATAACAAGTTCCGCTTCTCCTCCCAGGATTCTGTAATTAGTGGGCTTCCTTGAGAAAGTCTGTGTGGGCATGTTTTCAGAACGACAGGCTTGAACTGATCTTGTCTACTTTCCCCCCCACGCCTCTGTGGAGGGACGTGATAAACCAAGAAACAGCTTGGAGATAACTTAAAGTTGGGGTTTATCGTGGTCTGCAGGCGCCCCTTCTGACAGACGAAAGAAATCTGAAGTTACTTATGACAAAGCTGTTCTGCCAGACAGTGAGGGAGGTGATTGAACCCTGCAGGATGTAGCGGCTAGCTCAAGGTTTAAGGTCCTCAAACTCCACAACCCCCCTTTCTTTGCTGTAACGAGAAATTTAAGATTTAATAACAATGACAAACATTAAATGTGGAATCTCTGCAATGCGATAGAGTAGGGATCATAAGCAAAAGTTATAAAAGTGTCTAAAAATCAAGACAAAGCACACTTTTTGGCAGGCATCATGGCTGAAATATATAATCAGCACGATCACTGAGGATTAGTCTCTTGAGTTTCCTTGTGTGGAGATAGAAAAATACGATTTCCAGTGCAGAAATTTACCAATATATAACACAAACAGAAGGTTTTGTTACACACAAAGGTCACTGCGAAGCAGCATGATGCATTTTAGCTCCTTTTATTCAACAAGATATTGATATTCAAATTGGAGGGAAATGGCATGAATTGCAGAACAAGTGCCACATGTTGTTTTTCTGGAAGACCTGGAAAAAGGGGCAGATTCCAGAGAATCTCCACACACATCCATCTGCATGCGTGTCTGCGTGTGACTGCCACCAGCACTGGAGGGCCAGCGGACATCTGCTTGGCCCGTGTTTGCAATCCCAAGTAGCCTGGGCCTAACAGCCACATAATGAGGGTACAAAGCAGCTGGTCGCTCGGTTGATGTGTGACTGTGTCTTAAAACGCCGACACAAAGCAGTCATTAGGTGTGTTTGTGTGTGTTTAGCAGATAGTCCGGATACAAAGCAGTCTTTATAGTCGGAACAAAATTGTCCCTTTCCCCCATAGAGAGGGCTGCTACAGGACGAAGGTGTGTGTGTGTGTGTATGTGTGTGTGCACTTACAATATATTAGCCCCAACAAGTCATTTCCATGTTTTTGTCATGTGCATGGGAGTGTTTGTGTGTTTGTTTTTTTAATTCCTGCATGTTCTTTGAGACATTTTGTGTGTGTGTGTGTGTGTGTGTGTGTGTATATCCTCATTTTTACTGCAAATTGAGTACCACGATACTCATTCGACTAGCAAATTGGGGCCATTTTGCTGGGCCCCATAAGGAGTTAGGCAATGTATTATGTCTGTAATAGTCATAAAGATAGATTTGTGTGTGTGTGTGTGTGTATGTTTTGCATCTATCACGTGCATGCATGCTTTGATATGCTGAGATTCAACTCCTCCCATTAACTTCTGTTTTTTTTCTGGCCCGTGTGAACTAGTTCGGTCTCAGCGCGTCTGTGTGTGAATGGAAAAGAGTGTGTAGCTGGAAATCAGATACCACCCAACATAACACACAACAGGAAGTCTTCGGTGTCAGTGTGTTTACCAGCATCCGTCACGTGCACGTGTGTGACACACATGTAAAACAGGCCGCTTTGAAGTTGTACCACTGTGGTGACTTAAATAGGACAAACTGCTCAATTATTAATAAGTCTTTTTAATCATTTAGAACACTGTGAAAACACAATGCAACAATGCCTGTTTGCAATATTTTCCACATATATGAAGACTGCATACAACTATAACAATATATATATACATAAATCTTTTATGGCTCAAGTTTGAAGTGAAAGGCAACTCATGTCTGGTTCCACAGTGTTTGGCCTAATTTTTCCCTCTTATCTTTGAGCCCATTATTCAAACATCTTTGTCATGTGACCTGTCACCACTATCCTGTTACACAACAGGTGATTTATTCAGCGGGTTGCTCAGGTTTCTCTGGGTGTTCCCCCTCGTCTCGTGCCAACATTATCGGTGTCCTCTGCTGATTTTATCTGTACGTTCAGCCTAAAATGAAATAAAACCCTTCTGTCCACACACCAGGCTAGACTAAACACAGATTGACCGGATGACTGTTGCATCGGCGTCTGTATGTATGTTTGCACAGTTTATCTTTGCTTAGACAGCACATTTGTTTCTTAAAGCTGTAATTTGCAAGTCATCAGATACCATTTGCATTTCCAGACATGGCGACCCGCGTCACTTCCATACGTGGTGCCAGTCTGGGTGTCAGTCTTAGGAACTTACAGGTTAACTCTTGAGTACAGAAACAGACAGTCTTAGCATCTAGCTAACATTAGCAGTGTTGTCGGCATTCACACAAAGGTATTTTAAAATCACAGAGAGCATTCATCTGCATGTTTCAAGTCACTTTAATTTAACTTTGCATTTTTCTATTCAGGGTTTGGTTAGCCTAGCATACGACAGTGTGTGGCAATGCAACAAAATGGACTCAGGATGTCTAAATTGGAAATTAGATGGGTGCGGACTTCTAGCAGACATAAAACTGTCACTTATTTTCCATTACACTTTCTTTGGCACTAACTTCAAACGCACAAACAGCCAAAGAAACAGTTCATCATTATGAGAAACCGGCCTGAATGTTTGTTTTACCTGGGGTCTAAAAGGATTATTACAGATACTGTATATCATGATAATTAGATGGTTTGGGAATATTTTACTGTCATTAATTCAGGCAGACTGGTGCAGGCTGAGACTAAACACACTGGCTAAAGCTGAACTCCTGTCAAAATCACATCATTTTAGCTGGTGTTCATGTATAAATGACAGTCATCGTTATTTATACCGATTCATTTCATTGCCCTGGACAGCCATATGTAAGTTGATAATCTTTTGTGCAGATAAAAAGGTCTCTGTTGCCCTTTTTTATACCTAGTTCAGGGTGACACACAAGCTCACCCCCCAAAAAAATGTGACCAAAATCCCAAGAGTTACAAAAGCCAGCTCACGTCTGCCAAAATAAACCCTGTATAACTCAGCAAAGAGCAACTTGGTTCTAGCGTGGAAAAAGACCACTTCTGCCACCCCAAATTACCATTAAGCATGTGCCTGCATTTAGACTCGAGCCGTGCCAAAAGAAGGAGCGTTGGCCGTTTTGTCTGGCAAGCATGCGCGTGTTTTGCTGTCAAATGACACAAAGGAGAAGTTGACTCAGCGTTTCACCCTCGCTCTCTGAACTGGGTAAAACATTTTTCAAGTCACTTCAATTGCCTCCCTAAAGCTGCTTTGTAATCAGCTTTAAAAACGATCTTTGAACAGTAAAGAATTCAGTGGGCTCGAGCCAAAAATATCATTTGGTTTTTACCAGGAAAGTGAAAGCCTTGGAGTGATTATGATGATTGGAGGTGATTGGCACACTCAGGCATTTATGAAGATGGTGATGAGGCTGAGTCACTTTGTCACTATTTTCAGTCTCGATTTGATCGGCCTCAATTCCATTTTCCCTTTCCCACCCGGAGCTCCGTGCCTGTATTTCTGTGGTGACATCCAGAACAGTCTGAGAGTTGTCAGGGTTTTCTGTGGCCCCTTTTGGCTCCTAAGAACTAAAGAACTCAGCACCTAAAGAACAAAATTCTCTGGTCTGATGATACCAGGATTGAATTTTTTGGGTTTAATTCTTAATATCATATTTGGGAGAAGCGACATCACCTGATCAAAACCAACAGCAAAGGGTGGTGAAAGCAGTTTCGTGCCGTGGGGGTGTTTTTCAATGGATCGGACAGGAAGAGTGGTCACATTTGAAGGAAAGAACAAATAAAATCCAGAAGTATCCTCGATAAGGGCCTGATCTCTGCCGTGAGCACACAGCCAAGACATAAAAAAGAGCATCTTGTGGGCTGGAAGCTGCTTCAAATGTTCAAGTGCTTCTTTAATATTAAAGAATCCTTTTATATGAGAGGTGAAATGTCGTCTAATGGAAGAACAGAGATCAAGTTGCCCTGAAATTACGCACTTTGCTATCTGGTGTTTGTGTTTTATTGAGTGCCTGGGGTCACGCTGGGACAGGTTTAATCTCATGCACAGAAAGCACATGGATGCCATCTCCCCTTCATCTGTGCCGTGATAGCTTCCATCTGTGTTGGCAGCACCAGAGGATACTGGGAGGAGAGACGGCAGAGAGAACACAATGCTGAGGAAAGAAAGTCCATTTGTGAAGTAAAAGCTTGGGGTGGTGGACACAAATCCATCCGAAATTAAAATTCCACCTGCGGAGCAGCGCTCCCAGACTGGAGGTAACATGTGCTTTCACTTTGTTAATTTTACGAATAAAATTGGGGGAGAAAATTAATTCCAGACAGATTTTGGTGTTCTGGTAGTAGGGGAAGGTGCCAGAACACCTTCAGAGCACTGCCGAGGTACCCTTGAGCAAGGTACCGGACACACAAATCCCCCCAAAAATAGTCACATAGGGCCGAAATGGCTCGTCCAGGGGTGGACCCAACCTCCAGCCATGTGTGCACCCTCCCCGTAACCCCGAAAGGGAGAAAGCGGTTAAGAAGACGAGATGAGATTTTTTTTCTCGATCAACTCCCGGTGTGACCCGGAGACCCCACTTATCTATACACAGTGTTGACTCATTTAATGAGCCATGTAAGCAAAAACACCTCATCGGTGTCTCTGGATGAAGGCCAGCAGATGGAGAACAGGTTCAGCGGCTCGCGGAAACACAATAATTCATCTTGTCTATTCATTAGAGAGAAGGAGTGTCGACTTTTGCCGTTCCTTTGGTAACACGCACACAAACACAGGCGATGTATTTGCAGCTGATATAAACTCAGCAGGCTCCCGACAGAGATTGTGATTCCCGCTGGGATGGCGTCACGTTCCTATCACCAACCGCTGCGTTTTTACGTGAACTGCACCTCGTCCGGATAAGATTTCCATTAGACGTTTGCGTTTGCATTGATAGATTTAAAAAGAAAACTGGTTTCTATTTATTTCCCCTATCTCAAGTAATCCTTTTCTTGTCACCATGTGTGCGATCGCAGCTGTATAATCTGCAGCTGCGGAGGAGCTTTGTCAAATCTGAGAAAATAAGCCCTGATGATGGTGGGATTATCAGAGTTTGGGCCTGCAAAGTACAACTTTTTAATATCCAGCCTGTCCTATAAAATGGGGACAGTAAGCTTGAACGATGGGGCAACTTATCAGGCAGGAGGTGTAAATAAAAATCTGATGGTGGAGAATCCAGAAGCTTTTGATAACATCCCGCTGAAGGGTCCAAAATTCAGAAGGATGTAAGAAACCTGTCCACCAGAACAGGACAGGTGGCGGTGAGCCGGTGTGTTCTGTGACGGTCCAGAGCCGGCGACTCTTTCTGCTAAAGTTCTCCCATCCCCACTTCTGAATGCGTGACATTATTGACAAACCACAAGGACTGCTCTGTGTCCCGGGGGGAAGGTGGATGCCAGACGCTTGAGTTTACGAGAGTAATGATGGAGGCTGTCGCAGCAAATGTCTTTGGAAGCGTGGCTATTTTAAAAGTCATTCCAGGGAATGTTTATCCGGACAACTCTTTTTGCATGTGCTGCTCTTTCTTTTGCGAAATCTCTTCTCACAACAACTTTCTACGTTCCTCTTTTGTTATTAGGTTTAGATTTACCTGGCAATGGTCCCTGTTAGTCACTGTGCATTCACCTCAAAGGTAGTTCCGTCCTTTTACTTCTGTGGCGAGTCTGTCTGGCGTTATTGATTTGTCTCCTCCTTAGAAGTCCCTGTGCAAGTTTTTCTGTTCCGTCAGGAACACCGAACGCACCACGCCTGAGCAGGTTCTAAACTAGTAGCACAGCCACAGATGCAATCTCATCATTTGCAGTCTGTAAAATGTTGTATTGGGAATAGGACGAGCAAACCTCTGTGTACTGTTACAGTCTTTTGTTCGATTGTGTGAAGCACCTGTGTGAGGGTGTATCTGTTGCTGTTAACTTGTGTTTTCATGACAGAGCCTCGTTACCCTGAAGGTAACACGGCAAGGTTATTTTAAAGAATGATGGACTGAAGGATTTATATTATATATTTAGCTTCAACATTTGCTGTTAATTTTGACACAGATGGAAACAAAATCCTGACTGATTGAACTAATTGTTCCTTTTTTAGCCTCTATCTTTGATGCATCATCAGCCTTTTTTTCCCTCTTAAACACATCGGTCTAAGGCCATCGGGTTTGGCTGGTGCAGATTAGCTGTGCATGAAACGAGCCATCGGTTTTACAATCTGCCGTTATCCCTCGTAGCAAATTACACAGCTCCAACAAGCAACAGCAACATAAAACCCCTCAGCTTTCTACCTGTGGATAAACCTACACCAACCGTGGTGAATCTGACTAAAACCAGAGGCCAAGTGAGATGGTTTTGTTGCTGATTAAACATCTGCACCATCGCAAATATACTTTTATCTTTTGATTCAGTCTTTGCACACGACCACACTTCCGTAGCCTTGTTGACTTTATGGATACTTACCCAAGCTTTTTAAGGTATATCCCAGTCTACTGTTTCTATTATGGTCTGGTCTGTGTATCTGCTACAGTAGCAACCTTTAATGGGAGGAAGTCTATAAAGAACCTTCTTGATAGCCACATATGTCTCTCTTGGAGGAGCCGCACACATCTAAACAGGCTGATAGCATGTTTGTGTCTGTGTACAGCAATTATTCACTCTTAATCAGGATTGTTTAGGGATTATCCAAAGTAAATTCTAGGGAATGCATCGTGTGAATGTGCGGTGACAGACGGAGAGGGTAACCATGTAGGGACATGAAGTCATGCAAGTGGAAAAAAGAAATCTGTTCCATATTTGTGTTAAAATAACAGCAGAGAGAATTAATGAGGACGTCAGCGAGCTACCATAGCCATCTGTAATCAGACAGAAATAGTCCAGATTACAAAAAATAATGTTCTGAAATGACCTCATCCCTAAAACGCACATTTCTTACTTTGCCAGCAATTGAGGCTGATATAATTTATTTTTTCTTATTTACGCAGCAGTTCCAGTGCGCTTGTAGACCCGTAACTCGACACCTCGAATTAAACCTGCGGACAAATAAAAGACAAAACACTCGAAAAGGCCATCCTGTCTTCATCATTTAGTCTGTTAGCTCTAGATGGGGAAAGCAAGCTGAACATGACAAGGTGGAAGGTAATAACACCTCGGCACGGAGCAGTGAGCCTGACCTTCCACCTCAGCTCATTCGCCTGAGAGAAAATTATCCTTTCACACCTGCAGTGAAACAGGCAACACCAGCAGAGTTTCACAGCACCAACAGGAACAACCTGGTTTGGATATTTGTTTGCGCCTTCTTCAAAGAACCGTTACATCCCACTAATAACCTGCCTACAACTGCACCCCTGCCATTGTCCGTACATGCCTGTACACCCACAAACACCTACTATTATCTGCAATTATGTTCAGTAGCTGTCTACGTGTTTGTCAAAGGGTCTGCTTTGTTCTCTAGTCAGATATCAAAAGGAAAGTTACCAGAACAAAGTCAGAAAAACATGCATCTGTACTGGCTGGGAAATGGATGGCTCTATTAGGGACAGGTATTTATCTGGATTATCAGGGCATGCTAAAATATGGCCCGGAGGAGCTACGGTGTTCCACATAATGGGATTTTATTGGCCACACCTTTAAACCCAACAGCAAACTGCCATCAGGGGGAAGGATTGGCTAAATTAGCCAGACTTCAAAACCTCAAATTGCAGTAGGAAGCATTAATTGAGGTGTGAATGCCTACAGAAGAAATTCCAATTTAAAAAAAAGCTTTAAAATACAGGGAATTTAATTTTCCATCAGTGCTTAAATCGATCCACATTGCGTAACGACCCTTCCAGGTCCCAGCCAAAACTCCTCACTTCTGTCTCCCTCCGCTTCCCAACAAAGGGCCCAACCCAGACGAAGTTTCAAACCTCCAAAGCTGTCTGTGATGGATTCAGTGGCATTGAAAGAAAGAATAAATAGGAATGAGCAGAGTTACTGAGCTGAGGCGGAGGTACGAAACCTAATAAGGCTAACAAAAGCACCGGACTACAAAGGTCATGCGTTCGCACATATACGGAACACGTATATGACCCACGTTCGATGGAACGTTGCCCTTAAATAAGTGCTGACAGCAACAGGTTTCCGGTGTGTTAATGCAACATTTGGAGGTTAACATGTCATGTATGTGTTGTCTGATTGCATCATGATTCCACTGTAATCAAGCTCCTCGTGAGCTCCAGTTTGGGCCCCGAGATCCTCGGAGTATTTTAAAGATTCTAATTTTCATCTCAGTCCTGTCCCACTTGGATAACAGCTCTCACGATCTGCTACAGAACCCATGTTGACTTTATCTGAGAAATTTGGTGTTGGTGGATGGATAGAGCGACCCAGTATCGGTTACTGGGCACACCTGTTGTGTCAGCTCACTTCCAGTATGGTGTTTTCTTTTTGACAACCGTTGTTTTGACTTCAAATCGCTCCCCTCCACTGCCGTCATCTGTGATTAAATCAAATTAGAAACGACGGTTCCTCTCATCCAGACACATTCCTTTGGTCTGAAATGGCCTTTTTTCATTCCCACGTTTGTGCTGTCAATTTCCCTCCCTGTTTTTTCTTGGGGGCGGGGGTCCCCTCCCTGCGTTCCGTTAATTTCCAGTGATCTAATGGATGAAGACAGCAGATGTCCGACTGATTATCAGTCACGTCAGATGAAGGCTGGAACAGGCAGACAGCTCGCCGATGTCTTTTATCAGACACATTTCAGATGGATTCACGCGGCATCCGTGTGCCGCCACGTACGTCTCAATCTGTCTCCATTTGCTCTAAACTGGAGCTGCCTCCTGTTGTACTGGGACTGAGTACACTGTCATACATGTAGCATGCAGCCCTACACACATATTGAGCAACATACACACACACACACACACACATGCTCTCTGGGTGCAAAAACACACTTTTTGGCCACTGCCGTGAGTAATGGCAAAAAATTACCTATGATGTAATGAATTCTGATTAATCACGTGCTGTCACAGGTGGGAGGGGTCAGGCCTTCCACCCAGGGTCACAGCCCTAGTCCATTTAATTATTTGGTATTTTGTAACCAAATTAGTGGCATTCCCAAGTTAGAGCTCAGAAAACAAGAGTATTTCAACATAAGCTCATAAGAGAGGTATAAATCAATAAGATCAATTTTGTCCCTTTGCAGTTACTAGTGAACTACAGAATTTTATGGCCATAGATTTCAATGGCTATCGAAAAAACAAGCGATGGCTGTGACGTCATCGACGGTTTATTCCTCGTCAACGCTGTGACCTGAACGCATCACACCTCCGTTATTTCTGCTCGGTTCTGGTTCTGGTTCTGGTTCAACTGTTAAGTTTTTACCTGGTAAGTTTTCTCTCACCCCATCGCAGTTGTGGTGGACTGTGTGTTTCTTGTTGCCCCCCCCCCCTCTTTTTCTCCGTGTTCACCACTTGTCTCCCCCTCGCTCTGGACACAAGTGCATGACGCGCGGTCTCGCCGCGCATATTAAAGAGGAGGGGGACAGCAGGCTGCTTTACAAAAAAGACTGCTGCCGGCCAGAGAGAGGGAGGGAGAGAGACAGAGGCGGAGAGAGGGGGAGAGAGAGCTGAAAGACTTGATTGGAGGTTCGAGCGCCCAGGACGCACGGGAGGAGTTGCACAATCAGCCCAAAAAGCAGAAAAGCCTCATTGCTCTTTCAACTCTGCCATCAAACAGCGGCTGCAAGTGGATATTATTTGCAGCATCTCTGTTCATTTTCTGCCTGACTGTTCATTTATTTCTTTTTTTTTTAAAAAAGAGAGAGAAAAGAAAAACCCCAACAACCTCGGATTCAGAGGAGGAAAAACATCCTAAACTTGAGAAGATGCATCGATGCACGGCCGTTCTGCTCTTATTAGTGGTGTCCTTGTACTTCCTGGGCGCAGAAGGTAAATTTATTTTGATTTTTCTTACTTTAAAAAAAAAAACTAATGGAAAAGTTGAAGTGTTTTGACTCCACATTCAACACTGTTATGCAGCCATCATAAACTCGCCACCTGCTGCACTGATTCTCTGTAAAACCCACGCCAGACACATTTATTGCTGTCTTCTATTCCGTGTTTTATTCCTAAACTTTTACAACTCGAACGCTAACTTCAGTGTTCAGTGGTTAACCTGAAGTACATTTAGGGCCCCTCGAGGTGAGTGAAGCTCAGCTGAGAATATTTAATTCCACTTTCAGAGAACAGATGAGAGAGCTGGAGAATATTGATGGAAGAAGCTATTGATCGTGTACAACTAATGCAGCTTTCCTAAACATGTTTGCATATTGGATAATATTATATTGGATAAAAATCAGCAGTGTAAAAAATATCAACTTTGATGCCACTTTGTGCAACTCTAGCGTTTATTCTGCCTGGAGTTGGACATCTTCAAGGAGAGCCAGCCGAGTCCTCCACCCAACCTTCTATTTTGTGATTAAAAGTGATTAAAATCACTCCCTGCATTATTATTTGATTTCTAACCTTGTTGTCCAGTGTGTGTTTGATACATGTTGGCTCGACTTTCGTGGCAGATTCACTGATCAGCTGTAAGGATGAGATAGCAGATGATGGATGGAGGAAACCTTGGTTTCAAGGCTGTGCAGCCTACAAACCTGGCAGGATTTAGTTACATTTGGAATCCAAACTTGCACTAAAAGAGTCTCTTGACAGACATTTACAGATGCCTGGGAAACCTGCAGCAGCGCAGGCGTCTTCAGCTTGTTCAGCAGGGGGAAAAAAGTGACTTTGCTCTTAAATTCCAGGCTTTCCCTGCAGAACAAACTCACTCAGTGTGAAGCCCGTGTCGGCAGCATTAAATGCTCACCTTGTTGCTCTGTGACGCCGGTCTCATGATGATTTATGTGTGTCTGATCTCCTCCCAGCCTACAAGTGCAGGTGCACCAGAAAAGGACCAAAGATCAGGTACAAGGACGTTCAGAAGCTGGAGATTAAACCCAAATATCCCTACTGTCAGGAGAAGATGATATTGTGAGTGACACTTTGCACCTTTTTTCCGATTTTCTCTGTTTCCGTCCATTCTTTATTGATCTTTCTTCTCTTCTGGTTCCAATCTGTGATATTTTTTTCTTTATCCTTTCAATCCTTTTCACAATCCTGTTCTTTTCCATAACAAGTTCCTTAATTTCCTTATTTTCCAACCATCCATCGCCCCTTTTGTCCCTCTTTTCTTTACAAAAATGCCTTTTTCCATGTTCTGTCTCATACACAAAACAAACATAATGAGGTCTATATTACAGTACTTGGACTAGTTTGTTTCGCACAGAGGAATGAAATGTCATAAAAGAAAAATAACACATCTGAATGTACAGTATTTACCCCTTCAGCACTTCACATTTACACCTTCACTCTGGATGGAATTCTTCAGCAATTAGACTCATTTCAAATTAGTGCACATTACAACCGGCCTTAAGATGAAAAATATGATAGGAAACATTTATTACAACATGTATTAACTGCGTCATTGGATGTTGTTTCATTCGAATATCTGAATCCATAAACTTGGAATTTAAAGCTAAGGCAACAGACGTGACGTCACCCTCTACGGGAGCAGTTTTAACGACAGCTTTAATGCTCTTCTGCCACCTGTTGGCCGTGCGCGGTACTACAGGAAGAACTCCACCGGGGTAGCAACAGTGAGCAACGGAATCCTGGCATGGAGGAAGGGAGCTGTTGCATAAGACTGTTTGCACGGCAGCCACACTGTGACACTGTGGAGCGTGACAATGCAAATAAATACATTGCTGGAACGATTTTGGATCAGGTGTTTGGTGAGGTATAAGGCGTAGATAAGGGAAGCAGGTCAGTGCGGGTAGTCCTGGTGGTTCTGGTTTTTTGCAATACAGTGTTGTGAAATCATGTGTGTGTGTGCCTGTGTGTTTGTGTGTGACTATGATTTACCGCCCCCCAAAGCCTTTATTTAAGACAGCTCTATTAACATTAGATAGAGGGCCACCAGCTGCTGGTGCCCAGTGAAAAATGGGTCTCAGCAGGCGCCAGAAAGCCACAGAAAAAGGAGTAAACAGAATTTCCCCACTCGCGCACCCACACACACACACCCACAGTCCTCCAGGATCCTTGTGTTTTGTTTTGGCCCCTCCTTTTTACAGGATTTATGTGCTCTACCTGTATTGCTCATTAACATTCCCACAGCCCTTTGATTCAAATGAAGGTGGATGGATATTCATTATTTTCATATATCTTGGGCCATATATCTTTTCTTCCTTCCCCTCATATTTTCACTGTTGAGAAGACATGCCGCTGACTGAAGCAGCAGCTGTGCGTCAGCTGCCCAGGTGAATTATAATGAGGAGGAACTAAAGCGCAAGCTAATTAGCACATTAAGCCTCAGTGAGTTCCCTGCAGTCATAAAAGATATGACTTCATTGGCATGCAGCGTGCAGGAGCACTTTCATGGCTACTCTATCAAATACACACACACACACACTCATGGGTGTGCGCGTCTGGTTCTTTGGTAACAAATGTACAGCCGTCCAGCTTCATCTCAATAGCTAACGTGGCAACTGAATGGGCAGCAAAATGGAAACCAAACTCTTTAATCTACTGCTTATGAATGAGTGAATGCTGGATTTTTAGAGTCAAACCTTTTTCTCTTGAAGTCCGACCCAGTGACAATAATGGCTCGCTGATGCTTTGATGGTGTCACCGGATGAAGAGGCCCTGATGGTGTGTGGGTGTGTTTCTTCCTCACTTTTCTCTTGTTTCGGCCTGAATATGCCACTAAGCAGGCAGAATATCTCCCAATGAGCTTAGATGCCACATTATTTTGTGGCAGCGCTGCAGCGGCACTTCGTGCCAAGTAACAGGGTGATTTTTGCTTCAAACTGGGGCCGTGCGGGGTAGCAACACGACACTGGTCCGAAAGCAGGTCAAACCTCTCTTTTCCATTCAATTTACAGACCGTTTCAGATATCTTGAAGTACCAAAAAGCGGTGGTGACTTCAGGAGCCCTAAATGATGTCAAATGACTTGACTTTTCTTTATGTTCTCTTTTGTTTCACCCTTTTTTTCAGCGTGACGATGGAGAATGTGGCCCGATTCAAAGGGCAGGAATATTGCCTTCACCCCAAACTCCAGAGCACCAAGAATCTGGTGAAATGGTTCCGCATCTGGAAAGATAAACACAGGTATAGAATGGTGAAATTGAGAGAAATTTGATTTATATAATCAATATGTTATCAGTGATGTTTTAAATGACATTTTGACCTTCGTATTACTCTAGCTTTTTATAACTAGAACAAATGTATGGATAGAGATTCTTTTTTATTTATATTAATTGCCATGTACACATAACTGATGTTGATGGTGCAACCAGTAACCTGGAATCTATAAATATGGCAACAGTAAAGCCAGATGAGTAAAACACCTGAAACAGCTACAGTTGTCCACCAGGGGGCGGCAGGGCTCTTCATCAACTCCCTCACGTCATTTTCTCTTTACGTTTTTCTACAACGTCTGTCAGAAGATTTTTTTTTTAATCCCAAGGCTAATGATGATACTAAAATACGAGACTAAATACATTTGATACCTTTAATGCGTGTGTCTTTTCTCCTCAGGGTGTATGAAGCCTAAAACGGTGGTTACCCAGCAAGTCAACCGTCAACCGAGACAACAGGGACTCTGTGACTGCTGTGGTTTCATCTCCAGATTGTACCTCTGCTCACTTCTTCCTTAAACCTGTTAAAGCACACTGAGGAATAAGCCGGTGCACAGTTTTAATCAACCAGCATTGTAGTTCCAGTCAGTTCCACTGTAGTTCTGATGCAGTTTTCTCTTTTTCTTGGGCTCCTTTCAAGGTCAGAAGGTCACGTTCAGCAAACTGGGTGTTTCGGTTTCATGTGTAGATGCCAGTGTTTGGGTTTTGTGGTCAGGTTGTAGATTAAACGCAGCATCAGGCCTTCGTGCGTTGGTGTCTTGAGACGGAGCTTCACCGTCGCTGTGTAAACGCTCTGCGGCGACCACGCTGCAGCCTCCATTCTGTCACGTAAAGTAGTTAGCGGGTCATCGCTGTCATCTCCAACATACGTTGAAGTTTTCAGACTGACCACGACATATTCTGGGGCCAATTTATTTATGCACTGGACCTCTTGTGGTGAATAAAGCAACCTGTCGTCAGTAAATGCATCACTTTAAGGCCTAATTCTGGCCCTGAAGGTCCAACTGCAGCTCAATAATGTTTCACTCCACAGTGTCCTGAAACGTTGCTCATCTTTTATTCAAACCGAGGGCCGTTTATCAAGTCTTTGGGTGGATTGTGATGCGTTGCAACTATTTCCAGATGCAGATTAACAGTAGTAGAGAATATCGTGGCGCCCGAAGTGTTTATGGTATTAAAGAAATCCACCCAGCGTGATAGAATAACTCACTTTTTAACTGTTTTTATTTTTTGAGCGGTAAAGAATTAATACGTTCCTCCCTTGATCAGCTAAACAGATGGACCAGAGCAAATCATTTCAGACCGGACCCTTAACTGGACCCTGGTTTAGATCCACATCATGTGTAACGATGTGATAAAGATCGTTTCTCCAGCTCCCACATGACAGACTTGTCTTCTCTACACATTATTGTTTTAATGCCATAATATACAGCTACATATACACACAGCACGTCACTTTTTCTTTGATTACCTTTTGAAGAATGTGCATTTCTCTTGTTTTATATCTTCTATATGCAGTAAAAGAAATATAAAGCATTCTGTAAATAGACCATATAGCACTATAATATGTTAGTGAGACTGATTTCACTTAGGGAGTTTGTAGTGTCTTGCATATTGTATTACTGCATTACAGTGTTTTGGATTTTTTTTATTTTCTTTTTCGTATTTTTGCTATTTAAATTTTGATTTGATAAGGAGTATATGGAGGGTGTTTGGACTGGCCCATCAAACACAGAGTAAAACATTCCACTGAGTTTCAAGCAAAAATAAAGCAATAAAATGTCTATACAACAGCTCATGTCCGCACTCGGTTCATTTATTTGACTATTTAACAATCAGAACTGGATAATTGCTAATTTTGTATATAATGGTGACAGTGTTGTGAGGCAACGTGTCCACGAGGTGGCAGTGTTGCGACATATTTAGCAGGACAAAGAAACAAAACGCCTTAAAATATTTCTGTATTTGGGCACAAATAGAGGCCAATATTCTGCACACACAAAGTGGCTCACAGACATATACAAGAACTATAAGCACATAAGATAAGAAAAATGCTGGTGGAAGAAAAATAGACCTGACATTAACAGTTAATTTCCATGTATCAAAAAAAGTACACGTTTACCTGAGTCTTATTAAACATATTGAATTATGTTAAAGAGAAACGAAACATAGCTCATTTTATAGTACTATGTGCTCTAACTTCCAGTGAAGGCTAGTTTAACAACTACTTTGAAGGTTATTATATGACTTAATGTTCAGTATTTGATGCACAGTTGCCGTTTTATTTTACATTGTGAATTAAAAGGAATGAATGGATAGGGGGAAAAAAACATTCATTTTATTTACATATTTGCTTTTGAGTTTCCCCCCCTCAAAGTAAATATGAGGGGGGGGGGAATCACCCTTTCTGAAGGTTGGACTAGTTTTGTTTCATTGTGCACATTGAAAATGAAAGTTCTTTACACAGAACTGGCAGCATTAGGTGATCTGGTCAAGGCAAATTCCAGGGAAAAGCTATTTTTAATCCTAACAAACTGTTTCTGCAGCAAAAACACCTTTTCTCAGGTGACCGTTGAGCTTCTTGATGGTAGGTCTGGTTTTCTGACAGCTTTTTCTGTTAATGTAGTTACAAATGTTAATGTTGCCATTTATCTTTGGTCATTTTACTGCATTAGTGTTGATATGCACAGAGGCAATAGGATGGTTAAAACAAAATCCCAATACTACACTATTATAAGAACAGGTGAACTCATGCTAAGATAAGTTAGTTATCTAGTCAGAATATGTGCGTTATATTCTTTTTAAACGATGCTTTAGGATGAGTTTATATAGTTATATAGTTTTATAATGCTGCCATCTAGTTAAACGAAGCTTATTACAAAAAAATATGCTTTTGTGGCTTTGGACCATGTATCTTTAAGAAAATTTGATTGGTAGATGGTTTGATGCTTTGAAATTAAGATGTGCAACAGGATTACATTTTTCCTTTTATTTTTGCAATTTTCAAAATGTCTTTTAAAATATATAATTATGGTCTATTAAATATGACCACGTTCTACAGGTAACCCAAGGCAAGTGTGTAGCTTATCATTAAACAAAAAAAATAGGTTATATATGTAAATAGCTTAGCAAATAAAACATTAACAGACCAGTCGAGTGAGTTGTAAATGGTATACCATCTGTTATATATTACTTTGACAGTCAACATTTTTGGAAAACCTAGACTGGATGTAATTCTGTCTTTGACCGATAGAGGGCGGAAATGTACCGTCTATGCAACCGTGAATGTTTTTAAAACGTTATGTTTATTGTCATAAAACGTTATATGACTTGATTAATAGTAAAAATAATAACTTAACACACCGTTCAAGGTCTCCTCAAGAAGTGCAAAGCATTTATCTTTGGTCATTTTACTGCAAGGCACTCTTTACGGCGTTAGTGTGTAAAACCTAAATAAAACCTAAAAGCGAAATAAATAAAATATATAACATTTGTAGCCGACTTGATAATAATAAAATACTCAGACAGAACTACTTGAACGTAAAATATTTTTAAATACTACTTTAAAAACTATGTTCTCATCTGCCGCGAGGGGTCAGTATTTGGCAACTGCCTCCTGCCGCTCTGAGAGTTGAGAAAGAGGTGGGGTCAGTATTTGGCAGGTTCGTCCCTGGAGGGTGTGTGAGAGAGACTCGCTAAGCAACGAGCTCAGAAACTGACATCCGAGTCTCTACGAGCAAAAATAGGAACTACATTTCTGCATTTTTTGACTCTTTGCGATGTTCACGGGGAGAATTCCACACCGCCTGCACTGACCTCATCGAATTCGCCGTCTGCTCAGGCGTCGGACCCAGGAACGAACCAAGAAATTAATGCATCTTGCCCCGCGTTCCGGTTTGTTTTGACCTGGTAAGGTACCGCTGATTAGCCCGCTTGGCTAACGCCGCTTCTTATGCTTTACTCAGCATCTTAGTGGCTCATGCTAGGCGGCTAAGCTAACCGCGTCCGACGCATTGTGCTGCCCGTCTAAATGATTATATCGCAAAGGCAACCGGTGAATAACTCGTCGGTAGTCGGACATTTTATATGCGCGCTATATTCCGAGTGCCCGACTCGCATTTAGCCATCTTTGGTTTCATTTGTGTTCACTGGGAGCTAACGGCTAACAGTTAGCGGCGGAGACAGTTCCATCACATCTGTGGATCCTCCGAGGGCTCTGCAAGCTAAGTTGAAGACGGTAAAGAAAAAAATAATCAAATATCGACGCGTATGATTTAAAAAAAAAACAAAAAAACAAGCAACCAGGTAGAAAAGAAAGACAGATTTTCTTTGGAGTTCAGTACAAGTAATAATTGATAGGAATCGATGTCAAGATTGCAGGAGTGGGTCATTACGGAACCACCGGGTTTTGATGGTCCCCGTACCGGCCTGAGAAGCCTTTGTTTCCATCGTGTGAATCGGTTCAGCCCGGTAAGTTTCATTTTCCCTTCCTGGCACCGTTTGCGGAGCTTGGTTATGCGAGTACTGATGCTCCTGCTCGGTGTCTTTTACCCGGCTGTGCTGGAATGTTCTGGGCTCCGGTGGCACCGCGCTGCTACCGACCCATTTATCGCATTAGCCTTTTACATCAAGCACAGTTTAGTTTTGAAGTCCCGACTTTTCGTTGAATCGTCATTTTTGGACTGTTTGAATTTCTACGCTCGTTGCGTAATCGCATCCGTGTCCGGCTGTTGGCCCGAATTAGCCCGGATTGGCTCCATCGGGAGCGGAGGTGGGGGCGGCTTAATATCGTTAGAAATACGGGCTCTTTAAAATCCAAAATCAATATTTATAAGTTCAGTAGTGGCTCTTTTTCTTGCCACGAAGAGTCATTGTTGTGCATTAAGACACCGGGTTGGATGTTGTGTTATCAAATGGGGTTTAAATGGCATTATCCGTTATTACAATCAATGTGGCTCTGTGTCATTGTAATAAGAGCTTAATAACATATCACGCATGCAAGAGGCACTGAAGAACCCCTGCAGGTTGAATAAGCGCGTTTAAGTGTGCATGCAGAGCTAAAAGCTGTGGTTTAAGGCAGCAAGTGTTGTTATTTTCATAAAAGATAACCTGGTTGTGTTGAAAGTGTTGTGCGGTTCATACCAAGAAAAGTTTAGCCAACCTACCTAATTGTGGGTTATAAAAAGCTCTCATTACCCTAAGCAGTGTTATAACAATGTTATAGAGCAGGCCAGAATTTCTTTGTATTATTATTATTATTATTATTATTATTATTATTATTATTGACACCTTTTACCTATATGATACTGTACCAACAAACTAATGGCTTAATGTCTGCATTAACCTTCTTTCACAGCCTATATATGTCCTTAAATCTGTACCATAAGTCAACATTTACAGTAATTTCTTGATGTTACGTACAGTTTAAAACAGGTTGTGAAGGATAATAGTCGGGGGGGGGGGGGTGCAGGAGAACTTGTGAATTAATTCCAGAATTAGTTTTTTGCTTAATCGCCACCTGCCTTTACACATTTGATGCTTTAGCTCGCAGTTAATCCGGGTTGGAACGTTTTAACAAGGGAGTTTAATTGTCGAGGGCCGGATTATCTTTGCTTTCGCTCAGTTTTGGCAGCGCCACAAAGCTCCCAAAAGTTTCAACCAGCCGATGAATTCCCTTTGTGTTTGCTCCACTTATTTTAGGGTAGAAACTCTCCCAAACAGCTGCAGCTATGGGGACGCTTGACCTCTGACCCTCTTTGAAGAGTTTTTGCGCAGTCCGCTCACTGAAGTTTAACGTGCAAACAAGCCATCGGGGTTATTGAGTAAGGGACAGCAAATACACCCCTGGACAAGCCCCGGTTAAAGGTCACCTGTGTGGAGGTGCTGGTGAGCGCCCCCCAGACTGGGGTTAAGCAAGTGAAACCTGTCCAGACGTCGCTACATGGCGTCGCCTGGTTTGTCCCGGCGTTGTCCTCTCCCCTGCACGGCTGTTGGACGCGGACAATATCAGGGTGTGAGGTTCCATTTCAAGTGTTCCCCAGTTCGACCTTTGACCTTGTAAGTAAAAAGTATCGCGTCTGCACATACCAGTAGTGTCAAACCACTCCTGCCGTCCCAGATAGGAGACGGACAATCGGGTTTTTTCGCCGCAGAGGCGGCCGGCGTGCAGCCGGCGTTCTGGAGTTGCGTTGCCACGCCAGCTTTATCCGAGCCGACGTCTACGCAACGCTCCAGGCCACCGGGCGGCGAGGAAAGTCACATGACTGGAAATCCAGGATGAGTTCCCGTCACATCCCCATCGCCCCGTTTTGGACTCGTCTATTTCCCAAGATGGTTGTAACTAACTAGTAACTAACTAGTGTGACTCGCTGCTCATGTTTAGATTCAGTTTAATGCCCCCCCCCCCAGGACAGGGGCAGACTCAAACAACAGCGATAGTTCCGAACTCATCTGCCAATATTTGCCCTCCACTCCCTGCGATCGACCGGTGTCTGATCAGCCCGTGATCGTTAGGAGGCGTCTCATCAGTCGTGGCTTTAGAGCAGAAGTCGGAAGAGCCAGATCTTTTCCGGACTGTCCCACATATCCGAACGCCGCATGTTTAATTTTAGAACCTTCTCCACAAAACACAGCTGTCAAGTTTCCGTTTTAGGTTTATCTCCTCCGGAACATCTGAAACGTGAAACTTTAGTGGTTGTTTTGACACCAGGAAAGAAGGAATGTTGTAGGAAAGACCTTCAGTGGGTCGGAGGGATGCATCGCTCCCAAAAACATGGCGTTATCGGCCGACTCGTCTCCCTCTTCTGGTTCCTCCAGCTCCTCCCTTCTGCTTTCACAAACACCTGTTGCCGACTCATTATTTTGCACTCACACGCGCACTTATGCTCACACACCCTCCTTTTTTCCCTCTTTAGATCATCTCATCCACGCCCGCTAGCATGGCGGTGGCCTGGTGGTGCAGCGGTTAGAGCTTTTGGCTCCCACCAGCAAGGTGCTGGGTTCAAATCCCGCTCTATCTCCGTAGAATTGGAGATAATAAGGCAGTCACGTGTTGTCCTGCAGGTGTCAGTGGGCCAATGTCGTAATCTGCAGAAATTATAGTGATTTGTTTTTCCATTTATTTATGTTAATCATTATTGGGAGGACCACACCTTAATTAGTTGGATCAGGAATCTTATGTAAACAGTATTTAACATAGATTTTTAATATCTCGTGGTTGTCTAGCGCTTCTGGTTGTAGGGTTGTTCTCTATTTACCTTTGGTCGGTTCTTGTTCTCGTCTTCAGTGTTCTCTTCTGATGTTCTCCCCCCACCCTACTCCCCCTTTTTTCCCTTTTCGTTCAACTTTCTCAGTTTTCCTCTCAACAATGTCCACATTGTTGAGGAGGGGGTTGATGTCAGGGAATGGGCGCTCAGACCAGAGGAAAGATATATGGAGATATTCTAGACTGTTCCATTACCGACCACTTTTAGGGTCTTTTGGCCTCGTCGGCATGGGAACATTGAAATGTCGTGGTGTCATTGTTCTAGGAGAATTATAATGCTCTGTGCTGCTTCGGCCATTGAATTCTGAACTTTGGTATGCAGTAATCTGCTTTATGTGGAGTCGTGGTTATGGGATATTTTTCCTACCCTGGTACATATTCTGAGTCCAGCACCAGTTGAGGCCATGAACCAGGACAAACTTGTCAGGTCCAACAGTGGGATTTTATTTAGCTTTTAAATAGGCTTATGATCTGGCAAAACCAGTTAAGTTGGTTTTGGAAGGCAGGCAGGCTGAGGAATGCCTTGAGAGGATTCTGACACCTTTACAAACACTGGTGTGGTCCACACCCCCGTCTCTGATTGGTTAACTTCAGGTACGAGGCCAATCGGAGGTGCTGTAGGGCCGACGCTGGCCGTAGACAAAGTTGCCAACCTACAAATTCACTTTTATAAGTTTGCTTTCATGTTTTTATGCATTTAGAATGCATAAAGAACAGGCATGACGAAGAGAGCTGGTCAAACACAATCACAACGGCTCTGATTAGACGCGTGTCGGCCAGCAGCACCGTCCCCCCACCCCCGGTCGGAGAGGATGCTGACAGTGAGGGAGACGCTGCTATTTGTGGAGATATTTAACGTTCATGCAGACTTTAACATAACTGCGTAATACTTATAAACTGCTCTGATCAAGTCATAATAACTTTATTATAATGGCGTAATAGTGGTTAAACCTTGGTTTTAAGGTTAAGTTTGGGATTGGATTTAGGTTGTTTAGCTTATAGCCTTCCGAAACACACAGGTACACAAATACATGCACAGATCTGTGTATCTTAGCTTGTTTACACTCTATAACAGTCTTGACTTTGCAGTCTTGGAAGCTTCAATAAGCGCACAAATGAAGTGGTAAATAGCGAACACACGCGATCTCAATTGGCTGACATACTGTTTTGCACGGGCATGATACAACATGTCATTCGCGCACACGCAAGAGCCGTGAGCAACCTGGCATCGAAAGCCTCTCAGGCGAATTAATATTTGATCACACTGGGAAAGAAGACAGAATAATTGGGTTTGAAATGGCAGAGATAAGACAGCTGTGCCTGCCAACATCTGCTGGTGTGGGTTCCTCTCTGACAGTTTTCTCTGGATTTTCCCCAGTGTAGTTAGAAAAGGAATCCTGCAAGAGGGATTAGCGGTCTGTCAATGAGGAACTACCGGCTCATCTTCTGCCACAACCTGAAGCAGCCATAGATGGTTCGGTGGTTCACTGGCTAGGGGAGGAGAGGATAGGATACACTTTCATTGCTACACGGTGAGTGCACACACACCCACACACTCATGCGCACAGCTATATTTATTGCACATGGAAATTTTAAACAGTTAAAATGATGTTAAAATTGTAAAGAATTCTGAATTATGTCGCCATATTCTGGCTTGATGTAAAGACAGTCTTCTGCTGTAACACCAGCCTTGAAGGAGTTATGATGGGAGAGGATGCAATTAGGGAGGGGATGGAAGATAAGTTAATTAACAAGCTTTGGGTTGATGGCTGGATGAAGCAACTGGACACAAATTGAGCAACCAAAATAATCAAGACTGAATCATATCTGTGTAAATAAATTACCCTCCATTTCGGTGTTGCGTCTGTAGACTTGAGGTCTTGTCGGGGTTGTGGCGAGGAGGAGGAGGAGGACATGAGGAAGAGCGTGTCTCCATTGCCAGGCAACGAGTGCGGGGGCTCAGCCAGCACCACACGTGTTTTCGGCATCCCTCTGGCGGAGGTGACACGCGCGCACACCGTCAGCGGCCATGAAGTTCCTGCACTGGTGAAACACATCGTGGAATACATCGAGGAGCACGGTGAGCGACAGAACATTATTTATTCCTTCCTTCCTTATTTATCTCAGATCTGTATCTTGTTTATGAAAACATAAAAGCCAATGTGGCCGCAAAGACAATAAGAAATTTGCCATCGACCTTTTCACTTTCACTCTTGGAGGTTTGTGTTGCTGCTGCGTCACCTCAGCGTCGCTCTAGCAACAGATACACAGAAAGCGGTTGTGAATCCGTGCGCGTTAGTCACCACATTAAATAAGAATGAACAGAAATCCCCTTTTTTTTCCAAACTCTGGAGACTTTCTATAAATTAAGTCCTGTCAAGTGACCAGTGAAGCAGGTCAGTGAGACCACATCAGGTCACATAATCGGTCTTTAATCCACCCGAGCTGGGGTAGGTGCATTAATTAGTGTTGCTGCCAGACCAGAAGTTACTCAGCCAGTGACGCCGTTAATCTTTTTGTGCGTGTGTGTTTGTATGATGTTCAGGATTTAATGGGAGCATTACGAAACTTTATTTGAAACTAGTGCCCGAGTGTTACGAGCGATTATGTTGCGCAAAAAGATCAACCATTGAATAATCAGCCACGTTATGGTCTCCTTACGATAGATTTAATCTAAAAGAGATATACTGGCGTGTCTTATTATAGTAAATATATATGGAATGGTGTTGAGCGTTCACTCTTCTGCCACAACTCAACAATTCGCCCAAACAAGATGAGCAACATTCTTTTTTGTCAGCCATTGTTGGTGACTTTTATCTGTGTTGCGTAAGACGGGTTCATTATAGCGTGTCTTTACTGGTGAAAACATCAGACACGTTATAGAGAAAAGCTCTTAAAGCCTGGACATATAGATGTAATGTTCCCCATTCCACCATTCATTATGCCCTGAGCAGTAGTTGAAATATTAAATGCTCTTTGTGTTATTAGGTCATCTGGGCCTCGAGGGACTCTTCCTGGTTAATGGCAACGCAGAGCGGGTCGATTGGCTGCGTCAGCGCTACGACAGCGGCGAGCTGGTGGAACTAGAGAAGGAGGCGGACCTGGCGTCAGCTGTCAGTCTGCTCCGACTCTTCCTGCAAGAGCTTCCTGAACCAGTTATCCCAACAGCTATACAGGGGCAAATACTACAGTTACACCAAGGTCTATCACAGATTCTCTTTTGACCTTTCTAACTTACCTCTATGTTGTAGTTTTTTTTAATTTTTCATATTTAAAAGGCCTGGATCGCCCCATTAAATCTTTCACTTTCTATGTAAAGCACGTATAACCTAAATAAGATAGCCCGTGTGACACGTAACCCGGCAACAGGGTGCCATAACGTTTTTCTGAATGGTAATGCAGTAAATTCACTTTAATGCTAACGAATCCCACCGGTCTGCATGTGCCATACCAGCATGTGGCCATTCCCTTTCAGCTGTCCGCTTTTGCCTCACAGATAATCCCGTTTAATCCCTCATCATTATTTTCATGATTGATGGCGGCACTTGTTGGTGCCTTGCAGAGCGCAGTGGTTTGCACAATCATGTGTAGTAATTGAGGCCTTACAGGAAAATAGATGAAGAATTACACACACTGTTCAGTTTCATTTTCCACAAAAGAAAAGCTCCCATAAAAATGTTGCTAATATTTGTAAACCAGCAGAAGAGCGTTGTCAGAAATTGCCGAGACCAACTCTCTCTCCTCTCAAACCTTTCCAGACAACAGCAACGACGAGGACCTGTGTCGAAACCTGAAGTACTCCCTGCAGCAGCTCCCCCCAATGAACTATGGCCTGCTGCGTTTTCTGTGTCGTTTCTTGGCCAGCGTGGCCTCATTTCAGCAAGAGAGCTGGAACGTAGGGGCACTGGCTGCTGTCTTTGGCCCAGACATCTTTCAGTAAGACACCATTTTAGCTCTAAACACCCAAAAGCTTTCTTCTCACAATCATTGTCAGCTGTATCATTAAAGGACAGCAACAATCTCCTGGCCATACTTTGTCAGTTGACATTATTTATATGGTATATATTGATCCAAGCAGTAGCATTCAACCTTCTTGCCTCTTCTATATGCAGTCTGTCAACTGAAGGAGACGACTTACGAGACCAGGAGACCGTCAGCAGAGTCCTGGCCGAGCTGTTGGACAACCAGGAAGACCTTTTTGATTCAGAGGATGATGACATCTCCTCCACCAATGACTACAGCTCTATTAACGAACAGGTCCTGTCCATCCTCCTGTCTACATTCACATCTATGGGTTTGACTCTGTTGTGGTGTGTGTACAACATCATCAAAAATGGTTGTGTACTTTTTGGACCCACATCACGGGGTGCTTTGTTTCTTCAGATGATGGTGATGAATTGCATTTGCGAACTCCAAATCCCCTTTTAAAAGCTTCTCTTTTTTCAGTAATGGCACAGACACAGAATGTGGCATTTAACTCTGCCAGGAATGGTGAGGGGGGGTGAAATTCTTTCTGGGCTGATGCACAGAGAGACAAATCCTTCTGTGATGTGAAGATTAAAATTTTAGAACACCACCAGACTGTTAAGAAGATAGTCAGCTATAATAACCTCGCATCTGGTTGGAGGTCAAAACCATTATAAAAGATTCACCTCTGATTTTTTGACAGGTCTGGTTTAGTTTAGATTACTTCATAATGAGGGTAGCGCTAACCTGCCCAGGTAACACTAGCTTGTGAGTATTACTTTACCAAAATATAGTAAAGTTTGTAATCCAAAAGAATTCAGTGACTCTCAACTCTATTTTCCAGTTACTCTCTTCATTGAAATGGTGAATGTGATACTTTACTCTGTTATGGGGGATAAGCCAACTTCCTTTTCAGAACAGTGCAGCTTAAATTACATTATAATCTTCTGTACACTGATTTTTGCAAATTAATGCATCCAAATGAACTGTGCGAGGATTAGCCTGGTTTGGACCAGAAAAATGGCTTTAAAATGTTTCATATCTAACGGCTGTAACATATTGATTACTAATTTCAGCAGTGTGCTGAACTGGTGACAGGAAGCAATTCACAAAACCCACGCACACACAGAAACACACACCCTTACACACACGCGTGTGCGCTCTCCGTCTCGTTTCCAGCTTTGACTTTAATGTGGCTGATTGAGAATTTTCCTTTTGTGTTAAGAGCCGTGGTTCTTCGTGATGAATACAAATATAAATGCTGCTTTTCACTTGACAAATGTAAACAGAGACACTGTTAATGACCACATTTAAAGGTCAGGTACTGAAGTTAACCGCTAAACTTAGAAAGAACAAAACTGATTAGGAGCCATATCTGCAGTCTCGCTTGTAGGTCACCGATTGAATTACTCTCCCTGCTTCAGGTTTTGTTCCCCTCAGGGATTTGGCGTTTAGGTTCTAATTTCTGTATCCAATTTGCAGTTTTTTTGCACTGTCTCGAAAACCTGACTTTCCATTTGTAGACCTTGTTATCTTGCAGTCTTCTTTCATATTTGTCGTTCATATCTCTGAGGCTACGATTAAGCTAAATGAAACTTAACATTGACAAATGTTAACAGCTCATGTATTCGACCAGACGGTCCAGCTGCTTTATAGGTGGATGAGCCGGTGCAAAAATGTCTGGCAGATCCTCTGTGCACTGGTCCGTGCATCTTATGTAAGAGCGAGGGCAAAAAAAAATGGCTGGTTCAACGGTACGGATGGAAAAAAAAAAAACAGACAGGAAGATGGGGGAGAAATGGCAAGACAGGAAAGAGACGAGTGGAAATAAGTTTTAAAGTGAGAGGTGATGTGGCTGGTTAGAGATAAGAAAAGTATGGTTATGATATAATCATGCACCTTGCACCCACCGTGGTGTACAGATGGATGGTCCTCTGTCTATACACGGGATTATTACGCATACTCTCACACAGGAAATAACACTCTTAGTTAAACGAGTTAGAAATCTCGCACAGAGGTGGCGCATAAAACTATCAGCTGTCAAATGCCCCAATGTTCTTAGAATTCTATATTCTTCCTTTGCTGGAACTTAAAAATAAATGTGTGGCTTTCTACATATTTGACCCATGTAACTTAATCTTGTGAACATGCTGAACATCTTTGGATTGATCTGAGCAATGTTTCAGACCTTTAAATGACCTGACCTTTTAAATACAAAAAAATAATGAGATCTTTCAGTTATCAGTCATCAATGAACGTTTGATCGGGGTAATTTATGGGATTTGAGACAGTCGAGAAAATGTACGATGTTCACCTTCTTTCCCATCATGATACGGGAAGAAATACAGACCTTGTGAACTTCAATACCTTCTCAATGCCGGAGAGTTCATCGGTTTCAATTGGGTTCAATTTGTCTGAAGGAAAGAGGAACTAAAGGTCCCAACTCACATGCTTCAGAAATCAGCCTGCCACAGTATCTCCTCCTCTTCCTCTTTCTGAAATCCCGAAAGCTTTCCGAAACCAAAAGTGTTGTCGTTCTTGATATTTATCCATCAGTGCCAGTCATTCTAAAATATGTAAAAGTCAGACTACTGAAATTCCCTGGAAAGCTCGTATGTAGGCCACAGTTAGAGACATAAATGTTAGTCCTAGTTGGCTGTCATTGTTCTTGGCCCACCAACAGTCCAGCCAGTGATGTCAGCAGGCCTTTCTTTTCTGTCCTTTGGCGGCGCTGACAAACGCACGTTGCAGATCATAACGATAACTCGCGTTGCGACGATGCACATTCAGGCAGCTGACATTCATTTTTAATCATGAGAGGTTGGGAAGTGGACTTTTCTTGCAGAGAGACACTCCGATATGCACACTCAGAGGAGTTTCTGAGGCTGTGAGTCATCCTCCTCTCTTGATCTGCACATGGAGCGATGCAAGAATTTCACAACAGCCAATCACAGCATTGGGAAGGGGGGGTTGCCATAGCGACGGCACGGTGACAGTACCAGATGGGTTTGCTTTTGAGCAGAGGGAAGGAAGAAAGATAAGAAAAATGAGGGCAAACACAACATAGTGTCTTGGGGGGAAATGAAGGATGACAAGTTTAGTTCATGAACTCTTGACCTTTGTTTATTTCAGGCTTTCGCCTTCAGGTTTTAAAGAAAGTGGACATGACAAGCCTAATAAGGAGGATCAAAAATTGGACAATTTGTTTGATGAAATATCAAAACAATAGCTAGAACCTGTGTGTGAATGTTCAGGACAGCGCTCTTCTGCTTTTATGATGAAGAGAAGACTATTTTTGTCCTCGTCAGCGTCAGTTTTCAGACGTTAAATCTTTGTGTCATTTGTCTCCAGATCACGGAGCTGTTGGATGACGAAAGGTGTGAGGCAGAATGTGAAGAGCTGCCCCAGGACGGAGAAGAGGCTCCTTCCTCCCTGGACTCACCACAACACACAGAGACTGATGACAGCCCTGCAACCAGGTAGAACACAACTGGAGGAAACAGATTTCTTTTTTTTCCCCCTCACTGTCAAGACGGAAGATTTGAAAGAGGGTTTAGCGTGTGTTCAGATCTCTGTCACGAACATCTGGAGACACATTTAAGTCGCTGTAAATCTCCTGTGAACCTATTTGCTCGTTAAGGATATAAGGGGCCTGCAGTTAAGACTGTGCTCATCGAAACGTGGACGAACGCACACGAGGGATGATGATATTTGGTGGGTTTATATGTCAGTCAAGCCTTAGAAGGTTGACCTCATAGCTTTAAACAATTGGCCCAGCTTAAATCACCTGCTTTTCCCTAACCGTTGATGGGGGTATATTTTCTTCCCCCTCATTCTTTTGTGCCACTAACCTAAACACCGTCATTGCAGAGCCTTGACTTTTCATTTTATAAAACTTCTAGCGTTGTAGCTAAAATGCTAACGATGCTGTGTCATAAATTCACTGCGCCGCTAATAGAAAAGCCCGAACCGTCCTTCACTTCTCGACTGAAGTGCTGAAGCTGACCTGGAAATATTGGCGCTGCTCATTTTATCATGCAGACTGTTAACTTTTAAAAAAAATAAAAAAGAATAGGGCTTGCATGGGCAGACGCCGCCATACAAACCAGAGGGTTAGCTTTGATTTCCTATCACAGTCGGTCACACACACGTTATGTAGACGTTACCCAACCATAAAGTGAAAGATATGACCCAGACATGCCATCTTTCACGTACGCAAGATAATGCGTCTCCCTGAAGACTCCGAAGGCCCAGAGTTCAATCCGTCTGCAGGAACATAAAGATCTCAGCAGCTCCTTCTGACGTCCTGATCTCCTTTAATTTGATTACCAAGCGTACAACACCCAGAGATCTTAACAGAACAGAGTGGGTGTAGCTGCCTATAGCGTACAAAGGAGATGATTGTGATGATAATGGTGACTGTAGATGATATTTGTTTTGAAGTCTAGACTTGGAAATAACAGGAAGTTCATCCCAGTCATCCCAGAAATTTTTTTTTTTTTAATTACCATCAGGAAGTCCTGATGGGATTTTTTTCATGCCAGTTTCTTTTTGATGTCATTAGTTGGGAATAAGGTTGATGGTTTTTTTATCTACACACAGTCAGTTAATGGGAAATCAGATAATGAGGAACTAGAGCTTCTTTGTAAAAGTTAGCACATGCATTTCTCATAAATTTGTTAAACAACGTCTGTTAAACAATCACAGTTTTATGACGCATAAAACACATGACCAAATAATGACAGTGAGTAATTTAGAACTGTCCAAACTCCTCTGCTTATTTAGGCTGAATTTACTGTCTACAAATATACCTCAAAAATACACTAAACCAGTTTCTGTCAAACATTTATGCAAAATAGCCTTTTAAAAATACTTTTAAACTGGATAGTTGCCTCTACACTTCTCTGTGGTTTAAATATTGTGTTCCAGCCATTATACACTGCCATAACTACCAGTTTGTAACACAAGAGACCTCTTTGTGTGTCCACATTTGTGTGGGGCTTGTGTGTGTCTGTGTGTGATTTGTCCTGCTGGCCTTTAAGATGATTACAGCCAGTAATCCTTAATCTGCCTCCACTCAGTTTTCAAACCATACACACTCGCTTTATGACTGTCATTCAATACGTGCACGTTTCATTCTGTCATTTCCTGAGTCGAGGTCTCAACGATGCAGCAGGTTTGTTTAATATCTGTTCAATAATTCACATTTTTTTTAAAGATAACTCAGCCTCAGCGAGCTCGGGTTCAATGATAAGAGTGAACTGTAGGCTGGCGTGTATAGAGTTGGTTCAGCAGCATGTGTGTGCAAGTTTATACACCTGGAGTTGTGGATCAAAGGTTTGCCGCTGTTGGCACTCAACGGTTTGATTGACATTGATTTCATATCAGTTTCAACAGTCTTTTATCTCTGTCTCATGGGATTGTTTTAGTTGGTATTAATTGGGTTTTTTAGCTGTAGTTGGCGTGCAGTCATCATCCCCTGTGACTTTGTTCAACCTCAGTGTCGGGTTGAGCGGATCTTGCTCCGTCTGAAGACCCTGTACTCAACACCAAAGTCATTTGTGTCGCATTGACCCTGAATTTTGCGAGTGCACGTCGTGCTTTCCCTACGAGCACGACAGTTCTTCTGCTTCCATTGAAGGGAGCGTGAGTTTCAGTCACTTAACTGAAATGAATGCAGTTTCTAACAGGTAATTTTGTTGATGCTGTTTTGCATTTGGCAGACAGGGAAATCTGTCCTGTGGCTGTTTCAGTGCTCTATTTATAGACTCTGACGGCCTCAGAACATTTCAAATCTATATTTAATCCCTGGTATTACTCTTATGAACTCTCTTATTGCCCCATCTTAACAGCTCCCCTTCTCTGCCCTTATTACGTGCCTGTCCTCATTTGGAAGTACTTTTCACGGGGTCTCGATCGTGGCGCGAAGCAGAAAAGATGGAGAAGCGCAGGACAGAGTTGCTAAAGGGTGGGAGGATTTTGAAGTCTTCGCTACGTGTGCACAGATTATTGATTTTAGTCTGGGCGAAATGCAGCATTGAGGGAAAAGACACACTGAAAAGCATTCGTCCTTGAATTTAAAGTCTTTGCTATGCGTGACTTACAAGTCTGTACGTGAGGCAGCATCCCTGGGAGCGGCTGCTGCGAATTCTGTAAATTCATTTCCGTAATAAGGGGGACTGCTTTACATACCAGTGTCACTACAATGCTCCTTTAAACTTTGGCTAACCCACTTGTCACCTTCCACGTGCAAATGTCAGAACAGGGTCAGCCAACATCTATAGGGAAAGTGGTATAGGTTCCTACAGCCCCAGGACAGTAATCAACACCATGGGTTCCAACCTCAGTACTGACACAGCCAGCTGAGGAAACCCCGGCTGTCACCGCCCCAGACAGATCAACTCCAGGCTCATTGATATTTGCGTGTTGGATTCCCTCATTTGTGTCTTCTGTTTTGTCAGAATCTGTATCTTGATACGGGGTTTTACATAAATGACAGCTACTCTGATTTTCAGGCTCGAATTTTAAGTAGTAACAGAGGAACGTGAATGTAATGCATGTTGCACTACATTCATATGGCTACAACTACAAGGGGATTCATGCCCTCAGACTCTAAAGCATGTTGTAGTATGCTGCCACTTTACAACTAGTGAACTATTCTGTCAGTGTTGTTGGTGTCATGATGAGTTAACCTTTTGGGATGAGAAATTTGTATTTTCATACTATTGAAGTATTAGGTCTATGGATCGGGCCCCATGTTGAAAATTCAGCAACCACAGCGTTAATGTGGTCGGACTACAGAATATAGGTCACTGCATACATATCATCTGGTTCTGTCGTGTAATTTATAGCTCAGTCTCATTCCAGGTCATCAAAAACAAATGAGGTGATTTCATGAGCAGTAAGTAACTATAATTTCCATTAATAGAACAGCAGTTTACCCTCTGTGGCCAGTTCTCAGAAGCATTTCCTGGATTTTTGCAGTGTGTTTAAAAATTTTTTTTTTTTTACACCACTAATGTGAAGTTGTTTAGCCCATCTGTTCAGTTTGCCATTCCTCCATTCGGCCCGATCAGCAGCACGGAGCACAGTTTGTAACCTGATTTACGCGCTGAAGCAGATAGCACCGTTTCACATTTCCCTCCGCTCTCCTTGGACTTGCCAAAGCCAATCACACTCAGAACCCAATGGGAAGAAAAGATTGTTAGAATTCATGCAGCCGTTGACGCTGAAGCCACCAGCTATGCTTCCTACCACGTTGATATGCTAATGACAGGGATCACTGTACCACCACCTCAGCAGCACGTCAGCCAACATCCGGCTAGCAGTTCTCCTGCTTTATCACTAGTGACACATAAAAATGTGACCTTGCCTAGGGGACACATGTAGCCTGTTCCTTGTTTTTCCTTGTTCCTTGTTTCCTGAAATGACCAGTGAAAGACTGTTTCTCATAACTCCATTGACCATTGATAGCTGTAGTTATCCTGTAATGAAGTAGCTTTATATTAAGTTATATGGCCAACAGTGTTGTGATATTCAGAACCTTTGAGGGGAACAATACAGTATACAGCCTGGGCAGTGTTGTTCAGCCCTAATACCAAACTTTTATTGTTTATAATAGGCTTATAATTGCTGTTCTGTGTTGTGCATTTCTTGTCAAATATGCTATAAAGCTTGTTGTGGTTACTGATATTGTTATAAACAGTCACACACAGCCAAAGGAAATAAGGAAGTCATGCTCTTTTCTAATAAATGGTTTATTTACTTGCCCCTGGATCGTTTACCTTCAGCAAATATTCAATCATTTATCTGGTCGCTACCACTTCTGGTCAATATAAAATACATCTTGTGATTATGTGCTCCTTGTATGCACCTCTGCATATTACATTGCTGGCCTGACTGTAATAACTGCTGACTTATACTCTCCAAAGGAATTGAGTCCCCCCCCCCACTCCCCCTCTTTGTGCCTTGTGATTGGCCCACCCAGTTTCTTCTCCCTTTACAATTGGCTTCCACTGTCAGCCCCTCCCTTCCCGCCGGTCCTCCTGGAGTTGTTGCCTGGTTACATCAGAAGCTAATATATTTGAGCAAAGCTCTGGATGTTTACTGCAGCACTTTTCGCGGAGTGAGACATCTTCGCTGGCACTGACACTTTCAGACGCGCGCACACACACACACACACACACACACACACACACACACTGAAACACACAGAAAGGCAGAGGACAACGCATAATGCGTGCAGGCGATACCCTGCCTCTCCTGCTACACCTGCTGATACTGACGCTGACACTACAAAGCGCTCAACTGGGATAACCTTCACACTGGATACCGGGCTGGGTGACAGACCCACCCATCACAGACTGAGAAAACAACAGGAACGAGGAGGTTCCAGCACTCATCAGCTGGATGCTGCACCCACCTCAGATGTGCCAACTGGGGAGCAACTAAGCAGAAAAGAGCAGAAACCACGCTGAATGCCTTTAAAAGTCCAGCTGGATTTAGAAAATAGAGCTCAAACGGGACGTTAATGATCGAGCCTGCTGACTACAGAAAGGAGAGTAAAGACAAAACAGAAAGAGCCCTTCAGACCTGCCGGAACGCCTGCAGCCTGGATCCCCAGGCATAAAACATCCAAAACAAAACCCAAGGACAGATCGCAGTCAGAGAAAACCCAGCTGCAAAAATGAGAATGGCCTGTGACATTCTGCTGCAGAGGTAAAGCTTTACATAACTGCTGATTTGACTTGAGCGAAAGATAAGAGACACAGAGACTGGAAAGGTTCGATTTATTGGAGAGGATTGGGGGGACAAATAGAAGGCAGATAAGCTAAAGAGATGACGTAATAAATGTGGTTTGTTGAAGCATTTTAAAGGTTTGGCAGTGTCAGCGTTGGGCTCCTTTTGGTGCCAGCGAGGGATGATAATATAACATTTTTCACATGAATAGACACAGAAGAAGAGGATGAGGAGAGAGGGGTCACAGCATTACCTAACTTGTGCTGTGTTACGCAGTAGCATGAAAACAAATGGAAACTGCATGATGACGTCTCAGCGTTTTGTTCCCAGGTGACTAATATGCAGTTGTTCTTATTTTATTAGCAATCTAGTTTTTTAAGAGCGGGAAGGAATTGGAGGAGGAGAGTCATCTGCATTTTCTTTCTGCAATAGCTGCAGCATCTTCTTAATAGCTTGTTTTTATTGATTAAAAATAAGAAAGAAAGATTAGTGATTGTTAAATGTTTCTTGTCCCGTCTGACTTCTCGTTTCATCTTATCAGGAGATCTTTTCCTAATGTGACAACTTGATATGATGGTTAAAAGTGGAAACGAGTCATGTGAATTCAGTTCTCTTTCACAATCCTTTTCTTACGTAGTCACAATGAGCTGCGCGCGACAGCTAGCCTTGAGCAGGTCTTAACCAGGGGGCTTTGCCATGCCCTCATACAGGCAGGACGTACAATTGCCAAAAGGCTGAATCAAGAATCAAGGAATGACCCTCATCGCTAACAACGACTGAATTTAGTGTCAGATCTGAGGAAAACGGTTTTCGCAGCAACACAGAACGAATGTGGATACTCGAAGGCCAAATATGAAATGGGCGTCACCAGGTCTGCGGTGTTTCATCGTCGTCCGCTGAAGATCTTTGGCGCTGTGTGAATACGTTCCTACAGGAAGTGATGGAGATTAGGGGAGGCAGTCATTCAAGGTGTGCCTGGACATTTCCCTCTTTCTGGCTCACATTTAGAGCCTGTTTTTAGTCCATCCTTTGTTTCTCCTTCTTTAAAGTTTTTCTTAATGGGTAAATTCCTGAGGCCAACATTTCCTCTTTCTCCTCTTGCTCCCAAGGATTCCTCAGATCTTGTCCAGTGTCTCTTGTGTCAGACCATCGTGTCTTTTGACTGATTTCTGCATTTCATCAGGCTGTGGTATTCCGCCTCTCTCTTGGGCATTCCTGATTAGATCTCTCCATCTCTGAGAGTTTGTCTCTGGATGGTTCATCCCAGGTGGTAGAGCTGGACACCTCTAGCTATTTACGTCAAACTCTTCAATCGTTTGGCTTAATGACTTGTCGGTCTTATTTTCTGTGCAGGTTTGCTTCTCTTCTCCTTCCAGCTTTTGTCTGACGAGTTTCTCCTTTTGTGGCATCTTCGTTGGTCTTGACTGACTTGTCCTCTTTCCTTCCTTTAACTACTCTGACTTTATCTGTCTTTAGGAACATGACTGAAGTCTGAAATAGGATGTAAGACAACCAAGAGCATTGTTGACTCTTCCATCTGTTCCCCCTGATGGTCTTTATAGCTGTCAGAGGTTGCTTTTTCAGTTCTGTGTCCTCGTTTCTCATGTAGGAGAAAGTTCTCTGCATTCCTCGCAGCAACAGTCCAGCATATATTCCCACAATTACCGTATTTCCACGACCACAGGGCGCACCGTATTAAAAGGAGCAGTCTTCAAAGCATGCACTTTATATAAGAAAAACCCAGAAGAGCCTTTGCCATGAACTCTGCCTTTATGGCCTAATTCCCACTGATAAAAACGTTATCTGTGGTGCATAGCGAGCTCGTGGAGCAGCAGCAATACCAATCTTATCTCAGGTCTTCATGGGCAGAATGGTGTTGTCTGATTTAGCTACTTCAAGCACATGGAGATAACAAAACTTCTTGAAGCATCAGATTTATTGGTCATGATGCAGCCACCGAGTGTGGCGTGGAAGTAAAGTGGAGGCGTTTTTGTTTTTATTCCTACCACGGCTGAGCAGCTTCCTCGCTTTTTTTGTGGCCTGCTGTGAGGGATTATCGTTTGTCCTTCCTCCCGTCTCTGTTTTTGTTTGTTTCCCAGTCAGTCTCACCATGATTGTCAAGAAGGTCATTGAAAGCTTGTTATCATGCTTAGCTTGTATAAATCACGAGACATTGGAAGTGAAAGGTTAAATGATGATTAAATAAAACGATTCCTTTAAAACAATTTAAAGAGCAGAAGAAAAGAGTCGACTTTTGATGGAAGACACTGATGATATTGCCAAAGAGCACAAGGGCTCAAAACCCTACACATTTCTGCTGCGAGCTTATTCCGGTTAAAGGTTAAGTTAGCACTGGAATTCTGGTTAAGTCAGTTCTGGAATTCTGGTTAAGTCAGTTCTGGAATTGTGGTTAAGTCAGTTCTGGAATTGTGGTTAAGTCAGTTCTGGAATTCTGGTTAAGTCAGTACCCTCGCTGAGGATAGATGTTCCTCTTTAGCTTCGATCACCAGCATATAACCAATAAAGCAGAAACATGCGCTGCAGTGGCATCATGACTTTGCAGATTCTTGTCCTGAAAAGACTGTCAAGCTAAAAATCATCGCACGGCATGTTTTTAAATACGTTTAATATTTGTGCCTGTAATCTGAGCGTGTGTACATGTGTGTTAAAATACCATAATAACACACTGTACCTTCACACAATGTTTGCGTAATACCAGCTGCTGTTTTTCTAATGTGTTGAGTCTGTCTCTGTCTCTTGCACACACACACACACATGCACACACATGCACACAGAGCCTATATAAGATGCACTCATGCACTTGAAAATAGGCTGAATGACCTTGTGTGTAGATTGTTGTGTAAGCCTGCAGTCCTGGCATGCCTGTCATTCTGGGTATGCTTTTGTAGGCGTGTTAAAGTCAGGAGGAGCTTTCTGAATCACTCGTATTTTTGCGCATTACTTTTATTCAAGCGGCTCACTTCCTTTGTTGTTGTTCTTGTATGGAACATTACAGGACTTGACATTGACCCTCGCTGAGTTTAGTAGAGTTCTGTGCTGCTTTCTGTACTCTACAAGGTCCATCAAAGGTCGCTGCATGTAGGAACAAATATTCAGCCGAGGTGTGAATAATGTTCTAACCATAATGTCCTTTTCACCCTCCCTTTCAGCTCTCACCTTTCTCCTATATCCATCCTTCCTGCCGACTCCGCTGAGTAAGTTTACACTTCAGTTATTTTATCCTCTCTCGGTACCATACATAGGCATTTTTATGTAACGCAAATACACCCGCTAACCCCTCGCAGCTCAAATTACAACCTGAAGAAAACTCATTCAAGCTGTAACTGGCTGTAAATGGATTTCCTTGTTAATCCAGTAATTGTTGCTTACACAAATATCAGAGGAAGACCTGGGTCAGCTGAGGTGTGAAGGGGCGAACGGCCGCCCGCTGTGCCGGGCAGGCAGAGACAATAGCTGGAATCTAAAAAGGAAGTGCAGTCAGCTGGGATGAGTCGTGTTTGGAGAAGCTCAGCCTTATGTTGTGAATATAAAGCAGAATTAAAGCATCGGGCATGACCAAGTGCTTCCAGAAGCCAACAGACACTAACTCAGCAGTCACATGACCAAGGCTTGCGTGAGTACAGGAGAGCACAGTCATTCACCAACAACTGTTCACTCAAACTGAAGAGATAAAATGATCGTTGGTTTATGATGCTGTGGCTGTATCGGTTACAGTCTGTCTTGAGTCAATTAGCCACATGAGTAAATTATGCATAGAAAAAGAGTTTTATCTACTGTCCACATTGAGTGGTCATTATCACACCCATGCTGCCATGGCAACAGGAAAAACACAAGGGAAAGCACAGCATTCCGCATTTGTCTAGGTCAACACTGCAGTAACCCTCCCGTTGATCAGACCGCTGCTCCCAGATTTATTAAACCAAGGAGACAGGAGTTTTACCTTAAATGTCAATTAAGGTGAAACCTGAGTGCAGTTTGTTCTTTTGCTGTTACGTAAAACCCTAAAAAGTCACTTTGAAGGATGATGAATTATCAAGACCAACAGCTGTGGATGAGTGGAAAGAGCTCGGATGGACCTCAACTGAAGGAAAGATACACGAGCAGCTTTCACATGATGGAACAAGTTATTAAAAAAAAGTGTCAGTAGAGCCCCTGGATCAACCAGCACATGTCAGCGTAGAGGAGGTCAGACTACAAATACTGTTGCTACCTTTTATAGGCTTTAATAACCCTGACTCCTCTCTCCTCCCTGGATCTAGCATAAGGTTTAATAATCTGCTCACAAATGGAACAGGTTTGACTTAATAAGGACTTGTCAAACAACCCAGTGTGGAAAATAAATCAAGAATTTATTTAGGTTTTATAATGTGTTATGGCTTGGATCAGTTGATTTCCAGTTTATTAGCTGTTCTTCTGCAAATGTGTGTCACACATTGGGATTTCTTGTACTTGAAGGCAGCACTGTGCTGGAAACAGCTGTAGTAATTTATGTGGATTTCCCAAAACGTTTTCATTGTCTGTTCGAAATGAATAACCTGAGAAAACATGGTCACATGATCCAGAGTAGTTAAGTAAACCCATTTAAATAGTTGGCACTGCTCCTGTTTGGACAAACAGTGATAAACTGAGCTGTCACTGGTTTAACCTCATTACATTTAAACTAAACTCATTCCAGTGAGAGAAACAAGGCCTCCGTTGTGTCACAAATCCAAACATCATGCAGACGCTAAGCGTCCTGACAAAGATTAAAGCTTCAAAGGGAACCTGCAAGCATAAATACTTTCAGGGCTTTGATGTCCACTTTCCACTCAAAGGTCTACGTGTTGTGTGTCGTTCCAGGATAATCCAGAGAACCATCAGGGCTGCAGTGGAGCACCACTTCTTTGAGCTGAAGACATCAATCGATCAAGACCTCAGCAGCTATGACAACCAGGGGTGAGAATGCACGCGTACAGGTTCAGATTCCTCCATATGTAAAAAACACAAACATGGATACAAGATACAGGAGGATCAGGCTTGCCCCCCCCCCCCCCCACACACACACGCTGAAGCTTCCCACAGCTTCGTGTTCAGTCTGTTTCTGCGGCACACCTGCTGTTAGAAACATGCCTTTCACACATTCCTCAAGGGTCAAGAAAGGCATCGGATAACTTTAAGGGAATATTTCAGCCACAGTGAACGTTGTGTACAAAAGCGAACAGATGTATTAGTTTACTGGTAAACATGCTAACAGCTCTTGTGTTAATGATCAAGCCGGGTTTGCTGAGTGGAGCAGCTGTTCTCAGGCCAGCCACCACATTTTAAATGTTCTTAATAGCAAGAAACACCTCTGACATTTTACAGTTTGACATTTTAACATTTTTTTGTTTGTATTTTTGCTTTCTTTCACTTTTCCAGGGCAACGCTCAGTGAACCTGAGAACATGGGCCACCAAGGAGACACAGAGCAAAACACTGATCCGGAAGAGAGTCCCAGCCAAGCGCAGGGAAACCCACACAACCCAAACCCAGAACACGACAAAGACACACAGGTTTGTGGGGAGCGCCGACACAAGCTTCTAGTGTTAAAGTTTCCAACACACACATCCCAGAACGGGCACAAAAATCAGCTGTCTTTGTCAGTTCTACCGAATCTGAAAGGACCAATGACAAAAACACAATTGTCTGCCCTGTGTCCAGATGGCCACACACACACACACACACACACACACACAGAGCGGAGATACCAGATGCTGTGTGGGCAGGCGGCATATTTCCCATTACTCTCCCTCTTCTCTGTCTCAGTCTGTCAGAAAATTTCATTGCTGAACGTTAGATATCATCTGCACAGACTTTCTTTGTTTCACTGAAGAAAACAGTTTCATTTTTTTAAAAAGGGAGCAAAACACCCGATAGATTAATGACAACCGACAGCAGCAACATTTTTAAGCGTAACAACAGACCTCGTGCCAGTGTGACATATGGGTATTAGGTCGTATGTATCTATACAAAATGACTCCTTATAGGAGCCCCATGAGCAAACACATATTAATCCTATTAATCCGCCTTATTAATATTAAGAACACCATTAAGGAGGTTTTATGAGTTTTACCCATGCCATGTATTTTTTATTTGTAATATTTGCAGAATTTATAGGAGTTAAATAAATGTAGGCGTCATCCAGAAGTAGTAAAAATGCCTGTTCGGTTTGTTTTAACTTTTTAGTTCCTGAGTTAGAATTTGTAAATGTTTGCTAATATGTGGAGCACTTTTTTTCTCTCCACTTCTCCCCACAGGATCCTTTGGAATCTGACGCCACCCTGGAGGCGACCTTGGGAATGGACATGGATGCTGAGGCTGTCAGAGATGCTGAGAACAACATCAACACTGCCAGGTGGGCGGAATTGTTGTGTCACTTTAATCTGACGTCAGTGGCAGTTTAGCAAGAAGAATAACACGAAGGTTTTGGGTTTTTTTTATTCTTAACACCATCAAGATTTAAGAGGAGTTTGTTGTTGAATGACACCAACGGCAGTTTAAGTCATTTAAACCTTTCACTGCTTTTTAATAGCAATTTTAGCAACCATTACATTTGTTTGTCATAATCTGCAAATGAACCAAATGTTTGGAAACCTCTGTATTTCCAGACAGGACACCCCTGAGGTCATAAAGCAGACTGACACCGTATCATCGGTAAGACTAAACATATCGGCCATCAGGTTGCACTGCTGGATTCCCTGTAATCCTCATTTGTTCCCTCTCTCTCTCCCTCTCTCTCTGCTCCAGAATTCAGGTTCTTGCCACTGTGACCAGAATGCCAACACTAGTGAGAAGGACAGGAACCATTTGTCACCATGCCAACCAAACTGTGGCCACGACCCCCATCTGCAGCTCTTTCCTGACAACCAGTGGGAAGGTAGCAATCACTTTTCACAACACCTCTTTAATCCCAGTCAATCAATACCTTCAAAATAAGTGTTTGATTTCAAACACGTGTTTGTTTCGAGGACAGTTGGCATCGTTCATTTCCAGAATCCCGGTTCAGCATCATTTTGATTTATACACACGTACTGAGTGAATGTTGGTGACCGTCAAATTACGAATGATCCCTCTCGTCTCCCTCTGCTTTACCGTCTCTCCTCCCTTTTCTTCCTCCTCTTCCCGCTCTTCATTCCCCGTCATCCAAACAGCGTCACCCCTCTCCCATGTCCACCTTCCTACCATTGACTTCTCATGTATGCATCTGCAGAAAGAAGGCCAAGGTAAGTGCTTTATATCTGCCCACACATCCACCAGTCTGTCATCCCTCCTTTCATCTCTCTCTTTTCTGTGGGTGATTCTTTGCTGGTTTTTTTTAACAGCTTACAAAACTTTATTATGTATTATTATTTATGTGCTACTTTCATTCTTATTATAAATAAATCCCTGCATGGACGCTTCTTTTAATGAAAATGTGATCTGCAGCTTGAGTTCTTTCCTCTTCGCTCTCACTACAGGATCTCTGGCAGTGAAAACATTTCTTCTCTAAACAGTTTTTTTTTTTCTTCCTGACTGCTTTTCTCTCTTTCTCACCCGTCTCTTTATCATTCTGGCCCTCGTCTACCCTTGCCCCCCAGCTCGGCATGTTAACACAAACAGAACTGTGTAAAGTCAGCAGAACGCCGAAGAAAGAATGGATTTGTTGTTGACAGCTGCAGTATGCAGTGTCCTCCCCTCCAATACAATCGATCTACGCTTGAGGATGATCTGGAATTATCTTGGGAGTTCAGAAAAGCATGAACTTGTTAACTTGTCCCTCTTTGTTTCGGTGTTTGTCCCTCCAGACCCCGTCCCGGCCTTCAAATCCTGGCAGGACGACAGCGAGGGTGGAGAGGCCCAGCTCTCCCCACTGGCTGGTCGCATGGTTCCTCTCCCCCCGCTGCCTCTAGAGGAGGAAGGTGAAGAGGACGAGAAGGAAGGAGGACAGGAGGCCTCTCCCTCCTCTTCCCGCTCCCATCCTCACCTTCTGGCACGCCGCTTTCTGGACTTTGGCGCTCACAGCTCACAGAGGTTCCTTCAGCAGGATCCAGATATCACCTCCCCCACCAAAGCACAGAGGTACTTTGTTGTAGGTTGAAGCAAAGCTGCGGCTTTTATCTTAAAACCAGAATGGCTGATAACTTTGACACTTTGTGGCTCCTCGGTCACGGTCATCAGGCCACGGCGAGCATCGTTTGGCTCCAAAGAAGCCATGAGAGGAGCCGATTCGGTGACCCACCAACTCACTAAGAAGCTTCAGCACCTGAAGAAGAAAATCAAACAGTTTGAGGAACAATTTGAAAAAGAGAGGAACTATAAGGTAAAATAAAACTGATGGACGATCTTCCGCACCTGTGGAAGCTGTAGTCTCTCATCCTGTCCTCTGTCCCCCCCCGTCCTCTCTGCAGCCCTCCCACGGAGACAAGGCAGCTAACCCTAAAGTCCTCAAGTGGATGACCGACCTCACAAAGATCCGCCGGCAGATTAAAGGTAGACCCACTCGCTCTCCTCCCCTGTGTGTGTGTGTGTGCGCGTGCTTGTGTCGACGCTTGTGTGTTTACATCCAATTACATGCTGAATAGCTGGAGTCTTACCGAACCTCAACCTTTGACCTTTAACAGCGCTGCATGTACGCTGGTTTAACACGTGCACATCCGCAGTCTCCCATTCTCTTCAGCGTGCTGGAACCCACTTTGATTGTCGTTGCGGTGAATTTGGCAAACCTTTGGACGCTTCCACAGCTGTTGCATTGTAGAATATGTCAGACACTCGTGTCCTGTTCGTCATCTGATCAACCGCTCGCCCTCCTTCTCACTTCTGAGATGACGGCGCTCCTTTTTCGGGAGCGGACGCACAGCGGCCGAGTCACTTCTCTGTTTCAGTAAAAACGATTGAAAGCAACAATAACAAAAGTTCCCACTCTCCACTTTCCTCCCTCCTCCTATCGCCCAACGACCAATTGATCGAATGACCGACCAGGACGCCAGCACCACCTTTTACCCAGAAGCACGCTGAGGCACCAGGCTTTGCTCCATTCACACAGACGCCACCACGCTCCCCCTTCTTTTTCCTCCTCCTCCTCCTCTGTCTGCTCACCTTCCCATCATACACTCACCCCCCCACCCCACCACCCCTACTCAGGCCCCAGCTCTAGACCGTATCACCTCAGTAAGTACCAACCCCTCTGTAAGTACACGTACACTCCTGACTGTCACAATCGGGCAACTTCACGACCATTATTATGCGCCTCTGATCATTTTTATTGGCAATAAAGAAGGTTTTTTACCTCCTAAAACTAATTCTAACTCAGGTGGGGGACATTTCTACATGAAGAAAGTGCTGGAGACTCAAAAAAAAATTACAATTCCAGTGCAATTACGTTGGGATGGTGCTTCTTTGTGTAATAACAAATCTAGAATTCTTTTCATCAATATCGGGATTTGAAACCATGACAAGCTCATGATTTTAGTAATCATGATTTCCTGCTTTAAATGTTGTAAGGAAGCATCTTTAATCGACCTGAATGCTTCTGAAATATAAATCAGTGACAGTAGTACATCGTTGCGTTTTGGGTTTAATTAAAAATGTGCATGTGACCTTTCTCCTCATTATGACGCACTGATTTTAACCACCTAAGCTGTGCACGAGCTTCCTGCATGTCTTGTGCGTGGACAGTGTTGTGTACTGCCTGACAGTGTGTCCTTCCACTCGTCTCGCCGTTCCCCTCTCCTCATCTCTTTCCTCTTGGCTCTATCGTTCCCACAGACGCCAAACATCGCGCCGAGAGCGAGCTCGGCCCCCAGACTCGTCCTCGGAGCAACACCCTACCCAAGAGCTTCGGCTCCACACTAGAGCAAAGTGTTCAGGACACGGCGGTGGAGATGAAGGGCCCTCGTCCCACTCGGGAGGAAACGCTGGAGCTGATCCAGCGAAGGGTAAAAGGGAAGAGGCAGGAGGACGGTTGGCCCGATGACATCAAGGTGGGTCACAGCCCGTTTGGCCTTTTAGTCCACTCTACCAGTGATACACACAGTGAAGCAACACCCTCCTCCTGCTCTGCCTCTGCAGAAGATGACCAAGGAGCAGTTGTCCTGCGAGAAAACCGTCCTGCAGAAGAACCTGCTGCACTACGAGGGGCTCCACGGCCGACCTGTAAGCCGCCAACTTCCTGAACTCTGGATTCCGTCTCGCCTGTTTAGACTTTAACCTTTTGGTTTTTTCCCCCCCTTCCCTTTTGACTCAGGTGACCAGAGAAGAGCGCCTGGTGGTGAAGCCTCTGTACGATCGCTACAGACTGGTCAAACAAATGCTCACACGAGTCAGCATCACCCCTGTCACGGCGAGTACATCTGCACGGTGTCGACGAGTGTAGCACGACCGCGCTTTCATCTGCACTAATGAATAAAATGAATGAATGCGGTCTGTTTTATGTCTGCGTCCAACAGGTGTCCCCCTCCAGTAAGAGACGGAATCAGACTCTCCAGCCTATCATAGAGGGTGAAACCGCTCACTTCTGGGAGGAGATCAAGGAGGAGGAGGAAGACGAGAAGAAAGAGGGGGGCCAGGGGGGAGGGGAAGACGTGGGGCGGGAGGAGGACAGAGACGAGGAGGATGACGAGGAAGAGGAGGAAGAGGAGGGGGAGAGCAGCGGAGGGGAGATGCAGAGCTCTGAGGTTATCATGGCTGTCGACCTTGTGACCCAGACTGAAGGACCAATGAGGAGCCAGACGCAGGCTGACAGGCAGAGCGACTGCCCAATGACAGCGAAGGAGGGATCGGGGAGGCTGGCGCTGGATCTACGTCTGTCCAGCTCGAACGCCTCGTCCATGTGAGGACACATTTACACACAAACACGGAACCGAGAGAGAACAACTGTACCGTAAACATGCTGTCTTCATCCTCCAGGCCGGAGCTGCTGGAACAGCTCTGGAAGGCCAGAGCAGAGAAGAAGAAACTGAGGAAGACCATCCGAGAGTTTGAGGAAGACTTTTATCAGCATAATGGAAGGTTGGTGACAGACAGTCACCAAATCTTATTTGCTGTTGTTTCTCTAAACTCCTCCGCTCGCTCTCCTTGCAGAAATGTTCAGAAGGAGGACCGGGTACCGATGCTGGAGGAGTACAAAGAGTACAAGAGGATCAAAGCCAAGCTCCGCCTCCTGGAAGTTCTCATCAGCAAACAGGATTCCTCCAAATCCATCTGAACACCCACCTTTGTTTCAACGGCGCTCATCGACTCTCCTCACTGTCCTCAGGACCCACTCAGGAGGTCCACCAAGTCACATGACCACGGCTTAGCGTGCTGCTTTGGTCATTTCATTTTAGAGTAAAACCGATTTACCCCTTTTTATCATCACAGCTGGACTAAGATGCTCCAATTATTTTAGAATTCTGATGACAGAACAGTTAAAGCTTAATTGATAGTAATATATCTGTTATCATTTACAGGTAAACACAATCCCGACAGCCAGAACTGACAATGATTTTTACAGACTTTTTCCATGACCCAAACGCAGCACTGCCTCAGAATCATAGAACCCGCTCGTGTCTGCCGCCTCTGCATGACATCATCGTTTTTATACTCGTTTGTCTTGTCCGACTTCTTATACTTTGGAGGGAGAAGAGGAACTTTGGGACTTTCATCCCATTCAGCGTTGACCTGTGTTCCTTAGCTCAGCGATCGGCTGGATAACTGGCGTTTTGGTCCATTTTTTCACTTCCCGGAGTCACTGTTTCCACCGTGGTCTCTGACCACGACTGATTTCACAGTCTGCGTTAATTCATCACTTCACTGACACGTTTGTGCGTATCCTCGTTCACGATTTTTAACGAACCGATGATTTTCAAAAGGTAAAGTGCTGATTTCTGTTTGGGTTTATCAATCAGACGGGCAGCGTTTGTCCGGCTTTGCTCTACGTTGAAATATGTCACACTAAGCTGGATTTTTAGCACCGGCCTGAGAGTCCGGCTCAGATCAGCAGGTTTTAGGACCGTCGATGGATCCGGTCGTCCGTCGGCCTTTTGTCGTGTTTCTCACTTGTGTCTGAGGGATTTGGGGAGTAAAGGAGCAGCGGTGGTGGCACAGTCTCAGAGTTCTGTGGATAACCGCTTCTATGAGTTACCTGCTGGCGTTTGGGCGTCGCCGTAGCTTTTCAACGCTGATGTTTCAACGCGGCCCGACGAGGCTGCGGCCACAGCGGAGTGTCATTTCCTGCTGGCGGGTAAAATGAAGGCTGCCGGAGGTTTGCCTCTCCGACCGGCCGCACTGATGGATCACAGTGTGATTTAAATGGTGGGCTGACCCCAAGCTGGTACGTTTACTGAACCGGCAGGTGAAGTTCTGTTAGAGAACGTATGATTTGCTTGTGATAGGCAGAGATGATGAGGCGCAGCACTGATTCCATAGAACCTGGGACCCTGTGTAGAAGTACAGGCGGCTTTTAAATGACGGTTTACGGGTTGTGTACCCTGATTTTGATATTCGCAGCACGTTTCAGGGGCAAAAGATGAGGGCGGGTCGACGCGATCAGGCAACGTTTGAGCAAAAGCTGCCAGTTTACGTTACACAGCGTTCCAGCTCTATGGAATCAGGCCTGCGGCGCGTTTGTGCTGTCTGTCTGTCTGTCTGTCTGTCTGTCTGTCTGTCTGTCTGTCTGTCTGTCTGTCTGTCTGTCTGTCTGTCTGTCTGTCAGCGACAGTTTGAAATCACAGGCGCGTATCTGTAAAAGAGCTGAATATTTTCTGAGAGCGCAGCGCGTTTGCCGACGGTGGAGTTTTGATATTAAAAGAAAAACAAAAAACAGTTATTTGCACAGCATTCAACGAATGCAGCCCTTTTTTTTTTTTTTTTTTAAATGTGTATTTCTGAAACAAGAAGCACTACATCTATACAAATATAAATATACTGTATACTGTACATAAAAAGAAAGAGAAAAAAAAAACCCGAAGGAATGAATGTCAGAAATGTTTAAATTATTTCAAACATTACGTTTGGCCCCGTTCGGCTCATTATATTTGTGATGCCCTGATGGTCTCTTTTTTTAAAAAACAAAACAAACATTATTGTTAAAGAAATGTTGCAATTACTATCATAACTAATGTTTTGTGTGACAACGACAGCTGTAATCCTTTTGTATCTACACAAACGGTAGTTGTTAGTGAGGCACTGTGTTGCTAATCCAACATGAACCTGATTTTTGTTGCTCTGTGTGATATAAGCTAATCTAGAAGCAGCACTATAGTGAGCTTGCATGGCAAAAGACTACATATTAGTATGAATAATATGGTTTTTTTTTGTTTCCGGTATTTGTGCCATGAAGATGCAGCAATAATAAAAGTTCTGTCGATGCTGGGTGGGATCCACTTCCTGTGAATATTTGAGGTGAAATATAAATATTGTTGCCCCCCCCCCAAGAAAAAACGTCAGTCCATTTGTGCTTTTTTAATCATTACGCTCATGTCTGTGCTGCTGAAAAAACCAAAAACAAGGAGTTTGGTGTTTAAAGTGGAGCTGGGATGGAAAAAGCCAACGACAGATGTTACGTGTGAAATGGACTTTTGATCATCAGAAGTACGAATGATACATTGTGGATCTCCGAAGGGCTTAAGTTTGGGGTTCAGCTCTGTTTGTGTCTGCAGAAATTCATGTTTTAAATCGTCAGTATCATCTCACACACGGAATCCACAGCCGAAGAGGCTGCAAACGTATTAAAGCGGTTTAAATAATAAAACTTCACCTAGAATGACCCGATGTGTTCATTACAACTGGGATCTTCGGTGTTAAATTGTGCTTTAAGGTTCTTTTTAACAAAGGAGCTTCAGCCTTCCTCCACCTCTACATGTAACAGTGTTTGATCACAGTGACATGTTGTCTGTAACAATGTTTTCTTTATGTTGTGAATGCTTGCTTTTGTCTGTTGTTCCCTCATTTACAGAAAAAGAGGAAAAAATCCAATCACTAACAATTACACATTATAATAATTAAAAAAAAAAGCTTGCCACACAAACTTGAGTTCGGTGTAATAACTAAAAGAAACAACGTCATGACACTATAAATGTATGAAATATGAGTTTAGCCGCTTTAATCAGCTTTGATTGGACAGTCAGGTGATAATGTCGGTCATGTGATCTGGCCCCGCCCACACCGGGAGACTCACCTCTATGTGGACACAGAACGTAATGTATGGATGAATGTATGGTGGCCGACAGAGAAAGTGTCTGAAATTTGGACAGTTTCTCGCGCAACCTGTGGGGGCGTGGCCGCTACCGGAGGCAGGTGGGGGTTGCGGTGGCCACGCCCCAACCCGGAAATGCTCTGTCGTGTCTCGGCCTTTTCCACCGGTCGGTACTGCGGCTTCAGTACCGACATTTGCACCTGGATCTGACCAGCAGCGTCTGGCGTCGGTTAACCGGGTCACATGACACTACTATATGAACCTGAGAGCAGCTGTCGCCTGATAAATAAGCAATAATTCTAATATTAATGTCACGTCAGAGCCCTGCTGCGTCCAAATCAATCCTGTTAAATCTCAACCTTTTTACTACTTTGCTGGTGCTTTGTCTTTTTTTCTCCTGCCGAGTAGTCGTAAAACATAATTCCCGGTGTTATTATGATTGATTGCTGCCTGTGAGTGTCGGCGCTGCTGTAAAATGAGTCCAATTTGAAATGAAATACCTCCAACTGGTAATTTTAACACGAGTTCTCAGTGTGGTTGCATTTATTGCTGAATAGATGCGTTGCGTCATGAACCAGTTGAAAGATGAAATTATCCGCTAATTATGCACTGATGATGGAAATTAGCCAGGATATATCAACGCATTTTTCCTGTTGGGTGTTTACTAAAGTGGTTACAATCACAGTGTGTGTGTGAGAGAGAGAGAGAGAGAGAGAGAGAGAGACCTCTTGGTGGGTCAATGCCCCTGTTAACCATTCTGCAGGTTGCCATGGACACCTCGGGGTGGGCTTCGGATCCAATTTATAATCCTGAGCACTTTATAATTAGTGCTGCGTTCAGGAACACAGACGCGGGTGGACTGCATTTGTTTTTAGCTTTATTAAAATTGTGCTGGCAGAACTTCATGTGGTGAAGAGCTTTAAACTGGAAAATCCAGAAGCCGCCACCCAGTCGAATCTCCCAGTCAGGGCGATGCGGGTTAAGACACAGCTGAGAATTTTAAAGTAGAACACGGATTTCACTCTACGATGTGCAACAGCCACAGTCAAAGGTCCTCAATCCACAACACTGATTCGATTTTCACATTTGCGGTGAATTAGGCGTGAATCGATAAGTCTCAGGCTGATTGACACGGTAACAAGGTTACATCTGGTGTCGCGGGTCCAGTGATAAAAACGTCCAGTTTAACCAAGTCCAAAGCTTTAATCTAAATATTCATCAAAAGTGGACATCTTACTGTACAATACAAATACAAACTGTTTCCGTTGTGCATCATTTGTGAAGAAACATCATGTCAACTTTAAATAAAACAAAACATCAGTGAGTTTAGTAATATATTTGACCACCAGGGGGCGACAACGACGTCCGACCCGCTGTAAAAAGGTTCCGTGTGCTTTTAAATACTTTTGAATGTTGCATGATAGACCCAAAAATTCAAAGCAGCAGAGACTTTCTTCTTTCTTAGTTTTTACACTCCCCCACGGTGCTGCCAAAAGCACCAGATCCACAAACCAGAAATATAAAACCTTCACCTCTAAGTCACATTTGAGTTCATCTTCTCTCGATTTAAGGTCAGGGGATCCTTTTGTACACGAGCAAACTCAACACAGCACCCCAGTGACCACCTGTGGAATATGAATCAATACTAAACTAACCACAAAGTCAGACTGTAGCATAAGATTAAACTGTTGAGGATTCTCAACGGTATTAATGGCACAATCGGGACAGACGCTGGTTTCCGTTATCTTCCGACTGTTTACTTGATTCAACCTGTAAAAATGATGTTTTGGATGAAAGCGTGAATAAGCCTGTGTCACACATTTACCTCTGGACCCTAAAAAAGTGGCACCAAACAGCTTTACTCAGACGTTCTGTCAGTCTAAGAGGCCAAAACGCAGGAAATTGAAAAGGATCTGAAACTGCGGCAGACTTTTAGAGTGTGCTTTCTCTTTTTTGGTCACAAAAGCTAAACGTGTGAAGCGACTGGATGAACTCTGGAAGACCTTTAGCAGGAGGGACATTCTGCAGAACTGCATCTGTTAATCTCTTAGCACCTAAAATACAGTGAGAGAAAACAAGACCCGGATGAGAACAAATGCTGCGCAATCAATATTTCTACAGTAAATAAATAGAAAATCTTCAGGCGGCATCTGTTGATACTCTACAGTGCTTGGTGACACCAGTCGTAGCTTCTTACAAAAAAAGAAAAACCTGTATAAAAACGGCGTCTGAGCCTCACAACTGGCACTTTTTCTCTACAATTCTGGATTAAAAACGACCTTAAATGCTCGGCGAGGGTGATCGGATGGCGTCCGACGGATGAGAACTGCGGCGTCTCTTAACCCAATAACAGAAATGCTTTGAAGAGGAACGGCTGTATCTTACAAATCAAGCCAAGGAGGTTTTCATCTTCTCGTGGAGGAGCCCGACCCCCCCAGAGGAGGGTTAATACGGCCCTACTTGCCGCAGCTGATGCAGCCGCTATTCGTGAGCTCGGCGTTCCAAAAACCTCCCGCGATGACGACGAGCGTCTCCCGTGCCCCTCGAGCCACTGCGGTTTCTCTTCCAGTGCAACGGCGTCCTGGAAAATCAGGACCCGACTAACAGAGACGACCCGCTCCGCCTGCTGGACAGATTCTCTGCCGAGCTTCATCTCAGCGAGTCTCTGGGAAACTGCACAGCCGACGCTGCGGGGAGCCCGGGGTTATAGCGGCTTGTCGATCACCGCCACGCCTGCCGGGGGGAGAAGAATCAGAGTGAGCGGGGGGGGGGGGGGAGGGGGAGCGCGTCGCCGTCGGGGAGGCGCCCGGACTTACCGGCGTAGCTGCGCCCGTTGCTCATGTTTGTAGGAATGAGGCTCCACTTGTCTGCGGCTGGGTTGTAGAACTCCACAGACGACAGGTTGCAGGAGCCGTCGTCTCCGCCGATCACGTACAGCAGCCCGTTAATGGCGCACACGCCTTGAGGAGAAGCACAGCGGCGAGTTCAGAGGAGGACGGCTCTAAACGCCGCCGGGTGTCGTGGCGTCCGTCTGACCTGCGTTTCTGCGGCACATGTTCATGTCACAGACCAGTCTCCACGTGTTGGTCTGGGCCTCGTACACCTCGACACTCTTCCTCACCAGTGGTCCGTCGTGCCCGCCCGCGGCGTACAGCTGGCCGCCCAGCACGCCGACTCCTGCATGGAGAAGACGACAGCGTTGTACTACGGAAGGGGCAGAGAGAGTAACACGGGGAACAGGTGTTTTTGGAATGAATTTGGTGAAAACAAACCCTTTTTCCATGAGCATTTTTAATCGATGTAGAAGTTTGACAACTTGGCCCATTTTTACTTTTGCAATACAATAAATGTCCACCGGGCGGCGCTGTTCCGTTGCTAAATTCAGTAAAACCTTAAATCCTAAATTACCTCTTAATGAGTTCCTACTCTGGTTAGTTAGCAGATTAACCACATTCCACAAGATGGATTTCAAATGATGTTCCTGGTAGAAACAGGCCATTAAAATGTATTTAATAATCAATCAGATTAAGAGGCAGAACGAGTCCCAGTTAGTTATATCAAAGGGATTCAAATACTAAAATGAGGTCTGACAGTGATAAAGTGCAGAATAAGGTGTACCTGCGCCACTGCGCCGCGTACTCATGTCTGCTACGTAGCACCACTGGTTAGCGGCGGGGTCGTATACTTCCACTGAACTGAGGCACTGACGAGACGCTCCGTCGTAGCCTCCCACCGCGTACAATTTACCTGCAGACACGTTGGCTTCAATCAGCCGAACCCATTACACGGAACCCTAAAAACGAGTCTCCGGTGCTTCCGTCTCACCTTCGACCACCCCGACGCCCACGCTGCTGCGCCTGGTGTTCATGGAGGCCACATACAGCCACTCGTTGGTCTTGTAGTTGTAGACTTCGACCGTCGAAAGACCTAAAAACAGAGATGCAGACGTGAATCGGGAAAAAATAAACTGTTCTATATGTGGACTCATGGCGTGTCTGTACCTATGCTTCCGTTAAAGCCGCCCACAGCGTACAGCAGCTCAGCCAGCACAGCGGCGCCCAGCGTACTGCGCCTCTCCTGCATGCTCGCCACCGAGCTCCACTGGTCTCTCCCTCCGTCATACACGTCGACCGTTCGCTCTCGCAGAGAACTGTTGAAGCCCCCGACCGCGTACACGCGGCCCGCCACCGACACCACGCCTGGACACAAGAGTCGACACGAAGGGTGACCTGAAGGGAATCTCCTCTGGGCTCGTCAAAGCACGCCCGATCGGATCAGAGGTGCGGAGACTCCAGCGCGGGTCGACCTGCTCGACATCGTCGCGAGGGCAGGTCCGCCACTTGGTACCACCGGTCCTCCTGGAAGTCGTAGCACTCCACGCTGCGGATCGCCTTCGGCGCCTGTCCGCCCACCACGACCATCACCTGCACACGTGCACAGTCACCGGTGACAAATTACACGCGGAGCGGCGTTGCGCAACGGCGCGCTCGAGCGGGTTCGGGTACTTTGGGGATGCTGATCGGGGTCCGCGGTCGAGTCCGGTCCGTCTTGATGAGGTGGCGCTGGTCCGCCGGCAGCAGGTGATACTTTAACGCTTCGATGAGGAAGTCTTTGCAGGTGTTGTTGTTCTTTATCAAAGCCTCTTCTTCCACAATCTGAAGACATTTTAAAGCCCAATAAATTCCAGGGACCGTGATTAAAAACACGCGTGGCTGTTCGTGGTGGGACCGGAACTTTACCTGGACCAGGTAATCCCTGGAGAGTAGTGGAAGTCTGACGTGCTCCATCAGTCTGGGCATGTGCTCCAGACGGGTTGGTTTGTCGTGCTTGATCCAGGCTACCATAGCCTCGAACACCTGAGACACAGAGGAGCGGCAGCAACCCTGAGTGTGACCCTTTAACCTCGGCACCCAAACCCAACCCCAACAACCCCTCAGGTACAGAATAAACCGACGGGATCATGCAAATCAGGATGTTCTTTTCAACATTGATGCTAGCGCCTCATCCCAGCAGGGCCGCAGTAAAACCGCCGACAGACCTTTGTTCCGTTAATGGGAATTCATTGATTTACACATTCGGACTCAACTGTCTCCCGCCGGCCTGCAGCGCCGCGGCTCTCGGACGGGTCTGAGCGGCCCTCCGGTCGAGGACAAAGGACCAGCAACCCCAGAAGAAAAGGGGGAGGATGACTACTATTGTGGGATGGCGCTCCTCTAGGAGCTGACCTGGAAACAGCTCTACTTCCTCCACTTCCAGTTTTACGCCAGCCTGATCTCTCATCTGTTAAAAACCCTTAAATAAATGCTGGTGGTGAAGTCAGACTGGCTGCAGGCTGGTTACACACATCCTTCCGAGCGACTACTGGCAGGCTGTGTCTCCAGATGGCTCAACAGCTGCAGGGGTGAACACGCACAAAGAGCGGGTCGCTCTGAATGAGCCGAGCTGGCGGCACAATGACGCACAGACGCTGCGTCCCAACACCTCCCGTTCCCCCGCTGACCTTCTCCTCCGTGGAAACGGTGAGCTTGTCACTGGAGATGAGGCTGCACACTTGCTGCAGAGTCAGACCCAGAAACTCCTCTCCCTGCACCACCTCAGTGAAATGCTGCTCTAGAAAAAGAAACCAAAAAAAAAGAGAAGATACAGGACATTTAAGAATAATAAGACTCAATCTGTGGCGCGAACATGGAGACTCTTACCGGCGAAGGCGTGGGCTTGGCTGAGAAGCTGCGTGCATGTGTGCAGGTCGGCGAAGGCTCTGATGCCCAAACAGTTGGTGGGGTGAAGCTGAGCCTGCAGGAACTCGCAGCAGACCTGACGGACGTCCACCAACTGGAGGAGGCTGGCGGCTGGCAGCAGGACCTGCGCCCACGAGACACCAAACGCGTCACGTCCCTCCCACGGCCGCGAGCACGAGGACGATGCGTTGCCACTGCGTCACTGATTTAGCGTCGGTGCTGGAGGAGGCGTTCAGCAAAGCTGGAAAATCTTCAGTTGGTCCACAAATCTGACGCAGAATCTTCCATCTCACTGCATCCGCTGGCCAATAATGTGGTTTTTACCCACTTCTTTTCAACACTGGCACATCTCCAGTTTCACTACCCTATTGTTTCCTGCTACTGGTCGTTCCACATTTAATGGACTGACCTAAACGTCCTGTGTTGACCCACTGACTGTGTAGGCAGCTGGATATCTGTCCTGTAGTGGAATTCTATGGTATCAGACTACCTATTACAGACTCAAAAAAATAACAAGGCATTTCTAACCATCGTATGAAGCAGAAGCATCTCTCTACTTTATATATATATACTGTAGTAATCATGAGGGCAAAATGAATAATACATTAAAACCATTAATAGGAAGGACAATACTGAAGTGACAGCACACTGAGTCACGACTGTGTGCTGTTGCAGATCCATGAAGCCTTCAACAGGAACCGTGTGTTTACAGAAACGCAACTGCGACATGAAGATTTAGCAGCCGGGGCAAACGCACACATGCGTAATGGTTAAAACACGCTGGACACTCGTGAGGTCCAACATGGAGGCATGTTGCTCACAGTGGGAGGACCTGCTTCCTCTCTCCATGCACGTTTCCTGCACTAATAATCAGAGGAAGTCTCCCGGCAACCGCTGCATTTACTGAAATCCATGCAGCAACACACACACACACACACCAGTATAATTACTGGCAGCTCTTACAGCTCCTGAAACTCACATCTGCCCCTCTCATGTGTCACTTGGATACACCCTGAAATACAAAACTTACATTTCACTTAGTTACATTCAAATCTCTTAAAAGTGACACAACCTCGATGGGCAGACATTCCTGATTCCAAGAGCAACTCTTCCACCAACCGGTTTCATTAAACGTTGCAATTGTAGCAGTTATGATGCATCTTTGGCTAGTTTTACTGGAACGGGTGAAAAGAATTCTGCTTCTTCTCTTCCCCTACCTGGACGTTGTCCTCCGTGACCTCTATCTCTGCTGTGTAGATGTAGTCGACCAGTTTTCTCAGGGTCTGTCCGTCCACCTCTCTGATCTCCACCTGAGGAGCCGTGCTCTCGCTCATGTTACCTAAAAGGAGCCGTTCAACACAAGAGATGGACAGACATCCACGAGGTGTGTCGGTGGAGGCTCTCAGTCATGGCCTGCTTACCTGTGAACATGGCACAGAAGTAGGGGCTGCAGGACGCCAAGACCACCCTGTGGGCTGGTACTTCAACGCTTCCTGCCACCAGCTGGACATCACACAGTATCTGTTTGCTGAAACATGAGGCGAGACTAAAAGACGATCTGATATAGACCCTCATTTAGGTGAATTTCCTGTAGTTTCTCAGCATGCTATTTGTATACGGTCACAGGAACGCACCTCCTCAGGTCATTCATCAGCTGGAAAGCCTTCCTCATGTGCGTATGGTTGAAAGTGGGCATCCTTCCATTCACGGTGTCCTCCTCGGCATCCGTGGAACAGTTCGGATGTGGCATGGCCGGTGTGGCCACCAGGCTGGTAAGACAGGAGAGGCAATGTCTGGATTGTGGGGGGGGGGGGGATACGGCACAGTTACTTTATCTGTTCTGCTGAAAGGGACAGGAGACGCCAATGTGGCTACACATCATTATAGCCCAGATTCAATTTGGTGGTCTTCATTGTGAGAGGATTGTTGCTGTTCCCTCCGACACAGACCTACATTATTTCACATCGCCAAATCAAACTGTACATTTGCTCAAAGCTTTCTAAACAACTACGAGTGAGTTGGGAGGTAAAAAGTGCAGATTAGGCCCACTCGCCTTGTCAAAACTGTTTAAAGTAATTTAACCCAAAGTAGTGTTTGTTATGAGTTTTCTATGCGTCCCCTTCACATCCCGGCTAGCGCGTAGCAATGCTAATCAGTTACCATCAACTCCTACGAGGCGTGTGGAAACGACCACCAGCTTCTAAAAGGAATCAATTTTGACCATTTCTAAATTCAATTAGCCGGCCGACCGCCGCGGGGACGCCGCAACGGTTTGCAAATGGCCACAACGCTCGGAGTTTGTTTAGCATCATAGCTGCATCAGATGGGTAGCAAGCGATGCTAACCCAGCCACCGGGGCTAGGAAGCTAGAGTTTGGGCTTTAGCACACAAACTTCGCGTCCGTCATGACTTCGCAGCCTCGATCACGCGGAGTTAAAAGTAATCGGCGAGCACTAAGAGCGCCGTAAAGAGCGGGTTTGAATTAATCCCCGCAGCTCGTTTAACTCACCCCAACGACACACCGTCCATCCTCGCGGATTTGGAGCGCACCTCCGTAGGCGTGAGCGCCGCACATAGATTGTGCATTGTTCAGATGAATCACTCGGAATTTTTAAACACGGCGGTGGACCGAGCGTCATGTTATGAATTTAATACAGTTTAACCATGGAAGGATTTCCCTCAACAACATAATATATTAAGCAGGCAAATATTTGCCGTGACGTGCAATAATGGTGCAGTTTTCAATTAAATGCTCGTTGACGTATAAATTACGCAATTGTGGCAGCAAAGGCTTCTAAGCTTCAGTGGGAATTGTACAGGTTATTTCTTTAAATCCTGTATTTGGCATGTATGAAGGTAAGAAGGATCGAATGCCGACGAGAGGAATTTTGATTCTCAGAGCCTCCACGAAAAGAATGCACGAAGCAATGTCGTGTTTGCAAAAGCAGCCAAAGTGAGACATCACATGTTTAGGAGCAGCTCCTCTCCTCGCTATTCCCGAAAGCGCCAAGTTCCACTTTCTGTCCCCAAAATTGTCATTTATAGCGGAATTCCTGGGAAATTTGATGGAATAACACAAAATGACATAGTGAATGTCTTATGAAGTCAATCCTTACTCAAATGGTACTTGCAGATCATTTGGCCAAACAGGCTTTAAATTGTTAAATAACGGGCCTTTGACTAAAAACGTGGTGTATAAGGACCCCCCCCCCCCAAAAAAAATTAATTTATGCAAGACGCAACCGGGGAGGGGGTAGGAAAGGGATAATCTAAAGAGGGTGAGATAAAAGAGCTGTCAAAGCATTAAAAAAAAAACTTTAATAAAAGCAGAACATAGGGATAGACATCGATTCTTTTTTTTTTTTTTAAGTTTTAATGTTAAAAAAAATGGGACAAGTGTGACCGGCAGCGTGCGACAAGTCACAAAACACATACCAAGTCACGTGTGTTTAAGATCAATAAACTCAAGCAATCAAGTTCCATGCTGCCCAACACTGCCATCAACATTACTTAAAACCCTGAGTTCATGATGCACAGCGGGCCAATGTGGCCGCTCTGCAATACAAAACAAACTCAAATTTTTCGGGTCGAGAAGCAGTGACTGACAATAATACAGTTTTACAAATGATTTTAAAGCAGTCTTTCCAAAACAAAAAAAAAACAAAAAAAACAATTCAGTTATTCACCATCCTTTGTACACAGAGTGGAATATGAGCAGAGGGGATGCAGGTGGGCCCAGGACTGTCCGTTAGACTGACCCATCACCCCGACTGGGCTTGCGTAATGCGTGAAAATTCAAGTTCGTTATAATCAGAAATGTCCCAATGAACACATATATAAAAAGGGAGAGGAGCCTCTAGTAGCCGCCGCCGTACCCGCCGCCCCTGCCGTAACCTCCGCCGCCTCCTCTGTTGTAGGGCGCTCCGCTCCTGTATGCATAGTTGCCCCCTTTCATTGCGCCATAATTTGAATGCTGCTCTCCGTAGCCCTCCCCAAAGTCACCGTTGCTATAACCGCCCCCCATCTGGTTGTCATACTCGTTGTACCCCCCGTAGCCTCCGCCATATCCTCCACCGCCATTGTAACCCCCGCCATAGCCGTAGCCGCCTCCGTAATTGCCTCCATAGCCGCCGCCGTAGCCTCCGCCATAGCCTCCACCTCCTCTTCCACCGCCGCCGCCATACATCCCCCTTCCTCGACCTCTTCCTCCTCCGACGCCGGTGGACATCTCCTGCTTGGTCATGGCCTTCTTGGCCTCTACCTTGTTGCCGCTGATGGTGTGGTACCTGGTCAGCACCGCTTTGGTGGCGGAATCCGTGTCCACGAAGAAGACAAAGCCGAAGCCTCTCTTCTTACCCGTCAGCTTGTCTGAGATGATCTCGGCCTTCTCCACCGCACCGAACTGCGAGAAGTAGTCGGTCAGGTGTTGGGCCTCGATGTGGTCCTGGACGCCGCCGACGAAGATTTTCTTCACGTTCGCGAGGACCTCCGGGTTGTCGGCGTCTTGCCGCGCCACGGCCCTCTTCAGTTCCACGTTGTGGCCGTCGACTACATGTGGGCTAGCCGCCATTGCTGTGTCGGCCTCCTCTGGTGTCGAGTAGGTGATGAAGCCGAAGCAGCGGGAGCGTCCCAGCTGATTGTTCATGACGACGACGCAGTCGCTGAGCTGGCCATATTTCTCGAAATATTGGCGGAGGCCTTCGTCGTTGGTCTGAACGTTGAGTCCTCCGACAAAAAGCTTCGTCAACGCAGTCGACATGATGGCAATTTTCTCTAAGACGGCTTGCAACGAGCCTTTCTTCTTCAATGAAAAACTCTAGGGCGGGTCATTTGACTCGCTCGCTGGCCCAAGACGTAGGCGACGCTGATTGGTCCGCTTTCAAATAAATCGCCACGCCCACTGGCCGCCGAGCGAATCACGCCGCCGTTGCCTTCAGGTGGCGTAGGACAACACAGTATCCCACGCTCATAAACGAGGCCAACGTGGATTTCAAGGCATCTCGTTCGGTCATGGGGTTCCACACAAAAAAAGGAGCAACAACGCTTTTAAAAAATATATATGACATCACACCGAATATATCGCTCCATGGAGCTGTTGGACCCAAAGCATAGAAAAACACAGTGAATAACACGCTGCACAATATTTTCGGCCTTCCAGAAATTTAGGCTGGGTTATTATAAAACAAGGCCAGCGCTTATGACAGAAAGCTACACATTGACATGATTTACTATTTCAACGTAAGTTACAAGATGCAATGCTTACGTTTGGAGACAGAAATAACATTAACATTGACAGAAAATCCCAGCTTGAATCCAAAATTAAAACAAAACCAAGTTGTGTGGTAGCACGTTACGCTCCCCACTATGCTGGATATTTGAGTTTTATTTGATCACAAGTGCTTAATCGTTTCCCTTGTGGTGAACTCGAACAATGTCGAAATCGGGGTTACTGTGCAACACCACGCTGCAAATATATCCCCGAAATGTTTGACAGTACAGAACAGTTTCAGATACTTGACCAGTCAAGAGAGGAAACGCAAGAACGCAGCTGCTTCAGGTGAAACCCAGCATTGGGTGATGCCCACAGGTGTCAAAAGAGTTTTTGCATTCACCCCTACCACTCGAACCAAGATGGCCTAACCGGTATCGGAGCCTCTATTCACAACTGCAATTGTTAAATCCGATGCAGAGTATAGTGAGAAGAACATTTTTCCATTTGTAGCATTTCCACTCCATTGCTGCCATCAGCTCACACCTCGGTCACGAGGGGGCACCGAGGAGGACGGAAAGCTTGGTTCAGGTACAACCAAACTCTTTGCAGAGGAAAAACTTAACAGGCAACTGTGTATAAAGTATAATAATTTATTGTACAATTGTAGATACAGTAAACATCGCCTTGTTCCACTGGCTTCTCAGAAACCGTCAAGCACCATTACCCTACGAAAAGGTGAAGAGAACATTAAATTTACTGTCACTTCCTTCAGGGAGTTTGATATCCTGATGCGATTGAATAAGAAAAATAACATTAAAAGCCTCGTATATTTAGACGTAAATAAATAAACCCATCATCTCCATCCGGTCAGGAAAAAGGCCAGTGCCCATAATGGTAGCACACAATACAGACACAACTTTGCACCACACTCAATAAATAAATAGAATACATGTTCATTCAGGATAAATATGGATTATAGTGTGAACGGGAAAGCTTCCTGGGTAGACCGATGAACCATGTTTACAACACGAAACATCAGAATCGGGTCACACTGGGAAAACTTGCTCGGAAAGCGCTCAAGAATCCTGGCAGTGATTTGACTTCACCTGAGGGGGAGACAGCAAACCACTCTCTGGTCCCCCCACCGGCTTGGAGACACACCCCATCTTGTTGGGGGTGATGTTGCCCAGGTTACCGTAGCAACCTGGAGGAGATGGGGGGGAAAAAAACAAGAATGAGAAACACGAAAGAGAGTTTTCATCAAGTTACATACTTGAACCATCCATTAAAAGGTGGAACAATACCTGGGTCCCCTCCACCCACTTAAAGTCCAATCAAGAAACCCACCTTTAAGTCTTGTAAGATTAGCTACTGGACGCAATGAGCAAAGTTGGAGTGCTTTTAATATAAAAGTAAAATAAAACACGGCACACGTGTGCACCAACTCATGAAGATGGTCCATACAAGGTTAACCAACACAGAGTGAAGACATGTTGATTTACATACCTAGTTTGCTGGATGTGGATATCCTAAAGAGATATTTCAGACTCCTATCACAATCGACCCCAGGTAATCAACAGGGTCCTGATGTAGCCTAAAACAAACTGCTACGGCTATTATGGCTGGGATAGCCTACTGGAATACAAGTAAGAACACCTAAATGTAGGAATAATCAAAGATAAATTATCAGAGCCCTCATGTCCACATATGGCGGTGTATTTTTATTTTTTTTAATGTTTAATAGATTCATAAAAATGAGCATTAGCTAAAATCAACAATTAAAACAATGCCTACATGCACCGGCTGTGTTCATAGACTACAACCGCTCTGAAACCGTTTCACCCACCTGAAAGTAAAGGAATAAACTGGGAAAGGTGCCATGTAACTAAGGTCAACGCTGTGACGTAACCTATGAAACCTGTGGATAAACTTGAGCAAGCCTGGTTAAATAAGTAAAATAACTAAGCTAAGTGGTATAAGGTTTTATTTAAAATGTACATACATAAGCATACCAAGTTTTAACAGTGGCTGTTCTTCAGACATTAAAGTATACAATGTACATTTGATAAAGCTACAGGTGATGGTAACTAACAATATGGAGGCTGTTTTACGTGGGGAGTTAAGATACATTTCTGAGGGGGGGGGGGTGTCAACAAAAATCGACTCTTCCGCCTTTTGCTGAACTGCCAAACAAACGTCACTGAACAGCTACGAAATTCAAAAAAAGCACAAAAAACATGCGTTTCCCATACAATGATTCAGGCTAAATTTACTCACAACATAACTGCTTAAAATGAGGAAAAAAATGGGATCCCAAAAAACAAAACCTTAATAAAGCGACTGCAAATCCTTTTTTAAAAAAAATAATATATTTTTTGTGTGATCTAAACAGCTACGCGCCCTGGGCGACATAAAAAGGGACCAGTGGTGGTTTATTCTTCACTCTTTTGTGTCCTAGTGGAACGGCAACAAACGGCTGCTCGTTATCAGCTTTTCTAGGAAGTGACCTTCCTACCTTTTTGGGTTTGTGAACCGGGGGGAGGGGGGCCTCTGTACCGCTGCCGTGGCTGGGAGTCGCGGCACGACGCCCCTTTACTGAATTTAGGTCGAACGTCCGAATCCCGACTGGATGAGATCTGTGGCAGAGAGTGGGGGGGAGATGGGTCGTCGTCGTCCTTCCGGAGTATCAGTAACCACCCCCGTAGCCTCCCCTCGGGTAGCCGCCGCCGCCGCCACCGCCGCCTCCTCCTCCTCCTCCTCCTCCTCCCCGGGAGTAGGGCGCACCGCTCCTCTGGCCGAACGGCGTCTTCATGGGGCCGTAACCGGAGGAGTGCTGAGCGTAGCCGCTGCCGTAGTCGTTGTAGCCGTTTCCGCCTCCGTAACCACTCCCTTGGTCGCTGTAGCCGCCACCGTAGGGCCCACCGTACCCTCCTCCGTAGCCACCACAGTTGTAGCCTCCGCCATTTCCATAGTTGTAGTTTCCGCCGTAGTCTCTGTTGCCGTAGCCATTTTGATTCCCCCGCATGCCTCCTCGCCCCCTGCCCCTGGGCATCATCCCGCCTCGGCCCGCCGCCTGCAGCTCCTGTTTGGTCAGGGCTTTCTTCACCTCAACCTTGTGTCCGTTGATGGTGTGGAACTTGATCACGACCGACTTATCTGCGGAATCCTGGTCCACGAAGTAAACAAAGCCGAAGCCCCTCTTCTTCCCGGAATCCTTGTCAGAGATGACTTCAGCCTTCTCGATTTCACCGAACTGTGAAAAATGCTCCAACAAATGGTTGTCCTCCGTGTCGTCTTTTAGACCCCCGACGAAGATCTTCTTGACTTTGGCGAGCGCTTCGGGCTTGCCGGCGTCCTCTCTCGCCACCGCCCGCTTCACCTCCACCGGGTTGCCGTCGACTGTGTGCGGCCTGGCCGCCATTGCCGAGTCGGCCTCCTCCGGCGAGGAGTAAGTGACAAAGCCGAAGCACCGGGACCGCTGAACCTGCTTGTTGACGACGACGACGCAGTCGGTCAGCGTGCCGAACTGCTCGAAATGTTTGCGCAGACCATCGTCGTCGGTGTCCACGTTAAGTCCGCCGACAAAAAGCTTGCACAGTTGGTCGCTCATAATTTTTTTTTTTTGTAAAATCACCAGAAGAACCGAACCGTTAGTCGGAGTTCTTAAAATGGCGGCTGCTGGGTGCGCGAGGCTCTTTTTATTTCCGCTGCGCTGTGACGTCACTTTAAACGCCAGGAGCGCATTTTCCTGCTGGGGCGTAAACAACATGAACACAGCAAATTGTCGCCAAGCGAGTTTGTTTTTTTTTAAATTATTTTTTTAATCCACGGATCGTCAAAAGCTGACATAACATAAAATGCAAACAACAAGCCATGACGATGCACTATGAAAACAAACTGCACCCGTGACGGTAACCATCCGTTCTAATATTTTTAACCCGCACAAGCACCCTTTATCCTTAATATGAAACGTACTTACTAACCATAACGATTTTAACAGCATTAGCCTGAGACACAAGCGAGTGCGCACTTGCGATCCTTTGCTGCAGTACATCTTCCTCGAGCTGTTGTTAGTCATAACCAGCTGTCCCAATACAAGGTAGGATACTTACAATTTAGCTTTGAAAGTACCTTTATCAGTAAAAGATTAAGCGTCGGGGTCCTTTTATTGTTTGAAGATAAAACGATCAGATGACTGTTGATTGATCTTTTGTTCGTTTCCATGCAACTCAACTGCAGGAACAACTGCTACAAGACATCATCTGTAAGGGTTTGCAAATGGAGGAGATGTGGGGTTTTTAGTTGAAAGGTCCGCTGCAGCCTATGTGCACGATGGATGTGCAAAGTCCAAACTACTCAAAACGTTTGAGTTGAGTTGCTGATGGGGAAACTTTAGTTTGCCTAATCAGATAATCCAAAACATTCCTTGCAAGTATAAAGAAAGCTGCACATTTAACCAAGATGGAACGTAGCTGTAATTTTAAGATGAATTGTTTGACCCTATTTGATCTGGAAAGAGTAGGAGCATTGTTAAGGACTTAACAGGTGTCAAAAGCACAGACAAAAAGAGCTCTAAAAATTAAAGTGTGTCAGCAGTCAGTGTTAAATTATGCGTTTAAATGTTTACTTTCTCATGGAGCAGGAATAAAAACTGGGTAAATGAGTAGCGGTTAGACATTTGAATAAAAACGGGTTAGCATTTATTATTCATGTAAGTCAGCAAACTCACCAAAGTTAAAATATCCATGTTTGTAATCCTCAGAAGTTACAAAGCTTCTCAAGTTGCACTGAACAGCAAAATAACTGGAGACCATTGTAAATGATCAGGTTTAATCAGTAAAAGACTTGTTAGGGTCACACAGCAGCTTAGTCGTATCTTTTTGTTTGTTTGTTTTGCTGTTACTTTCGTCTAAAACCGCTAAATTCTACACACACGTATGATGAGTTCCTATCTAATATCTAGTTTTGAAAACGGAATTTTCTCCATCCTCTTAAATATGAAACATGGGTACTTTCAGTAAGACATGGCTAAAAATATTCTCTCCCAACATTTCATTAAAAAACATGGTGAAAAGACAAACGGTCTACAGCATGCATCACACAGTAAGATGCTACCACAGGGTCCGGAAGAAAATGCCCAAATCTCACATTAATAATGCAGACTCACAGTCCAGCTTTATGCCAAAGAAACACCACTAGCAAAGGAAAAAGTTAACCTCAACAAGTTTATTTCTTGTCTTAAAATCAAATATCTACCAAGCAGGTTTCCCCCGTTTTCTTCTTCTGTGGTGTCTAATTTTCAGAGGAAAGCCGTGGAAAATAATGACAGTTCTGAAAGCCCATGTTGTGCAAACGATCCCACAATGTCTTTAGTTTGGCCACATCCAAAAACCAGGCCTGGAAGGAGACCTCGCAAACCTTGAGTTGACCATGGACTAGGGAGGATGGTGACTCTTGAAATGTTAGGGAATCACAGCTCCACAGGTAGCTTTATTTGAACAGGCCAATTCCCAGGTGAGGAATGAGAGGCCGGGGTTGATCACGTTAAAACTCTGAGCCATCACATGATGTAGACCTTCTCAGCCTGAGAGAAATTAAAGACTTCTTTGGTTCTGGGACACACCACCTTGTCATCTTGACGGATGGACAGGAGAGACTGGAAAAAGGAGGGGGAGAAAAATCAGTTACCTTAAGGTTCATAAAGTTAAACTAATTATTTTAAGATCTTAGGTGATATTTTTGACACGAACTCACATTGTAGCCATAAACATATCCATTTGGAAGCATCATTGGAGGGTTGTTTTCATTCATGACCTCCCCTGAGATCTTACACACTAGTCTGGAGTTGGCACAGTGGGCCATAGGTAACGGCTGAGCCAGCTTGTTGAGGGATTTACTGCAGACTGGGCAGTCTGGGTTCTTTGAGGTTCCATCCTCTTTGTAGCACTGACTGGAAATGAGCATGGATGTTAAGGACCAGACCATAGAACCAAAAAACAACATAGCAAATATGTGAACGCTTAGGATGGATCAAGGGTGTGAAGCCAACTGCTTGGAAGAGGATACGGTGTCTTGATAGCAGACAGACCAGCTTGCAGAGTTATAGTGAAGACAGAATTGTTTCCCAGCTGGTGGAGTCTGTAGTTGTCATATCGAAACTGCTGGATTAGCATTTTCCAGCGAGCTGGATCCAAAAGATCCTGAGGGAAATACAGAGAAGGAGAATTACGTTAAAAAAAGGGGCAATTTTCAAAAAGGATTCAGATGAAGTAACGTCTGATACTGCGCGCTCACAGGCGCCACCTGGTGGCCAAATGAGGGTTCAACCGTACGATTGCCGTTCTTTGTTATACTACATGATTACAACTATTAACAGCCAGACAGGTTATAATCTTCACCCATAAAAACACAGACGTTCGCCTCTGGGATAACAAAAGCCACGGCCAACAAATATCTGTTATGGTTTATGCATTATTATGGGTTCCGTCCCAGCTGGTTTATAACCCTGATGATGGTGGCAATTTCACCAAGGTCCACTGATGAGGTTGAAAAATTCTCTTTAATGTCCTTGCTTGTTTTAAGGGACAGCTCACCTTGTAGGGAGAGATATGTGTATCTGATGGGAAGGCCAACATGCCCATCACCTGCCGAACCTCATCCAACTGTCCGCCTTCTGCTTGGCTGAAGTGCTTCCTTGCATGTCTGATGGACAGCGACATTAATATAACTGAATTATATTCATATATTCCGAACTATTATCAGCTCTAAAAAGTACACTAACAAGCACCAATAGGTTTTACGTTAGACAAGACACCAAATGACGTTTCACACTGTCAGTCTTGCAGTCAACAGATATAGACGGATCCAATATTTGTCAGGAGATTCACATTCGTGGAAAAGACTTAAGTGAAATTCTGTGTGAATTACCTGACTGCATCCATTCGCTTGTTTTGTCTGATGAGCTCAATGAACTCCTGAATTCTCAGACTGAACTCAAGACAGCTCTGCCCAAGAATCAGACAAACGTCAGTCAGGTCGGCTCACAAACGCTCGGGGCAAACCGCGACTGTTGAAATGGTGCTACCTTCATCTTGCGAAGACGGGATTTATTGTCGTGGCACCAGGCTAAACATGTGGCCGTCTCCTGCCTTTCCAGAGACTCCTCCACCTCCTTAGCAGTGAGGAACATCTCAATGTTCACCAGGTCCTAAAATATGAGGCAAAAATGAACCCCTACCTGCTAATTAACCTCTTAAGCAGGGTAATAAAACGCCACATACCTCGATACCGCTCTGCCTGGCCAGTTTGACCGCTGTGTTGTAGTAGCCGCAGCGCAGTAGGTGCTCCACCATCATGCGGTCCATGCGTTTCTTCTTCCATAAATTGACCGAGGACGGCTGGTCGCTGCTGTGCTCCTTCAGGTGTTCGATGCGTCGTTTGCAGAGTTTGGCACTTTCATCTTCTGCTTGGATGGACTCTGCAGCCTACAGTTCAGACCCAACATGTGATCACCCGTATCAAAGCACAAGATCACGAGCTCTGTCAGATGGACTGGCTGTACCAGAGGGGACCAGACCAATACCCCAATAATAACTCGAATAAAACCTGTTCTTTGAGCACCTCCAACAGCTCATGTGTCCCACCACAGTCTGGTCGTCGACTTCCATTTGTATTGTTATCGTGTAATACACAGGAAAGAACCAAAAGTGGAAATAGTTGGACTATAGGTTGAGACCCACTGACTCAGGCAGCAGTCAGGGCCGTGGCCAGCGCAGCTGCATTCCTCACCTTTCTCTTTAGAGCACTGAGTTTCTCCACCACACCGTCCAGTAGTGACACCACAGAATCGACTACTGGGAAGCTGCTCAGTGTCTTCTCCAGCTCAGCCACGACCATCGTCACGTGGCTGGTCTCCCGGTCGATGTTCTTCTGGGCAGCCCTGAAGCGTTTGTTCAGTGTCTCATAGGGAACCTGCAACGACATCATGAGAAAAGGTAGAAATCAACCTATATTGACTAAATAATTCAAGAAATATTGTGGGAAATATAATATAACAAAGATAGAAAATACAAAGTTTGTTCTTCGTGGAATATTATAGGAAGGTTTAAATCTAGTGAAGTTTTTGTGCATTTTTATATATTTTGTTTAGAGAAAGGATGTCGTGCCTTTATGATCAGGTTAATTAGGAAAAGATTTCAAAAAGTAGAATTGGAACTCTTAATTAAGACGGTGAAATAAACACTCCAGGTGCAAAGCCATAGGTAAAAGCTCAATATTGGTATTTGGCAAAGCCTCTTTCCACTTGTCTTGCTCCTTTAATTTCTATTCACCTTCATAAACACAGTATCTGTCAGACTCAACACTGGAATTATGAGTGGAAAATATTGGTGGGAAATCAACACTCGTAACTATTATCCTGAATAAGTAGGGTTGTAAAAGCCAATATAATCTGTATATTGTTATTCCTTTTCAAGCAGGAAATATTACTGGCACGTTCAAAAAGGAATAGAATTTTGGTTCTGCATCAAGCAAAATCTGCATTCATTGCTTCAGTTTTAGGAGCCGGTTAAGTAGATTTGACAAGGACAAGCTCATTCTTAACTAACGCAAGCACAGAGTAAATATATGCTTGAAGTACCAATTTCTTTTGTTATACTTCCAATTGACCCTTGCATGAAAATGCCAAGAAAAATCTTCAAGGGCGTTTTATCCAAATCATACGTACAAACATCACACCACACAGACAAATTCAACTCAACCCTGATCTATAGATTCACACGAAATCCCAGTTATTAGAGTCTCTTCTGTCTTAAAATGGTGCTCATCATCCTCGCTGCAGCAGCCCAGCACTGACAGACATATTCCCCAAATCACAGCCCCCTTTCTGTGAGCGACGCCGGATTAACATCGCCAGCAAAAACCAAAATGCCCCCGTTAAATCCGACGTGACACCAGGCCATCGGCCCTCACGCAAAAGCGGTCGAAAGCCCTGCTCACCGGCGTGGCTCGGGCATCAAACGCAGCTCGGACGTGTTCCGTCTCCCAGCAGTGGTGTCGCAGTAGCGGTATGTGGAATGGAGGAGCAGTGCGTGTGTACGGCAGCAGCCTGGGATTTCTCCATTTTGAAGCGCAGGCAGGCGGCGGCAGCGATCCGATGACACCGCGTTCGCTGCTCGCAGGGCTGCGTGTCTGACAGCCCGGCGGTAGATCGGGCTCAGCCCTCGCTTCCCCCCCCCCCCCCCGGCACACATCCTTTAGACACCTACGTCTGCGTGCTTGGCGTCACCTTTGTGGACTCGTCATCTTTTGCTGAGAGAAAACGGCTGCTGCAGGTTTGATCGCACACATCCAGCTACTAATCCGCTTGTCGTTTCTCTGACACCGTTTTAGTGACCCAGAGACGTTGGATAATGTTAAACCGCCCATCGGGCATTTTTATTTTTAAAATTTATCTCACTTTAACCGAATTGGAATAACAAAAGATCCAGGTTGACATGTCCACTAAATTCGTTAATATGACCACACATGATATTGTTGGTCTGCCCTTTCGCAGGCGAACCTGATATCAGTGTCCCGTTAGCTATAGTTAGTGGAAACTTTAATTATCCACTTCAAATTAGAGGAATTATTGTTGTAAAACACCAGGCTGCAACAGAGCTAACACCTCCGAAGGCCCCCAGATTTTGACTGTCAGCAACGACACACATAACAAACAGCCAGCTAACCGTCCACCACCCACTGCTTGTTATCCAAAATCTTAAAATTGGCCGTCTTGTTTTCAAAAAAACAGTTATTTGCTAGCCTCGGGTAACAACTTATGCTAGTCCAGCTACCGTTAGCCTCCTTGTCACTCGCAAGACTCGTTTAATTTGATCAAATAACCGCAAATTCCGGAATTAAATAGACGCATCGCGTGTGTCGGGTGCGGTAGAGTCACTAAACGATCAGTTAGTGTCAGTTGGGACACGGATTTACCTTCAAGGTGGGGTATTCTTGGACTTTCAGAGCCATGGACAGTTGGGATGCTGTCTCTTGCACCGCCATCTTGGTTTTGTGGTTTTCTTGTGGTTGTTTGGGTTTTTTTCTCGCTCGACGCATAATGGCCACAGGGCGCACTACCGCCCCCTGGCGGCGCGGTGTCGTTTCACACGCTGTTTGACCTCTTCCTGTTTCTGGAAGTCAAGATTTAACCGTTTTAAACGTTTTCTATGAAAACAATGGCGCAATCAACATGATACGTCTGTTAAATTGATTTTTAGTCCCATGCCACACACAATGAAGGATCACAAAGGGAATATAGGATTGAAAACTACATTCTTCTTCAACAATAAGGACCCATAACAAAAATACTGAGGACAACGTTGTTTTTTCCAGGTATTGATAGGCACTTTATCAAATTTAATAGTTTAAAATTTAGTAACACATATTTTATAATAATCAGTCGAAGTTGGCTCTGTTTTAACGCAACCATGACTTTATAATCATCAAATCATTTCCAGCAAATGACAATTCCAGAGTCCAAGACTAAACCTTCACTTATAAACCTGTATTTCTAGATTTAAAAAAGGCAACATACTCTGTAATTCGTTGATGGGTGAGAAAACAACTACTGAATTAGTTGCTATTTCAAGACATTTATCCAATCAGGGACACGGATCAATAAAATCTTAGGAAACCAAAATGGAAAAACTACCTCTGGGATACTACCTATAAAAACCACATATTTTTACAACCAATGAAAACTCTTCCTGTGCTTCTTGCATATCGTTGACACATTTCTTGTTCCTGTGTGAGCAAAAGCGCCCTCCCACAGTTAGTTGGAACATATTTCCATTGGCTGCAGGCCACAGTCCGCCTGCGATGATTGGCTGGCACATGCTTTAGTCCTTTACAATTGGACCCTTACCTGCTGCATGTTCCACCCTCTAGCCGGCTTTGGAACAAAAAAAGTGGAACAACAGTGTAGAAGAAGAGGAAGGAGAGGAGAGAAAGATTTACAAGGTTTGTGCTTATATTTAGCTCATTATTGCGTGTGTTTATGGGGCGTATGTTAATCAGTGATTACACAAGAGTTCGGGGCAATGGCAGCAAAACTCGTAGCGTTTATCACTTGAAAGGAATAACTTTGTGACTTGAGCCTCTGGCATGTTTGTATGTAGAATGAGGAGGCACGCAGGTTAATAAAAGAATGTGCTAATGACTGCACGTTTGTTCAGAGACTGTGTAACAACAGGACTGTCACTGACTGAGGGATCCATCGGCAGGTCATTCAGTCCAAGTTGGCACCGGTTTAACATGTTTCAAATCTTCTCCAAATCTGTACACTTTCACCTCTTTTTTGTTCTTTAAATTGGTGCATTTAGGTGACGAGTTTAGCTTTAAAAATGTCCATATGAGTTGATGCGATCTATCCATGCTGTTGGTTTAAATGGCTCACTATTGTCAGCTCAGTCCGCCATCCATCACTCACTTTAACCTCCTCCTGCTGCTACTTTCACCTGAACCGTATTCATTCTGCCACACCTCGCTGGTCCTCCCCGATACCCAATCTTTTGTTTCAACCCCTTCAAGTTTCTGCGCTGCTCGCCGCACTTTGTCTCTCATTCCTCTCCTTTTCCTCCTGCAGACACACACTAGCTTCTTCAATCCCCCCCCCATATCTCCTACGGTAGATTAGATTTCGAGTTTCCTTGCACTGTTCTCCGGCCCCCACATTGTTCCGCAGCTCACTGTCAGTATCCATAAATCCAATCTGCTGCGTGTGCATGTGTGAGAAAGATGGATGCATTCTCTGCATCCTCCATACTTGCGTTTTAATTCACACCGCTGTTTGTCTGTGAGTTCCGCCCCCCCCCCCCCCCCCCCCGCCCGCCAAGCGCCCGCTTGAGCATTTGCACATTTGCAGAGGTGCATCTTTGTAATTATGCATGTTTTATGTGTGAGTGTGTGTCAGCGATAGCGCTAACAGCCTGTCGGTCTCGATAAGGCCAGCCGTTTGGGGGGGGGGGTGCTGCTCACTTGGCCTCCGCTTGGTGGATCTGCTGAGAGTGAGCTGAACCATTAGACACGCTGCAGTGAGTGCACAGAGAGAGGAGGTGTGGACACACAGTGAGCAGGAAGGATGTGGAGAAAATGATGAAGGTAGAAAGCAGACGGCAGCATAGGAAGAAAGAGGAGAGGGATGGGAGGCTGTCTGGGGAAGGAGGTGTCACACGGCACATGCACAGACAAGCTCCTGTCACACGTGTCATCCTTTCATGTCTTCCTGTCTCTTCAGTCACGAGCCGCATACATAATTTGGAGATCATTACTTATTTTGTCAATATCAAGAAGCATTTGTATACGTCCTCCAAAGGCCCTTTACTCAACTGTGGTCCCCTCTGCTCATCCATATTTACAGATGTTTGCATTTGCTTGTGTCTCCTGACAAGTGACACTTTCTTTGCCATTGCAGACACGTCCAACACACCTCGAGCTCCTCGCTTTATTGACCATGTGGTTTTTTTGGGGGGGGGGGGGGTTGTTCACGGTTGATCGCAGACAGTTATCTGCACCAGCAGAGCTAACCTGTCTCTTGTCAGGCAGGAATCATGTAGTGGTTTACAGGACCATAGCAACAAGCAGAGTGGGGATTGGTGTGGTTACATTTCTGGGTAACGCTAGTGACATAGTTGTAAGTGTAATGCATAAAAAATATTAATTCACAAGTTAATTAACAACGCTCAGCTAACTGAAACATGAAGGAATATTAAGGTATAATCGCTTTTTCTATTTAAATTTCCAAGATACCACCTTAAGGTATCACGCTAACGTCAGATTTATTAGGCAATAAGTGGCTCAGGTTGCCGAGCGTGCGCTCCAGTCATAAGAAGGTCGGTAGTTTGAGGCTGGACCCTCACAGTCAAGACGCAAAAGTGTCCTTGAGGGAGATGCTGAACTCCGAGGCTGCATTTGCTTGTTGGTCTCTCCTCATGAGCAGGTGACAGCCTGTGAGGTCGTCTGCGTGTGTGTGCACACCTCTGGTGCCACAACAGTGAGTGGTCAGGACGACAGGCGCTATATAAATCCAGCCCTCCTTCCATATCTAATCATTAAAAGGTGTCAGACTGCTTCATAATACTGTTCAATTCCCCTTGAAAAGCTAAATCTGTTCTATCGTTTGGCTTTAAAACAAAACAGAATATATAAAAAGAGCAGGAAGGTAAAAATAGTCCAGTCTGGCTGCCATCAGTCTCAAAAACAAATGCTCTGACCAGTTGCTCTGACCAGTTGACCAGTTGAACTAGCGGTCCACTAGCTGGCCGTTACATTTGCCGACAGCAGGGATGTGACATGTCCACGACTGCTGTTAAATCTGGACAGTCGAGGGAGCGTCTGATGGCAAATCACCACAGTTCTCTAATGTGCACGTGAGTCACAGGGGCCTGGTTCAACATATAGAGGCAACTACTCGGTGTGTGTGTGTGTGTGTGTGTGTGTGTGTGTGTGTGTGTGTGTGTGTGTGTAGCTGGAGAATGAGTCCTGACTTTATTTGTCTTGGCCAACATGCCTGTGAATTATGAATCTTTAGTTTTTAATGTTTCAAGTAAACTAAATATTTGAAGAGATTGTATCTAGAACATAAAATAAATAAGACCCTTTTCCTTCCTAAAGTCAAAAAGGGTGTCAAAAATGACCTTTCTAAACAATTTCCTCATGAGGAAATGTGACAGTGACACCAATGATTGTTCTGCTGAAAAGTGAGAGTGTATCGATCTATAAAATGTGACTTTCCATCGTGGTATCGGAACCTTCAAATAATTTGAATAGTCTCCTCTATTAAATGCAGTTGGTGTCATGTGGTCATTTGAAGCTTTAATCTGGTGTCATTTATAGTCCTCATGCTCAGTAGTCATTAAGAATTGTCTTTTATAGACTGAATTTGTAAATTCAGTAACTTATTAACACACACGTGTTGTGGTCTCACCCCGTGTAATCAAGCTGTTTGTCAGCTCTCTGACATCACAAAGAACAAGTTTTTCCACTCCCGCCGCTGTAATTGCATAACTCTTCTTGCTTTTCTCTCCCTCCTTCCTGTCGTTTTTCAGGAAACAAAAGATGAAATTTTGCAAGCGCTAGCCCCTCCCCATTCCTCTCACACACACACACACACTCTGTCACACACTCGCGCGTTTACTCCTCGCCCTCTCTCATCTCCGCCTCGCTCTCAGAAAGGCGGCAGCGTGTTTGCACCTGCTGCGAGCACATTTTATCAAAATCTGCCTGTGATTTTTTTCCTTTTTTCTTTTTTTTTGCCGCGAACGTGGAAAGGTCGGTTGTAACGAAGCGGCAAAGGAGGGACGGGAAGGGAAGGGAAGGGAGGGAGAGCCAGAGACGGCAGGGAGGGGAGAAGGGAGGGGTAAGACGGAGAGATAGAGAGAGCGGGCGAGTCAAGGGGACGGAAGGGAGGGGTAAGAGAGAGAAAAGAGGGGGAGCCCATGTGTATGCTTGTCACTGAGAGGCTGGGAGGAGGACTGAGGGAAGCGAGGTAGCCACAGTCGCCATATGCTGACTGGATTCCTGTTCATGTGTGCAGTGTGAACGCTGTAGGTCTGCGTTGTGTCCTGGCTGGCTGGGGAAAGCGCCATGGGAAGCTCACATCTCCTCAACAAAGGCATGCCTCTAGGTAAACAACCAGCACTCTGCTTTTATGTGTGTGTGTGTGCGTGGGGGGGCGCGTGTGTGAAAATCTATGAACTACAGTGCACATAATTTTCCCTTCCTCCTCCCCTCCCCCTTCTCTCTCTCTCTCTCCCTCCTATTTTCCATCTTCTCCTCTTCCTCCTCATCTCTTTTTAATCCTTTCTCTATTATCTGTTTTTATCGCCGGCCGTCCGTTTGAATGATTGGCCATTTCTCTCGCTCCCTACCGGTGTGTGTGTGTGTGCAAATGTGTGTGTGTGTGTGTGTGTGCGCGCGCGTGTGTGCCCGCGTGTGTGTGGAGACGAATCTCTGCTATTGAAGGCTTCTTGAACACCTCCATTTGTGGCGACAGAAATAGATCTCTCCCTCTCACTCTCCTTCGAGTGCTAGCAAGGACATGACATATTTCCCTTTTCATTGTGCCTCCTTCACGGTTTGTTTTCGCACACAACATAAATCACAAGCGTGCACACCTGCATTTGGGAGCAGACAACTGACACACGTTCCAAATGCACACATGCGCCCACACACGCCCACATTCACAAACAAGTGACATAAAGAAGGACTATTCTAGAAAAAGGGATGATGGTTGCTAAGGAATCATGAAGGACGGGAATCATCCAGTCTGAAACTGTGATCCCGAATTCTCAGCGTGTGTTTCTCCCCTAAGAAACCAGACATCGTGCAGATTGTAATCTGTGATGTCATCAACAGGCTGCAGCGTTGGAGCTGTTGATGACATCAAAGATAAAGTTGCCCCCTCCTCATTTCTGCCTCTTGTCTTAAATCTTTAACAGCTCAGAAGTCCAAGGTCAAAGGATCGACTGTTAGGCCCCTCATTAAAGCTTTACGATCTGTTGTTTACAGTAAAAATGAGATTTACCAGTGAGTGACAGGCGTATTGTTGATTCATGCTGCGGTACGTCTGGGGGGCCTTTGATCCATCCTTATTAAGCCACGTCTCATCTGATTTAAAAGCCCTGAACGCATCAGTCACAGCACCAAAGCCTTGGTTTCTAGATTCAGTCAAAAAAAGACGGTTATCTCAGTTTGGGTCATTTAACATCAGTAATCTAAGTTTAGAGAAACGCACCGAGTTCAATAAACAGCTTCAGGCATCTTCCCACTAAGCCTTTTAAAATAGCAGCTTTATTTTTGTTATGAGAACAGAGACAATCTTTCTGCTCGCGCTGTGACACGCTGCTAATTTGGAAGAAAAAGAGCATTTAAGTCCAACTCAAAAACATAGGCTGTGTGTGAAGCTCCACACTTTAAATGAGAAATGTCTTTTCCCCACTTTTTTGCTTTTTCTTTTTTGTGCCAGCAGATTTATGTTGGGGAGAAGGTGGCCTAAAAGCTGCAACAGTTTTTAGCTCTATGTTGAAACGCTCGCGCAAATCTGCAGCAGACTCACTATAAATCTGGTTAACTATAAACATACATGACGACGCACATGTGTTAGTTTAGTCATATTTGCTGGGGGGGATCCTGCAGAGTCATCGTGGGAATCCTTTATCTGTGTTCCGATAAATGTCTCATAGGCCTAATAATCCATTACTATTCAAACTGACCCCAATCCGAGTCAACCTCCAAAGTGATTGTGACTTTATGCTGCATATTAAGTGTTAATCCAATATAGCGCACCAGCGGCCATACAATAATCCGGTTAGGCAGCCTGTATTTACATGGAGTATTCTTTACAGTTATGTATTGCCAGTATAAGCCAGTGCTTAACTGGTGTTGCTGCGCAACAGCAAGGTTTATAGGTGAGACCGATGACCACAAAAAGCTGATTCTGATGTTCCCACAGTGGTGTCTAATGGTACAGAAATGCTCTAAATCCTGCTTGTAATCTATAATATGACCCTGTGGTTACTAATGCATAGCAGAGGAGGAGGGGTGCGACTCTAACCACGACTGTACAGCTTTATTGAGCTACTTTTGTGTAGAATCAGCTGCAAACCTGGTGGTCAAGGCTGTATAATACGTACAATGGGTATAGCCACCTTTCTAACAAAAACTGTGTCATTTGGGCGTGTTTTGCTCATTTCATGGTCCCATTTTGTTGTTGTGTGAGCAAAGAAGCCCCGCACACTTGACCTACAGCAGATATTAGCCTTCTTTTTTTTTCGCTGATGATACAGTGAAGATAAAACCCTGTTGTTCGCGCGAAAAAAACCGACTCGACAAAAAAAGGGAAATGGCAAAGGAGATACAGGCTGGGGAGTGGAGGCTGAAATGAGAGATGGGGGTTCTGAAAATGAGGCAGCGACAGATGAAGCAGAGATCGGATCAACGCAGAGGGGCCGAAAGATGAGGATATAGGGGCTTTTTAACCGTGCCGTGTTGCAGCACGCCACAAAAGCGGGGGCCGGCATAAATCAGCCGCGTCGCGGCTCACGGTTGATCGCAGACGGCTGCTGACAGCTCTCCTCTTTTCTCTCACCTGCACGGTGCAAAACTACAAACACTGCAGCGGCTGAAACACGAGTGCGTCCTCATGCTGGCGCTCTGTTCCAGACCGGTATGAACGAGACTGGAGCGATCTCCAGTACAGGAAGTCTGTCTTTCTGAAACCGATAACAAAACTAAACATTTAAGAGAAACTGTGACGTCTGTGCCTTAAAATTACAATCCCAGACGAGGGGTGGTTTAAGAATTAATCTTCCCACAGAGCTTTCCCATAGACCTGCACACACAAGCAACATGAAGACTGAGTTTTGACCCGGCCTCTGTTGACTGACAGTCTGCAAACATGATCTGCTTCCTGTGGGAAAAATCCAGCTGTTCTCCTGAAACAGACAATGACAGCTGGATCCAGGCAGGCTGCAGGCCTTTCCCACCGGCTCCCATGGTTCACCCCCAACAGCCAATGACAGATTTCTTTTTTTTCCACCTTCTCTAAATGTCAGTCAAATGGCTTTTGGCATTTTTTGGTGTTTGTTTTGTTAGATTTTGATGATTCTAAATGTCCCTGTGATCGTAGTTTCTATGCTGGGCCTTTCGGTGCTAAAGCAGCGCCGTTCTTGGGCAGATGTTTGCTTTATTACCACTCTTTTATTATTTCGATGCTGCCTTCACTGGCGCGTTACAACCAAACCCCACATTTCCACAGGATGCAGGATTAGCAGCGGAGAAATCTGCAGCTCAGTGTTTGTTTGTTGCACGTGTGGCAAATCTACTTTGACGGAAGCTACAGCACAATCTGCCCTGAGCGGCTCCAGGCAGGGACGGGATAGAAAGTGGTTTTCAAAATGAAACACCTTACACCAAATATTAAATTGGAGCGGGCAGAACATCGGAGAGACTGTGTGCATCCTAGTTATCCTGCAGAGACAGCTGCCTTGTGCACAGCCAGGTGAGGTTATTTTTGTTCCTGTGCCTTGTTTTTTTAAACGTGTGCAGTCACATCAGCTTGGATGATGCTCATTTGCTACATCTGTCTAGAAGGAGATGATGCAGCAGGAGTGGATGACATACTTTAAGCTGTAGCCCCTGGTGATTGTGGACAGGCCTATTATTCAGCTAAATCTTTGAATAAAAATGACTAAAGACCAGACAAATGTATTCAGTGAAGGGGAGGGGAGGGGGGGGTCATGGTCTTTTGAGTATGATACATGTTAAGAAACCAAAGTAGCTTCTGTTTCTATGCCAGTGTGGGAGAGCTATAAAGAGGATGAACGAGTGTTTTATTGTGCCGTGCTACTCGGCAGTCAGTGGAGCAGGTCCTCCCAAGGTCAAGCTTGGTGCTGGAATGAAAGCTATTTCCTCCCTCGCTCTGACCAAGTGTGAGCTGTGTAAAAGTCCGGAGCCTCTGCTTCGTCTCAATAGCAGCCCTTCTGCTGCCTTTACCTACACACTTCTAGGTTTTATTATTTGGAGTGAACATCATTTTAAATGCAAGAGATATCTTTGGATCTGCCGTTTCCATAGTCAGAGGGAAGTAACGTAGACTCCAGCCCTACATCTGAGTTAAAATAAAGCATGAGAGCACTTTGTACTGTCATTGAGTTGGGATTTCTCAGCTACGCACCATTGATTTTTGCACTGACATGTAAGTGCAATGGCTTCCAGTCAAATCCCATTATGAATGGCTAATGTTTTACCAGCTCTCACCCACAGCGTTGTGAGCAGGGGTTGAGTTTCACTTCACTGGTCTTGCTGGGCTGCTTCAACAGATCCAGTTTCCTGCTGTAATCTGACAATGCAGATAAAATGACGACACAGAAAGGGAGAGATTGCATTAAACCCAGCTCCACTGGGTCGAGTTAATCTTCCTCCAGTTTAATTTAAGTTCATTTTCTTTTCCAAAAAGGTGTCGAAGTTAGAGACGTATTTTTGTTGCCTGTTTGCAAATCAGAGCTACGCTGAATTATTCATGAAATCCAGTGCTTCAGGCATTGTTTCTGGTCAAGATTGCCCCATTTTAAATCATCTTCTTCCCATAATTATTCTGGATCCTGGTGGATTTTTACTCTCGTATCACAGAGCCTCTTAGATAAATGCTGAAAGGGGATGACAGCGTTGTTAAATGGGTGCAGTGTATTTATCTAAAAAGTGAACCCACACACTGCCTAAATGTCACTTTTCACCATAAAAGGAATTTGCTTTTCATTCAGGCTGTCTGCTGCTCAGGGGGAAATCTTGTCTGTTCCTTCACACCTATTGTCACTGTTGTCATAGCAACTACATCATCTGAAACAACAACAGGACCTCATCTGTGGCCAGGAGCAATAGAATAACTTGAGCATTGGTCATCAGTTAATGAAGGAGATGAATAATAAATGTGCACTGAGGGGAAAAATCTGGCTATACAATATAATCCTACGGTAGCTCCAGTGGTATCCATTTTGTTGTCACGTCCGTTCTGTCCATCTCACACCTAACGTTGCTTTGTTTGTTGTGGAAAGGCATCAGGCCACCCATTATGAACGGGCCTATGCACCCACGCCCCCTGGTGGCACTGCTGGATGGACGGGACTGCACGGTGGAGATGCCCATCCTGAAAGACGTGGCGACTGTGGCTTTCTGTGACGCCCAGTCCACACAGGAGATCCACGAGAAGGTAAGACTCGGCAGCAATGAGCTTGAGAATGCAAGGTCAATCTGTTAATGGCGTCCCCATGAGGCGGCATCGGGAATTTTCTAGGTTTTTACGGGTTCTGCGTGGAGCATCCTCCATTACTGAGAACTGTAAAAGAGGTTTAAAAAAATCAAAGGTAATTAAAGAGGAGAACAAAGGGCGAAGTTAAAAATGTGGGTCAGTCTCCGATCTTGTCGTAGCCACGGTGGACTCTAAATGGGTCTGTATGTCTGGCAGGGCTGGGTCCTGCTCTGGGTGTCTGCCAGGCACACTTGCTCAGAGCGCACGATCAGTGGGAGAAACAGATGGCCGTGCCTCACTCATTGTCTATCGCTCTCTCTTTGGCTCTCTAGCAAGCAGAAACCCCATTGTATAATTAAAAGGGCTTCTCTGTTGTAATTGAACTGCCTGTCCTTTCCATCCTCTCTCATACCTACTTGAAAACAAGCGCAGGCAGAAGATAGTGAGATTATCAGAGAACCAATTAAAAGGTGACAATACTGATCTTCACACATGGGCATATATTCTGATTCTATAGCTCAGCCAAGTTATCTCCTGCTCGAGGCTTGATAATTACTTTCCAATTAAGTCAGTATGTTTTCAGGAGAATGAGGAGAAGGTGAAAAACCCATTTTATTTCTCCTAATAAGGTATGTTCTCAAATGTGTGCCCACCTTATCTAAATCCCCGTGGTAAAAAAAAGACGAAGTCGCGTTTCCATGGCAATTTCCAGGAAAATTTAAGTCACTCACGCAGGCAAGGGAAAAAAAAACAGGATATGAAAATGGCACAAATGTTACATCCTGGGGGGGGGGCTTAAATTAGCTTATGAAAACGTGGTGACAGTCAACTCGGTCAGCTGTGGTTGCTGCCCCCATCTCACCTTTGTTAATAAATGCTTCAGCTTGGCAACACAACCTTGCCAATGATGGCAAGTGCACATTTATCCGTGTGTGTGTGTGGTTGCTTTATCGCAGCTCAGTGTTCTGCAACCACATCTGTGTCCAGGTGCTGAATGAAGCTGTAGGAGCTCTGATGTATCACACTATCACTCTGATGAAAGAAGACCTGGAAAAGTTTAAAGCGCTGCGCATCATTGTCCGAATCGGAAGCGGCTACGACAACATTGATATCAAATCTGCTGGGGAACTGGGTAAGAGCACTCTGGAACCTTTAGTTCAGACAGATATGCACCCAGCCTGATTAAAACACTCATGTCTCCAGTCAGGGAACGCACTGTAGGTGATAATGGCAAATAATAACATTGTATCAGTGACCTCTGAGGCAAACAAGTTAGCATGATTGCTAAATTCTGCAAAAAGAATGACAAAAACATTTATTCCTCCAAGAAATCTCCTCAGTTTCAGTACAGTAGGTGGTGCCTTGTTTCCATTTTAATGTTATCTTTGTGCTCAAACTCTACTAATGTTTCCTTATCCTGCTTCAGGAATAAGTGCTGCTGTTTAGACTCGTTAAAGGAAACTGCTGACGGCGTCCTTTAAATCCCCACTTCTGCTTCCAGACTTCATTACTTTTGTTATGACTAATTCTTGTCTGCTCTCAAACAGGCATCGCTGTATGTAATATGCCCGCAGCCTCAGTGGAGGAGACGGCAGACTCGACGCTCTGCCACATCCTCACATTGTACCGACGCACCACCTGGCTGCACCAGGTTTGTTCTCGATCGCGACCAGAATTCTTTAGACTGTCGCTGTATTTGAGAGACAATGATGTAGATGGTCACAGCATTTGTTTCTCAAATCACTTACAAGTCATCATTTAGACTCGTCGCGTCCACGGTCTGAATAGAATTCACCGCCGTTTCTCCTCGCTACGCGATGGGAGCGCGCACATTGACTCAACGTGTTCTTCGTGCAGGCTCTGCGGGAGGGTACGCGGGTCCAGAGCGTGGAGCAGATTCGAGAGGTGGCATCAGGAGCGGCGAGGATCAGGGGAGAGACGTTGGGACTTATAGGCCTCGGTAAGGGACGGAATGGTTTCGTATTAAGGAGTTGGTGACAATAATGACCTGAATCATACTGTAACTCTTAAAAGCCTTCTCAGTAATAGTACAGATATGCACGTGTGTGCGCCCATATTATCACTGCATGCGACTGGTGCAACTTCAGTGTATGAACGTTCACGTGTGCCTGCAGGGCGAGTGGGCCAGGCCGTGGCCCTGCGAGCTAAAGCCTTTGGCTTCAACGTGATCTTCTACGACCCTTATTTAGCCGATGGTGTGGAGCGCTCCCTGGGGCTACAAAGGGTCACCACACTACAGGTAAACAAACACACGCGCTATTGTTGTACTCGTCATGTGCACAAACAGCTGTCAGCACAGTTTGAATAACTAGATTTAATGACTATTAAATGAATAAGTTAAAAAATAAAATAAGTGAAGCTGACTGATGTTATGCAGTTTTCTGTTTTACTTAACCCATTTTTATATATAAACGCGATATAAAGTTGCCTGGATTATTGAGAATAGTGGGAGGGAGGGATATCCATTATTTAGTTATTGATGATGTGGTCGTTTTTTTTAATTGTGGTTCTTTTTTCTTGGATCCCTCCTCAGGACCTGCTGTTTCACTCAGACTGCGTGTCTCTGCACTGCAGCCTCAACGAACACAACCATCATCTGATCAATGACTTCACCATTAAACAGGTTCCAGAAACACACACACACACACACACACACACACACAGAGGACAGGAATGGCAAGCAAAGTAAATCAAAAACTGTATGTGTGTGTTAAAGATGCGCCAGGGGGCTTTCTTGGTGAACACAGCCAGGGGGGGTCTGGTGGATGAGAAAGCCTTGGCTCAAGCCCTGAAAGAGGGGAGGATACGTGGAGCTGCCCTCGATGTTCACGAGACGGAGCCTTTCAGGTAACACAATTGGGCGTTTCTATTGTTTATGTAGTTAAATGTATTTCAGTATTTAATTACAGAATCATACTTGCACCAAATACTGATTACATAATAAAGAATAATATTATCTTAATAATAATATCTGGGTTTTATATTATTCTACTTTTCAACTGCAAATCATCTCTCTTTTTATAGTATTTCTCTCTTGTCTTTTAATGTAACACTCAATATGTGTCCTGCACTTTAGCACCCCCTAGCGGACTAATATCCACAGCATTTTGAGTTTTGGTTTGCTGAATTACATTAGCATAGGCAACTATGATAGGGGGTAGCAAAAGGTCCATAAATGTTCCATGGACCTAATTACATGCTGTACATCAGTTTTGGTCAGGGCCCTTTAAAAGATGCACCGAACCTGATCTGCACCCCACATGCAGCCTGGTACAGTGAACAGGCATCACTGGAGATGAGAGAAGAGGCAGCCAGGGAGATCCGAAGGGCTGTTACAGGTGAGCAAGTAAACTGATACAGCACATAACCCCCAGTCGTCTTTGTTCTGTAGCACAAATTGTTCTCTTTGTGCTGAAATACAGTCAACTTCTTCTTTTCTGAAGGTGTCATTCTTTTACCTTGTTCTATTTGATCATAGTGGACGGAAAAAGCACAAGGCATCAATTTTGTATGCAGAGCAGATACACTCACAAGATCCCAAGTGTGACTTGTAAAACATAAAACTTAAGGAGTGAGCAGAAGTCCCACAATGCAACGCTCTCTTTTCTTTCCGCCGTGCTCAGGTCGTATCCCGGACAGTCTGAAGAACTGCGTGAATAAAGAATTCCTCACTCAGAACAACCACTGGGCAGGAGTTGACGCGGCGGCCGTCCATCCTGAGCTCAACGGGGCCTATAGGTACGGTTTCAGACTACAGTTAGAAAGGTGCACATTGATGTCGCTGTATTGGCGGCTAAAATAAACTATGAGGAAGATCTACACATGCACATCCTGATTCTTTTCTTAAAAAGGCCAGAATGAAGCTCTGAGCTGCGCAGGGACGTAAACAGGTTGATGATTGACATAGTTACAGCTGTACAGATGCCCAATAGCTGAGTCTGTCCCCCACTTGTTGTCTTTGGTGGAATATTTACTGCCCACCAATCAATAACCAGCATCCATGAATCTCAGGTTAGACAGTTCAGCCGTCAGCGTGTGTGAGTTCTTTCTCTGTGTCTTGTGTCTTTTCGGTTGCCCTTTGACTTTTGAGTCTCTCTCTCTCCTCAGGTATGCCCCAGGGGTGGTGAATTTACCAGCTGGTGGCCTGCCCCCACCCGTTGAAGGCATTGTGCAGAGCGCTGTGCCCATCACGCACACTCTCCCGCCCGCTGTCACGCATCCCCCGCATGCCCCGTCTCCCGGACAAAACACAGTCAAGCCACCAGAGGGCGACAGAGAGCAGCATCCAAATGACCAACTGTAGCCAATAAAATGTCCGTAAACATCCACACACGCATGCATACAAACAGACATACACTCACGCACACACATGCCTGCCTGTGTTGTGTGATGACTAGAGGTTGGCATGGGGACAGACAGGTTAAGAGAGCATCGGACTGAAAGTTATAGGTTTCACTAACTGTATTATTGACAAAAAGAAAAAGGTGAGGTGCTCATATCAAATTAAAACATAGATGTTCAACAAGGGTGACAGTCCATTTATCCGGAGGCTTGACAACAACTAAATTTTAACCCCAATATCACTAAAGTTATTTAGCAAATGTTCATTTAACAGTAAAAGAGAGAGGCCTTTTGCTGTCCCAGACTGTTGGCTATGGGAGTTTGGAGGGGACTGTCGTGTCTTTCTCTCCTTTTCTGTGACCTTCCCTTAGTTGTCCAAGCTAAAGTAGTAGGTTATGAAAAGAATGTAACCTGTCTGTGTACAGTTTTTAGACTTCCAGCAACAGCATATTGATCTTTTTGTTCCAGTCTTAAGATAAAAACAAGGGTTATGTGATTGCTCTATGTAGCCAAACTGATTTAAGAACCTTATTTTCTTGATTTTCATGTGTCCCCAAATTTACAAGTCCCCCCTCCAAAAAAAACAGGCAGCTTTTTGCACACCATCTCAGGAACTTATGTTTCCGCGGTTGGTTCATTATTTTAATTATTATTTTTAAAGAAGTTCTTTTTATGCCACTTAGTGCATTTGGTTTTCTACCTGCTTGCCTTTTGTGTCCCATCGCATTAGAAAATCAACTGTAACCAGAGGTTAAGTTGATGTAAAGTTTGCTTTTGTTATGTTTAAGGGGCATGTGATTTTGCTCTTGAGACTCGTGTAAATGTTTGACCCGACCTGGGGGAGCTGTAGGAGGAGAAGGCTAAAGGGGGGGTGGCACAATGGTACGCTTGGCAGGGTCAACGTCACCCTCACACTTGACTATGAATCCAAATTGTGCGCATGGACATACTAAGCAGGTTGCAGAAGTTGGTGCACTGAGAGTTTTAACAGCTTATAAGTGATGCACAATGCCGATGAATCACTTGTGTGTGTGTGCGTGTGTGTTTGTGTGTGTGTGCGTCTGCGGTCAGCCCATGAGTTTTCTACATCTGTCGAATATATTCCACCAACACACCGATGTGACTCCAGACATTTAAGTTCCAAAAAGTACCAAAAAAAAAAAAAGGTGTTCATTTTCATTGTTCGATTTGCTCCTAAATTGATTTTTTTCATTGTTTTCAGGGACACAAGAAAAATGTTTTCTACCATGTGAGCGACAGTATATGCAAAAAATAATGTAAAGTTGTTGAGAAGCGTGTTGGTTACTTCTGTTTAGTATCCCTTTAACATTTCACGATGGGTCCTGTCTGGGTATACCATTTAGCCGCCCTCTGTGGCCTCTGTGTCTATGTGTACATACGGTGTTCTGCCTGCCTGTGTCAATGTGACTTGGTTGTATCTGTGTTAAAAAAAGCAGCGCTGGGAGGAGGGGGGGTGGGGGGGTAGCTTCCTCAAAGCATCACAGAAACAGACTGGCAACTAAATGGACAACAAGCCCCACTGAAAGGCCCCCTAAAATGCTGAGCTGGCCATCGAACTGAGAGTAAAACTGGTAACTGATGGAGTTATTACCCGGTACTTGGTGTTGGGCTGGCTCTGTGAGGGTGCTTTCAGGATCCCCTTCTACCAGCAGCTGAGTAGTAAAAACAGTTCACTGTTGCCTACCTGGTTTCTTCATGGTGAGGTAGTAAGTTAGCAACCAGGGATGGAAGCTTCACCCGCGAGCGCGCCAACACCCTGAAAGGAGCGGAGGGATATTTGGAATTTTGCTCTTGGTATTCCCTCGCTGTTAAGTGGAAACTCCTAGTACTTCCTTCTGCCAACTGTAAGCAATCTGCACTCACGTGGTGAGTGTTGTACACACAATAACACCAGGCTGCCATTTGAAAACTGCAGGTGCTCCTCGAAATTCCATCCCTGGTAGTGACTCACAGTCCACTGTTGCCTACCTTGGTCCCCTTTATGATAAAGTAGTAGGCGTAGCAATATACAGTATACATATTCTATATTCTACAGTAAATATTATTTTTGGTCAAAACTGACAACCTGACAAAGAAATGTTTGTGACTGTATGCATTTGTATGAATTATTTTAAAAGGAAATAAACTGTGGAAAGGTGTTTGCCTCATTTACACGATTGCGCCTGCGCACACACATACACACATATGGTACGGTATGGTATGGTATGGTATGGTATGGTATGGTATGGTATGGTATGGTACGGTATGGTATGGTATGGTATGGTATGTACACCATAATGTTGCAGAGTATTTCTCGATTGCACAACACTGGAAGATGAACCGACGTAAAATGAAGATGTTGACAGATGTTCCCATCCATCTTGTGCTTCTCGGTAGGTCACATGCATGAAAAGAAAGGAGTGTAATACGATACACAGGTACAGGGACTGGTTTGGTGGAGATTGAGGTCAACGGTAAAGAAAACAACGGCTCCTTCAGGGAAAACATGAGTGTACTGAACAGGGAAAGATCCTGGAACATTAACTTACAGCTTGTGTCCAGCAGATGTCGCTAGAGCAGCTAACAGCAGCACACACTCCTCAATCAGGACATGCAAACTTGGTTACAGGAACCTCATACGTATCAATATAGATGTATTATCCAGTTAGATTTGGTAACTATTTACAAAACCTGAAGCTGCAATGTCAAAATGAAAAAAACAAAATCTGCCTAGTTGACACTGCTGCCTCAGATCATGCAGGCGACCATCTGCCACTTTACTGTACTTTTCCCTCAATTTCTACCCAGTGAAAACACAAAATCTCCCGATCACTGTAGCCCATAAACTCAATGTTTCAGTCACTGGTTCAGACTCACCAGCAGCTGGAAGCAGAACCAGATGTAGCAGAACCAGAAAAGGAAAACAGACAGAGGGAGCAATTGACTCAGGGGCAGGACTGCGTCTCCAGGAACGCGAACATAAGCAATAAAAGTAAAATTACAAAATTTACAATAGCAAATCTAAAAGGTTTAGGGTTAGTGAGAGGAAGTGGAAAATCCAGTGAAATGACAAGTAATTGACTAAAACTCTCCGCTGCTGCAGGAAATACCACCAAACTAACCCTGGGCAAGGCGTTGAACATGAAACCAGGTTATAATCTTGTTTTACCGTTAAATGGGAGTGTTTTTCCCCTTGTTAAAGCCTTGGCTGGCCTGCGCAAACACAAACGCCTCAACGGGATAAAAATCATCAAATTTACTGTAAACGAAACTTGAAAATGCAGCCCAAGGGTGTTTTCCAAAGACACATTTGCACTTCAGGAGAAAACATTTGTTTCTGGGGGAAACGAGAGAATACCTGTTTTCTCCCTCAATTCAAAGCCGATCCCACATCTTCCACAGGATGCTCAAAAGAACCAGAATCTCCCAAATCTTTAAAAACACAAACCCCCATCAGGGAATTCTTAGTCTCAAGGGGACACTTGGTTACATAAATACATGACAGCTGACGCATCTGCCGCCTATTTTATTACTTAGGTCTTGTTCGTTAAGCCTCCATTTGTCAGAGGAGGTTTATATGAGCGCGTCATTTAAATAACCAATAACCTAAATGGTTAGAGTGCAACACTGTTTCTGGCTTCGCGGCAGCCTGAAACCGATAATCAAATCATAATCTGTAACCTGCTGCACTCAAAAGCAAAATAAATGGTTTCAGCTGGTATTTTACTTGCTTAAAACTCTCCTACGCTTCGTTCCCAGAGGCGCAGATCAAATAATACTGGAGGTGAGCCCCCCTGCGGAGATAAGCTCCCAACAAATGCAGGATTTCCATTAGAAATGATTACAATGGTTCAATGGTTTCAGTGGGTCCATGCGCTACTTCGCAGGGCCCGTCTGCTCTGCCAAGAAAAATGCCTGGTGGTTAATAAACACCAGACACGTGCTTGTAAATGCAGACCGCCGCCTGAAAGGTGTCTACAAAGGAGCTGCTTTGGCAGGTCACCACTATTTTGTTGGTGGAACGCAGGAGCAGCGCCATCCAACTTGTCTGCAAGAGCGTCTGAGTTTTTATGCCGAGGTCCCACCGCTGCCTCAAATATAGAAAATATGCTGACGCACAGCCAAGCTAACGCTTATAATGCTAATAAAAGCTGGTTATTTTGTTAGCTAGAAAATATTTTGACAGTGATGAACGATTGATTCTTTTCTGCATTAACCTGTTAAGAATAGTGTAAAAGAACGTTCTTAGGCCCACAATAACACTGGTTGTAATAACTAAATTAAAAAAAAATGCCATTCAGGCATCTTTTGACTGTAGTCCAGTGGGTTTTGTTAGATGATGGGATGCAACAGGCAGTCATTTAGACCTGAGATGAGAGCCAAGGCTGCAGAAGAAACGGGGAAAATAAAATAAAATGGGAAATGAAGTGAAGGAATCCATTATGACAAAATAAAAACAGAAACAAGGGAGACGACAGAAGAGGAAGAGCAAGAACTGAGAGTAAATGTGATGAACAGACAAATGACCTCTGAGGGAGCCTTTTCCCTTTTTTAAACACACCAATAAAGCTTCTATTTCATAATCGTGTTTGCAGGAGCCTCGGTCACGTTTTCCCATTTTACCTCAACGTGTTGTGCTGAGTTGGGTCTGTGTGTGTGTGTGTGTGTGTGTGTGTGTTTACATGCATTCCTAAATAGGTTTGTCAGGGTGGTGACCCAGATTCTGCTGCCAGGTTTGAGGGCTTTTCTGTGGGCTTTTCTGTGGACCACATGTGTCGGAGGTGGGAGGAGCTGACGCTTGACAGATGCCATGTGGCTCACATAAACACACATGCAGGAAAAACAGCGGAGAAATTGGAGGACGTCCACAGACGTGCACTGTACTCTATGGAAGTCCTCCTCTCAGCACAGTCAAAAAACTACCTGTTATATGTTGTTTTAATAGCGACATGCTAAAACTACAGGAGGGATTTCCAAGAAAATTACGAAAGGCTCCAATTTCCTTTTGACATTTCTAATGCAGAGCGCTCATGGAAAAACAAGGCATATTTCCAGGGATTTTTGGCTGGAATGTTCACCAGTTACTCTGGAGGAACTCCTCGACCGTTCTTAGAAATATTTACTTGGCAGCCCCCTTCCAGAGCCTGTTTACACAACAGGAAGTGGAAAGACTGTTCTTGAGTCTTGTTCTTGAGTCTTGTTCTTGAAAACAGCAGCAGCAGCAGCGATGGTGCATTTATGTGCATGTTGACAAGCTTAAGCATAAGTTACTACACAGCATTTTTATTTTACTATGCTGTGCTGGGCAGGAAGTGAGGTGCAATTACTTAATTTTCCTGGAACCGTGGTGGAAATAAAGACAACAATTTGCCATTAACAATTAGGTTCCAGTCATAAAACTTCATGGGCCTTAAAGGTCTTTTGGCTGACAACCCAGACTGGTTGGCCTATTTTTTCTCTCCTTTCATATTTTCTTTAAAACTCCTGGATGGTGGATAGAAAACGAAGCTTTCCTGCACATACAGCCCAAGCGCAGGACCCAGGAACCGTGAATTTAAGTGTATTATTGGGTATTTGGACAGTGTTGTGACTTGCACAACACAATGGCTCAGGCTGAAAATGGTCTGGAGGCTCCTGCGCTAGCAGAACCCCAGATAACCCTTCACCCCCAGCTGCAAAACAACGATCCAGCTGTTAGCGCAAAATCCATCTGCTCAAACTGGCAAATTAGCCCAACGCACCTGGAGTTCTATTCACCTCTCCTGGCAACGCAGATTCGGGTTGGACTCTCGACCTTTGCAGTCCAATTTGAATGAGGCTGAAGAGCTGTGAGCAACATCGCTCCGGCCGTTGGCTTTAGCATGGTGCAAAGGCTATCCAGCTGTTCCCAACATTCTTTTGATGCTACATTCTCTGGTATGTTCTGAATGGATTCAATAAACAAATGACTCTGCATCTATAAAAGAATACATAATATATTATCTGTTGCCATAGGTGCATGAGGCGAATATCTGGGGGAACTATCCAAGGTGGACCAGCAGTAGATTCTTCATTTCCGACATCGCTAAACCCCCAGAAAGTCTCCGGCAGAGCTGGGGAGAAAGAGGAAAGTCCTACTCTTCATCTTCCTTCTCAGCTGTCAATTTCTGCTCAGCAGTTTTCGCATCCGTCATCATTATTTCATTCAAAGAGAAACCTGAGAAAAAACATCTGGGGAGGACGTTTGGACAGATTATCGGGCTTTAACAGTTCACACCTATAAAAACACAGTTAGGACGTCACAGGAAACTAAGAAGCGGATTATGGCTGTTTCGTAACATTTAAAAAAAACAACAACACCTTTTTGTTATCTCCCGTGGCTGATAGTGACTTGTGGTTGTTTAATCGGTTAACAAGGAGTCTTGGTGTCTTTAACAATGTCAGGCTATGGGCACAACCATCACACAAGGTTGTGTGTCTGCTTCAGCAGCCTGTCAATCAGGGCCAGAGGTTCAGATGCTTTAGTTTCATCATGACAAAAGTCATGTGGAAATATTGGATTTTCACCCTTGGCTTGGCGCTCTTTTCTCTTGGCTTTAACGATGACATCATCCCCCAACATGCTGAGGAGAGATCTGACCTTTACTGCCTGTGGAAACCATTTCAGCACAACTGTGGCCCTTTTTTACTTTTTTTTTTCTTTTTCAAATCTGCTGGCATCACTGGGAAAATGAGGGAAAAGTCTCATCTTTCTTCTGTCCAGCAAAAACAACACATCTTGACAAGTCATTGGGTCTGTAAAATGTGATTCCCTGAAAAGGGGCGAACCCCCCCCACCCCCCCCCGGATGGCGGCGGTACTAAAATGTGAAAGATGAAGTAGGAGAAGATTCCATTTTGATTCGTCTACAACAATATTATTTCTGTGTCCCAGGGTTCCTGAACCAACACCAACAAGCGGTCCCCCTTCAGAAGGCAGAGCTGAAGATGGATGTTCGTGTGAGCTGAAAAGAATACGTCTTCAGAGATTTGAGGTTTGCTTTCGACTGCGGTGCTAATTTAATATCCACCCCGTCTCTTCATTTCCAAACTCTTAGTAAGTCATCTGCATCGAGGCCTGGCAGCTGCATCGGCTCCTGTAGAGCTGATTTGTCCAGCGCTCATTAGAGACACTACAGACCAGCTTACATTGGTGTCGTTTTCTGCTGTGGCTAGCCCAAAATATCAAATAGTTCATTTTATTTACACATGCGGGGTTAAATGAGAGAAGACAAATGGTCTAAGTACACCTCTGGCTTTTTAAAACGTCTCATATAGTTAGATTTCATCTTCCTCTGAAAGGGATTTGTAGCGATTATATTCATTTTACAGCAATGCCTAAAATATGCTGAGGGTTTAGCTGCGCTCTTTTACAGGCTCTTTGCTGCTTTACATCCACGTACCAGAAGGGTGCCACACCTTTGTTGTTCTTTACCTTTGCTAAAAGAGGGCCAATGAGTGCAGATTGATGAGGAAACCATCTTATTTTAGACATAACAAAAGGTGAAAAGGGTCTAAAAATGCCGCCACTGCCCAGTGGATCAGCCCGGAAAACGGACGGTTACTCATTTACATTTACGTAACCTTTATGTCACCTGTCACTGAGCGAAGGTTTATTTAAATGATCTGCTTGGTTATTGATGGTCAATCCTCTGGCCGCCACTCCATCAGCCAACAGTGTCAGGGGGTTTATGGTTCTAACCCCCTGATGGTTTCGCAATAACGCTACAGGGCAACATGACAGGCGAACAACTCGCCATCCGTCCACGGTGTGGAAAATTTCAGTGATCTGTTTTCTGCGTGCGTCCGATGCTGAGCGGCGCGCTCCTCCCAACTTCCTGCCAGAATCGATGTAACACTGGCGCGCATCGGAAGTGTTGCGTAACGACGGTCGGTGACTTGCAATAATGTCGCTAGCAGACAGAAAGTGAAGGATGTTACTTGGAAATGAAGGTCACAGGAAAGGAGGCGGATTCAGTGGTTTCAGGTACTCGATCAAATATAGTAGAGACAGAAATTTAGACTCTTGTAACGTGTCCTCAGGTTGGTTCCAATAAGAAAAACTAGTCTCGAATCTAAAAACTCGAGAGAGGCTGGTGGAGGCTGGATGGTTAGTTTTCCTGTCTGCTGTCTTAGCTCTGTTCAGACTTTGATCTCAATAATTAGTCTCAACACACAAACATGGCATTAAATCATCATTTAGGTACAAACTGCAGTCGTGGACTTTGCTGCACCAGAACCCGAATCGCTCGAACACAAAAGCATCTGCTCGCTTCTGTTGTAATTCTTTTACATGATTACAGCAGATGATAAGATCACTGGAGCTAGGAAACTTTAGAGAAGTTCACTGGAAAACAAAGGGAAAAGTCCAATTTGGCTCAAGGTGGTAACACTTCTGAAATGTCAGTGGAGGACTGAGTCAACAGTAAGAAAATATTTTGGAAGCTAAAGCTGCTATAAAGATGCCAAAGATACAGATTTTGGACACACATCTGTGTCGTCGTGACGTCGGAGCGGCAGAGGGAGCTTTTCCCATTGTGTTGGGAGGAGGAGGTGACATGGATTACATGGATAATTCATGGATTACACCCTCATCCTTGATCGACAGATGATACTTTTTCAAGATTTCCTTGATTAATCCTTCACGGTACATTTACTGGAACAATGACAACCGACAGCTCACTCTTTCCTCTTCTCCCACCCAAGATCTGTCACATTCCTGCGGCTTTTAAGACTCTCATAGGTTTCTAAAAATGATAATTACCGTATTTTCTGGACTATATGTCGCTCCGGACTAGCGACAGTTTAGCTGTTGACAATGTGGAAGTGAAGAATGTAGATTCAGTGGTTTCAGGTAGTCGAACTTTGGCATCTTGTGTCCTCGTGTCAGGTCACCAACAGTGTTGTACAGCTGCTAGCATGACTGCAGGCTAATCTTTTTCCTTTTTCTTGGTTGTAATATTTTTGGCCTGCCTTATCTTTGTTCTTGTTGTGGGTTTTTGAGTGCAATAACCCTTATTTATGGGTGCGCGGGGTTTGTTTTGACACTGACGCACAGATGTGCTCTTGCATATCCAGCAGTGAAGTTTATGACCCTGACCCGCGACTGTCTGGTGGTGGCCAGGAGCAGCCTGTGTGTTGTTGTTTTCAACCGACTGGAGAAGCAAATGACGCTGACTGCGGCGAAATCACGATGCAGCAGAAAGGTCACTTTGTACACCCACGAGATCCCTACCTGCTATTTGTCAAAAGCAGCGTTAGCCTTCAAGATGCTGTTGAAGGATTCCAGACATGCTAATTCCTATTGCTACTGCTACATGCTAACAAAGAGCCTTACAGAAGCCAGCTGTATTTACTTCCTCCCCGTCACTTTGTTCCTTCAGACCAATCGAACACACAAGAAGAGAACCAAAACTGGCTTTATCACAATTTTCTGTTAAGGTGGAAACTTTTTTGCATTTTCACCCACACAGATGCCAAAACACCACAAGGCTAACTGAAAAATGTATCCCTCAAGAAAGTGCAACTATTGGGCTGGAAAACTGATCTCCAATTTTCTTTTTTCCCCCCTCCCCCTGTTAGTGGAGGGGCCCTGTAAATCATGTCCTTTATATCTCCGGCTGGGGGTTCACTGCAGGGTGGGAGGAGAGCATGATGGGAAAAACATGATGGGGCCTTACAATAGTGGGTCAGAGAAAGAGTCTAAGGGGAAGAAAAAGAAAATGAGTGTGAGTCGATGTGAAGGATGTAGGGGGACCTGTCAAAGATGGAGGAAACTATGTCAGAGAGACAGTAGGGGATGAAATATCACGGTCAATCTAGAAAGGAGAAATGAAGATAGAGGAATATAAAGGCAACAGGAATAAAGTCCCTTACTTCTAACTGGCCAGTGAGATAATGATCAGCCAGGTTGCTCACTTGACCACTCCACCAATAACATAACTCAGGGTTCCTTGTTGTAAATGAATTTTGTGTCGGTTTTTAAACCTCATCGACTGAAACTGTCATTCAGGTGCCAAATGCTCCTAAAAGTGCCACATCAAAACCTTTCGGAGGACTAACAGCAGCACAGTAAGTGAGTGCAGCTTCCTTTAACTGGATCTACATGTAACCCAACACTGTAGACTAGAGTTGCTCATAGACCAGAGCATGGGAAGTGTCTCTAGACATCTAGGATAGGCTTGTCTAACTGGTGGCTGTATCTCTGCGTCTTCATGTAACATTGCTCGTGTATGAGGTAAAGAGAGAGCAACAACGGTGACACCACTGACTTCTAATCAAATGCACGTGAATGCTTCGTGATCTCAAAACATAAATGTCCGTGATTTATTTGTTATGTGGGCGTTTTTCCCAATTACATGATTCATCCTCTGGACGGACGCGTCTCTTTTTCCATGGATGACCGAGCACCCAAATAAAGGCCTCTACTCCAAGAGCAACAACCTGGGCTGTTTTGTGTACAAGCTTTCTGCTCCATCAGTTTGACTTATGACGAAGCTCGACGGCCCGATTAAATCAGCATCCGCAGCCTGACTTCATCCTGCCCTCAATTGCAAACATGCAGCGGCGGTTTTGAACGCTGAAGGCATGGAAACTTTAAAGATTGTTTTAAAATTTTGCTTAGTGCTCTTCAAGGTTGATCCAGAAATAGAAATTGAGCTGCTCCAAGCCACTCTGGGAAGTGCAGATATAGTTCCTTCACTTGTCCTGTGATTATCGGATCTCATTTGTTTACCTTTAAATAGTGTAAGCAGCACACACTGCTTTGTGTTTCTGCATTTTGACATGTGGAAGGTGCATTTAGTCGTTTAAAAGTGCTGGATAACAATAGATGGTTGGAAAAGCAGGAAGAGGCAGAAACTTGCAACATGTAATGTCGTAAATGCCTGTAAACACTGTAAATACTGTAAATAAGTTGAATGGGATGACTCTAATTTCTACAACGGTTGGATGCCAGACTCTAAACACAGCATCGCTATGGTTACACATTAAATGACCACTGGCAACACTCTCACCTTCCCATCACATGCACCCACGTCCTGATGCAGTCTTTAGGCGGAGCTTCCTGTGTGGTTCCTGACCCATATTCTATAGACATTCCTTTAAATTTCCCGTCCACTCTCTGTTGCTGACATGTTCTTACTGCAAAAATGCTTTTTGTCCTCACACACTGAAAACATAAAATGCTCGTTGTTTAGTGATGAAGTTGTCCCTCTCCACGGCAACAGCAGAAACAACAACATTCCCCAAGCACCGCCAAACTAAACAATTCCTAATTATCCTTCAGAATAATGGATGACACGAAATTCAAATTCCTTGACCCTTGAAAGTCACGTCCAGGACTTGGACTCGCATCAAATGCCGTTTTTCTTCACAAAGCAACCCTTTAAGCACAGGGTGGACCTGATCCCAGAGCAACTTTCCCCCCAAAACACGCCTCAACTCTTGTCTTCTGCTGTCTAGAAGCCGATTCAAAAGCACTTCCACACAATCAATGTCACTTTGTGTGTCACTCAAACATTAAGATGTGGTTCTTCCTGATGTGGATGATCCAAGCACTTAAGTCACTTATCAGGAAATATGGCACCGTTATACCCGGATAGTACAACACCTCATGATGGAAACTGCTTAAATACAATCTGTGTCATCAGTTTAACTCATTTTCAACATTTCCTTTTGTTAGATTTCCAAATTTATCATCTTTTTACTGCTTTCTCTCTATTTTCTGCTTTTTCTCTCTCTCCCCGGGGACCCCGGAGCCACTTTCCTTGTGGCAGGTAACCAAAATGTCACTTCTCACGCGCTGCACGCTGGCCAGCGTTTATATCACAACCCCTGGAAAACGTTTGGAAATTATGACCTGTCACTCATTTCTACGCGACCTCGATAAAAACCAACACAGTGCAGCAGTGTTTTGTGCGCAGCGGCCACGATGGCGGTGATGAGTTAAATTTCCTCTTTCAAATGCCACTAACTGAAAGCAGACTGGCGTCGTGATTCAAACCATAAATCCTGAGAGAGGTTGAGTGAGGGCAACTTGACTGTTTGTCTGTGCGTGCGGGCGTGTGTGTGTGTGTAGGTGTGTGTGTAGGTGCTTTTATTTGTCTTCATAAGAAATGTGAGCATATGGAAATCATTAGTATTGGGCTGATTCAGCATGCACACATTTGTGTGTTTCACGTGAGGATGTGTAGTGTTGTCTGCCACCTCTAGGTGCAGTAAGTTAGGCACCACACCCTCCCACCCACACACACACACCCACCCGCCACCCCCCCCCCCACCCCACCCCCACCACCACACACACACACACAGACACACAAATGCACACATTTAAAGTTGATTACAGATGATCGTGCAGTTAGAAGTACTATTTTTGCAGCCTGTTGGAATCATTTATATGAAAATAAAACAGATTTTTGGGGGGAGTTTAGGCTGCACAAAGAATAATAGGGACACCTCTGCTCAGGAGCAGATGGTGCACATATTCAGATGAAACTTTAGGTTTTATACCAGCCCTCAGCAGCTAAATGGTAGATATAGAAAGATTGCTCATTAACAGGAACCTTGTTGTTTGAATGGAGGTTCAAAAATGTGCCTTTTTTTTTTTTTTTTAACTAGAAAACATTCTTTTTGAGCTGCTGTGAATGTGCACCCGGTGTACTGAAACAGGAATATTCTCCAAAATATCCTGCAAATATCAAATATCCAGCTGTATCTCCTGGTAGATTTAAGTCTGAGCAGCGCCTCAAACACTCCTTTTTTGATTCAAACGTGGATAAGTCCATGACATTTTAGAGGACATCTTAACTTAAACCTACATTTATGTGACTGTGAAAATCCAATTAAAGGAGTTCAGAAAACTGTCTAGCTACGTCAAAAATCAGCACCTTTGTTCAATATAGAAGTTCAGATTCAACTCAGACCTTCAGCAGGAGCCCTTTCAAAGATCTGGAAATGCATTATTAGCCTTATTATTCATACTGGTGACACTCTACCCCCACAGTTAACAGGACCACTGGCTGTGCATGCAGAACTGCTGAACACATTAGTCAGTTAATGGGCTTCTTTAAAACAGTGGTAAAGACAGCACGGTACTAGTGGCGGGGGCAGTCAAAGGCCACGAAGAGGGCATGGGTGTGATTGAGTTGCAGATATAAAGTATTGAAAGAGAGCCGAGGCAAGTGGAAGAGGGGAGTGGAGCAAGAGAGGAGAAGGGGGAGGACGAGGGGTGAGTCTCCTGGAAGACATAAATAGCCAAAAGAGGACTTGGAGCTTCGCAGTCACTTTTCCGACAGCCACCATCCATCGCTCTCCTCTCCCCTGCTTCTCATCTCCAGCCCTCCTCTCCAATCATCTGCTTCATTCATCAGGTGAGTCGTTGCTCCGCCACATCCTCATCCCGTCGCCACACAACGGCGTCTGATGCTTACACGTGTGTGAATTCTCTCCATTTGTCTGCACAAATGAGGGAAATCCCGGCTGTCAGAGACTTTGTGCCTGTGTTCCAGCAAATGGGAGAACTGTCGACATGCAAATAAGGGAAGGTGGTGATTTTAAGGGATGTATAAAAAGATGCTAGACACGCTTGCTGAGAATACAGCGTTTAAATGTAGGTAGTGATGGACATTTAATATGAATGAAAAACAATGTAATGATAAAAAAAGAGTTATTATATGTTGCTGCTGTCTCTGAGATGTTTTAGATCATAGAGGACAGTCATGAAGACATCAAGTCTAAACATATGTAACGTCAGCTGGGAGGACCTATCTTATTAGACAGTCATGAAAAGATCATTTCTCCGGACAACCCTACATGTAATCAAAACCTACGAGACCCTTCACTGTTAGATTCTGTGTCCAGACACTTGCGAAGTCTTGTCATAGCTCAGATTTGACAAGAAATCCACAACAAGCAAGACATAAAAAACAACTATCCGCTGTGAAATTCTGCTCTGTAACCCAAATTCTCCTTTGTTTCTACAACCGCTTCAGGTCCTTTGTGCGAATCGGCCCAAATGAACATGCACGCCACTATGAATGTCGTTTTCGAGGCGTTCACCCACCTGCTGGTGGTGCTGTGGACACTGGGCGGGGGTGTTCAGCCCATGCCTGTCCCCACTGATGTCCCTATGTGCACGGCCTCGGAGCCCGCACATTATAAGCTAACGTTTAATGGCAAGTGGTCCCGGTCAGCCTTCCCGAAACAGTATCCGGTCTACCGCCCCCCTGCACAGTGGTCAAACATAGTTGGTAAGTCCACAGAGTGACAGTCCCAGCCTACAGAGGTCAATACAACAGTAGAATCAGACGTGCTATGCACTGATTATTTTGCTGAAAAGGCAAAAGTGAGGACATAAGATCCAGGAGAACACCTGCTGTAACAAAATCTCTCCCCTCTCTTTGGTCAGGGGTGACTCACAGCTCCGACTATCACATGTGGCAGCATAATGGCTTCGCCAGCAACGGTGTGAAGGAGTTTTCAGAGAAAGGAGAGGCCTGGACTCTGATAAAAGAAGTGGAGGCAGCCGGCGAACGCATCCAGAGCGTTTATGGGGTCTTCTCTGCTCCCGCGGTCGTGGGAGGGACGGGCCAGATGAACACCGAGTTTGAGGTTTTTGCAAGGCATTCCTACGTAAGTAATGTAAAACACACCGTTTCCCCCAGTCTGGGTCAAAGATTAAAGAAATAGCCCTGTTTTTTTTTAGTCACCACACATCCCAATGTGGGGTTTTTCCATTCAACTTGGTCAAATAACTAAGACATCCAAACTTTGTCTTTACATTTTTATACATAAGTCAATATGAGGAAAGACATTTTTCCAAGCCAGTTCAGGAAAAGGTTTTGTTTGGCCAAGTTGGAGACTGCTGACTTCTAAAACCAGCTTAAATAAAAAAAACACCTTACATCAAACATGTCGTTACCGCTTGTAGAGAAATCTAACACAGAAGTCTGGAAGAGAACCAGAGAGAAGGTCCAAACCCGGCCAATGGTGCAAACAGAGCAAGGATATTACTAAACCTCTCCGTGATGATGTTGTTGGTTTTTGTCCCCTGAGGAGACCTTCTGAAATAATTTATGTCCAAACGTTATGTAAAACGCTACAGGAGGCGGCGCTTTTATCCTTTTCCTTGCGCGGCGGCGCTTCACTTCCTGCTCTCTGTTTCCAGCTGTCCTTCATCGTGCGGATCGTTCCTAGCCCGGACTGGTTCGTGGGCGTGGACAGCGTTGACCTCTGTGATGGGGACCACTGGAAAGAAAATGTGTCGCTGGAGCTTTTCCCGTACGACGCGGGAACTGACAGCGGGTTCACCTTTTCCTCTCCCAACTTCGAGACAATTCCCCAGGACAAAATCACGCAGGTGGGTCTCAGGTAAAAGACGGAGCCCAAACGTGGACGCCCCAGAGAATAACTCTCCCGTTCTCCTCCAACAGATCACTTCCTCTTTCCCCAGTCACCCTGCCAACTCCTTTTTTTACCCCCGCCTGAAGCACCTGCCGCCCATTGCCAAGGTAACGCTGACCAAGGTCAAAAAGAACAATCAGATCATCAGCCTCCCAGAGGAGCCCACCCAGTCCAACCAGCTGCCGACAGGGAATGAAATTGAGGACAAGCTGATAAGTAAGTCAGAGCAGTAGGACGAAGACCTCAGCTGCGTCGCAATTATTGTCAGTGACACACCGTCCTCCCCCCCCCAGCTGTATATTCATGTGTAAATATAATAATAATGCTGCCATAAGTTGCTTTAGACCAAACATTTAGTAGCGAAGGGTGTGTTGGACGACCTGGAGGCTGTGTGAAACACTCATTAAGGAGTTTTTTGGGTCTTTTTGCTGCTCCTAATGAAAGCACAGACTCAATTAGCCATGAACCTGGAGAAGCCAACAGAAACCATAGTCCGTGAGAGGAAAACAGAGAAAAGACCGGGGTCAGTGAGTTGCTACGAGACAGATCATTTTAAAGGCCATTTTAGGAAAACATCTCCAGCTTTAGCGATGACCCAAAATAGGGCGCAGGCCCAGAAACGCTGATGCCATGAGGCCAAGCTCAATGTTGTGCCTGTTACACTTTAGGACTCCCTGTTGTACTAATTAGTGGTAACAATAAACGAGCGCAACGACAGGGGGGACAAGTAAAAGAGCTTGGGAAAACAGTGCACTAATCTACATGGCAACACCGCAGCAGTCTCTTATACCGCCTGCGACAAATCTCCAGCATGACGGCGAGGAGGCGAGTAATCATATGTAAATCCCCCCCCCCTCCTGAACCAGAGGATCCCTGATCTGGGGAGGCGGGCTGGTGCGGCGTGTCATCCTGGCAGCAGAGCTGCAGTAATCAGCAGCGCTCAGGATGACTGAAGGCCTGACTCAGCATCACAGACTTCATGTCTGTTCCCGTGACGACCCGTCAACAAACAGCACGCGGGGGCCAAAAATCTGCCGGGGTTTCTGCCCTCGATCCCGCCGCGCCGCTGCCTGACCGCTTCCTCGAACTTAGATTAGCAGCCGACTCAACAGGAAGTATTTGTTCATTTTCAGTGCTTCAAATGTCAGAATGTGACCCAGAATAAATAGAGGTGCAGGAAAGAGTCCGGTGTCGTGGTGTAACAATAACCCCCCCTGTACCGACAGATACCCCCCTGGACTGTGAGGTGTCAGTGTGGTCGCCTTGGGGTTTGTGCAAAGGCAAGTGTGGAGACTCGGGCGTGCAGCACCGCACGCGCTACGTCCTCATGCACGCTGCCAACAGCGGGAAAGCCTGCCCCCAGCTGGAGGAGGAGAGGAAGTGCTTCCCGGATAACTGCCTATGACTAGGCCAAGAGCGGAGGGCGAAGAAGGAGAGGAAGGAGAGAAGGGAGCGAAAAGAGAGGAAAACCAGGAAAGGGAGGAAAGGACGAAGAGGCAGGAACAACAAAAAAGCAACCGCAGTGTATTTACTGGAGGGATACATGTGATTTTAAAAAAAAAACTGTCCTCCTACGCTAGGAAAAGGTTCAGTCCTGGGGGGCGCGGGTGCATCCGACAGCTCAACAGAGGTGTAGTTTTGCAAAGGTGCCATCAGACGCCTGTCTGTTATTTTGACCGATCACCTGAAGTGTCTGGGGACTGAACAATTCTTAGAGGATCCTTAATAATTGGCTTTAATTAGACGTTTGACATTTATTTAGAGGGCATTATGACTTCCCCCATCATCATTTGTACATAAATCCATGCATAATGACGCAAAAGTACTCAAAAACTACAGAATATGTCAGAAACATCGAAGGCAAAATACAAATAACACAGCCGCAGGATGATCAGAAGCCTCGAGAGCCCCATGAATCATTATTGGTTATTAAGCAATGGGAAAGATAATGTTTACATAAGCGTTGCCATTTTATTGAAGAACATATTTATTGACAGGATTTTAACCTGTAGTGTACAGTATATTAGATATGAAAGTAATAATGTGTATTCTTTTGTTATTGGGATACTGGCTCGATACAGAAATTAACCTTTTTTTTGTAAAAATGGGGAAATAAGTGTAAGTTGTATGTGGAATAAAAGGTAAAAACAGCCTCTTTTGATGGCCTCACAACACGCAACATTAGAAATGATCGATTTTTGCTTTGCTTTCCTCCAAATATTGACCTCCGAGTCGGTGAAAATCTGGGATTCCCTGCCATCGGGATGACTCACGCTAAACCAGCTGGATTAATCTGATAAAATGGCTTTAGCAGGACGGCCGGGGCTCGGACCTCTTGGCTCGCGGGCCTTCTGACGAGGAACCACAAACCAGATGTTGCACACTTAAGAATTCAAATCAAATCCCCAAATGTTGATTTAGATGACAAACCCTGAAATGTCACCGAGTTTATCCCACCTAGATTATTCCAGTAGAGACCGAAACATCGAAAACCGGTCCAAACCCAACGTTTTAATGGGCTACGACTCAAAGTTCCTCTCAATAGATGCGCCGAGGGCGTCGAACAAACGGCGAAATGATCAGAAAAGGAGAGAACTCTGCGGCGGGGTTCGGGTTCCAATTGCAATTCCTGATTTCAGCCATGTTTTCTAAGCACACACACATTTTAACGGTGGGCAGAGCCCTCGCGCTGATTTACAGTAGTATTGTCACTTCTGTAAAAGCACTACAGTGTGGGAGGAGACGGAAATCTGAAATTCCTGCTCACTTCAACCGACCGCTTTAGCAGATGTGCGGAGGGTTTATTCCGCGAGTGACCTCATCTTCAGTGGGAGCGTGGCGACTACTGGTACGCAACGGTCTGGACGACGGTTTCCTCCCAACATCCAGAGTTTTGGACGGCTCGCTCTGGTTACGGAGTCTATTTTCCTGGGAATAAAACCCGATTTATGACGGTTTTATTGATGACCTTGTGTGATTCTCAGAGGCCAAACGGCAATAAAGTGACTCTTTCTTTTAATTCTAATGCAACATAACGGCTCTAATACACATTGTGAACACAACCGGTGTGTGTTCCAAACATCTTACACCCCCCCCCCGCCATGAGTCTTATCAGGCTTGCAGTGGGCCCAGGGGAACCAATCACACAGCTTCCAGAAGGTCTCGTCATTCAAAGCAGCACCTGCCCGTTTCACACACCTTTGACTTGAGCTGTCACGCCAAGCGACAGCGGTGCTGAGCGTTAGCTAAAAGGGACGACCCTGGACCTGGATCTGGACCTGACACACTAACAGAACGTCAACAGGGCCGAGCGGCGCCGCTGGTCACCTCGACATGAGTCTGCGAGCGGTTCTCCTCCTGCAGGGTTACCTGGTGTTGGCTGCAGCCATGTATTTCCAACTGGGGGAGCAGGAGGAAAAATGCATCATCGAGGAGATTCCCGTCGACACGCTCGTTACCGGTGAGTCCTGCGGAGGGAAAATTCAGAATCAGAAGCTAAAATTTGGATGAAGCCCGTCTCCAGCAGGCTGAGTCGGCACCTTCCACAGATGCCCATTTACAACCATATGGCAGCAGTAATAAGGAACATATTGTGAGCAAGATTCCGTAATAAACGCTTAATTAAAACTGGAATAAAGCTCCAGGCAACTTCTTGCTGCAGGTCGCTTCCTGTTGGAGCCCTGGGATCCCAAATCTCCCAGCCACTCCCCTCATCTCGGTGTCACCGTGGAAGTCAGAGACCCCAACCATGAGGTACGGCCCTCTGGGGAGACGTATATCACCGAGCTAAGGTCACACAAACATGTCGGACAATCACAATAAACCACGTGTTGACCGGTTTTCCCATTCAATCGCAGCCAGACAAGGATAAAACAGATTCAACCCAACTTTTTTCCCGCTTCCCAGGTTCAGATGACCAAACGCTTTGCTAAATTTGGGAAATTCACCTTCAGCGCTCACGAATCCGGGCAGCATTTCTTCTGCTTCCAAACCAATTCCACGCGCTTTTCGGTCTTTGCTGGCGAGAAGCTGGTGAGAACGGGGGGGAAAAAGTGATTTAGCACAGTGAAGTGAGGAAAAAAGACCCTTATGTTGTTTCCTCCACGATGTTTAGAGATTCCATTTGGACATTCAGATGGGAGAACACCCGGTGGATCACAACTCTGACAAAACCAAGGGCAGCATGGAGAACCTGGAGAACAGCCTCACGCACCTCCGAGGTCAGATGATCAACATCCTCAGGCAGCAGGAGTACCAGAGGGTAGCTACACCAGCCTTTTCTGCATTCACCATGACCGTAATGTTGTCCCGCCATCCTGGAATACAAATGTCCCGTCCTCTCTGCTGCAGGAGAAGGAGGAGAGCTTCCGGCAAATCAGCGAGGACACCAACAGCAAAGTTCTGTGGTGGGCCCTGATGCAGACCTTCATTCTGCTGTCAGTGGGGTTCTGGCAGATGAAACGTCTCAAAGAGTTCTTCATTGCCAAAAAGCTTGTCTGAGGATGTCCCCTGTGGCCTTCTTTAAAAAATAAATAAAAATAAATATATATATATATCATGTTAAGATTCTCTGCTTGCAAAATGGAAAATGGACATATACGTAGAAAAGTAATACTTTTGTGAAAATTTGGGTTTATAAAGAAAATAAATGATATATGACATTGAAATGTCCTTGTTTCTGAAGTTAATTGTTAAAATGAAACAAATATGCTGCTGCAATTTATTGATGTCTCTATGCATGAAAACAGCAATGGCTTTGCAAAGAAAAAAAAATTTAGATTAAATTTAGCTCTTGTCCTAATCTGTAATGTCACAAAGCTACATGCTAGCTAACGCCGAATTAGCCAGGATTCGCCAGCTAGCATTAGCACTTACGGTCACATCAGGCTATACCAGGTAACTTAATTGATCTAAAAAAATATTTGTAAATTGAGTATGAAAGTCGTTGTCGTGCTATAAAGCGTCTATCTTTCAACACGGAATCTAAAATATTCAGGACTCTTGAAAAATGACACGTTCACCTATTTACATACTTAAATACCGGGTCTAGACGCTAGCATCACATCGGCTAAGTGCGTCAGCGATCACTTGAGTTGTAATTTGTCACATATCTGGTTTTTTAAAGTGTTTAAAAAATAAATGGGGCGACGGCTTGATATTACAGGTCTCCTAATGTCTTCGTGGATAAGCTGCAACGCCTGCTTCCTCCCCCCCAGCGACGATCGGAAACTCGCCGTCACAACATGCGGCCATGTCATCTGCGACGGCTGCTACAGCAAAGGTGGGCGACGACCCCCCAGTTGGGGGATTTAAACCCAATTCTGAAGTCGAAGTCCTTCTGGGGGATTTAAACCCAAGTTCTGAAGCTAATTAAACGGGGACCTCTGTTGGAAGAAGAGCGGTATTACATCCCTTTTCCCAAGAGCCACAGATCCGTCCACACGTTGCATGTTGCTTAATAAATTCACTTTTAAAACTAGAACCTAACGTTTTTGCACAGTTGTAACCCAGATTGTGGACGTTTGAACCTGTGTTGGAAACACTGACTGATATTTAGTCACCCTTTTTCAGGAAAGCAAGGGATCTGTTTGATATGCAACTCCCGGTGCCAAGTTTCATCTCTTTCCGACCAAGTAGGTGGCTTTAAATTCCACAGAATCCCTGTTCGCCACTTTAGAGATGTGGAACGACCTTCCCTGCAGGTGACTGACAGCAAATCCTCCTTGTTTCAGAGCAGCTCGGAGGTGAAGGCCCTGTTCTCAGACGTCAGCGTGGTGGCAGCCAAACACTGCAAGGAAATCAGCAAAGTTCGGCCATATTTATTCATTTGATTTTACAGGAAAACCGAGTTTAAGCAAGATCGATGTCGTGTGCACCTGTTTAAACTTCACCTAGGTGTTATTTTCTGCAGGTTCTGATGTTCCAGGCAAGCCACCAAAAGCGCCTGTGCAGCTACTACCAACAGAAGGTGACTTACAGATGCGTACAATGAATTTTGGAGGCTTTGCTGATTTACAATTAAAAACTGTAATTGCATTGATTCCAGAGTGAGAAGCAAAAAGACGCATTTGTGCAGATGAAACAAGAAATGCAGCAGATGTCAAAGTAAGATAAAAGTAGTTGCTGGTGTATTTAGTGCCTACTGTATCTCCTGAGTATTTATTTAACCTTTATTTTCTATTCAAGGAAGCTGAATGAACAGAGCGCCTCCCTTACCAAGCTGGAAAATGCTCTTCATCATCACCGGTGTGGTTTTTACAAAACATCTGTCATTTATCAATGAACTGAAAGAGGTTCTATTTTATTTAATTTCGATACTAAAAAATAAAGCAAGGGAATCAGGAGCTCAGGAGGCTTAAATAAAACAAAAGTTTGTGTGAAAATGTTTGTGCGAATACATTTAAAGGGCATGAGAATAATTTAGTGTTAAATTCCGGTCGTTGCCACTGGGTGTCGCTCCAGACACGTTTACTCCAGAAGCCTCATTCAAACTAAGTGAAGCCTTTTTAAAGAACTGAAGCTGATTCTTCAGCTGGTGGCAGGATGCCTATTGATCATTATTTTCTAAGATGGTGGAGGGAAAACTACTTTTTCTGTCCTTTAGTGCCAACTCTTCCTCGATGGCTCAGGTGGCTCACAGTTCCCACATTCCACGTGGGCATAACTCAGGTAATCTCTGACCTCTTCATATATGATGTCAACAGCAGTGGTGCGTTTGGGTCATTCGAACAGTTTTTAACAGTGCATCTAGACTTGGGTTTTGTTAATAAACGGACACTTTTTAAACCTTTCAGGCCTTTTTCAATATATGAACGTTTCACATTTTTCTGTTATTGAGTGTGTTTTTTTTCAGACCCTATATGTGCAGTGATATCACACCATTGAATGCATTAAACACGTTCCTCTTTCTTTATCTCTCCTGCTGCAGGTCTCCAGATCCCCAAATCCTCACCTCTGCCCATCTCCAGACACTCCTCCATGTCTAACGTGTGAGTTCTGTCCCTCACCCGCACATCTGCACGTTTAACCTCTGCGCCCTGCCAAAACCTCTGTTTTCCTTCCTCTCCCCTTCATTACCTGTCTGCGTACGTGAGAGTGTGAGAGGTGCGGAGCAGTGCAAACACACTAGATCTCGGGTTGAGCCCCGACGTCTTATGTTAGCTTTAGCCGCTGTGTAGCTTTGCCCTTCCCTGCGGCTCTGCAGACACACACACTCGAACCGACTGAGCTTATTCAGGTTTCTCTGTCGGGGTTTCTGCTCACTGTTGACATAAGAGCGATTTGCTGCTTGAGTTTAATAATAGTGATGTTTTTATTATCCTCTGAGATTCTCTGCTGAGCAATAGCGGCACAGGATGGATCACGGCTATGCAGCAAATTGGCCGTTGCTCTGCTGTGCCTGCAGACTCCAACCACTTTTGATTTCAGGGGTAAATTGCTGATTTGCCTGCAGATAGAAGCACCATAATCAAATACATTTGTAGCATGTAATAGTAGTAGAACCCCGTAATTGAGTTCTTTGATACAATTAGAGATGTTTTTAAGGAATACGCATTAGTTGTTAAAGTCATCTGAGTCTGATTTCACTCCAACCCTCCAAGCTCTCAGATTTCTCTCCTTAAAAGCGCTGATCCTAAAATACCGGAGACGCTGCTAATCAATTGTGCTCTCCTGCAGGACCGAAAGCATGGAAGTATCTAAAAGGAGCCTGTTCATGAAAGTATGTCTTATTCCTGAACATTAATTATTTATTACTGCCTAAATATCGCGAAAAAGGTTGAAGATCTTATGGTTTTTGTCTTCTAGCCCAGTCCTCTCCCCAGAGTTCCATTATTCGGTGCTTCTCAGACTGGACAAATGGGTTTGTGCTGTGTAAAATCTATTTTAAGAGCCACAATGTGAAGATCTCTTGTTCATGTGAATAACTGTGCTGCTTCGTTGCTCTCTGATCCACCTTAATAACGCTGATGCAGCAAGAATCAAACAAAAAAGTCTTAAAGTTTCCACCTTCCACACGAGCGCCTGCGGTTGCATATTCATCAATAAAACATATCGGGAATGTTGCTGTTCCATTTGACGGCCAAACAAACGGGGCTGCGGCCACCTACGCTGAGTAACCAGCTGCAGATGTGGGTTGTTGTTTTATTTAGGATTAACCCGATGGCATTTCCAGGCTTTGGTTGTGTCATTTGGGACCTTAAAGGGTTAAACCCTGTTGCACCAGGTGGCACCTGAAGGTACCAGAAGAGCGCAGGTCTCTCTCAGCCTTTTTGTTGAAGCAGTACGACTCTAACAAAAGACTCTGGTTTCCTGAAGACTTTCTGTATTAACAGCGTGAGCTCATTTGGTCGCCTGTTTCGTTAGCGCTCAGAACCAACGTGTCCTTCTCTGATGTGCCGTTTAGGCAGCGTCCGTCTGAGATTATCCAGTCGGGATTCGCTGGCCAACCACACCGCTGGTATCAGGTGATGCCTTTCACGTAGCAAAGCGCACATATTCCACCAGAATGATGCCTTTTAGGTCTCCAAACAGAGAGGAGGTCAATAACAGCACCTTCTCTCAGTACTTTTCCAGGGTCGGCGGAGGCTTCGTACAGCCAGACCTCCAGGTGGGAGTCTCCCGTCTTCAAGCCTCCCCCCTCCTTCAGAACCCCCCTGCCTTCTCTGTTCTGAGCTCGCGTTAGCGAACTTTCAGCTCGGACATCTGTCCCAAGGTATTTATGACTCCCATGAGCTAAAGTGAGTCAGCAACCAGTTAGTGGAAGGATCCAAGGTGATCCAGGATGTGTCACCGGGACGTCGTCAACTCGCCGGAATCTGTTGTCCAATTAATTTGTCCCGCAATAAATAAAACAGATGCTCCCTGCTGCGCTCTGTTTCTGATTTTCGTGTGTGCTCACATGGCAGCTTGATGAACCTGTTTTTATTTTTTGGTCCTTTAAGGTGTTATTTTGATGTTGTGATGTTATTTTGGACTTTTGCTGAGTGGCAGCTACAGGCCTCAACCCACAAATCTTAATTTCTAGCCAAAGGCAGCCTTTCAACTGCCAACTGCCGCAGCAGCATCTATTCACCTGACAAAGATAAACTGGGATTATCTTTAAGGATGAACAATTCACTGGATTTTACAAGCCAGCTGACTGACAAGCACTTTACTAACATCACCTTTAGGCGGCAAATTAGCCTCATTAATAGGTTTTACACCGGCAGCCTGTAGCATGCAGGCTGGGGAACAGGAACCACCGTATCGCCCTTAAATCTTGTTACAAAACAGCTGCAAGTGAAGGCAAAAGCCGAGTGTGTCCAAATAGAAACACGATATCACCTGAAGCCATCCCAGCGAGGAAAAGCCGGCGCGGCGGAGCGGGGTGGCCAGATGTGTTCAGACAGGTCCACCCTGTCTTTGTCAAGCCGTGAGTTTTGCCTCTATTGTGCCCCAGCTGACAGGATGCTGAATAGTTTCTATTGAAGAGGGCTCAGGTGTAACTGTGTGTGTGTTCTGGGTTTGTTGCCACGCCATTTTCAGGTGCCTCCTAGCGTACGAGTGTGAGGTTTAGGGGCATTTGAAGAGTCGCTGTGCCTGATCTCCCTCTGCGCTCTGCTGGGATTTGAAGTCATTTCCTGTTTTTTTAAAGGTCCATTTAGAGAGAAATGGCTCCCCGGGGCAGATCGAGCTGTCACGGTGTCAGAGAGTAACAGGGAGAGGACGAAATCAGAGTAACGTCCCTCTTACACACACAACACACACACAAACACACAACACACACTCAAACCTTGCTTCTCACATAGTAATATTGTTTTTTTCTTTTAATTAGTTACACCATTCTTGTCTCCCACATACACACATTTCTTTCTTTATCTCTGTCGTTTACTTTCTCCTCTGCGTGCACGCACACACACACACACACACACACACACACACACACACACACACACACACACACACACACACACACCTCTGTGTATTGCTCCAGGCTGTACAAATGAGCCCTGCCACTTCAGAGAGCCGGAGAAAACTATTCTGATGTCAGCGGTAATTATTCACCACCGCGTTCCCACAGCTTGTTGTTCCCCTCCCTCCCCCCCTCTATCCTCCATCTTTTCCATGTGTGTGTGTGTGTAAGAGAGGCTTCTTTCATAATCTGATCCAGATTTCACACTTTGTCACTCACTATTTCACTCGTGTACCTTTGGTGCTGTAAGTGTAATCCCCTTTGGGCAAGACATGACATGAACTAAATGATTTCATACTGGAGCTATTTGTCTTTGCGAGGCGCTCGCTAAGTGTTCCTGCACAGCGTCGGAGTTTTAATGCGTCATCTCAACACCTTTACTGTTTAACTCAACGTGGCGTAATGTAGGTTTCTTTCTAAAATTACCAAGAGGGTTTATTTATGATCATTACACAGTTCTGTTTTATGGTGAGGATTAAGTAGTTGGACAATCTTGTGTGTAGTTGTATATTCACTGATGATTAGCTTACAATAAAGCTACTGTAATATGAAGATTTGATTTATAGTTCATTGGATTGTACCAAAATGGCCCACAAATTACATTATTAAGAGTGTGGTCACATAGAAAAACCCACCTTTCTTGTGTTTGAGTAATGGAAGGGACACTATACTTGCATTGTTAACTAGATTAGCGTATGGGGGGGTGCTGAAGTTAAAAAGTGCACCTTTATGATATGGATGATGATGGCTCGTGAATGCATGCATGGCTGTGCTGTGTGCAACAGCCTGTGGAGGACAGCTGCCTCTGATGGGGATCAACAGGACGAGGAAGGAGGGCTTGAGGTAAAACAAGCACGCGAACACGTACACAGAGAACATTTTATAATGTGTTACCTATAGCTGTTAATAATAACCTAATCTAAGGACCAACGAGATACAATAAATCTCCAAATCCCAAATTTACATCTTCGCAAAATCCCTCTAAAGTTCACCAAGCAAATATTGTCCCGGTGTATTAATTTAAAGCAAAGACTTTCCCACTCCAACATAACAGTTCATAAAGAACGGCGGCCATCCGTAGGGCCAAGCACGGGGGCAGAAAAGGAAACCAGTCTGGGGCCCAGCGCGAGGAGGCTAGCAATAATCCCATTAGATATGATCTGCCAGAGTTTATTTTGAAACAGAACACCACCATTTTCCAAATATCTACAGGCCATGTGAAAATCTGAGTTTTTACATTAGATTCAGGGGAAAAAAAGGTTATAAGGTGAACGGGGGTGGGGTGGGGGGGGGCAGTCTGGACAACTGTAACGTGATCGCCGGTGCCTGCGTACCCAACTTTCATTCAAGGTTTTCCTAAATCATTTGTATCGACAATATTTTCTTGAATCCACAGCTAATCTTTTGCTTCTTCCCCCCTTCAAATTCCTGTCGTTTCCACCCCCTTCACATGAACAGATGTATTTATTTATCCTAATTCTGAGGAAGGGGGGTGTCAAAAGGTCAAAATTCCAGTAAATGTCTTGAATGTGTCCCAAGGCCACCCCCTACCTATGAGCACTTTCTCCCCTTCCACGTGGCTTTCAACAGAAATAAACGAACACATTTAAATCATTGTTGTCAACCGATATAGATAGAGCAGATCTAGGGGTCCTGGCCTCAGTCCCAGCTCACGTGTGAAGGCAGGAATGCTCCCGTCCCTGGTGCAGTGGTGTGATGTCAGCTCGGCTGTGGAAAGATTTGTTTCCTGTCGCGCTCACACAGCCTTTCTGTGAACAACCTCTTGTCACGCGCCATATTTTCATTGCCGTCTTTTAATCCTACTTTATTTCCAAACCCACACACGGACTGTTTCTTGTGCAACACACACACACACACACACACACACACACACGCACACATGCACGCACTTGGCAGGATGTGCGAGGAGAAAAAGGCGGTCGAAAGACAACACCGAGATTAGGAGGCTTTTGTCACGGCTCTGTGGCAGACTTTAAAGGCCCGGGCTGCCGTCCCCGCTGCCAGATTTCTTTCTTTTCTCACCCTGTCTGTCCACATCCCTCTCTTTTCACCGAGGGGGAAGGTAAACATTCGGTGCAGGGAGAAAAAGGAAGGGTGGAAGGGAGGGATGGGTGGAAGAAGGATGGAAGCCGCCTGTTGCCCCCTTTTAGCCCCTTTATTGTGTTTTTGTTTTCGCAGTTTTAATGCCGGCTTTGTGTCTGTGGAGGATGAGTGGAAGACGAGGGTGAGGTATGCAAACAGAGCAGCTCCTCCATGTCAGCCAGGTGTCCGTGTCAGAGGCGTGTTTGCATGTAGGGTTCCACGAGTGGATGTGCGCTCTCTCCTCTCCCAGGTGCGTGTCTGTGTGCGATGCCTTCATGGTCACTGACTCTTTTCACCTGAGCCGTCCTTTCACACTGAAAAGGCAGTTGCCAGTGAAGAAGAAGAAGAAAAAAAGAAGCTCTTTGGACAGCTTCTCTTCATCGCCAGCCACAGCTGCTGTTGACTCAAGCGCCCAGGAATCTCCTCTGCAGCGTTCACACCCTTTTAAACCAGCCAGCCGCAGCAGAGGGCCCGCTCCGTGCGTGAACAGCCAGGCTTCCCCGCAAGGCCTCCAGGACCGAAAGGGACGGGTTTGTTTATCCAGCGCGCACAATTCAGTCAAAATCGTGGCCCCCTCCATCGTTGAGGAACACGTTGAGGAACACAAGAATGTTCAAAGCTGGGTCCTGAAAGGTTGCATTCAGAGTCAACGCTCTAAATCTCTACATCTCGGTTAGATATCGGTACCCCTCGGCTCCCCCTTCCCTCTTTTCCTTATGTTTCAAAGGCACATTCGTAGACGTGTGGTTAAACCTTTAAGTACATTTTTGGAGCTTCCTGGAACGAAGCTGCTATCGCAATTATTTCATTAAAACAGCAGCGGTGGTCTTAACATGTGTGTTAATGGAAAATCAGCTCTCAGGATGACTGAAACCCCCCCCCCCCCCCTCCTGTGTCGGCCAGTGGGCTTATTTTAAAATGTACTGCAGCTATACAACATTTCCTTTTTTTTTTTTTTTTTTTAACCAAAAAATGATTTAATCTGTATTTATCCAGGCAGGATCTTTTGACATTTAACAATCTCTTTTCCAAGGATGTCCTGTGATAAACTGTTTAGATGCTGTTTCTGTCAATAATACCTTTTTTTTTTTTAGTTTGACCCAGATTAAAAACAGTTTAGATCAAGTTTTGGTTTTGATTTAAAGTAACTTCTGATTTCTCTTCTTCTTTCAACCATCCTTCATGTCGCATTTTTTTTCTTTAAGGCAATTTCTAAAGAGCAAACAACACAAATAAGAAGCAGCGCTCAACATTTTCATTGTAACACAAGTAGACAATTTTGAAATTGTCAATCCAAGCAGGGACAGATGGGACATATGCTACCAGGCCGCTCTCGCATTTTCGTCTCGCTTCAGTGATCTCTTCTCCAAGTTCTCATCTTCTCATCGCAGCAGAGGAGCAGCGAGCTGAACATCTGTCGGCTCACATCTGCGTCGTCCTCCTCGTGCCTGCGTCTCTTCATCCCGTCCTCCTCCATCTGTCCTCCCCGTGTTCGACCCCTCCCTGCACCTCAAGTCAATCCAATTCACAAGAAGACAAGAAAAAAAAAGAAAAGCGGGAGAATCTGCAAGATAAGGAATGCCGAAAATCAAGATCCAGGAATTCTTTTCGCCTCTTATCTCGCAGATGTATTTCAGCATAAATCCTGCACTTGCGTTATCGTTTCACCAGTTAAGTTGAGCAGATGCTCGGACTTTTACGGCTCATAAAACCTCAGCGGGTCGGGCCGTATCATCCTGAGTAACTGCTGAGATGGCAGACATTTGCCAACCACGGATTCCTGCGAGGTGATCTGCCTCCACATTATGAAGCCTTTTTCCTTCCGTAGCCCCATGACATCTCTTTAGGCATTGGTCGGAACGTGGTGATCACCCACGTAAACATCTTTAAAGTGTTCCGACATTATAGTTTATAGGCAAAAGTGGCACGTAGAGACAGAACCTGGACATTCTTTTCATCATAATGTGCTCTAATATGAGCTTCGTTGGTCACTGATGACATCTGTCAGCTTTATTTTGCATCGTTTCTTCCCGGATGTTTAGCAAAATCATGGTGACAAACCAGGAGTGATTTTTGCTGCGGGCGCACGCTAACTCCATGCATTTACAACAAACAAACAAGCAAAAAAACATCCTGGCAGCGGCAGAAAGCTGGACATTTGACCTTTTGTCGATGGGGAAAAGGGCAGAGTAGTTTCTCTTTGTGTTAAAAACATGTTTATTTGCAGAACAGAGAGGGCAGATCACGTAACAAGTGGTCATGTGAGACCCTCGCTGAGATGGATGTTTTCACTGAGTGTGACCTGACAGAGCCTCCTTATCTGCAGCTAATGTCGGCCAGACAATAGTGTCACGTTCGTTAATTACGTGTTTATGGTGATCATTTGTGATGTCCTTCAGCCACCGTGTCATACATTGTTGCCACCTCCAGGCTTTCCTTCCTGCAGGGTTCTCTTGCAGGCCTCTTTGTGTGGACCAATCAGAGGGAGCGCTGGAGGCGCCCAGGCCTTCACGCCCCGCATCTGCAGGCAGCTCATGTCCATCCGTCATCTCCGCAGACAGACATGCTGACGGACGAAACGCCGGCTGCGGCTCTCACAATCAGAGAGCTTCAACTATGCGCAGAACGACATTCATTTCAAATCTGCGCGTTGAAAAACACAACAGAAAAGAAGGGGGAGAGGCAGCGATACAGTTATTTTCTTTATTCGCACCAATAAGATGATTACATCAAGGGGAACAAAACAAAAGGTGGACCTAAAGGGAAACAGACTGTACAAGATCGCCGATAATGAAACGATTATCGATAAATTTTCATATATATTTGTCAGCATGTATAAATACGGTATCTTACAATGACAGCAACGTTGATATTTCTATAACACAAAATCCACTCATGCAGTATAATGCCCAATGATGTGAAAGAAAACACAGGTGTTTAAACGAAAATAAGTTAGGAACAGTTTCTCTTTCAATACTGAGATCATTTACAAGGTTGTGTGGGCCAATGTGTTGTTGGAGCTAGTCTGGAACAAAACGACACGCCTATAAATGCGCTATTATAATGTCATAAACATGTACATGCTAGTGGTAAATACACACAGTCTGTCTAGTGGCAGTCCTTTAGCTTTAATACACAGTAAAAAACAAGATGAAGAAAAAAAAAGGGGAAAAGGCTTTAGCACAGAGAAATGTTGCCATGGAAATGGACTGATTGGGCCTGATATTTGTGAATTAATTGGTTTATTTTCTCAGCAGATGCGATCACACCTCCCTCTCTTCCATGACCATGCACTAAGAGCTAAATTACGCAGAAATAACTTCCCGATAAATGACTTCACAGTGGTGCAGAATGGATCAAAGAGGTCTGCTGCAAGGCCAGTGATGATTATGTGCAAAAAGACATGCAGAACGGGTATCTGCGCATCACTTCCTGTCACATGATCACCTTCACGTAGCACTGTACTGTACTGTTCTTCTAGAACGTCTTAAATAATGACAAACATGGGCTGAAAAACCTGCCAACATCTGAAAAGCAACAACCGGAAAACAGGGGACCAACATTTGCTGAAAAGCATGAACAAACAGTGACATAAGGAGAAAAGAGCATTTATGATGACTGGGATTTTGCGAATGTTTGATATCTGAGCTCCTAATAAGTCGCAGATTTCTATAACCACCAAAGTCAACAACACACAGCAAATATGACCTCTCTCCAACTTGAGCTTATACTGGCTTTGAAAACACGACTCGGTTATTTACTGAGTGAGCCGGAAAACCTGGAAACACCTTCAGTTCACATTTTTATTTCCTGCCCAGGACAACGATGAGAGACAGCAAAACTCTGATATATTTATGATCTATAATAAACTCCTCCTGCAAACGAGAAGTTGCCTTAGGAACTCCCTTCTGTGATCAGCCGCTTTGCTGTGTTTTTACCTGCTGTTGCGATTTAAAATAGATCAGCTCTAGCATTTCTGTGATTCCCGACATCTCTTTAGCGACTGAATCAAAACTCTTCATATTAACCGTCTATTAACCGTCTGAGTGGTCAGCTGGTAACCAGTTAGCAACTTTGTTGGAATGCTGTTGTTTCGTCCACCTGTGTTGGAATGGCGTCCAGCTCTGGGCTGAAGCGGTAGCGGAGTATTTTGTCGAGCAACAGACCAAAAATCTCCTTCATCATCCTCGAGGTCATGTGTTGAGGTGCTTAAAGACACCCTGGGAGCCTTTTTAAGTCTCAACCTAAAGTTCAAGTTTAGGATGACGCCCCCCTGCTTTAAGCCCTCTAAATCTCATAACAGATTAACAAGAATATGGGACATAGCCCATGATCCCATAGTGATCCATGAAATCTGGAAACGATTGTTTGAAGGCACCGTGTTACAAGCGGGCTCTTCTCCGTGCAGCTGGTTAAGGGGGCTCGACATATGGTGCAAGAAGTGATATCCTTAATCCCGCTACGCGCTGCAGTCCAGAGCGCGTCAACACTCATATTCATGTCACAAGAGTGACAACACAATCAGACCGACGTTCTGACGCTGAAATGCAGAGGAAGCAGCCATTTCCAAAGAGCTTATAATGGTTTGCATCGTTCCTAGATAGTAGCGGAACCCAGCAGCGACTCTCAGCCTTCCGTGCTGATCCAGGAGAAGCTCGAGCTGAAGTAAGGCTCAGTCGGGCTGATGCCTGAGACGTATTTCGAACTAATGCTACTATATTACAAACATGTACAGCACTGTACGTATTTAGATAGCTCAGGTTGGAGATGTGTAGTGTTGGTGAGCTGTGGTTTTAGTTACCTTGAGGCTGCAGTGGTCTTAAAATAAGGCATTTTCATCAATGACAGATCTCAAACTGTATAGAAAAGATTCCACACGACAACGTTTGAATAAAACAGGACTCTCCTCTCATATATCTACCTGGATCGCACTCCAGATAAGCTAAAAATATCATCTTTCTTTACATTCTTCATTTTTATGTTTGAAAGAGTCGATTTATACAATATCGCGACCGCAGTAGGCGACTCTTCCTCCGTGTCCTTTTTGTATCGAGGCAGTCAGCGTGTACTGTGAGAATAGATCAAGGACTTGAATCTGTGCTGCTAGCGTCACTGCTAACACTGGTAGTGGATATGCTGGTGCTGGTGTACTTTCCCGTCCACGTGTGAATGTGTGTGGGTGTGTATATCCGTGTAGATCTTGGGGTAGACCTTCGGAGCCAATCCGGTGCCTCCCTGAGATAGAAGCAGCTGCTGGTGGGCGACGTACTCCTCATACGAAAGGCAGTCTTTATCACTGCTGGCGGACTGAGGAGGCAGGCCCGCGCCGGCCCGCTCCCGGCTGGTGGCGGGCAGACGCTGACCGGCAGGAAGAGCGGAAGAGGCCGAAGAGGAAGAGGAGCAATGGCGCTTCGAGTGGCAGAACCAGAGGAAGGCAGTTCCCAAGATGAAGGCCACGCCGGCTGGTATCCCGATGATGACGGGCCAGGGCAGGCTGGGGGTTCCCGCCGCGGGGATAATGTTGCCTGGGGGCTGCTGATCTGCAAAAGTGGACACAAATGAGCGCTCCAATGCTTCACTCAGTGTTTACAGGTCATTTCAGCCAGTAATACAGCGTTGCCTGTTTCCTTACCTGGCAACACTGTTAGATAGGCGCTCCTGAAGCTGTAGCCCATCGTGTTGGCTCCCAGACAAATGTACATGCCGGCGTCGTCCTCCTTGGCTCTGGTTATCAACAGCTTGTTGAGGTACGACCCATCAGGACGCGACCAGACCTCCCCTGTAGGCAGGACCACAAAGTGGTGGTCCCCGACCTTTGGATGAAATAGCAACAAAAGTTGATTTTCAGTTGATCCGCATCTTACAGCAGAGACACCTTTAGACCATCGGTGAACTGTGATGATGAATCGGCCCACGTGCACCTCGATGGTTGAGTTATATTTAGTCTCCTCTCCTGGTTCCACCCTTTTAAGCCACTGGATAACCGGCTTGACGTCGCTGCGGACTTTACACTGGAAGGAAGTGGTTCCCCCGTAGTCCACAGTGGTGTTGACGGGGTGAGTACCAGTCAAAACGGGTTTAGAGTTGGTTCGCTCTGAAGAGAGAAGATGATAAATGATCAATATCTACTTTTTTTCTATGTTGAAATCACAGTTACTCTTTTTCATCAGTCTGTTTAGCAGAACCTATGGAAGAATGTCCCCACCAACAACACCATCATATGGGTTTGGAGACTCCTTTAAGCTGGGCCGTCTGTCTTCAGCACCACATCCTCCCTGTGGCACTGATCCACACACACATCCCTCATCTGAAGCTTCTGCCTTTTCACTCTCAGCTTATACAGCAAGAAAAACACACCTGCCAGGGACAATAATCCCTTCTCTCTATCTGTTAATGCAATCTCACGCGAGAGGAACGCTTAAAGAATGTACTTTTGCACAACTCACAGTACCCGATAAGTGATTGTTGTTTTTGAGTACTAATTTAATTTAAAAAAATAATTGAATTAAAATCTGTTGTTTGATTTAACATCTGGCATGCCAGGGAGCCGAGGCTGACAGATGTTCCAATCTCAACTGATAAAGAAAACGACATGGCATACAGATCACCGGGCATGGACTTGATTTACTGTGTGTGTGTGTGTGTGTGTGTGTGTGTGTTTTAGGACGAGTACAGCTGTATTTCAATATGCAACAGATGTGGCTTGTAAAGTGAGTCTGATGCTGTCAACAGAACTATTACATGCAGTTTGATACTACACACACACACACACACACACACGCACAGCCCTCCAGCACCACCTTCTTGATCAAGAAAAACCAACTCCTCTTTGCTCCCAACGGTAAACTAGTCCTTATTAAGACAAATACTGCAGCTGGCAAACCTCTGAAGACCTCCTGACTGCAGCTCACTCGCCTGAATGATATTTATTGACAAATATAATGGTGATCAATAAATGCCAGTGAAGTGAATAGGGGCTTTAAAAGATATTTTTAAAGCAACACTCAAGGTGCAACTGATTAGCCAGTACACCAGTGCTGTGGCTGGATCTGTAGTTATTTAACCAATCAAGTCTTAGGATTTCAAATCTCAGCCCTTATAAAAATACCACTTGCATTTGTCTTCTGTTGGCTGCTCCGTCTCCCAACCGGGCTCAGAGGGGGAGCTGGAGCCCGTCCCTGTGGTCAGAAATACCACCTTATTCAACCAATTCTCCAATGTAAACCTAGAACCGTTCCAGCACATTTAGTGGTGAGAGAGAAACCCGACGGCCTTGTCGAAGTCTCCTCAGACGACATGGGAATCTATTCACGTCCTTTCAAAACAAAATAATCAGCACATTATAATGAAAGTATGAACTGATCACTGGCTTCAGACCCGAATTATAAGCAACTCACATAAATTGTTGGAAAGTTAATTATAGTGTTGTTGATCCCCTGATCTTAGACAGCCTGCGTAATCACTGTATTGTCCAGAAACCTACTATTAAGTCTGAAACACAGTCATTCTAACGGCAGGACATGCAGAGTTTACAGTGTTATTGTTCCACGTTCTATAATTACACAGCCGTGAGGATCGTTTGCCGTGATCTTCCTGTGTAGATCTACAGTTCTGCACATCTGTATCTGCATGATAACTCACGTATGACTTCCAATTTGTATGTGGCGTTGATCTCCCCCGCCCTGTTGAACACATGGCACGTGTACTTCCCGCTCTGTTCTGGCGTCACGTTCTTAAGACTCAACGTCCACCTCTTCTTCCTGCCTTCCTCTCCGGCCGCTCTACTCTGCTCATCCAGGAGCGGCCGATTGTCCTTCAGCCACACGATGTCGGGGCGAGGGTTGCCGCTGGCCGTGCACTTCAGCCTCACCGAGCTGCCGACCGGGCGGGCGATGACTCGCTTTCGCATCTTTGAAGGCTGAGTGAAGCGCGGAGGCACTGCGGAACGAGAAAAGCACCCAGATTAGGAGACGGCTTTGCAAAATATGCTGGGAAAAGACAGAAGAGAGGAGGCTGGTTCACAGGCTAACTTGTAACCTGGGGTTAAAAAGTGAAGAAAGCATGTGTTTGACTATTTTGCCTCTTTAATTTGGGTTTCACAAGCTGATGAATTTGCATTCTGTACATTATTTCACAATTAGTCAACTAGTGCAACCCCCCCCCCCCCCCCCCCCCCCCCCTTTAGGCCCGAACAATGATAACAGCACACCACAGTGCAGGGCTATTGCACTCTATGTAAAATCACCCAAAATAAGTTTAATGCACATATACATTTTATTTTTTGTACAATAGGTTGTGATCTCTCCAAATACTCTAATGTCCTGCAATTGGCAATAATATGATAATAAATCAATTTTAAATAAAAGTGTTTTAATCACTTCCTCTTCCCCATTTAAACAAAATTAATTAAATGATTATTAATTTCCACCAATCCAGCTCCTCGTACCCCAGATTTATTCCTGAAGAAGACGTCTTTTTACCCCAAATCTCGCAACAATGAGAATCAGCAATGGCCATGACCCCAGAAGACAGCTGCGTATCATCACTGCACACACGAGCACGAATGCAAAGGATGAAAATGCAGCTTGTGGACTCAAACCAGGCGTCCAATCATGCAAATCCTCTTCTACGAATCACAAAGCAGCCAGTTAACCTGATACACCTTATCGAACATCAGGCTCTGTCCGTTCGGTCACCCGAGCAGCCGTGCCGGAGCTAAACATGCTATTCAAGAGCACAACCCACAGCGGGCAGTGAAAACAGATCAAAGAAAAAAATACGATCCAGTGGGGAGGGAGAGGAAATCGCTCACAGGAGCATTCGATTTAACGGCCCTCGCGGTGCAGCCGCAGCAGATAGCCATCAACCGAGACGATAAATCACCCCGGAACGGCTGCAGCTCCGGCTCTTTCTTTGGGAACGGCTATTATTTTAGCTCAGGGTAAACAAACAAGTGGGCGAGAGTTATGTGACAGGTCCATTTTGAGGAGTTCACTATGGCCGCATTACTCAGCTGAATATATTTCTCTGCTAACTGTGCCGAGTGACGGGGAAACCGGGCAGAATGACAAAACAAACATGCCTGAAACGACTTTGTCCTCCGAATGGGTCTGAGAAAAGCTGGAGGACTAAAGGTGAACTGTGAGTGGAGCCAGTCAACACAGGTAGGGAGAGTGGAAAAGTTAAGCGGAACACAAGAAAATGATTAATAATTGACAATTTTGGCAACGTCCTCTTTTGCTTACGGTGAAATTTATTAAACCAAGGAGACACAAATGTCTCTGGCTAAAATAAAAATGATTTCTTACATCAAATCCAGCCCAAATGAAACAGAAGTCAAGACACGAATGAAGTGAAAGAGTGAAGTTCAAATTCAGGTGAACAAGCAGAACTGACAGACGGTTTAAAAAGAACAGCTTCGTAAATCCACAGTGACAGCAGAGACGAACCAGGATCCCGGAGATGACTTAGGACAATAAAAAAGGTAACACAGAGGGCATAAAAATAAGAAGACGAGAGGAAAAAACAGAGATGAAATGAGGGCCAGGAAGGAAGGTTGTGACAGAAAGAGGAGAGTAGGTGAAAGAAAATCCAGTGGCAGTAGGGCAGAGATGTTCTGGGTCTCAGGGGCCATTTTAATGCCACACTTCCTAGTGTAAAAATACTGGTGACCCTTTGGGTGAGTGCCTCTGATCAAAGGGTGGAAAGCTTTTACACCCAAACACGGATACTGTTTTAAACAGGCGGCACACAAAGAAGGGCAATTGTGCGCGAAAATCAACCAGATTAAATCAATTTGGAATTGGGCCATTACGCGGAGTGGCACTGCCCAAAGGAACCAGCTGAGGTGGTGCAGGCATGTGGTCAGAACGCGCCCTCGACCCCTCCCTTTGGTGGTCTTCCAGCCTCGCCCAAAGTCGCAAGACAACCCGAGACGGAGCGAGAGGATTGGATATCCCGTTAAGCTAGATTGACAGGTTGAAGGTTTATTAATTAATGAAGAGTGAGACCGGCGATTCAAAACCCACTTTTAGTCTCACCAAAACGGCGACGCCCACGGAAAAAGCATCTTACGGCATGTGCGTGGTAGCTCAGGCCTGCTAATGGCTGGAGACTGCTGGCCTGGACCTCCTCTGAATGCTACTGCATATCGAATGCACCCCCCCCAATACATCATTGGTATGTTCTCAGTTATTTAAACTGGCACTTGTGATTTAATTACTAGCGACAGATGGTCCCGCGTGGTCTGGTACAGTCCTCGGGCCACCCCGAAAGTCAGCGTCTCGGCACTTGAAACCGAGCCACGGTGCACTTTTCTGGGCACATTTTGTGTCAGAGCATCTTCGGCGCTGCGCACCGGGGATGCGAATGGATCTTTCACGTCGCACAAATAAGGGAAAACTGATGACGGTAACGAGCGAGGACGTGTTAAGCTGCAAGGCAGAGAGAATGGGGGGTGTGTGTGAAGGAATGAGTCCCACCAAATCACACCTCGTGCGAACAGACGTGTCTCCACCCTGTCAAATGTAGTTTTCACAAACAACCAGCCTGTTGTGTGTTTATTTATGAGGCTGCTTATCCCCTCCGCTTCCCTTAGACTCTGTCTTGCTACTGTGCTTCTGAAAAGGTTTAGACGATGGTTACCCAGTTTCCCCGCCAGCTCCGGGGGACCGTCCGGGCCGCCGTCGGCCGCTCCCGCTCCACCTCTTGAACCGGAGTCGTCTGGGGAGACAAAGACAAGGAACATCTTTATTAAATTGGCAACGTCTGAGCGAAACGACCCAGCGCGGCGAACTTTAACCGCGGGGAAAACAAACATCCACCGGTGCTTTTTACCGCCTGCTCGTTGGATGGCTGTGATGAAGTCATAATTCCCGCACCCACTTGCTGCTTCAGTTAACATGAATTACTGCAATACGCCGAGCTGAGAGCGATAAACTGGAAACAAATGTCACATAGTCTGGAAGGAAGGAGGATTTCTCTGTTTTCCATCAGGATCTGCTGCTGCTCAGCGTGTTCCACTGGGTCCTGACGTGTGTGTTTGTTCAACATAAATCCTCGATATCGGCGAAACACCAGCCCACCCTCGTAAATCAGACAGGGATGAAATATCTCTGAGATAAAAAAAAAGGTTTAATCTTCACGCACAGCTTCTTTTTTTTCCTTCCCAACAGTAGTATGAAGAGAACAAGAATTATGTCATGGGGGGAAATCAAAGAGCAAAGATTTAAAAACGACCGCACTGGTAAAATTAGAGGTAAAGTGACACAAAGCTGCTTTAAAATTAATCAACTGTAGGTTGTGTAGTTACTGTAACTATATGTTGGTAGTAATCAAATCAGAGCTCTTCTGTAACATTACACAGCACATGTATAAAAACTATGTTACTGTTTTGGACACGTCTGACAACATAAGTGACTGTAATTAAGACCAGATTAAATTACAGATTTGGGTCCTATATAACGTAATTTCCAGACTATAAGCCGATTACTTTTTTCCTACACTTTAAACACTGCAGCTTATTCTATGGTGCGGCTTATTTATATTTTTTTTCCCGTGGCGCACTATCACAACTATTGTGAATCAGTCATTTTTCAACTCTCATCAACATGGAAAATACTAGAAGAAAAGCATATGATGCGACTTTTAAGTTAAAAGCGATCATTCTGGCGGTTGAAGAAGGAAAGCGAGCTGCCGTGCGTAATCTTGGCATTACGGTAATCAATGGTGAGAAGCTGGAGACGCCCGCCTGAAGAACTGATCCAAAGCAAAAGACGACAAAAGCTTTTAGACGTAAACATAGAAGGTGGACCGAGCTTGAAAACGTTCTGGCAGACTGAGTCAACACACAGAGAGCAGGTGGCCGCGGTGTTTCCGCTGTACAAATCAGACGGCAGTATATTTCAAGGTAGCTGCATTACAGACACCGTTAGGGGAAAAAAAGCATTTACCGGTACAATATATTTATGTTGCTAAGCGGATTAAATTAAAAGAAAAGTTAAAAAATCCTGACGTGATGAAAATTGGAATTAAGGTATCTGAATAAACATACAAGTGAAAAGAGTGGCTGTTGTTTCTTACCTGTCTGTCACTCGTCAGTGACTCGTCTCTTATGGTAATAAAAACATATACCGGTACTGAATGTTTTCGATCTAATTTTTCATATTATTACGTGGGATACCTGCGGTTTATAATCCGTGGGGCTTGTATACGTACAAAATTGATTTTCTTTCTAAAATTAGATTATGCGGCTTTTAATCAGGTGCGCTCTGTAGTCCAGAAATTATGGTATACATATATATATACATATAACTGCATATCTGGGTATAGATCAGTACCACAGTTGTGGAGTCACTTTCTTGAACTTTTATGCGTTATGAACTTTTATCCATTCAAACATTCTTGCTTTTTCTAACCACATAAGCAAAAGTGGGAGACTATTAAGGGGGTGTCAGTCATTCTGACGGGAGCGTGCTTATTCTATTTAAAAGTTTCTCAGGCGGAACAGTTTATGCGCCTACATGATTACCTACAGTATCACATTCCTTTCACTCCAGTGCCGCCGTATCGGTTTCCATTGCTCCGTGTATCTGCAGAGATTTATTATGAAAAAGATACAAACATCTGTTGGAGATGAACCCGGTACAGACGGGCCCCTCCGCGGGGAGGGAGGCGAGACTCTAATATGAGCTGTGTCAAAGTCAGTAACGTGTGTTGTCACACACTTTAAACCCAAAAGGAGCCGAGAAGCAAACAGTCTCGGGGGTCCCTGAACGCCACGCTTGCACTGGAAACGCTTACTGGTAACACCAGTGAGGAGGTGTCTGGATTTTAAATCCACTCGGCGTCACATATGTGCACCAACTGAGCGCCAAATGTCGCTAAACCATCACTATTTGGATGAATGAAAGATGCATTTAAGATCCAAATGCAAGGCATGAGCTGGTATTAATAGCGTCCTGGCGTTCTGCGCGGTGCACAGCCTCACGATGCGTTTGTGAGATATGTATCCCTATACGGGTGTGTCGCTGCATGTGTGGCTGCATGTGTTCGGGCGTTATTTAACTACACACCTAAGTGGTAACTTGAGGTGCTGGTATTCCTGTTACCCCTCCCTCCCCCTCCTGCCGCATGCACGGCGTTTTCTGGGAAAGGGCAGGGTGTTTGAAGCCGGGCGGCGCGGGTGTCTGATCTGAGGGGGCGAACACGGTTTTTAACGCTCTTAAGAGCGGGAAAAGGCTCCTCCCAGCCCGGTTCTGCCCATTAGCCCCAGTCTGTGGGCCTCCTACAGCCCCACTCCCTAATAGCGCTGGACCACTTCCACTGCTTATTACACTTAAAGTATAAAAGGTTTTCCAAGAATTCCGAGCTTGCTGTCATAATTCTGACTTGGAGGTTAATCGGCAACGGGAAAAGGTCTGGCAACAAAAGCATCTACAAGTTTTGATTTAAAAAAAAGGGGGAATCTTTTGATGGCAGGTTTGAGGACTCCGTGATCTCAACCTTTGACCCCCAAACTCTAATCAGCCCATCCTTGAGTGGCTTTCAAGGATTTGCTTGAGGCCTTCCTCGGATATAATGTCCATGGTGATGGTACGGCGAGGAAGGTTATGGTGACCTTAACCTCTCAGTTCATCCTCATCCAAATAAATATCTGATAAACGTGTTGACAGAATTCAACAGGGCAGATTAGACAGCAGATATCAGCGACACCGAGGAAGATAACCAGAATACTCAGATATTTCTCTCGATGAAGAGGGTGATTAGCGAACCCCCCCTCCCACAGGCAGAATTAGTGATTCTCAATAACCCTTTTGCTAAATTCTGTGATATGATGCCCAGTTTGGAAGCCGACCGGGCGTTTGTTCCAATTTGAACACACACAGAGCAGCAAACATTCCCTCCCCACTTCAGCTGTTTTCAATAAACAAAGTGTTTTCTTCAGATCCCGTTCCACCTTCTAATGTTCCGCCAGAGCGTTTGGCTGGAGACTCTGAAAAAGTCACATCCACACACACACACACACACACACCACAGCGTGTAGCGGTAAGCTGTGAACGTGTGTATATGATTAATAACTGTAGCACAAATGCAACAATATCAGTAAAGTTCTCGCCTTTCTTTTAACCTAAAGCGCCTCGTTCTTTGCAGTGTATGACACACGTTCTCCTCATTCCTCCAGACATGTTTCTCATTTTTTCCCCCTCCCTCTTTCTTCAAATCTGCAGGGGACAAATGATTCAACAGTGTGTTACATTTCACACACTCAGTGGCTGGAGGTCCCCCTTGTGTGAATGTGTGTATTTGTGTAACCCCTACTGTATTTACTTTTAGGTCAGTAGAGAAAAGGCAGCATTGGACACGCTCTGAAATATGAGTCTGAACAGGCCCGTGTGTGTGTGTGTGTGTGTCTCCAGGAGGCCACTGTTTTTTCTAACAGGTCACGTCCTTCTAGGTTTTAATATAGCGACACTGGATATGTGGACAGCACCTCTTTGTGCTAGGGGACATGCTGCTGGAGAGTTGGAGACTCGGTGTCACAGCATCACGTTTGTGATGTCAGAATCCAGACAGAGGTGGTAAAGGGGAAGACATTTCATGTAACACTGAAAAGAGTCGGAAGTGGCTTTTCCTATCAGTCACACTGTCGCGATGACAGCGGTGAAGCCGGTCCGGGGATTCGAAGCGCCGACCTTCTGGTCAAGCTCTGGCCTCTCTCTGTACATCAGGATAGATCAGTAAAGACTGGGGGAACATCACTCACCCTTCTGTGACCCATATTAGGACCCATAGTTTCTTAGAGGGACTCTAAACCCGACGATTTCTTCTCTTCACTCTAAACTTTACCGCTGTCGACCTGGTGATAATCACCAAACCTGATTTTGACAGAATAACAGGATAAAAATAAGAAATATTGGATAGTCTGAATTCCATCCTGCACTATAATTTTGTATCTGTCCTCCTCCAAACCCAGAAACTATGACAACAAGCAGAACATTCAGCCTCTTTGCAGCTTGTTGGCCTGTCAGCATGTGCTAAAATACTAGCATTGTAACTTATGTTCAACAATGCTTTGGAAACAACGAAACCACACGTTTTGCGGCTCTTTCTTTGACTTAAACAGTCATTAGTCAAAAGGTTTTTGATTCTGGCGAAGAATCCAACATTTTTGTATATGAGAAAGAGAGCGAGCAAGACAGAGACCGCATGCTGACCCCGTGTTCTGCACACACTACAGTATTCCCTACAGCCACAGTCATTTCGGGAATATTTTTTTGGAATTTAGCAGCCACAAATTGCAACATTACACCCACCTAGAGTCGTGACAGCAAATGGTTAAGATTTTCATCCAGAGTGTAATAGTGCAGATGTTCTCTGGAAACTTTCTGTCTGCACTGTGGGTCCTGTTTCAGATGTAATTATCAGCTCATGTAATTCTCCAAAGACGGTATGAGCCTAATCTATTTGGGAAGACGCCACAAAATCGGACTGGGGAGTGTAAAGGGCACCGATTAGCAACTGATGTAAGAATAAAGGTATTCAGGGAGAAAGATGGACTCTTGAAAGAGCCAAAGAAATTAGGTGCTTCGATGTGTGAAATAATATTGTTGCTAACTTTAATGAGATTAAAAGGGTAAAAAATGAAACTTTTTACTGGTGCAGCCAACAACCGATATAATTGGTCTTTGAGAGGGAGAAGGAATGACAAGTTAGGTAATAGAAACCTGATAGCTGCTCTATTTTATATCCCCTTCATATAGCCTTAGCTGCTATAATGTTCTGCTATAAAGAAAGTTATTTATTGTTACTCCTAGCAACAATTAAAGCATCTATTCAGCCGATCGCATCGGTTTAAATACGTCATAAGCTAATGTTGCACCTTCTGCCCTGAATGTGTCAGCTGGCGACGTAGAATGTTTTTTTTTTTTTTGTAATGGCCAACTAATTTAATAGTATAGAACTTTTGGTTCTCTCTTTATTTTGATATTTTCTGTGTTGGTTCTGGCTCCTTTCAACGCCCGAGTCAACGTTGCAATCAGTTCCATCACTCTTTGTCCTTGATCTGCCGTGTTCTGTGTCAGTAATAATCATCTGTATGTTTAATAACCCTCCAAAGAGGCCGGGAGCCGTTCCCAGCCAAACACTGCTGCGCATTCAGTTTTATGTCAGAGAGCCAGACTCGAATGGCAGAACATGTAATCGCATAAGTAAATAGCCCATTAAAACTGCACCGGCAGAGAGTTTTGTTGTTGTACTGACCAGGTCCAAGAGGGGATAAAGACCTCGTCAGGTGCTGGTGCACGTTTGCATGCATATGAATGTTCCAGAACATTTGTGACTGTAATTATTTTTAACCTTAAAACACACACACACACACACACACACACACACACACACACACACACACACGCACGCACGCACACACACACACACATACACACACTCGCACACACACACACACACACACATACACTCGGCTGTGTCCCCTGTTGGAAATCATTATCGCTACACAGTCCTCGATTTAAAAGCAGTGGAGAGGAAAACCTGGAAGGGCTGTGATAGAGGGGTGAAACGGCCGACTCTTCAAAAAAGGAGGTCAAGAGGCAGCGGAGGAGCGATGAACATAGTTGGCGGGCGAGAGGCGACGGCGCAGAGGGAGATTTATTAACCGCTGCCGTGGAACAGACAATCATAAACTAACAGTAAACTGCTGCTCGCTATGAGTGTCAACACTGATTTACACGACAGTTTAACAACACGTGTGTGAGCTATTTACATCTCTATGCAGATTTAATCAGGAAGTGGAAGATAATCAGGGTTTGTTGGTTAAGGTAGGGAAAAAAAATCGACTTCCTTGTTACAATTATCTAAAAAGGACTGAAACTTGGAGGTAATGCAAGTTCTTGATCCATAGCGTACTTGACATGATGAACTGCTTTCACTTTTTCCAAGGTTACTGGCTCCAGCGGGGCTTTCGTCCTTGATTCACATCAGTCCCAAAAACTGTTTTCGTGGAAATGTGCAGCGGTGACGTCACATTTGAACGAACGGGCGGTGAGATAAACTACAAAGCCCCGTTCGTTCCAGCAATCAAAACTAATATAAACACTCAAAACTAATATCAAACCAGACAGACGGTAATCTTGACCTCAACATCCCACACATGGGTGGGACTGAGGCACCTCAGGGTCTCTGCTCGTGCACGTCCAACCCCAGAATCGCATGTTGGACCTACACCCAAGCAACTTTGTCTCATCCAAGTTGGAACTATCCAGATTTTGACCTAACAAAATATGCGTTTAGGGTCAGGCTCAGCAGTGCATCCATCTATATTACTGCTTCGTCCTACCAGTCTTCATCCAAACTGCATCATTTTCCTGAAGTAATTTGCATTTATGAATAAGAACTTATGTCCATCTTACCACCGTTTTATGACTACGCTCTTTTATGTCCTGGTGGTGAAGCACGCTGGGCCGTCAGATGTCAACGGTTGTCTGCTGACAGCTTCTCCTCCCCAGACGCCTTCAGAACCTCGTGTTCAGGTGACGCCGCTGACTGCTGCGCCCTAGCTGAGGTGTGAAGAGCACAACCCCTGAGGTGGACTGGACATGTTAACCCCCCCATAATCCCCGACTTCCCTCCGTCGCCGTGTTCTCGCTCTTCGAGGGTAAACAGTGGGAGTCAAACAGAGCCATGTTCCGCTGCAGACTAAACACAAGCGTGCTTAGATAAAACCTTCTCTTGCGGGCATAATCTAGGCGGCAGAGTTTAAAGAAATAAATAGTGAAGGTACCTGCATTTCTGCGTGCGTATAATGGCGTGCGCAGCCCTGAGCGCAGCTCTGTGTTTCCTGAAGCCGAGCGGTTTGATCTGGTGCCACGAACGGGCTCAATGCACTAATTACAGCCACCTGTGTTTGCGTGCATGAGGTACGAGGAACTGCACGAAGGCAGAGGGTGACTGTGTAATGCTGGGGGGAGAAAGAGGGACCTGCTGTTTCCATTCTCTCCCCCAACACCCCAGCAACAAGAAAGTTAATGTACTGCCCCCCCCCCCTCCCAACTGTAAATGCGGATTTACGGTTGGGTGCAGGCGCGACGGAAAGCCCGTCTCAGCATTTAGTTTGTACGCTCAGTCACATCTGAATCATCGGCCGGGGGAATTTTTTTCCCCTTCTTTTCGATGAATTTGGCTGCCGTCGTAAAAGTTTAGCGAGGAGTCGGATAAATGTGGGTTTATTCCACCGAAACATAAAGGAGACGCGCTGGAGGACTGAGTGACCGATCAGAGTCTACCATCCAGCGCGGTGCACTTCTTATTTCCCCTGAAATACTCTTCCTCGCTGCTATTTACCTTGATTATTCAACTGTGGGAGACAACGATAGTGAGCGATAAGGCCAATTGTTTCAGTGATGGATCCCAGACCACCATTGTGGCGTAGCGCTGGCGTTTCATCTGTGCAGCGGAGCAAATTCCAGAAAAGCCGCTCATATAATAATCTGAAATGGTCCCAGACTGGAGGAATAGTCCGCCGCTGAAGATAGACAGCAGGCTGCTGCTTGTGTGTTCAATCAGAAGCTAGAATTCGAACGTCTTTGTAGATAAAACATGAACTTTCATTGCAAAAGTAGTAAATATTCATTCGGTCGCCACAAAACATCTGGCCGTCTTCTGTTTTTATCTCCCCGGCGCTACAAAGCGGGAGTTTTTTTTCCCTTCAACGTGTACTTGGCTTTAAATGAGAATCAGGCAGCGGCGCTGAGAAACAAAAAAGAAAATGTCAATGAGAGCAGAGATGCCAGTCTCGAGTTTCCAGCTCCTCTTGACGAAAACCAAAAATAAACCGATGCTTCCAGGTATCTAATTCAACCCAGGGAGCCGAGTTTTGGCTAAAAACCATGAGAAATAAAGTTCTGTTCCAGGAAGTTTGAAAAATACTCCCAGCCCTCTCAGCAATGCCTTTGCTCCGCAGGAATCTTATTAGCAGAACTCTTCAAAATAACCCTCCAAAACGCTAATAATTGTGAAGATTTGTGAAAATGCACCAGCTTATTAATCATTGTCCCTGCGGCATCAGATGGATGAGGCATTAACCGCGGGGTAGTTTTGGATTAAACGTTTGGGTTACGCGTCAAAATAACTGTGTACACGTGAGATAAAGGAAGAGTTTTGCCATCCCGGCATCAACTGGTCGAATTCTCAAGGTGTTGACTTCATTTCCTTTTGTTTGGGGGAAAAAGACGCCGGGAATAAAAGCTCCTTTGTTACGTTTGTTTGCTTGTGGTTGGCGACCGTCTCCTGGCACCGCGCGCCGCTCTGGGCCTGTTGATTTTGCTTTTCCGTTGGCCCGTTTGTAGCCGTCACTGGGTGCAATTAAACTGAATCTGTGAGATGAGCATAAGAACAAATCTGCCTCTTGGCAATGCAAATAAGGGAAGGCAGAGCTTTGACATTTTATCAGGGTAGAATTGCAATTTAAACCACAAATTCCTTCTTGTAGGATCTCATATCCCCTTTTCGGCACTGACATCCTTGGAAGGTGTTACAGGCCTGTTTCCCACTACGGCATCAATAAAATGTTCTATTATAAAGGACCGACTGTGACGCTCAGAGAACCACTGTGCTGCCACTTCAAATGACCAAACAGCTGCTCTATTCGATGGGCTAATAGCGGTGGAACCGGTCACACCTTCGTGGAGCTTTAATAAAACACATCCATTTTCCAAAAGAGCCCCCGCGAAGGCGCAGCGAAGCGCGCTCCATTCATTCCTCGGTGGTCAGATGTGGCGCAACAGCGAGGCCTGGGTTTGGTTATGAGATGAAACGCGTTGAGAAACGCAGCGGTGTGAATAAGAACAAATCACCGTATTCTTTTCGGACCCTGTCGGAGTGTAAAGGATCAACAGAGCGGTGAAATCACACGCAGGCGTGAGCCATAAGTGGTTCCACACTCGCGTCTCTCGTAAACGCTGCACTATGATGAAGTTTATTAGTTCTAGAGACCTCGAGTTTGGGATGAAGTTCACTTTTCTCAATGCATGGATGTAAAACAAATACACATGTGTTATTTTGTCCTTAAAACTTGCTTTTTCTTCCCCATTTTGGCATGTGAACAGTACGTAAGTTTGTGTATTTCAGCGTTCACTCTCACGCAGGGTTAAACAGAGAAAAAAGGGTCTGAATTAGCTGGAACCCGTAACAACAGCCTCAAACCTCGACCTTCCGCCCAGCTAATGATGCCGCTGATGAGGAAGATCTAGTCAAGGACAGCGGTGACTCAATGGAAACACTTATTCTCAGGTCTGCTGCTGGTTGTGTGTGTGTGTGTGTGTGTGTGTGTGGGGGGGGCAGATGGATGGACACTGACTTCATGAATCACATGCAGACAGCGATCAGTTAAAGGCAAACAGCCTGAAGGGCTGCAGATGGCCCCCGTCAGGCCAAATGGGAATAACGTCTAAAAGTGCTCAGATTAAAGGAGTAATCCTCAACATCTGTATAAATCATCTCCAGTCCCATAAAGGTGCTGAAAGGCGACGGAACGTCTTTTTCAGTGTAATCAAGGCCAAACTGTCTGCTGTTTCCTTCCAGCCCATCTTAACGTTAACCAACATAATTAGCTCTGCAGCCTAATGGACCCATGGTGTTTACACTCATTCTCTGTTTGCGCACGTGTTTAAAATTAGGATGCGGCGCTCTGACAGGTCTAATAATTCACCCCAAGATGGTGCGTCAAAAAGAACATGTTGTCATCAAAGCAGCAGCTATAAAATGCTTGTGTGTGTATTAAATGTCTATAAATACTGTTTTCTGATGAGTGAGTTTATGATGAATGATTATCGTGTTTCCGTGCGTGCGGACAGGTGCGTGTAATCTGTGTTTGTGGCTGCCGCCACCGTGTAACTCTAGTAAACATCAAGGCAGCGCTTTGTCTTGCTGAATTAACAAATCTCTCTCATCCGCCGCCACGTGCCGCCTTTGAAACTCACACCGCCGGCGTTCGCTTCAGGTCTTTGAACACAATCCTCCTTAACCCGTCTCTTCCTAGTATGGAATCATAATCCAGTTACACGTCCACTCATTAGTGCCTTCTCACTGAATCTCATTTTCAAGGGCCGATCTGCTGGAGCTCTGATGATCAACTGGGCCCATTTTGCACTAATATAAGGACGATTGATTGCACATGAGCTACGTTCAAAACCACGTCAACACATTTCATAATCTGCTCTCCAGATTTGAGGTGCACAGAAAGTTTCAACCCCAAAAAACAAGACATTGACAGTTTGATGATCTAAAGTTGACCTTATTTAGCTTCAAGTTTGACCTTAACTCCTTATGGGCCTGAGTTCTTATGAGTCACTTAACTGATTTAAAAGTGATTACAGAATTCCATTTTATTTTCTAACATTGCTCATTTTCAGCCCCCGTTATCAACATGTTACGTTCACATATTCATCTGCGACTGCAGTAAAATGCCAACCATCGTGATCTTACAGGGCTTTGCGGCACCATTAAACTCTTTTTGATTTAAATTTTAAGTGCTACACTTTCTGGCTTTGATGCATCCAATTAAGACAAAGGTCAGTTTTTCCCCAGTTTCTCTGCGACTGTGGTCCTGATCCTCTGGCCACTGGATCCCAACAGGAACACCAGAGCCCTCCGAACGAGTCTGTGTGGTCTTGTCCTGTACACCTGTACATCAGTCTTTTGTCCACCGAGCGTACGTGCCTATGTGTGTGCCAGCGCTCGTTTACCTGCCCTTTGGGGCAACCTTAAAGCGTAGGCGTTGAGCTTCAAAGATGCCGGCGTGCACGGCGCTGTGTGAGGCTGCATGCTGACAGGCTGCCTTTGATGAACAACTATTTACTATGAAACCTGCACGTCACGACGCACCGATTCAACAAGACTCAGCCCGGATCCTCCTCGGTTCAAACCCCATTTGTGTTTGTCAAAGCTGTTCACGGATTAATAGTTGCGCAGCTTTTCACCAGCACCCAGGACGCGCTCCGCGTGTTTGCTGGAGGACGTTTCAGCCTGTTTGCTGTTTCAGGCAAGCGGCAAAAGTGTTCACGTCCGTTCCAAGTTTATCCGACGAAACTGGACAGCGCGGCCCGACACATCAAGTACCGGCTTGCAATATTTCTGTGGTTACAGAAATATATTGACACAAGCGTAATCACTGTATATTCACACAATTTGCACCTTGAAATCACTGCTGGATGCATGAGAGAAAACACTTCCAGGACTTCCAGCAACAATGGCATGTTTAGAAAAACGGGCGAGTTAAAAGCTGCACACCACATTCTCAGAGTAGCAACCCGCCATAAAGTACAATAGGAGAAGAGCCTGACTGTCTTAAGGCCACTGGTTGTGATAGTTTGATGACATATTAGACAGCATCCTCATTTCCCGTCTTTTCTTCTTACTTTTGTTGTCAGTTGCTGTCAGAGCTTTGGTATGCAGACTGAGAAGAGCGAAGACGGATGCACTCAGCCAGCCGTGATGGCTTAAACCCAACCAATTTTGGGATGAAGTGCTGCTATCAAAACACCACTCCTGCGGCCATCATCTGAGGACCTTGGCTTTGATCGACTCCCGGAGTTGGAAACAAATTCAGCAGGGTGTGAATTTACCAGAAAATATGGGATGTGTCAATGTTGGATATGGAACAACTGCAAAAGTGGACACATACGCATACACACAAAGAAAAGGCAGATTGCACATGCATGTATGTGTCATGTATGTGTCATGCAGCAACTTGCGATGACGCTCCAGTGATGTTTAAACCCCAACTTGATAGATTCCTAGTTTCAACAACTTTTTTTCTTAAGAGATGAGTTATTAGAATCAGAGCTCCAATCAGTCAGAGGTAACAGATATTGGTACCAATATGAAAGTTTTTTTGCAACCTCTGGCCCCTAGAGGGCGCACTCTTGTTCACGTTTACTTCGCATGCAAATATGTACGTACGTACGTAACCACACTGTGCTGCAAAGCTGAGTTGTAAACTCACTGATAAGTACTTCATCCCAGTGCTTTCAGGGTTTAAAAAACTTAGTGGAACATCAAGTGTTTAAGGAAAATACAAGTTGATAAAGAATTTTATCAGACTTCCTGCCATGTGGAACGGTGGCAAAACAGAGTTAAGGCCTCCGACTGTTTAAAAGTGCGATAAAGAAACACAGCAGTCAACAAGACGCTATCAAACCTAAATAAAATACAGTCATGACTGATAAACACACGAGGAGATCAACATTCTGGTGAAAGAAAGCTTTACTGGGCCTTTACTCTCCCACCTGCTCGCCGTCAGACGCCTGACTGAGGTTGGAAAAGCCAGATGCGACTGCTGGAATCTGAGCAATGACAAAGGCAGATCCAGGAGGAATCTCTGAGAACGATTCGCTCTTCACGTCGTCATTAAGACTTCAAAGCGGCTACAAGAGATGGAGGGCCTTTCAGCGCCGACGCTGCGCCTCATTCTCCGGTGGACGAGTGGCAAAAGCGGAAAAAAAGAATAGAGCGAGGGAAGAGAAGGAGGAGGGAGTGCGTGTGTTGAAGAACCTGTCTTTGATGACGGAGCGGCAGGAAGCAGACAAAAGTTTCTAAAACTTCAAAAGAAGTCTTTTTGTAGCACGGGTCTCTCTTTCTCCTCGCTCCTTTATTCCCTCCGCTCTCCAAACATGTCTTTACTAATTGCCAGGCTGTGTCCTGCCCTTCGCAGGCTCTCCACTCCTCTCAGGTCTATTCAGCAGGGAGGGGGGGTTGTTACAGCAGGAAAGCCTAATAACCCGCGCTGAGTGGGACAAAGGAGCCTGCAGGTCGGCCACGAAGTCCAGGCCCTAATGAGTAACGACTCCTTCAGTGAACAAGCAGGTCTGTCAATGGACTGGCCTATTCTGGAGCTGCTGGGGGGGGGGGGGGATTTTAGCCTATGGTCAAGACAGATTGTGTAAAAAAAGTAACTTCTGACCAACACTGATTTGTTAAAACAGATGGGTCGTCTGCTTGTTTTTGGATAAAATGTCAGTTGCTACGATGTTTGTGTTCCGTAAAACGAGCTCCGAATGTGGACTTCATTTGGAATAAACTGGTGGGTCAACCAAGAAAACGGATCAGGTTAACCAGCACCAGCCCCATCCAACACTGTAAAAAAATGTGTTCTAAAAACCTGCTCCACATTTTGGTAACACTGGTTTAAACTTAACTTGGTGTATGAGTGTGTGTACCAGGGGTGTGTGTGTGTGCTGTTACCCCCTGTGTGGTACAACAGTGATCAGAACAAATCCCCCAGCCTGCATAATGGCCACTAAGCTGTCTATTCAGCACCACACGGGTCCCCTGCTGACTCCTCTGATCAGGTCTGAATACCAACACTCACCCACTCACACTTCCTCCCAGCTTCATTGAGAAAATGTTATATCTTCTTTTTCTCTTCTTTTAAAAAAGAAAAATTCTCTTGTCTTGTCCACAAATCTGTATGGATGGAAAATATCTCAAGACAGAAGATTCTAATCTATCCTTTGTCTTAGTGTGTGTGTGTGTGTGTGTGAGTGTGTGTGTGTGTCCAGTTTTAGGAGAGCTCAACCCTTCTACTGGGAGACTGTGGAGGTGTTAATGTTGCATGTCAGAGAACAGGAGTTATGAAGGGAAGGATGTTGAAGCACCTCATTTCCTTTTGGTGGTGGGTGGTTGACAACGGAGGTGTGTGTGGGCGTGTGTGTGTGTGTGTGTGTGGTGGGGGGGTATGCGGGTATCTACATCTACAAGCACCACTCCAGGAGGGGTGAGTGTGTGGAGAGGTTTGGCTGTTGCTCTCGCAACGCCTGAGCGTCCTCCCCGATTGATCATTAGGTGGTCTTTACTTGAAATCTTTATATTTAAGTGTAACTGGTGATATGACTGGTCTTACTGGTCTTACTGGTTTCGTTTTACTACTCAGAATCGAGGGGCACTGAGAGGTAACGGCTCCCTGACGTGCATCCGTGCGTTGGATTTGAGAGCTGGATTCAAATGTTCTGTTAGCGCACCATGACGGGTCCTCTGAGGTCTTCCGGACCAGCGTTAAAGTTCCGTGGCCATCGCTCCTAAGGAGCTGCACTAATCCAGATGGGGGATTTCAATCATCAGACTCCTTAATCTTAAATTCTCCCAGGAACGAGAGCGGCTACACTGTTAAGTCAGCAGCAGCCATGTTAACAGATATTCTGTGAATGTTGCAGTTGGGAAACTTTGGTATCCAGTGTTGGGCTGCAGTTTCCATTTATAGACTCGGACAAATGAAAGATCATTTGATGTAACAGATATGTAACTAAAGCCGCTATTGCATAACAAAGGGTGAACGGAGAAGTATTAGAATGTAAAGGCAGTGAAAAAGACACTTTTTTTCTTGATATTTCATCCGTTCTCTCATAGGACTGTTCCCCTTCCCTTGAATCTACCATCTACCGCTGGAGACGTCCAGTCTAAATTAAATCTTTACAAAACGAGGACTGGAGCTATTTTGAATCAGCCCAAATCCGCAAATATTCCCTCTGTGTTATTTAAGGGCAGCGTATTCTTCATTATGTCAGTAACGGCTCGCTAAATCAAACCATGTGAGATGCCGCTTTTGTGACTTATATTTTAACGCCGTGCCCGCTTTGCCAAAGTGCACGCAAGAGAAGAAGTAGAGTTACACCTCATGTGAAGGGACTGCTGTGGAAACACAGGATGAAAATCCATCACACTTTTCCAGCAGCGGATTAAATTAAAGACACGTTCACCCTAAAAACAGAAGGCCAGGGGCAATATGGAGAGCAAGAAGCCAGCAGCTGCTGAGAATGAATCCATTAAACACGATTTGAGGAGGGACGCTACTCAAATAAGGAAAGAAGAGAGTTTTAAACAGCCTTTAAGTTGAGAAACTTTGTGGATGGTGTGTGTTTTAGGGAGGATTTCTCCTTCGGGCTGACTCACTGCTCAAGCATTGAGAAAGAGAGCTGCTGACTGACAGATGGCATCCAGTTCAGAGAGCTGAAGCTAAAGCTATCTGACTCCCATTAGGGTCCGAGGAGAGCCGCGCTTGGCATTCACTCAGATATTCAATCAGCAGATGAGAGTCGGGAAAACACACGGAGGCGGGTTGTGCCTGATGCGAACAGAAGCTGAAAAAAGGTGAGAAAACAAAAGTCCAGGAACTGAAGGCGCTTTTAAAGAGCTTAAGCGCTCCTGCGTCTGCGGTCTAGGGATCCCAACGCCCAGAAAACGGATCCACAGATGTATCAGTCGCACCTACGACTCTAAACTGCTCCTGGATGAGTGCGTGTCCTGTGTGGCCCCCTCTGGCCCTGGTTTGGAACAAGGTTTAGCAAAAATGGAGCACTTTTTAACTCACTGTTGGGTCAAAAGACGCTGGCTCTAACACGAGTCCCGCTGTTTCCCCCATTTGCTCTTTGGCGGATGTTTGTGTTTGCAGATACAGAAGATACGCCGGGGATGATCCCTGCTGTGTTTTGAATTCAAGTGCCACTCGAGAACCTGTCGGGACACGGACTTCCAAGACTTCCATTCTTTTGTCGTTATGCAGACTTGTTGACGTCTCCAGACAGGAGGGCCAGGAAAAAACAAGATGTCTTTTCTTTCTCTCCACCTCCGTCCTTTCCCTCTACTTTCCGCGTCTTTGCTGGAGGTGAAGCGAGGCAGAACGAGAGGATGCGGGCCCGGGCCCCTGAGGGGCGTGTACGGGCGCGTGCGTGCGTGTGATGTGATGTGGGTCCGCATGGAAAATGAAGTTACTCTCCTGTCTTATCTTGTCAATGTACACACAACAGATACAACAGATCCTCTCTGTGGCTCTGAAGCTCGGCTGGACCCAAAACGGGAGGAAAACTTTGGGAAAACCCATGTCAATAACCCCCCCCCCACACACACACATGTTCCTTCACACACACACGTACCAGCATGTTTACACGGCCGTTCTCCACACGACCGCGGCGCCCTGACATCCGAAGCGACGGCTTTGTCTAGCATGTTGTTACAACATCCACTGAGCAGATCTGTCATAAATCCACCCAGAGTTACATTTCTGAGGCACCTCTGCCCTGCAGGTCACACCGACGGGACAGTAAGGAAGCATTTGGCCTCTGTGGTGACCTGGCATCTTGACCACGCCCCCCCCCCCAGACAGAATTCCATCTACTATTGGGTCAGCAATGGTGGATCATGAGCGCGTTTGCCGTTTTCCCCTCTCAGCCGTCGCGCTCCTCTCGGGTCGGTCGGTTCTGGATGAGCGGCTCTTTCCAGGATTAAAAACTGCACAAGATGAAGCACCATTTAGCTCCTCAGACCTTTCAAAAATAGCTCAAATTCCCAGAACAGCTAAAATTTGAGACGGCGCTAATTGCATTTGAAGTCAAATCTAGACAGGAGACGGAACTTCCTGCTCAAAATTCCAGACAAATTCATTTCCCAGATCTTTATTTTTACTCCCTGGATATTTTAATTCATGTTAAATTTACATGTAATCGTCTCTTCCATTTCCACTGTATGGGAAGTGCTTTTTTCTCACGAAATCAAAACACTTCCGAGCAAACAAGAAGGCAACAAAAATGTGGTGGAGCGACTTCTCCACAGCGTCGCACAAACAAAGTTGTTGTTTTCCCCACAACTTTGACTTAAATACCACAAAGACAAAAAAGGAAACGAGCAAACACAATTTATTTCTGGCTGCAAAAGTCAACAATATAGTTTATAAAAATAGAGCCTGAACCCCACCGCCATTTACGGCGTCCTTTCTGAAACATCTCATCCTCTGTGTGACTCAGAACCCCCGAATAAAACCCAGTGAAGCGCGAGATCCCGATCAGCAGCTCAGGATTTCTCCAATGAAACCGTTTTTGCAAAGGGAAATCGCTGGTTTCAGCTGAAAAAGAGACTTAACCTATAAATACAGTTCTAAACGTTCATCTGTGTGTGTGTGAGAGTGTTTGTATGACTCACACCAATTAGCCTACAGACCTTGGCCACCTCGACATCCTCTCCAGACAAGGCACCAGATATCTCAATTAAAAAGTGTAAACTGAGAGCGTATGAAAACAGAGGAGGTAAAGGGATGAAGAAACTGGAACAGCGAGAAGAATTTTCTGTGTAAGGCGACACGATGTGTTTGCTTTTGGCAGGAAGACAGCTGCGGTCTCACAATATGTGCAAGTTTTAAATGTTAACGGACGCCGTAAAGTAAAGAGACACGATCCCGAAATGTTAGAATATAAAAAGACTGGACATCAAGGTGTCACCTCTGGTCCTCATAACTCACTACTCCAATATTCTTCCATCAATCTTGGCGAAAAGAAATCATTTATATCCTACTGTGTTTTATATCTTTCCTCGTTGCCCTACAATCGGGACCAGATGTCAGATTTGGGATTTTTACAGATGTCTGTGGCTTCGCCTTTTAAATTACCACAAATCATCACGCTGGCTACTTACGGACGGGCCTCCATCCATTCAGACGCACCGAATTTTGGAATTCTGTATTTCTCGAAGAACACACGGTTCCTCCCTTCTCTTCCTGCTTCCCTGACTCAGCTCCAGACACGCTCCCATTGTCATCACATCTGGTTTGAGAAACGTGTTTTTTTAATCGTCGACAGCAGGGAAAAAAAATGCTGCCTTTCATTAAAAATCCAGCATCAGGCGACATAAAATGAGAGCTGGAAGCAAAAACCCCAGGCCTTCAATAATCTGAGTTTCATGATCCTGGTGGTCCAAGACACACATGTATGTGCACACAAATAAGCACACACTTACACACACAAACACACACTCACACACACAACAGTATTTACTCACATTTTCCAACCAACACGGAATAAAACAACACAGAAAAGCATACTCTGGCTTTCTCTGCCAAAAACACACACACGCACGCACACACACGCGCACACACACACACGCGCGCACACACACACGCGTGCACACACACACACACACACGCGCGCGCGCGCACACACACACACACACACACACACACACACACACACACACAGCAGCAATCTAATGTGATTATATCTGTGGAACAAGTAGGAAACTGTTAAAAATTAGGAAAAGAAAAATTATGTTGTAATAAGAAAAAGGTGTGAAAGTGAAGGAGATGGAGGGGCAATAAGCTACAGGTGTGGGCTCATTACTGCAAAGTGGAGGAATTGTTGAATATGTAGAGCTGGACCACACAGGAGAGGAGAGTAGGGCAGAGGAGGGGAGGAGGGGAGGAGAGGAGAGGAGGAGGGGAGGAGAGGAGGAGACAAAGCAAACGTGAATACAGGGAGAAGGCCAACCCCGCGACTAACGAGTACAAAGGGAATTATCTCATCCTTAACCGATGAACACGGCCGGGAACAATTGCTCGCATTCATCCCCCCCCCCCCCCCCCCCCACACACACACCCACCCTCAGTCTCCACATCACTGCAGATGCTGAAGCTATGAAAACGCCTGTTTCCACCCTAACTGCTTCCCCCGCTGTGGCACCGCTCCCCATTTGAATCAGAGGAAGGGAGGAGGGGTTAGGGGGGCGGGGGTGGGGGTGGGGGCGACATTAACCTGGACGGACACAAGTGTGTCACCGATGCGCCGCTCGTCGTGTTTGAGCAGTCGTGCATCAAATTGGTGCGCGCGCACTCGTGTGAAAGTGAATGAAAGAGACAGCGAAGGGGAGAGGGGGAGACGGGCGAGGAGGGTGGGAGGGAGAGGGAGGCAGCAGCTGTCTGTCTGGATGACCTCAGCGGCAGCTGCTGCCCCCCAACCCCAACCCCAGCCCCCCCCCCCAGCCCCCCTGCCCTCTGTATGCCAGCTCGCCTTTGAAGTTCAGGTCAAGACCGATGCAGCTTTGGATTACATACCAATAATCACTGCTGCAGATAAAAGGATATTATTTACTGCCAGAATGTCACACTGCACCGATGCCGGCCTGCACGACGGGGACGCGTCTGCGGCAAAGCCGGTTCCGTCAGCAAAACGGGTTTAACGTTCGCAAAGTTACCAGGAAAATCCGTGGGAGCGGGTAAAACGAGGGAGATCCGGGTGGAATATCGGGACTAGAGCTTTGAAGTGCTGCAGCAGGACAGAGAGAGATGCGTCGGCCGGATTCCTGGAATCACTGGAACCTGACACACAACACGAGATGCAGAGAAACCCATGGAATGATGCGCGCACACACGCACACTCACACACACACACTTCTTCCCTGCAGGTATTTAGCTTACGCAGACATGAGCTGAGTCCCAGTATAGAAAGGAAAACAACTTTATTTGAGTCCGCGGGGTCACAACAGACCGCGGACGCCACATTGCATCGTTTTTCGAGACAAACACATACGGGCAGACCCGCTCGTCCAAACCGAGGCGAACATTCCAACCCATATAGCCTGTTTTTTCTCCCTTCTTCGATTCATAACACACGCACACCTACACGAACACACAAGCGGCGCCTGATGACCTGTGCAGACTAGATTACTGTATAACCTGACAAATTATATCCTACCAGCTCACATAGCAGAGTCAGTGGGGAAAAAAAGACAACTATCCTGAAACTTCACGTCGTTAAAAAGAATGTGTGGGTGCTGTAGACTAAATGAAACGCTTTAATGAAGGGGGAGAGAACCCAGAGAGGATTATCTCAATCAAAAGAGCAAAGAGATGCAGGTTTACTCGGTATAACCCAGCCTGTCATCAGGAAGCCAAAACAGCTTTTCAGTCATTTACAACCACATCTCTTCTTCTAAAGTCTTCCGCCGGTGTGTTGTGGCGTATTTCACAGGTTAATTGTATTTCACGCACCTATAACGATGAGCGTGTAGTTGATGTTGACGCTGCCGAACCCGTTGGTGGCCTTGCAAATGTACGTCCCGGCGTCCTCCGTCTCCACTTCCTTGATGCGCAGGGCGTGCTGCATCACTCGGAATCGTGTCCACCCGCTGTGGATGTTGCGGCCGTCTTTGGTCCACATGATGAGTGGTGGCGGGTCGCCCTCCACCGGGCAGGGCAGCTTCATGGTGCGGCCCAGCCGGGCGTTCTGGCGGTGGGTCACTCGCTCCGACACCCTGGGCGGACCTGGAAGGAAAGATTAGGAGGGGAACTCTTATTAGGTTGAGTCTAGACTTAAGAAACCAGATTACAAGTAATGAGATTAGAGTGATGAGAACCAGACAGTCAAGGAAATCAAACAATTAGATTTCTTCATGTGCAGCAATGGAGCCAATTATTGAACCGCTAAATGTGATGCTAACATGCTAACTGTTTTATGTGGTTAAGGCCACGTGTACTACACACACAGCAGTGGCAGATCAATGTCTGCTGTATTATTCAGTAGAAACCATCCTAATACAGCCAGGAAGCAACTTTCCCACCTCAAAAAAATGACCTGATTCTGAAAAAGAGACTTTTCTCCCCCCCTCCCAACAACAGAAAATACAAATTCAACCAAGAGAAAAGTCCCGTCCTTTTCCCAGAGAATGGTTTCAGCTCTAAATCTGTGGATTATTGGAAGCATTAATTAGGAATAAGTGTCAACTGGTTTAGGTTAAAACGCTCTCCATAAATACCACCACTTATTTCCCCAGAAGCATCTGAATAGGGCGTTTAACACACGCAGGAGGCTCCTTTAACCTCTCAGATGTTTATGATGGTTCAGCTAAAACTCTGACATTTCAACGCAGCAGATTCCCAAGGCAGCCGACTCGCAGCCAATATCAGCCCAGGATTGAGACATAAATTCAGGCGTGACCTTGACCGCTCAGTAGTCCGTTCACCATGAAACTGCACACTGGAAAAACAGACGGGGGTGAAAGAGCAGCCTGACAAAAAGGAGAGGAAATTAGAGAGCGACAGAGAGAAAAGGGAGCAGATAGAGCCAAAACGATCCAACTGAGGATGGTAAGGAAGGAAAATGTAAGGAACATTGGAAAGGCCCAAATTTTAGGGAGTGGGGCTGAGATGAAAGGGATGATTTATAGCGAACGGGGGTGCAGCTCAGAAAGAAAAACAGGAAGATGGAGAAATGAAGAGTGTAGGAGTGGATGGAGTCGTACTTCTTCTTGACTTTCTCATCACTCCCCCTGGGTTAGAACAATGCATCGCAGGTCACCATGTCGCAAACAGAGTGTCCTCAACCGGCTACAAAGGGCAATTGTCAGGCGAAGCATCAGAAAACAAACCCCCTTCCTGCTACGTCCTGCAGTCCGCCAATGATTTAAAGAAGCAACAATGGCTGGTGTGACTGGAACAATGTACCCGATAAAGACTCATCTGAGGACACACAGCCGGGACAAACACAAATTAATCCAATTAATACAAACGCCAGTTTACCCAAACACAGCTCAGTTACTGCAGAAGCCTTTACAATCTATTGTCCTACTGCACACAGGCCATTTCTATTATTCTGAGGTTCCTTCTCGTCTACCTGGGGTGGCGCTCTGAAGGGGCCAGGCTCTGTATTGGAAGGAAGGTCAGTTGGCTCGCGTGCTGCTCGAAAATACCGCAAGAGCGAGCGTCAGCGAGCGCACAGCCGCGTTCTTTTAGCGTTAGCAGTTGTTTTTACATGGGGGCAGGAGGCAGACGCAGTGATTGACGTCAAATGTGTGAAAAAGACATTAGTCACGCAGAGGTATTCACAGGAGCCCCTCTTCCCCTCACTCCTGGATGGGGGGGGGGGGGGTGTTCAGCTGCATGGCTTTCTCATCAGGGGCCCAGCCGCTCACTCTGCTCCTCACCTCCCTTTTCTTCTCAGGTCCAATTTATTCTGTTCTTATGCATTTTTGATCTGGTTCTGCAGAATTTTGGGGGGTCTTATAATAGGGAAAATTGCATTTCTGGTGGTGACATCAGCTAACATCCAGCAGTATCTTTGGAATTCATGTGAACTCAAAGATTTTGGACAAAAGCTACCCCGACTGGACAAAAATTCAAGGTCTGACTTGGATTGGAGCTCACTGTGAATTAACTCTCATGTTTTGGGTGAGGATGTCTCTTATTCTCTGTTGTTGCATATTTTATCTATAAAAATACTGCCTGGAGACACTGGGCCCGCTCTTTCTCTCGCTTTCTGCCCGACTGAAATCTCATTCCTCTGAACTCTTACCACTCCCCCGTTGCCTCTCGCTTTCTTGCCCTTCACCCCTCGTTTCCCCTCACTACCTCCTCCTGGTCTCCTTTTTTCCTGTCATCACTCTTTTCTCCTCTTTATTTTTGCTCCTACTCCCTGTTCTCTATTTTCTCTTTCATCGCAGTCATTGTTGCCATCCTCCTCAGTTCATGTCATCTTTCTGTCCTTGGTGAGCACACACACACGCACGCACACACACACGCACACACACACGCCCTCTACCCAAACCTCTCTACTTCTGATGATTAACCTCTCCACCAACCCTCCCCGACGGAGGTAAAATGCTCCAGCAACCTTTCTTCCTCCTTGTCCTGCTCCTCCTGCTCCTCAGTGGCCCATGAACTCAGTAAAGACTTTTCATCCGTCTCTGGGGGCGAAACCAGAGTAAAAAACATTTTCCCCTCTTTTGAACGACACCAGGTCACTGTGCGTGCACGTCCACATGCTAGGCTGCTCGACCTGGGACTACTTTTTTCAGAGCATTAACACAATCATCTTTTCATGTTAGTCACCCTTTCCTCAACGAGGTGACTGTAACTGTCTCTTAAGTCCATTTGGAGTTTAGATTTCTGCTCGCCTGGCTTGCTAAGACAACACGAAGCACCCTGAAGGCTGCCAGTCTGATCCCGGACGCAAACACACCCTTTTCCACTCTTGTGTATCCACAGGGAGTGTGTAGGTAGCTTATATATGCACGTGTGGCGTTCTGCCTGTCATGTCAGACACACAGGCGCCTCACACAGAGGCAGAGCCTTCACATCCACATCTGTGAGGAAGGAGGTCATTTCACACCGGCCACAACACAATCCACTCGTCTCATCGAGGATGGGGTTTTGCAGATTTGTCAGGCTCCTCCGAGTGATCCACAAGCGCAGGCTTTGTTTTTCTGGCTTCGGCTAACAAACACTGCTAGCGGACCTTTGCGTTTTCACACGCCAACCACGGCCGACGCGCTGTAAGGCTGATAAAATTCGGCGGGTTTTCTTTGGAGCTCGGCTCCGTATACAGCCGAGGCCGCCGTCAGTTGATATGGCGGGTGCCATTTCCCTCGTTCGTTTCCGCCAAGACGGGAAAAAAAGAAACGCTAACTCGTCTACCAGCTGAGAAAGATGGATTTGGGATTCGTTTTACCATAGAAGGAGAACACGAACGCTTACTGTAGAAATCCTCTCCCATTTCTGTGGACCCGATAACTTGGATGGAGATTTAGGCCTTTTCGTGCCCTCGACGTTCACACTGGTTTCAGATTCTGACAGATCTGCAGAGTCCAACTGCACGTTGTTGTTGGCACGGGAGCAAGACTGCAGCGAGGGAGGGGGGCAGAGGCGGAGGAATGCTTTTGATGGAGAGCGTTTAGCAGCGGGCAGCGTGATATACTGCATAAGGTAGACGTACGCGTGTGCGCACGTGCATACGCTGGGCTGTGAGTTGTGCTCCACTGGCAGACAACGCGGGTCAGGGGGTCACCATTGTTGTGAGATCAGTTACAAAAGCAACATTAATCTCTGCCTTTTATTAGAGTTTACGAAACGAATGAAGGAAAATTTGAACTTTGGAATTGGTTTAGAAAACCACACACACACACACACCTACCTTAAGTCTACGACTGACAAACCAGCACAAAGAAAAACAATCAGCAACCAGAAAAGATTTGAGGAATCTGCTGAATGGGTCAAAAAGCAATTTGATCCTCTTTGGATCTCACACACGCAGACACACACAGACACACACAGACACAAACGCACACTTTTTCTGCCTGTTCTCCTGCTCTTCACCGTTCTTTCATTCGGTTCAACAAAGACAAAGACAGGGTTTAAAAACATGCTGGCAGCCCAAGATTAAGGCTAAGAGCCGTGAAACAACTACCCCCGAGCACTGTAGAAATCTCCTCAGGTTGGTTTATAACACTTTCCAAAGTTCAAACACAAGCGTTTCTCCTCCGCTGGGGTTTCAATCAGAAATCTGCAGAAAAAGCTTGGAGAATTTGTGAATTTCTGTTAAATTGTGAAACCCCATAAAAATGTCAAGACGTCCTGTGAAACCTGCGCTTGGCACACCCAAAATAAACACTGTGGTAGCTTCATTAAGGGAAGTCCGGAAAAAATGGGACTGAGGCTTTAAGGAAACTAGGAAAGAGAACTCAAAGTCCCGAAAACCACCAAGAACTTGAGGGCAGCCTGAACAACATTCTTCTAACGCTTATAAAGAGCTTTACGGAAACCACATCATGCACAGATCTGCCCTTGTGTGAGCGTGCGTAACAACTTAGTCTGATTGTATAAATGCAGATTAGGGAAAGTGAGGTGGCTAAAGTGGTGGGAGAAAAAAAAAGAAAAAAAAGCACTAAAAGACTGATGAGGGCAAGACGACAACACAAATATATCCAGAATTAAGGGATGGAGTCCGGAAGGATAAAGAGATGGGCCCTAATCCGCACAAACAACTACCTGCTACTCCAGGAATTCCAGAGAAAATACTGAAGATGTAAGAAAGTGACATTTTAATGAGCACTCTGGATAAAAAACCACAACAGCCTGCTTTACTTTCATTGCCTGAGTATTAGGTTTACATCCTGTAGGGGGGGGGGGGGAGGGGGGGTATAAATAAATAAAAACAGCAAAAGCTTCAGGAGAAAAAAATCTCTGTTAAGAACTCGCAGTTGGGACTTGTTGAAATCCGATCCGTCAAAAACAAAGACCTAACAGGAAGTTTGGGCCTCCTTACAAGACTAGTAAATCAGGTATTAGATTTTAATCAGCATTAAAGCACTTGCTGCGGGGGGGGGGGGGCAGGGAGGCAGGTGGGTGGTAATACAACACTGCATGCACAGTACTGTGTGTTTTACACTGTGGTGCCATTAGAAATGCATCGATCCTACTGTGTGTCATCACTGCCCCCCCGGCAGGGGCGTTCATATCAGAGGATACAGTGAATCCGGCTTCATGTCCCTCTCACTCACTCACAGTTCAACACGCAAAACGAGGCTTAAACCGCTTTATTGTGAGAGTGTCGTCAGAGCGGGCGGCAGCAGGTGCTGTGTGAGTGTGTGTGTGTGTGTGTGTGTGTGAATGTGAGGAATCTGAGGTCAGGTCGATTGACTGATTTATTCTGTCACTGTCTGGTTACAGTCACCAACTGTGAACTTCTCAACGGACCCTCACAGTAAACGTCTTTACGGTAACTACATTGATCTAAAAATGGCTTCATAAACACGTCCCTAATTATAGAAGCTTAACGCCGCGAACTGTCTTTGTCTCCTCGAGTCGTGTGGATGAGGCGGGACGTCAGTCAATGAAAAAAATCAACCATTATTTTATGTGGTTGCGGGTTTAAATCCTAAAGCAAACCAAATACCTCCAAGTGACCCAAACAGTGGGATTTACAGCAGGCCAGACCAGCATGTTTCCACCTCAACATGAACATGACTCCATGCTGGCAGGCCAAAGGTCAGGTCTTAATCCTGTGATCTACAGCATGGCGACAGTATTGAGGCCGAGCCTGCTGTGGCCCCGACGCCACAGCTTCACATGAACCTAAGCAGAAATGGAAAGTTGAAGAAACGTTTCCTTGTGGGAACTTATCGCTCTTTTTAAAAAGCTGGATATGTACATTTAGGCATGCGTGACACACTGAGCGCTCGGTGGTGAGCCTCAGCGAGAAGGAGACTCTCTCCTGGGCTGGCTGCAGATCACAAATGGTTTCTCCTTTGGTTTCCTTGTATTTGACCCCAGTCTGCCCCACCTATAGGGAGCTGTAGCATATGAAAGGCTGCTCCACAGATGCTAATTACAGCCATCAACATAGAGACTCATTCCATTTCTCATTACTGATCCATTTCTGTTGGAAAGTGCTCTCCATGCACTACCATCAGAACATGGCATGGCTTTTTTTTTATTACTAATTATTTAGTGTGTTTCAGCTAAATTAAAGTTGTCCAAAAGGGGGGGAAGTTTTAGTTATGACACTCACTAAAGCGACGAAAAACATGAGCGTGAGAGCGTCCTCGTTCTGACGTTTATCAGTTTTTAGGAGACAGAAACTGTTACTCATTAACTACAGTACACACACACACACACACACACACACACACACCTGCTGTGGGCGGCTTCAGAGATAAATATGTTGTAATGGGGCCTTCCATATTGACAGTACAAATGAACAGAAGACCAATAAGCAGACCGACCGTTCCAGCGCTCATGTAAACGTGGTAATGTGGAGGTAAACAGGCTGTGTGTCATAAATCAGCTTGATTTTGCATGTAGGTGACCCTGGAAAACAAGGAACACCGATGCGTTTGTGCTCCAGAGCGTTTAAAAAAGATAAACTCTGTTTAAAGCCGGGGTTAGAGAACAGGATTTATTGGTTTTATCCGTCCAGATGAATCCAATACAAGGTCTTTCGGTACTGGCTGGTGCGATACGTTTACGGCTACTTCCGTGAATGATACATTCACAAGAACATGGAATGATTCCCAAATATTGATCCGGGTGCCACCATCTGGGCTCCGCTAAAATAAACAACAACGGTCATGTCTCCTCCTGGATTTCCTTCTCATCTTCACTACATTTCCTCCTTCCTCCCCACCTGTGTGTTTTCTGGTTCACTGGGTGGGGAGGCAGACATTCCAAGCATGCACATATCACAACACCCAAGCACACACCGTGCACACACAATGTACCCCCCCCCCCCAACATTCCACACCAATCTTCAGCCGTGACTAAGTCCATTTATTCAGCTCAGGTCACTGTCTCCTCTTGGCCTGGACTCTGTGCACAACCACCACTTTCGTTATTCAAATTTTCCTTCGAGGGAACGAACGCTGGGAAGGGAAAACTACCCGGACAAAGTGTGGCGAAGAAAATCAAAGCTGCTGCTCCGACGTACAGATCCCGTTACACGCAGAGTTTCAGACCTGCACGCACGACACGCATGCTGGGAAGAGAATCGCACATATTATTTCAGCGAGTTGGAGGAAAAAAAAAAAAAAAAGAAGTTTGTGTCGCGGCTGTGTGAGAGCGGGAGTGTGTGAGTGTGTGTTCAGGCACAAGGAGTATTTGCCATGACGCACAGGCTGAGCAAGTACGGAGCTTGAGAGGTGCTGATTGATAGTGGACACTCTGAACACCCCCCCCCCCATCCCCACACACACACACACACACACACCTGAACTCTCTCAGTCATCATGTCACTTGTAGCTGTCACCCCGGGCTAATCGCTCTGTCGGCCTCTCTCCTGTTTCCCTTCGCTCCGTTTCTTATATTTTAAACGGAGGTGTGTGGACACACAAAACACTAAACAATCGTTGCAGCACTCCCAACCGGAAAATCTTTGTTCCATCATCACTACTGATAAAGTGAGTAAATCACCGTGCACAGAAAATCCACAACGCAGCCCCGAACCGTGACCCTGAAATCCACCAAACCTTAACCCCCGGTACCAGAAACGGGTCTGAATGGGACGTTAGGAGAGAGCACATGTGTGCACAGGTGTCTGGGTCGAACCAAGGTCCTGTTTTGCTCCTCAAATCTAGAAATGGAATGAGGGTGTCCAATCAGGAAGCAGCCCCGGTGACCAGCGGCGTGATTTATGGTGCTGATGACAGAAGTGAAAGTGAAACCGCTCTGATCCGTTCAGGTTGAGTCGGCTCTTCCGCTCCGTAATCACCCTGTTCGCGAATGGTTCAATCTCCGATACGTTTAAGGTCAATCCTTGATTTTGTGACGCTTGCGTGCACCCAAACGCCCACCATGGCAAAGGAAGTGAAAGCAGAGAGTGAGGGAAATAAAAGAAATCCTCCCTTGCTTCAATTTTACACCACGTGTAACTTTAGGACGTTTTTCACGAGCGTTTGGGGAGCATTTTGAAGTTCGACACAGTTAATTTAGTTGCACATTCATGTGCAAAAGGCATCAAAAACAGCACTTAAAGAAAAAAAATCCAGTTTAGCTGCTTGGCTACATCACCAAGCTTCCTCCACAGCACCAGGGGATGTGGAAGGCCCAGCCCCCCCCCATCCCCCTGCCCTGCTGGGTTCTTTAAAGCTCCACCAACACCGCTGGCGAATCCCAGAAAGCAGACCATAAGTACCTTTGTTAATTACATGTGGAAGAATGGGCCCGTTGTGTCCCGGCGCGTTAATGGTGCCAGCACAATAGAGGGATTAGCGTGGATAATACCCACGCTGGAGAGGAGCGGTGTGGGGACGGGCCGCGTAGTGGGAAACCTGGCTTAGCGGCCACGCACCAGCGCTGCACCATCAGGGTTATTACACTCGCACTAATGTAGGAAGAGTGTTTATGTTATTACACACAGAATGGGTGAAATTTGTGAAATAAACCCCAGCAGCTTTGGAAACGATTAACCGGCGCGGGACGAAGCGTCCGCTTTGGTTTCATGTGCTGATCAGAAATAGTTGAGTAACACTGTGTCACAACACGCCAGCTAAGACTCGAGGTTGTGAACTTCTGGCTTTCATCTGTGGGGAGTTCTTGTGCGGTGTAGACACACATGGGCATTTAATACATTTCAGAGTTGAGTCAAGTCATGTTGATGAATGAAGTCAAAACTTACGGGTCAAAACGTTCCTCCGAGGAGCTTAACGCACTGAGAACTACCACTTTTGAAAGATCTGGCAACTTTTTTTAGTTTAGAAGTCAGCAATAAAGGAGCGCAATATGTGACAAAATCGGAGAACTTCCCACCGAGCCTGACATTCTATGCATTTCCATTGATGACGTAACCCGACAAAAGTCACTCCGGGGTGTGTTAGGATAGAACAGGATCAGATATAGCAGCACAACCCTCTCACATTAAAGAATTGGCTGCAACACAAGCTCAACCTGCCACAGCTAAAAGTTATCAGAGCTGGGAAAAGTATTTCCAAAAGCTGTCCCCTTTAACATCCTGCCCCGATCAGCCTCCACTTCCCGGGATCAAAGGTCATCTGCATGTCTAAAAACAACATGGGAGAGAGAGAGAGAGACAGAGAGAGAGAGAGAGAGAGGCTGCTGACTGTTCAAAACGCAATCACACGTCAATCACATTTCATACTGAAGTCAGAATGCTGCTCCTTTTTTAGTAGACAGACAGACACAGACAGACGCGGCCCTGCTCAACCCCCCCCCCCCAAAAAAAAGCTCAACAAGGGTCTGTGTCTCTTGTCCCAGCGATCACTTTTCAACATCTCATTTGTAACGCCACCAGTGAAAAAACAGCTGGAGACTCTGTGTGTGTGTGTGTGTGTGTGTGTGTGTGTGGGGGGGGGGGGGGGGGGGGGGTAGGTGGGGGATAAAATAGCTGGAAAGGCTCTGCTTACAGGACAGGAGGGAGATAAAGAAGCAGCGGAGACAAAGAAAGTGGCAGAGGAATTAAAAGCTCAGATAAAAACAGTGACAGGCACAAGAGGCCGTGCAGAGATAGAAGCAGGGGTGATGAAGAACAGATAATTAGTGGGGTGACACACTACCTTTCACTCCTTTTTAGGAGAACCCATCCATCCTATCGCCCCTTCACAGAAACCTGCTCTGTGCTTCTAATGTCATCTGTGATTTTCCAACCTCCTCATTTTATCGGGGCATTAAATTTAAGATATCCTGTGGGAAGGACCGGAATGTTTGAAGTGATGCTCGGCAATTTGCTCCGCGGTCCGAGAGACCCGGAGGAGAACCGCAGACAAGCACACGGTCCCTCTGACCCCCTCCGTGGTCCACAGGTTGACCTCTGACCCCCAGCGCTGTAACACACCAAACATACCCCCCAAATCCCACTGAAACCACAATATGGCACCGTGGCGCCACGGCCAACCCAACGCTGAGAGACAAAGAAAGATGGGGGGGGGGGGGTTTATTATCCAGCCTTAACGGCCATTAACTGATTTTGTCACAGTAAAAAGTCACTATTTCCTCTTCTATTGTAAACCTAAAGTGCCTGTTTCTACCTTATCTTGTTAACCTGCTGCATCCATCCACACACACACACACACACACTCAACTTCACATCCCCGTGACACATTGACCACCCCCACAGAGAGCGTCAATACAGCCCCATTACTGCCCCACCGTTAGGAGAGCCAAAGCAAACACTGAGTTTATCTGCGTGCGGGCTAATAACCTTTAGCATTAGCGGGCTGTGTAAAACTCTGGGAGCACAGCAGGGTGCCAGGGAGAAAGGTTGACCCTCACAGCCCAACATTCCCTGGGTTATATTTGGAAGCCCCAAACCCAGACACACGGGCGGCCTGCATCTGAAAAGTCCTTTTATCATATTTTCGTTGAAAAACACAGGCGGAAGACAGGAAAAATGATAACGAGCCTACAAATATGTCTGATATCCGTCAAAAACCTTTCAGCTAAAGTGCACTTTTTCCAAACACCTGACAAGGCAACATTTGGCCCTGACATTAGGATTTAACAAGAGGAACTCCTAGAGTCATATGTGCCCTTTGAAGAGGCCTTTTGTCTGTTAATCTGTATGTAATTACCAATGACACGCTTCCACGGAAGGGCTGATGGTCGCCGCATGTCCCCAAAACACCCCAAAAGGCATCTTCATTCATTAAGAGTCAAATCAGGCCTCAGTGCCCTTTTAAAAAAAATTCCTGCCCTAATTTCCCCCATTTCTACCAGAGGGAAAGTATCGTTTTTAAACATTGAAATACACCGTCTCTCTCTTGTGGTGTGGGTTCAGCTGCCGACCGAGGCTGACGGACAGATGCTAGCCAGCGCCATCAGTCCATATAATGCTCGTCAGCATGTCAAATGGTATTTACGATGGTAAGCTGCGACTTAGGACGCTCTGCATGCTTACGAATCAGGGACGGGGGGGTGGGGGTGGGGGGGTCACCGATGTGAGACGATGACTGTGTGTTTACAATGAGGTAAAGTTGCATCTGTCTGTGGTATGCAGCTGTTTACTTAAGCAAGAGGAAGGTGCCTGCTCTCCCCATCAGGACACAGAGCCCTTCCTGTCCCGAGCCGCGCCGGACGCTTTTATTATTAACAAAAAAAAAATGCTGTTAATCACTGATGACATGAAAATCAGTGTGAAATTCACCTGATGAATATGACCTCCAGGCATTAGTGCGTCATCTGTCAAACTTATGGTGATTTCTGAGTTTTAATTATTTACTCAAGGGGTAAAGAATGCATTTAAATGCATTCGTCTTCATTCCTTCATTTATTTATTTTATTTTTTTTATTTGGGCTGCCACTGCATTCGTTGTCATGACTATACTTTTTTAAAAAAATGCAGTTTACGTCAGTGATCTAATTAAAATGATATTGACACATTTCATATAAACTAATCATCAGTTGTCTTTATGCAAAGGGATTAAAGACATTGTAAAAAAGGCTGTTTGGAGCTGTTTGTGCGTGAACTGTTGCATTTGTGTGCCTGTGATTCTCTCTTGCATATCTCTGCTGGCGTTAGCGTGCTAATTACCTTCCACGGTAATGAATGTGTGGGACGCAAGAATGTGTGTGCACGCTCACTAGCGTCTCCCCGTTGCATGCGGCTGTTTACACTTCACACAATGTGACTGAATTTTCCTTTTCAGTGACTTCATTTTTTTTTTTTAAAAACTCTATACTTAGCTTCTAAAAATAGCACTGATGCAAATCATGGCTCAATCGATGGTGCATGCTACAAGATCTAATTTCACAATCCTGGACGGCTGCTCAACACACTGATGATAGTAAAGGCTGTGCGCTGGTGCCGTTGCCCGTTTGGGTCTTCTTTAATTCGACCGTGCACAACAGCAGAGACAAACGTTTCATGTTTTCAATCCCAAACCTAAAAATTCAGCAGCTCCCTGAACTTCTCACCCATCAAATATCCTTTAACTGACAAATTAGACCCCAATATGATAAGATTTTGCCACAGGGACCCCCACATATGATAATAATTTAGATGTTTGGTCGCCGTCCTTTTTACGTATGGATGAAATTAGAGAGAAACCACGGCCCATGTTTCGCTGGAACCCCCCTACAGGACCACTTAGGAGATCCTCAGATCACCCTGTACAAAGCATCTTTCCTTTTTTTTAAAAACTTCTTACTGTTACCGCATATTTTCGGTATCCGCATTTGTCTGGGACATAAATGTGAGTCTTCACATATCGTGCTTTAAAAATGGCAGGAATGTGAAGCCGCCACTAATTAGCCAACGTGCTATAAACGTGGCGGAGATGAGAGAGACGCTGAGGGCTCACAACAGGCAAATTTGAAACCACAAGTGTATAATTGCACGGTGCAAACCTCAGGCCAGAACCAAAACCCGAGCGAGCATCCGTCACATCCACACACGCACTTGATCTCTTTCAGCTGCTTGTTTGGGTCCTAATCGGTGTTACACACGCAAAAAAACACACAACGCTGCAAAAAGGCAAATGTATCAACTGCGTGTCATTTAAAGGGAATATTTTACTGCGATTTCCTGCTCCTGGTGTCGGATCATCCATCGATTTTATAAATAAAGAGCGGATTTGGCCCCTTTGGTGCCTCCGCCTGTATGAATAAAGCGTTCCGTCCCCGTCACATGCACCACCCTCACCTTTACTGCCATCTGCTAAGCTAGTTACATCACCTCGCTTGTAAAGCTCTTATCGCCGTCTGACCCAAACACCCCGCGGTGGCCCACCCCCCCCCCCACAGCATCACAGCTACAAAATGTGTTTCCCAGCGGACGGCCGGCACAAACACGCAGTCATGTGGTCCAGAATCCCCCCCCATCCCTGTTTGTCCTCCTCTTTTATCATAATTCTGGAGGGCTCTTTTTCTGCTCCTGCAACCCCCCCCCCCCCCAGCAGGCTCTGGTTACACTGACGGGCTGCAGGAGCGTGGGGGAGGTGTGTGTGTGTGGGGGGGGATGCTGTGGCCCAGCACAGCAAACATCCCTAATAGGCTAATCTAATCTCATCTCTGCAGTCTGTGGGCCTGTGTTTACTTTCAGGCCCGTGTCTGCGCGCCGGCCGGTCCTGCTCTGCTCAATGCTGCTTTGTTCCCGCTGCGAACCCGTCCTTGGTGTGATGTCTGGAGCGGGCGCCAACCCCACGACCGTCCGCCGGCTGGAGCGGCCTCTCATTCACACGCCGGCGCCGTCGCCCCGTTTTCTCCGGGGGCCCGACGGGGGCTCCGCCGCTTTGATTTAGACCGGGATGAAAGAAACCCATCAGCCAGCAGAGTAACCAAGGAGTGGAAAAGCACACGGCCGCCTGGCAGGTTGGTGGATGCCTGACAGTAACTGAATAACCTGTCAAAGTCAAAAGTTCACGGACGATCTGAAGGCGTCGTTGAAGTGCAGCCCACCGCGTTGGGCCCCCAGCAGCTCGGCTCCCAGCGAGCTGCGATGCTTTCAGAGGAGAGAGAACCCACCGAAGGTTCTGACGGCCTCGTTCAGCCTCCCAGAACAAATCAGATGTTGATTCAGGTTCCCGACGGTCTGTTGATTTTCCCCATTAAACTAGAGATTTGGCGACGTAAATATCAATGTCACACGACAGCGCGAAGCCGTCAGCCCTCGTTTGGGTTTGGACTTTTCAACCTGAGAATCAAATGAACTCCGATGGGTTCTAGGAGCGACACAGCCGGACATGCACCTCTATCGGGTCATTTTCCTGAGAAGGCTTCCCCACAGCGCATCCTGCCGTACTGCTACTCACCCCTCGCACCGGCGGACACCAGAACCATCTCCAGCAGCGCAAACACCAGGAAAAGCTCCATCCTGGTTCCACTTTTAGGGACAAACCTCAGTCGGTTTAACCTGAAAGGACACATCGCAGTTTTATGCTTGACTCAGAGATTTCCACACAAATCAGCTCAATTACTTATTTGCAGCAGGAAATGAAAGGAGCTGTTTTGGCCAAATCTGATTAGTTTTTTTTCCACCCTTCACATCCAGCAGCTCCGCTCGTGTCCGTCTCCTTGAACTGCTGTCAAAACTGATTCCAGCTTGATGAGATTACAGCATAATTAATTGTCGACTGTCTGACAGCTGGAGAGCACAGACGCAGCAACATGCGTCGAAGGGGAGGGTGAAGAAATTAGGATATTTGCAGATTGCGATCGAAAATAGGAGTCCAGGAGTCCAGGGGTGCTACCAGCCCCGCTGTTTTCCTTAAAGCTTGACTCCATCCACCTGCTCAGTGGTTTAAATCTCAAATCCACCACATAAATCTGATCCTACTGAGACTTCTCCTCTATCTCTGACTGCTGTCTGTCAATCTCAGACCTGACAGGAAAGAGTCCAGTGCTGCTCAAAATCAATAGATTCTTTAGAATTGACGACAAGTGATCTTATTCTTTTTGTTGTTTTTCTTCCCACAAACGCAATAATCACGAGAGGCAAGTTTCTTGACTCAATTTAACTGAATCCCAATTGAAAAGGAATCCACACACAATGAATCTAAATCCCCTGACATTAATGAAGCATTGCAACCACGTCATTTTTCTCTTAATATGAAGTTACAACCGCTGAAACAGTATAAATCTGCACACTTGTGACATAATTATAAAGCTGGTTCACTTACTGTAACTATTCCCAGCCCTGATGATGAATCCGGTTATCTGCACCCGTGCACCTACACCACAACTTCACAAGATTGAGATAATTCTTAAAAGAGAATTAATCTAAAAACCGCGAGGAGGCGAGTCTGCAACCGCGGAACTCAAAAGTTCAAAAAATAAAAAATAAAATAAAATATCTCCACAGAGTAAAAATGCGTAATAAATGCAAATGAAGGAAAATGGAGTGTAAAAGGTGGAAAACACGTCGGTGAGGTCAAACACGTGAGCGAGCAGAAGTCAGGCTGTAGTATTTGTGAATGACAGCCGCGTGGAAAAGGCTCCGGCTGAGGACGAGGACGCGCAGCTCCGAACAACAGCGCGTGTTTTCCGCCGACTCGCCGCGCAATTATCCGCTAAATCACCGCTCCGAAGGCGCAGCCCGCAGCGGCGTCGCCGTCCAACATTTCAGCCGCAGGCGAAACAACAGCAGAGGGCTCGGCGCGGAACGCGAGGAGGAAACTTTCAGCCAATCAGAAGAGAGGCCAATCAGCGAACCGACCAATCAGCGAGCGGGAGGGTGGCGGACAAATTTGGAGCGGTTTTTTTGGGGGGGGAGAGGAACTAAAATCATAAGAACTCAATTATTAAAAACCCACACCGATATTATAACGATAACAACAACAATAAAAATGCATATCCATAACAAAATTTTTTAATAAATCATATTATACAGCATGATAATAATAACTAATGTTTTACAGCAGATGCAGTTAAGAAGCAACTACTATTGTTAATACTGGTACTATGAGAAATACTGACAAATTCTTTAAAGTGGTAGTAAAAAAATGTAGAGAGGATGCGAGAGCTGCTTAATAAGTTATTAGTAAAATAAGTTAATAAGTAAAAAATGTAATAATATTTATTTTATTTGTTATTTCATTTCATTTTAGTTTCGGACGTATTGCGGTACGAATCGCTTTGCTCATCTGGACTTTATGAGCCAACACTGCCACCTCGCGGTGTTTACGTGTTATTACAGCACTTTGCATCGACGAACGCGTTATTTCTTTTAATAGGTAATTTATTTGAACATCATAATTATATTACATTTATACATTTCTATACATTTTAATTGTTGGGGTTTTTGGGTTGTGTCTGGCTTTGTCCTGCAGGGGGTGGAATGGAGCACAATTGGTGGCAGCTGGCACTGCGGGCATGGGCACCTGTAGGCAATTTACATCTGCTGCCTATTTAAGCAGGTTGTGCCTGCCTGTCAGTGCCAGGGTGTCTGTTCGTCTTGTGTGGGTGTTTGTTCGGGTTCCCTTGTCGTGTGTTGAGTTTCCTGCAGTTGTGGGGGGCTGCTCCTGCCTTCTGTGTCTCTTGGGCACGTTCGGGGTCTTCAGCTCCAGTGTTCTTTGTGTGCTTCCCCCCCCCCTGTAAATAAAGCTGTCTGACCACTCCACCATTGTGTCCTGGCCTGTGTTCGGGTCTCTTAACATTAATAGGTTTAATCAGCCAAATAAATTGCACATCTCTTACTACCAAGTATAAATTATTTTCAGGTTTTGAAATTTTGGGTTAACGGGTTAAATGTAAATAATGGAAAAAGACAAGTAAAATAAACCAAAACAATTCTCACAACAGTAATGACAAAATCATCACTTTGAAACAACAGTGACCTCTATTGGTAAAAATATAATTTACAGTGAAGTCAGTGCGACGTTTAAAGACAGAAAGATAGTTTATATAGTCAAGAGATTCAATGTCAATGTGTTATTGAAAATATTTTAGATGATGCGTCATATTTGTCCTTGTAATTCCAACAGAGGGGTGTTTTTAAAGCCAGTAGTGTTGTGGAACTTTGACGGTCAGGTTAAAAATCTGAAAACAAAGCAAAAAGTAAGCAGAAGATTACTCTTTTATGCACCGTGACTGTTCATAAATGGTCTACATGGACAAATGATCTGAATGACTTTTAATTATCAACCTTAAAGAATCATTGCTGCAGAGAAGACCCACTAATACTATAAATATCTCAAATAACAAAATGATACTCACGATCCATGTCACTCCATATTTGCTTCCTTTAATGGTAATGGTAATTAATCACTTTCTGACAGTTTAATTCCACATTTTCTTCAGTAGATGGAAGCAGAGGACAAGTGAGCGATGAGGGATTTTGTTTCAGGCAGCTGTAGTTGCCATTCTTCTCAAATCATCATGACAGATAGTGGGAATATGGGTGAGTATGCTCCATTGAAATCCATGTACTGTGACAGGCTGGAGCTGATTCTGATGCTGTACTCTCTACCCCCACCCCCCCCCCCCCCCCTCCCCCCTCTACACATTCATTAATTCCTGCTTGGTTAATGGTTTTCCATTTCTGTCCTTTTTGCCAGCAGCTGATTGTCTGACGGATGCCATAATACTTGAAATACATTTTCCTCGAACGCTTATGTAATGCTGTACATGTGAAATTTCCAGCTCCGCATGCACGGCTGGAAAAACACACAGTCTTAACATATTTTACTCTGGTGAACCACACTGGCCTCCCACAAAGGCTGCTCAGGGTAAATGTTATGAAGTCTCCCTGACTGTCGCTATTTGTTATTAGCCATCTCCATGCACCCTGTTAAATATTCCAATTTGGAGTTTTTAAGCCAAATTAATCATACATTTCCATCTTTTCCACCTTGTTTGTGACTCTTGGTAACTCTCAAAACAATCAAGAAAAAAAAATCTGTTATTATCATCTTTTCCTCCTTGGCTAGTTTGACGCTGCGGTTTAGAAGAAAATCCACTTTAAATTACAAAATGTTCACTAATCCGACGACTAGTACTTAGTGAGAAGTAAATTTCACTTCGATAATTCACTTACGTTGTAACGCGGGCCCTGAAATGGCTCAGCTGAGGGCAGAGGAGCGTTTGTTTCCAGTCAGCAGAGACGTTCGGCTCTGGTCAGCCAACAACAACGAGGGCGGCTGCCAGCTCCTCTGAGAGGAGGCAACATCATCAGTCAGCTTTTGCAGAAGGTGCGTCCTGCATGTTCTCTGGACGTCAGACAGCCGCTGAGAACCTGCCATGTAACATCCCTCACTGGAAGGAGGCTGCCTTTCTCAAACTGCACTTATTTCGCAATCAGATACTTTCAAACTCATCACATCATTTTTTTTCCTCCTTCCAAAAATAGCTTTTTTTTACGAACTAAATCTGAGCTGTTGGACCAAAACCTTTCCTCCCAGGTGGTTGCACCCCAAACCTCTAATATCAAATAGTTCCAGAAATCTATAAATTTGTAGAATTGCTGAAAACCAGCACTGACCTCCAGGTGAATTCTAATTTTTTTTACAATAATAAATCGAGATTTCACGTAATTTTTTTCCTTCAATATTGTAAATTCATCACTATATCATCCCGATGCAGCTTTGTGTCTACATCAGGGCATTTTGGGAGGACATATCAAACAGTTCTCCCATATTTTTCCATTATTGTGGTTTTGTGGTGACCTTGAGGTGACTGGAGTGGAATTGAACTGAACCAGGTTTGAAATCTGGTGCTGCCAAAGACAAACCCGAGCCTCCCCGCGCTGGAGGTCAGCAGTCACGTATCTGTGATCGCGGCTTCCCGCTCCGTTGGGGCACCGCTCCTGACGCGGTTATTTTTGTTATTAGGTTTTACTGGGATTCAGCCAGTGCGACAGGGTGTTTATATTCTGCAGGCGCAGCAGAACGTCACATCCAATCTGCTCGCTTTGTTTTCAAAAAGGTCGTAATTAGCTGGCAGTTTTGGAACAATTACGGCCAAAGTGCCCCAATTTCCCTTAAAGCAAAACATAGAATTACTCATGGAGGATAAAACTCCACTGTGTGTGTGTGTGTGTGTGTGTGTTTGTGAGGGGTTTTGTGGATTGCTGTTTTTCTAACTCTTCAGCCTTGTGTCAGATGCTTCATCTCAGCATTAGCTGCCCCTGGAAAACCAGCCCGCCGGCCCACGGCTCCGTGTTCCAGTGCCCACTGAACGTGGACGCTCACCAACATGAAGGAACAGACCAGAACAATTACAGAATTTTGGAGGTGAGCTGAGGGTGAGGCCTCGCACCGGTGAACGGACGCAGGAAACCTCATTAATTCGGTAGCTGATTCGGGCCCTCGGTGTGGCCCGGTTCAGCCTCTGACGCGGATCTGCAGACGACCAAAGCAGTTCTGAAGCGCACGACATGAAAAACCTCCTTTTCAGCATCTAAGTGGCGAATAAAACAAACATTTTGATGTCGAACTTGTTGCCATTTTCAACACAGTGTTGACGTTGCTAAGGCCGTCTGACCGGTTGCTATGCAGCAGCCTCGGCTGATGCAGGCAGTGGCTCTTTGAGGAGAAGAGGGCAATATAGCCACAGGATTATGACGGCACCCTTGCGTGCACGTGTGCGAATATAGGTTGCATGTTTACACAGAATGTATAACCCCGTGGTGTTCCTATGACAAATGTGTGCACGTTTGAAGCGTCCAATAACGCACTCTGCAGCAATTGGTTCGCTGCGTTGACCTTTTGGTGTTTCTGCTGGCGTATAGCATATAGCATGTGTGTGGTTGTGTGTGTGTGGTTGTGTGTTTGAGTTGTAGTATGTTGGTCTCACCTCGAGCCTGAACCCAGTATAGCCGCAGGGAGAGTTGGGCATTTATGATGGAATTCTGTAATTTTGAAAACTGCGGTTTGAGTTTTGCTCTTTTTAACAAGCTGGTTTGGGCACTGATAATGGAAAACGGCTGCGGGGGGGGGGGGGGGGGGGGGGGGGGAGGGAAGGAGAGAAAGAGAGAGAAAGAGAGAGGGAAAGAGAGAGAGAAAGAGAAAGAGAGAGCGAGAGAGAGAGGAAGAGAGAGGGAGACTTGACAGCCTTTGGAATCACTTCCCATTTTTCAAAGATATTTTTCCTTTTCTTCACTTCTGGGATGTTTCACATTATCATGTCGGTGCTACACTTGGAAGACAGATTCTGGACGGTGAGGACAGGACGGAAAACTGCACATAAAAGGTGAGCGCTCCATACATTAAAGTTAAAGAGGAAGGCATCGATCACACCATGGCGACAACCTCAAGGCAGAAACCCCAAAAGCATTCTCTGCTTTTTCTGCCTGTTAGTTTGCTGTTTGGACGGTTTCATTTGTTTGTTAGCAGGTGGAACAAGCAATCCATTTATCTCCATTTATCTCCAAATATCCACCCTTTAAATACAATCATTGTAAGCTTCAAAGTAAAAGCATGCAATATTTACTTTTAAATACAAATAAAAAATAAATCCCTTTTCACAGAACGTTTTCCACATCTGGATGACAGGTAGTCTGACCCCCTGCAGCAAGTTAACACAAGCACATTAGCTCGTGCACGTATCCAGTCTATACGAACACATCTCGGTTCAGGCGACCGCGGGGGCCCATTAAGCTAACGGGAGAGTTCTGGCCTTCAGGCTGGGAACATAGGAAGCCTAATGCGACGTGAACAGCTGTGCAAGCATGAAACGCTACATGAGAGAACAAAACTGGCGAGCGCTGGTGGTTAATGTGACTTTAGGTAGCAGCGACACGGGTGCAGGCTATCGAGGGCTGACCTCGGGTCAGGGAACAATCAGACTGGGAAGAAAAGCAACAGAATATGCTCCGTTTTTAGTTCCTGACTATTTAAAATGAGTGCAGATGCTCTTATAGTTCTAGAAATGCTATAACAGGGACGTCAACACAGCAGGAGGGCGTATTTATCACACAATAAACAAATTGCACACAGTGAAATAAGATTCCTGCAATTCATTTGTACAAATCTGTTAAATCATTTGGATTCACACTTCTCTCACACCTTCTTGCTCATGGTTGGAGTTTACAAACACTTGATGCGACAGCTTTGTGCAGCAACAGTTGGGGTTTGTGAAGCCAAGACACCCCGGGCACGTTGGAGCCAGCTGTCAAATATCCCCGTTTTATAATGTTCCTTGGCGTTTAGCACGGTCTCCTCAGTGACCCTCAGCATCCGAACGTTACGAGCGTTTATGAAAAGCCATCATCTACGAGACGGGAGGACGAGAGCGACGTCTGTTCGCGCTGCTGTTTAACATTAAAGGTCTTAGAAAGTTGTGAGCTGGAGAGCGCAGAGGCGATATTTGACAACCTGCAGTGAAATCTCGCCGTGGAGGATACACAAAGTCTGCCAGGAAATGCCAGAAAACTGTCTGAACCGGAGTTCAGGAGGGAAGTGGATGTGGAAAAGCTGCAGTGAATCATTCAGCACGAGCGAAAGTAAAACATCTCACCGTCCGAACTTCTCCCACTTTTAAAAACTCCAGCTCTCAGAGAGGAAATATTACATTTCTACCTGTGTGTCCCGCCGGCTCTGCAGCCAGGAACATCTCCAGATGCCTGAGTGTTCATCTCCCCACAGGTGAAGCAATGATTCACCCTCTGCTGCAGCAGGTTAGCGATGCTTCAAGTTGTGGCATTTCACAATATCAGAAAAGATCCTTAAAGTGTCATAACACACATTGTAAAGGTAGAGTTAACGTCACTCGAACTTTAAAGCATAGCTTCGCTTCCTTTAAACATTTCAACCGGTAGTTTTTAGTTCATGAAAGCGAAATAGCAACAGTGAATATCCCACAACCCTTCTGCAGCTAAAATGTGAAGCAAAAGTAAAAAGAACAAAATAACAAAAGTAGATTTTAGGGATTTCCTCAATGGGTGGAAGAATAATTTTCTTTGACTTTTAAAAATGTTCAAATAATCGTGTTAAAAATCAACACAACGCATCGCAGAATGAATGATTTTCCTTTTAAAAAGAAAGAATCCTCTCAGCAGAAGAACTTCTAACCCGACCTTCTCTCGCTACATCCATAAATCTTCTCTCTGGTCCTCCTCTGGGCCTCCAAGCTCAGCATCCTTCCACCGATACGTCCGTCCTCCTCAGCACACGTCTAAACAGTAAAAAGAATGCAAACATTGCAATTATGTCTTTCTCTTTGGCAAAGGGAGCTCATCTCATCCATGGACATTATTCCACTGATGAAAACTGGTTTATTGTGTTTTGCTTACACGTTTTGTTCAGATTCGATCTGGCAGATCCACCAGGGTCCCGTGTCACCGTTATCAGCTGGGATGAGCAACCGTATTTATTGGCTGTGGAATCTGAGGAATTTCTGCAAAGATTAGATGATTTCCAAGGTTCTAGTACTTTAACATTCTGTTTTTATACTGGAGGAGGCCTTCTGTTTAAGTTTGATTTGTTGGCTCAGGATCTTTTCAAGTAAACTCTTCCCCCCATGGTGTTTCTCTGCTTTAAACAATTTTAATACAACCACTTTCCTTTCAGTTCTTTTGATAGACGACAAATTGGCAATAACTGCTGCTGATGAGTCATGGTGCTAATTAGCATATCCAGACAAATTTTAAATTATCGCACATTAATATAAAAAACCTAGTTGTAAAGAAAACAACAACCCATTGACTCCAATTACAAAATAATAGTTAATGGTGTCTTTGTGCAAGCAGCTATTCATTGCCTGCTGTTTTGTAGTAAAAGCTAAATGCTAATCTCTAATGGCTCTCTTTATAACAGAAGCTTATTAGCGCGCAACAGCTCTGACTCTAGATAAGAGAACAAACAGCCTTTTACCTCAAATAAGTTAGTATCAGAAAGTGAGCATGTATAAATGTTGCTGCTGTGGTAGGCAGGGTAAGAAGAGGTTAAAAACAATGTGAAGATTCAGCTGTTGACACCAGAGGTGCTGCCAAACAGCCCATAACCCTCAGTGACCCTGCACTGCAGCAAAATTTACCTGTGCAATGCCTTCTGCTACCAGAAGGGGTGCTATTGCAGTCTTGGGTCACTCATTAGAGAAGTTATGGGAAAAGATCCTGCGGAAGGGGTACAATTATACAGATAAAGTTAAAATGTAGGGGATTTTTGTGGAAAACAACATAACTGTGAATGCAAAGATCTCAACTTATCCTTATCCTGGACAGTGGAGGAAAATCTAGTTTCCACATGCTCAGCTGTTTATTCTTATCTAGACGAGAGGGCCTTTATGGTGGTAACTCTGGGAACAACATGGCGTAACTGCTGAACGATAAGACGAAACAGGCCCAATCTCTTTTTTCCACCTCAGCTCCTCTTCACAAATACACAATCCCATGTGCAAACAAACGCACCACCTTCCCCTTTCAAACTCAGGGAGATGCAAAGACAACAAACGCTTCCTGTCACCCCTCCCTCTCAAGTGTATCGCACATGCCAAGACCCTGTTGTGCGTCTTGATGAGCATCTCTTGTCTGATGATTTAATCCAGGATCGGCTTCCTTTATGCCACACCTCTCACAAAAGAGCTCCTGTTTGTTCCTGCAAGCGACAAGCAGACAAGGTATTGAAAACATCTTTACGTGCATGTGTGTGTGTGCGTGTGTGCTTGTATCTGCTATATATTGAGCACCCAAATACTCATTCTACTTGCAAATCACGGACCTTTGTGTAGGGCCATTTTGGCTGGTCCCCACAACTTCAAAGGACATGTTATGACATGGTTTAAAGTAAGGATAGAGTTGGATTTAGGTTAGGTTTGGAGTCGGGGTTAGGATGGTTATGGTTAGTAGGGCGAGTTGGGAAATGTCTAATGTCTCTGAAAGATAGAAAGATGAGGATATGTGTGTGGGTGTGCACACGCAAATGTATGAAAGCATTTGGAGTCCTGTGTTTTATTTCATATAATATGCTCCATAATTCATTCATTTCTTTGACTGATTTCTGTTTCACAGCAAAAACAACATTGGTCTGTGGATAATGAAACTTTTAGAGATATTTACCTCTTTCTCCAGATGCAAAAACAGGATTTTTCTGGCAGGAAATTGAAAACGCAATCAGATTCTGCACCTCGCCCATGTTTCCCTTTAGAATTTAATACTTTAGAGGTAAATAGTGACATTTTTCAAATGATATGTCAAGTTTCTTGCATTCATAATGAGAATCCTGGGATCCACATCACACAACATAAATTTCTGGAACGACTGTAAGACGTTTTTTCCAATTTTCAGTTGTATTAGATCAGTACTCAAGGGACAAAAGGAAAAAAACAACCTAGCAAAAACCAGGCTATCATTCATAATAGAGCCATTTCGGAAACAAAGGCCAGCTGGGGAAGGACAGGACAATGATGCGAAATATGGCTGCACAGCTGCTGGAGTGTTTTGATGAGATAGTTTCTTTGTCATGGAGACGTGGTCTCATTCTCATGTGAGAGAAACTATGATTTTAATCCAAAGACAATATGAACCAGTTGGTTCAAAGATGGGAAGAGTGTCTTTCTATAGTAATAATCCAACAGCAAGAAGTTCAACATGAGGTGGAGACAAGCTGAGAGACACGGCGGACCCTTTCTGAAGCATCATGTGAAAGTTTCTTTGGAAACTTTCGTTCCAATTGCACCATCTTTGTTAGACTGTCTGACTTCAATCAGAGACGTATCTGAATTCAGCGGTCTACTTAGAAATACACTATTAATTAGCAATAATGATAGAATGATGAAATTGTGGATTTAACTGACACAGTTTGAAGCAAACCAATTAAAACCAAATTAGTAGGACCTCAGCACAACAACCAATGTGAAAGTGATCACACGATCTCTTCATTTAATGACTTCATATGTCGGGTTCTATTGTTGATATGAATGACGCGTAGAAAACGAGCAAAGTTGATGCACAAGTGTGGTGTAACAGAGAAAAAAAATCAGATAGAAGACATTTACAGTTCTGAAATGCAGGCTGAGGAATCTGAAGTTTCTAAAATCAGCCAGGAACGCTGCCCTTGGTGGTGCTGAGTATAAGCAGCGTTTTACCAGTGTCTTGTATTTCATTCTGTGGATCTCAGTGACACCAAAGATCCAATTGCCAAGAAACCACACAGACGTCCGTCCTGAGACTCTGAAAGACGCCACAAGAGTGCTGCAGGTCTCATTTACAAGGTCCGAGCTTTGTTCTGGGAACAATGGTGAAAAAGGATCAAAAGGGAATAAACATTCTTCTTAACAGTTGTGTGATCATCTCTTGATTATTATATTATCAGAAGCCACTTTGGTTACTGGCCGTGAGGTTGCAAAACTAGAGAAAGGATTCAGTCTGAACAAGCAATACTGGCAGGAAGAAACCTTGAGCGGGACCAGGGCAGGAGCAAAGGACAAAGAGGAGAGGAACGGACTCATGCATCATGCTGCACATGCAAACACAGCGGACGTGTAATTACGTGTGTATAAGGTAAACAGGGCTTAAGCGTGCGCAGGTTAAATGGTGACCTGTTGATTGTCCTTAATGATGCCGATGAGGGTCATTTAACCCCGGACTCATTTCATGTTCCCTTCCAGAAATGGGGCTTTGTTTGTCCTGTGTAAGTTTGAAGGATGTCCCGCTGCCGTGTTCTCATAAAGTGCCAGAGCTGAGAACCAGACGAGGATTTTAATCCAAGAGAAAGCAAAACACAAAGAGGAACTATTACGGGAGCTAGATAGATGAGGCAGATTAGCTTTTCAGAGATTTCCGGCATTGAGGCTGACCACAAGATGGGGCTGTTTGTATAGAAATAGTGGGAAACCACCTCTTATTATCGCAAATATTTAAGCTTAGATTTGCTCAATACCAATAAGACTATGGGCAGGCAAAAAAATAGCTTTTTTTGCAAACGTACTACACCAACCCTTCACGTTAAATGGCCTCTTCTCTGCTGTACCTTTTTATCCATCCCAACAGCGGTTCTCCAGACTTCCTGAAACACTGCAAGTCAAATCAACCAAGGAAGCACTTTTCTAGTAGAAAAAGCCTTTTTAAACTCAGCACACCTCATGACAAACCTCTGTTTTCTTTGCTTTTGACAGCAACAAACCTGAAACTGTGGTCCGGCCAGTGGCCTCGCAGCTTCTAAACAACTCTCTGTGATTGAATAAAAGTGTGCCTGCAGTTGGAAGCTGCAGACCCAAACAGTCCCAACAACCAAAGCCATATGCTCCATAGCTGGAGAAGTAAATGCGCCGCAATTCACTTAATCATGTGGATGTGCCTGTGATCTCCAGCGAGGCACCGGGGGAGCCCGAATACAAACTCTGAGTGATGCTCCCCGCCTCTCGCCGCTCTCGTCTTCAGGTGAGTCCGCACACATTTCTCTTCAAAATGAAACCATGTGAGGAATCCTGCAGCAGCTGTTTCTGTGAGGCTGAAATATGAGCTTGATAAACATTACCCATAAAATAGCTTGTTTTCTTGTCATTTTTAAGCTAAATATTTATCCACGGCGCTTCCAGGCAGATACCTGAGGCTGTTGGCCATGTCCTGGATTACAGGATCCCTCCCCCCCCCCCCACCTTGTTTTCCTGCTCTACTTTTTCTTCTGTGTCAGCATCTATTTTCGATGAATTGACCACGTACAGTGTCGGCCATTTTGGTAGTTTTCGTACGTTAATTTAGGCCCCTATGTCCCTTTGGCAGCTCAACACCACCGACAGTTGTCCTGGGTGCAGCTGTGCATTTGAACTGGATCAGAATGTAAATGGGGGATATTTCATGAGCTATTTGTTTGGATTACATCAGCGCTAACGGAGCCTGCAAGATTTCCCTAACTAATGAGTCTAATTGTTACCCTCGAATGCATTTTTTTGGATTAGTCGGCCCTCCAAGGAACAACAATGACGTGCGCTTGGATTTATGTTATTTGTGTTTCTGTAAGTGGGGGTAAATCTGCCCAGAATCCTTTAACGTGCAGCCACCCAGCCTCTTGAACTCTGGAGTTCTTACATCTGGGTGTAATCTGTTAGCTTTTCTTTGATGAGGATAATCAGTGGAATGATGAAACCTGAGAGAGGAACCAGGACATGATGGAAAGAAGCAGGAAATGTGTTGCACAAAGTGTTGCACACAAACGGCGCTATATTAGGTAAAAAAAATCTCTGTTCTTCTTTATTTTTTGTTCTGTTTTTTCCATTAAAAAGGGGGAAACATTTATCCAGAAAAAGAATTAGACAAAGGGAAAAGGAGGAGGGGGAGGAAAGGAAATGAATTTGTGTGTTTGGCGAACTCCTCTGTGCAAAGAACAATATCTGGAACATTTTCTGTCTTTGATGGCAGCAAAAGCAACAGGAAACACGTGAAACGAAGCCCTGATTAGATGGAATCTGAATATAGAGAATGCTCCTCCGCCCATGCAGCAGCCGTGCATCTTACACATGCAAACACATTTCCATGACATCAGCGTGTCACTGTCTCCACATAACACCTGTTTACAGTGAAATAGTGATTCTTTGACACACGTTTTTGTTTTCAGATGAAAAATGACAAATCTTAACACAAAGCAGATGCTTTGAGATGTTTACGTACATTGTTAATGCGTGGGGACCGCTTTATCCCTCCTTTTATGTGTTTGGAACCAAAAAATTGCCTTTTTGGAACAAGGTTTCAGTGGAAAAACCTTCATGTGAGGTGAGATTTTTAAACTCATCTAACATTCCGCAATCGACATTCCAGCGCATCTTTGCTTATTCTTTCATTCGCTGCGTCTGAATTTAGCAACTTTTAATCGCCTCTGGCACATTTTCCTTGAAACTTCCTGGGAAAAATTAGGACTCTTAGCTAGTAAAACAATCCTTTCAATGGAAACCTTTAAGCTTCAGACAATATTTTGATTAGGATCGTCTTTGAGAAGTGGCTGATTGAACACTGCGTGGAACACTGGATTTAATTGCCATTAGCGGGATGGTCTGGCAAAAGTGTGAGTGGTGGGTGGTCAGAACGAGCTTGGTATGAGTGAGGCTGTTATCTTTCTGTAAAACTGTGTGTGTGTGTGTGCATGTGTGTGTGTGTAGGGCGTTGGCAGGTGTTTAGTGTAGACTTTGGGTATTTAAAAAGGATGTAAAGTAGAAACATTCCCTTCCTATGTGGTCCGTATCACTCATCCTACAGGGAATCCGACACGGCTTCACACGGAGACAACGTGCATGCAGGATGAGGCGTGCGCTGGGTTTAAACACGTGAGAGTGAACGACTCCCTTTTCCACATCATGTATATACAGTGTGGTGATAAAGCTGAAAGCAACATGGACTGAAGCACATGAAGAAAGCTGAGCCGCGGTGGAAACATCATCGGTCATCCAGACAACAGTGCGGATTAATTTTAGAGCTGAGTCGTCGCTCTTAAGAACCCCTTCTTGCGTAAATGTTATGACACTCACGTCATTTCCACAAAGGGATCTAAAACAAAGGGACACAAATCACAGCAGCTTTGATCTGCCTGGCTTTAATCTCCCTCCTGACATTTTCACCTTTTTTGCTCTTTTCTCACACATTTATCACCCCTGATATCTTCATTTTGTAGTTTGTCCATCCTTTGTCACGTCTTCTTTCATGTTTTTAGGCCCAGTGAGGCGATGTGGACTTTACATACTCTTATCGCTACACTGACCCTGTCGATATTTGTGGAAGTAATCGGACTCTTGGTTGTACTAAGAACAAAGCTAAACTCCAGGAAATGTATTCCTTATGTTGCTGGTTCATTGTGGGTGTTCAATAAGTGATATGAACGTCATTTCTGACTGATTCGTATTGATTCAGAACCTAAAACCACATGACCTGCTGACCTCCATCTTGAGTCGACACGTATGTGGTTTTGCCCAAAGGAAAGAGCGTCTGTCAGGCCAAACTCCCACCAGTTTGGTCCACGCCATACGAGGATATTCTGTATTTCAGAACGCTGAATGTCCTGAAATAATACCAAGGGTTATCTCTTTTTAACAAAACACAAACTTGATTTAAATCCCGTTATGGATCTTTGTTGTTCATTCATCATCTGCAAAGCTAGCGTCGTTTCAGGTTTCACTTCCTCTCAACTCGAGTCGTCTCTCATCTGTTTTAAAAAAGGAAACAAACCCACCCCCAAAATCACTAAACTCAATTCTTCTGGGTAACACTGAACATGGTCAGTGTAACAATAAGTGTGAGAGAAACAAAATTAAATGGATTACTCGAAAAGGGTGAGGAGGGGATGAGTTGGGGGCCGGCAGACGGATGTGAGGGTGGGAAAAACAAGAGAAATGGAGGAAAAACCCAAACCGGCTGTGGCACCAGGTAATCTGAGGACTTGATTGAGAGCACTTTGTGTGATTAGCGTGACTTCCATGATCCCAGGCCAGTTTGTGACAGTTTGCTACCGTGGCAACCAGCAACTTGGGGATATTGGCTGTCCTTTAATCAGATGGCGTTTCTCAGTCACAGATTTTGGGTTTCCATGACAACTAATTCAGCAGACTGTGAAGATACGTCACATTTTTTCAATAATTTCAAAAAATAAATACAATTAAATCAAAAACAAGACTGACGAGTTACAAGTCACACATTTGAGAAACATTATGGTTTTATGGCATAAATGCACAGACCGCATATGAAACTCATTATAATTTGACATAAATATGTGTTCCCATGTGCAAATGACATATCTCAAGCAAGAGGACACATGGAAGCAGGAAGAGTGAGGTAAGAAAACCCACGTTTAACGTGGAAGCCCTTCTTTAAATCGCTGATTTACTGTCACGCCTTCTCACGTCTGCTCCCTTCAGCTAAAGCAAATGACTTTCATGGTTCCGCATCAGTGAAAAGACATTAAGTCATAAAAGTTGGAGCCGTAGACAAGTGATCAAATTCATTTTCCTCTGAGTTTTCTGAATCTTCCCCCTTCTTTATGAACGCTAAAGTTTCTGTCACGTGGTGTAACGGTAACAACTTTAGCGGTGGGCTCTAAATAATAAAGGTTATCACAGGTGTGTGACTTGATCAGGCCAGGGAACGACAAACAATGGAAGGCCTCATCCCAACGATCGTTTGTGTATCTAGTGCTCAGAAATGCAGATTTCCTGCCAGAGGCGCTCGTTCGTAACCAGGCAGCCCGGAACAATGCTCTCCTGTCAGCTCTATCAAACGGTGGAAGGAAAACAAAGTGGGAGCTTTCAGGCCTCACACACACACACACACACACACACACTGTTATTTCAGGTATGCATCAGGTGCTCCCGTGCTTTCAATTCAAAACAGTCTACGTGCACCCACACTTGTGCATGGATGAACACACACCGTTGTCCCCCGGTTTTCCCTTGAATCCCGGTTTGACTGCTGCCTGTCAGCCTGTCAGAAGCTTCATCTGTCCGATCCCAACAGTGATCCCGTCAAAGCCAGGTAGAAAAATTACACAATACTCTGCACAATAGTTCCACGATGCAAGTCTGTTTCGTTCTGTTCTTATCTGATCTGTTCTATTCTGTTCTGTTCTATTCTGTTCTGTTCAGATCTGTTCTATTCTGTTCTGTTCTATTCTGTTCCGTTCTGTTCTATTCTGTTCCGTTCTGTTCTGATCTATTCTGTTCTGTTCAGATCTGTTCTGATCTGTTCTATTCTGATCTGTTCAGATCTGTTCTGTTCTGATCTATTCTGTACTGTTCTATTCTGTTCTGTTCAGATCTGTTCTGTTCTGATCTATTCTGTTCTGATCTGTTCTGTTCTGATCTGTTCCGTTCTAAAATGTCTTGGTAACACAGGTCAAGGCCAAGTCCTCCACAAGCCTTAACCAGCAGCAACATTGACCTCCATCTTATTTTCATAATTCCTTCATAATATGCAGTTATAACACTTTAATAACACTCAGCCAGGCTGCTGTACGTGCACATCTTGACCTGTTTTTACACTATTTAGGTGAAAATAAGCCAAACACATGAATTCCTGATCACTCTCGGTCTTCCTAACCGTGCAGTGCAGGACCGTCCTGCATCCATAACTTGGTTCTTCCTTCCCCTGACATCAGCGTTCAGGTCAGATCGGATTACACCGGGCTTGTTGCGCCATGGAAATTCATCAGAAACGACAAACCACGACAAATAACTCCCAGCGGCTTCGGCACAAATGATGTATTATTGGGAACGGCCTTGACTGACAAGGTGACGGACACTGGAACGCTGCAGCAGCCACGCTCGGCCGCATCCTAAATGACATGCTGTGAAATACTGACGCGGACCGGGATGCTGAGATCGACCGTCCGTCTCCGCGGCGATGAGGTTATGACAGCGCCTGTCTAACCCGATAATCTCCGCGTCTCAACCAATTAAAGTGCAGATAAGTCAGAAGTGCAACAGTGAGCGCCGACGGCAGATCGGGAACAGCCAAAGAATTATGACGAAGATTCAAACAGAGTTGTTCCTGTGTGCACATTAAATGCACCACGAGGGTGGTCCACGCGAGCATGACTAATAGTTATCAAGTTAGCAGAAACTTGACTTGCGGTTATTCCCGCTACTTCTCCTCGGTAAGTGAGCGCTATGAGTTAGAAGATGATTTCTGTCCCGCCGGTTTCTGCCAACAATCCACAACCTTCTAAATCTCTGTTGCACAAACTCTCAGACCTTGTAAAAATATTTATGCAATAACCGTGCAGCGATTTTTCTCTGCAGCAATATTGACCCGTGTGGTTCGGCTGAGCGTGAAAATAGAGCTCGTTCTAAAACACGGCGCTTGTTCTTCTTGGAAAAGGATGAAACTCTCCCAATTCTGGAATATTCAGATTTTCCTGGCCTACTGGCTAACTTGGCACCACTGATTTACAAATATGTGCTTCCTGTACATTTATGGCTTGTTTGGTAAAATATGTAAGCCGGCTCATTTTTGAGCCTCTGTCCCAGTTTGTTGAAAAACCAAAAATAAAAAATAAAAACCCTTTTGGGGTTTCAAGGGTCATTGGAAACTTTGGCAGAGTCCCCGGATTGAGCTGATGTTCCAAAGGGTAAGGCTATCCAGGAATAATTCAACAATTGTTTGAAAGAACCTTCGTATAAATTACAGAAAAAGGCTTCTTTAATAACGTATAAGCTAACGTCGCACAGCAGCGGAAGCTTTTCACAGAACCGCAGATTCTTAGAAACCAAGCCAGAACCTTTGACATCCTTATTTAAGCGCTACAGATTTATGCCGCTGCTACAGTGGAGGTGAACGAGGACAGCGTGGGGGAACCTGATGAATCACGTCCAACCGTCCAACCTAAACCCATTAATGCATCTCTGTGTGGGACCTCAGTCCCAGACTCAGGTGAGGGCAGGTACGCTACATTAGGGTGAGGGCTAGGGTTGGCGTGCTGACATCAACTTGTATCCTTGCATGTGTAAAACAGACAAAGCCACATAAATAGAAGCACCCCTAGCAGAACACATGATGTCGGTAAATTATATTTGGGCGTATTGGTGCGGTTGGGTGCAGCCCTGTTCTGGCAGGATGGGCACTTTAGACTAGCCATTCCGTCAGATAAAACACGCCAGCTATGCTCAGCTTATCTCGTGTATTTATCCTGATCCGCTGCAGCTCGGCCTGGAAGCTGTTGCCTGGTCAGGAATTCGGAGTTGTGACAGGGTTTACGTTGGCTGAACTGCCCGAAACCAGAGCCGAGCGCTGCAACGCAGTCAAATAAATCATCTAAAGAGAGATGGTGCAGAGAAAGACAAACAAACAGCCCCCTTCGTTTTTTCTTTCCGCCTTTTTTTCTTTGCACAACATCACCGATCGCTGTTTTGGCAACAGGAAGCGGAGTAAAAGCGAGAAGCGGCGGAGGAACACTGACACAGACAGGCCCAAAGAGGAGATCCACCAACACCAAATACACGTCAGGATCCTCTTAAGAGAATTTATTGTGGAGGCTTAAGTTGAAACACAAGTTGCTCGGTGTCATTATGTGGTCAGTGGTTTCATTCATACTGCGGAGCTTCGCAGCAGCAGTGAGAACGCCAGTGTTGAAACAATAACTGAAGGGGCTCCAAAGAAAGCGGGGCCAAAAAACAAGCGTTACTTTCAAAGCCTGTGATCGACGTATAAATCCGCAGTGGAAATACATTAAGCCACGTTCTAAATGTTTTATACTTAACTAGATTTTCATCTAAAACGTAGCACTGGGTGAAAATTAAGTATTCATATGCCTTTCAGCTCCAAACCGCCTACATTCTCCTAGCATTAGCTAGGCCCTGCCGCTCGGGACCTGGCCGAAAATGATCCTTAGTCAGTTCAAGCTCTATTCAAGCTTTCATGCTCTTTTTTTAGCAGCAGTGTTGGTCCAGAAATAGCAGGAGCTTGACTTTCCTCTGCATCATTCACGTATAATGAAGTCAAAACGCGTGCTGAACCCTGCAGAATAAATCACCAGCTGGATGCGAACCTGTTTTTCACTTTGCAACTAGTGATCAACGTGTCCAGTTTATCGGTGACGGCGGAGTGTGTGTGTGCGTGTCGGCTGATGTGAATGTATGACTGTTATGATTCCTGCTAATTCCAGACTCACAGGAACGCTCTCCGGCCTCGTCCTTTACTCATTAATCTTGTTATGAGCAGTTTTCCTTCTTTCTGTTCTTTGTCGGCCTCAAATGAGTCTTATTTTCACTTCCTGTCGCCATCTCGCAGGTCTGCGGATTTTGGAATCGTGTTTTTGATCCTTGATTGGCTAATTTCTCAACCTCTCGTGCTCTGAGGCTGTGGGATTTACAGGACGATCTCTCGCTCTTACTTTTACCAGATTTATGAGTTGCAGTGGGGGGTCGACATTCTTGTCTCCCTACAGCGAAAACAGTTGTAAAACCTCGTCGATCTTTTTCTGTGGGATTTAAAATCAATTCAAATGATCATTTGTTTTTTCTGGATTAATGTCTAATATTTAAAAAAAGGTTTTGGCAAACATTGCTTGAATATCCGAGGATCAAATATATATAACTAAACATTCCTTTTTAAAATGAAGTCCCATACAAACCGCATCCAGGTTTAACAGATGCAGCTGGTTTCGATGGACGCAGGCCAAAGCTAAAACAAATAGCCCCAAATCATTCGCATTCTACTCAATTAAACGCCTTCGTATGTGTGTGACCAGTAAAAGTTAATAGAAAGTGCATTTAACACAGTTTGCGGCAGCGTGCCGACTGCGGTCAGGGTCGGACTGCGCGGCTGCTGCAGCTAATTCTGTTCACACGCATGTTTTCGCAGGAACTCGGCATTTTGCTTGATGAACCCCATTTGATTCTGAAAGATCTGAAGTTTCCATTCATCAAACATAGATTTTTATGTTAATCACATGAGCTAAACTGGGCGGCTTAGCTTTACTCTGGTTAGCAGCATGATGCTAACGTTACGTGAAAACAGATATATATTCACATTTATTCTCACATGGCTCCAAAGATACAGGTACAACATTTTAAAAGGGGCTTGTGTCTGCATGCTTTTAGTGTTTGTACAAGTTGTTGAAAAAAAAAAAAAAAACCCCACAAAAATCACTTTATCCCAAGCGTTGCGTTAAATTCTGGGACTAAGTGGGGTGGAAATTGTGCTTACAGGAGCGTTAGCCTCTGCTGTGACAGGAGACTACCATGGAGCCAGCGCGCATTTAGCTTTTCTTTTCTTTCTTAAACTCTTTCTTTTCACGCCATTTCTCCTCTTAACTCGAACCATTCCACCTTGGCTGCTGGCTACCAGAGAACAGAGGTCGTTAATTGTGCTCTTGACTCAAAAGCACAGCCGGAGGACATACATGCACACACACACACACACACACACACACACACACACACACACAGAAAATAAAAGGCAGAAAATAGAATTGCAATCCTAAATGTTGCATATCCAGGAGCGAAAGCAGGAAGAGAGTCTTAAAATGCGGCTCTCCAGAGCATCCTAAAACACTTTTATTGACTTTTATTGTGTTTTTATCCATGTGTGCATGTGTGGAAACAGCGCATATGTGCTTCCGTGTACGCGCTGGCATTGTGTCATGCACATCACACCACTTGGTTGTAAAATATGTACCCAAAGAGTGGCCATTGTTGGAGGGACGGACAGAACGTTTCCCGGAGGATCGTGGGACTGGCACTGCGAGACGTTACGGAGATCATTCCAACCCTCATCCGAGGGTGCGAAGCCATTGTGGAAACACATGATGGCTCCAGTTTGCCTTTGCGGCCCCACATGCTCGTGGCTGGAGTGCATTTATTACATTATGGAGGAGGGTTGTCCCTGTCTTTTGGTTTTCCGTGAGTGAAAAGGCCCCCGCGTCCACATTAAATGTAAAAACACGCGGGGGAAATGGACGGCGCAGTGCTCGTGTATGCGTGTTTAAACAGACTGGAAGACTGCGTCTCCACCAATCCCAGCGCAGAACTCTTGGCTCTCGCAGGGGATCCAGCCAATTAAAGAGACCGGTAATGCGGCCCATATGAGCAGGGCCTTCTGGGTAGTCCCAGCAGGTGTCTTGTTGATTATGATCTGACACTCTTGTCGGCTGCTAACTAGAAGCATTCCTGATGCGGAGGAGCGAGTCCAACAACAACACATTCATCCGGGGCCCCAGTTACACTTGTCTTTTCAATGCCATCAGTTCATAAAGGGCGACGTCGTGGACCACACAAGATTTAAAGCCTCTCAGTTTTTTTTAACAATGGTTGCTGTTGGCATGGTGATTAAAGTCGAGCAACAAAAGCAAATAAACTATGAAAGATTAAATATTTTCGACATAAATCGGGGCCGGCGCATTCTTTCCTGCTGTCGGGCGGGCGCTGTGATGTTGGAGGTCTGGTTGTGAAATCTCACTTAATCCCATGATGGACGGCGTTAATTTGTGGTTATTTCTAATTAGACATGTCTCCACATTGTTCCCCATGTCTCCATGATTATGTTTCGGGTGCTACATGGCGTCATGTGAACATGCTTGCTCTGTTTCTGATGGGGGGGTGGGTGTGGGTGGGGGTGGGGGGGTGTCTGCTATCACTTTCCAGCAGCCGCAGCGATAACACGCAACACTCTGGAGTTTCTTTGCAAGGAAATGAATGCTGTTTTTATTTTCCACATGCGCTTTTCATTATAAATAAGGCAAAAGTAATCTTGGTAACTGTGGGCTTTTCTGCTGCCACATACATAAACCGAGGATATAATGAGTTGTTTGGATGCTGTTTCCATCTTTTTTTTTTTGGACCCGCGCACAACTGAGAGAAAATATTTTACAACCAATTTTATTTATTTGTCTTTTGATTAATCAATTCATGAAATCAAGTTGCATTGGCTGCACTAGTTGCAGTCTCGGGCCATTTCTCTGACGAGCACAACAGCAGTCGGTAGAGAGCTAGCGAGCTAAGATCAAATGGCTCCACAATGAGCAACTTACAAATTTGCGCTAACTTTTTATGCAGCTGAGATGTTTTCGCCGTGTTTTCTGGAAGCTTCTGTGAGGCTTCTCTGGTGACGTTTTGATACGTGTTTACACTGACTTTTAACGCCCTTTTTTAGTCAGTCTGATGCAATAATTCTATAGGTCTCATACAGACAACTGACACACAACCATACCCAGAAGTGTAACTCATATATAATCATAATGTAACTCATCTCCAACTAGAACAATGTAGTTAACCTTATTGTCTCAGCACTAAAACCATCCCACTAACCTTCCCCGTCCATTTTTCCATGCTGTCCCACATAAAACTGGTTGAAAGGAGAAGTTCACATTATATATTATATATAATATATAATATATATGTGTATATATTTTTGACTGATAGAATTTTGCGAAATTGAAGGCCTCACTAACAATATGGACTTAAAGGAATTGTTTGTGTAAAACATCTGCCTTTCTTCTAAACGGACAGAAAAGCTCATGTCTGGATTGTAAATGTGGAGATAAAACTTTGAACAATGGCAGAATTCTGAAAACAAATATTTGCGGTTGGACGTGGGATATTTACTGGACTTGCCACTGTTTTAATAGATGTTCTTACTGTGGCTCAAGGCTTCGGGGCTTGATGATGTAAAACAATGAGGAAAAAAAAAACAAGAATTGAGGGAGAAAAGAAAGAAATTTACGGCTGTGTTTATCTCAACTCCAGAAGAACTGGACTCAGCGGACCCCTACGTTCATATAAGGAGTAGCAACAAGGTTTAATAAGGTCTCCTGTGACCCATTTTCAGTCTCCTCTGTTTTGAGCTTCCATTCAGAACCACCAAATATCAGACATTAACAAAACGGACAAGTATGCCAAGGTCTCAAAGTGGAAAGAGACCGAGACAGTTGGGATTCAGTACTCCTACAGTGCCCTCCTCCACACCTCAGAGTCGTGGTATGAAAAACAAAACCATGACATATATGTGCTTTCCCTCAGAATTGTGCTCGTAAGATCTGAAATGGTCCCTTTTTTTCTTGCACAGGGTGCAGGGCTTCCTGGTGGAAAACTGGATTTAGATCGTTGGTTCTCACAGGAATGACAAACAGGTCGGTGTGCAGCTGATGTCAAGTTGTCTCCAGCTTCACAACGGATTCAGGCGTCTCCTTATCTCTAACCAAGGCCATATGATGCAGCGGGGGGAGGGGTGTGTGTGTGTGTGTGGGGGGGGGGGGGGGGGGGCTTCTGCCTGGTGGTTTCTTCAGACCAAACTTTGTTAAAGCCATTTATCCATGACATAAACAGTCAGGCCTCTAGCTGAGGTTGTAATCAAACACCCCCCATCTTATCTCCCCTTAAAGAGTCCTCCGTCCCCGACCTGTTTGCTTTGATCCCGTTTGATCTGTGCAGGTAAAGTGGGAGGAGGTGAAAAGACGATGATGGGACACTCGATCCACTCATGTATAATCCACTAATAAAGAGCACCGGTGACTAAAGTAGTTCATATTTCACACTTAACAGGCTGTCGTCGTGAGTCCGTTCATTGATTAAGGGATTGATTGATTAAGGGAAATTTTTTAAACATGTTGCTCCAAAAATGTACTCAAATAAAAATACTTCCATAATTTGTTCTTTCTAATCAGGTTTTTCAGTAAACCGCCTGATACAATTTAAAAGAATAAAGTTAACAATTCCCTATTGGCTTTACGCTGCACAAAGGCAGTTTTTTTGTGAAAATAATATTAAAAGTTACAGTTTGTTTAGTTTTTAATGCAGTACAGATTTATTACAGTTTTTTTTTTCGTCCTGTCCTTCAGCTTTATCACAGCAGAAATTCGAAACCATCAAACCATTTAGCAGGAAGAAAAAACAAGCAACAACGAGCAGCATGAAGGCCTGATGGTATGACAGACAATAGAAAAAAGTTTTAGTGACACAGTTAAATCAGTCATAAATATCAGACATAAATCAGTCACAGTTTAATACAGCTATTTGTGGACGGTGACCCTGATATTTGTTTCCATAAATTGTCGATTTCCAACCCAAAGATAAAGTCGCCCGCGTATTTTTTCAGACCTCGGAGAGCTCAAGAGCTCCACGGGCATTTGGTTTCAGAGGGTTTGTCACTGAACATAAAGAGTAAAATACGTGGACGGCCTTTCAGCGTTATTTCAGGAATGTATGGACGATCATAAATTCCGGATATTTAACGGGGAACCATCCACCCGCAGGGAGTGGAGGGTCTGTAAATTTCAAGTGGAGGACAGGTACAGTAGCTGCTTGGTACAGTCGTATTTTCAGGTGCAGCTACATTTTAGCTAAAACAATACCGAAATGAGATGATTCGTCATTTTTATAGGGGATCTGCGGGGACCTCAGATGGGTCCCCTGTCTCCACTCACGGCAGCAGAGGGATGAAACACATCCACCAGATGTGGCAGCAACGCACTCGACAGATGCTTTTATCCGTGCAGATGAATCTCGCAGCCATTCCAGAGTCAATCCGTTGTGTTAGGTTACCAACACACAGCGCGGGGCTGATGGTTGTGTTCTACCAGGATCCCGGATTAGGCCGTGACTGAATACAGGTGGGATTTTTTTCTCCAGCGTGAGTTCACGTGTGACAGCAAGATAAACATACGTTTAGACCCAGAGATGAGGAGTTGCACTCAGAGGGCGGTGCACCTACCTTTGCTTTCACCCCCCCATCTGAAACTAATTCCCCTTCTGTGTGTGTGTGGGTCTATGTGTGTGTGTGTGTGCGGTGAGAGGCCTGCCAGGACCCCCCTCCCACCACCACCGCCACCAACAACACAAGGAAAGGTGAAGGGAAAGTAGTGTTGGTGGGGGTAAAGGGAAGGTAAGCGTTTCGGGAAATGCGGACAGAGCGGCAATTAAAATCCCCTTTTCCGTGTCCGTTTGATGGAATTCCCGGTGGAGACGGCTCAAAGCGGGATTAATCACCAACCTTTACCCCTCTGAAACCTACATCCCCCCCCCCCCCCCTTTTTTCTCTCTTTCTGTACAAGTATGTGTCATTTCCTCATTAATATCCTGGGAAAGGAATTCAAAGGCTGGAGCAGAGCGGTGTGAGCTGTTTTCCCGCCATTTTTACCACCTAATCCTGATATTGCCAGATAAGTTATATATACATGATGGATACTTTACTTTGATTGCAATCGAAACACTGAGTGAATAATTAACAAACTATGATAAGCAAGTTAGCAAATTAGAGATACAGGTCTCTGTTTTTACTCTGTTTTTTACTTTTCATGACCAATAAAGTTCTTTCTGCTTCAAGCGGCAAGAAATTACAAGATTCTTTCATTTTCAATGCAATCAATCAAATATCTGCTGATACGTTTAATACCTAAATGTTCTGATGGAGCCAACAGAGCGCCGTGCCCTTGCTCAGATGATCATTATTACCCCAAACATGAAGTCAGACAGTAAAGATTGGGCCCCCACACTGAACCAATGTAACTATTATCATTAAATCTGGCCTCAGCAGACGTTAGTAGCCAGATTTATGGGGGTCTTAAACTTGACGTTGTTGTGAGTGAGTGTGTGTGTTTGTGTGCGTTTGATAATGACTTGTGCGAGCACAAATGGGCCCAGGCCAACCCTTTGACTCTCGCTTATGTATCTGAATGGCCTTGTTATCAATGTGAGCTGTGCATTGTGTTACAACCGGTAATTTACTTCACATTGTGTTGGGCAAAGCAGCAAACTACGTGGCTTTTCCCCTCAAAATTAATAGCCGGCTGCTCCGCACTCGAGACAAGCGTGTTCACTTTTGCTACCCGTGGCAGAATTTCTCGCTAAGTGCGCTCGGAAACGTATAATTTCGTCCCAAAACTCTTGGCTCTTTTTCGCAGCAAAGTACGGTAAAATCTAATAGGCCTCTTTAAAAAAGGGCCTCTCTGCTCCGTCAACTGGACGCTTGTTATTTGGCTTTGCTGCTCACTTTTGGAGAGCATTTGCACTCCTCTTGCGTGCTCATTCCTTTTCCGTATGTCTTTCACTCTCCCTCTCTTAAACAAACACCCCAACAACCCCCAGGAAAACACTGCCTGGATGTTCGCGCATGTCATCGGGGCCATTAATTGAGTGTGTGACTCACAGGGTGCTATTGATGTTTCAGGGTTATCAGTCATCTCGTTCTGGCACGACAAGAAGAGACTCTGTTATTACGCAGCTTTGCTTTCCTAATCGCTTGCACATTGAAAAACGCCGCGTTTCCTTCCAGGAACCTGAAGGAGCGTGTACATATTTAGATTTATTCTAAACTGTTATTATCTCCAGAAATTCATTATTGGGTCTGAACCCTCTCGGTGCTCAACACTCCGGTCATGATTTACCTCCAAGTGGAGGGTTCTGTCCAACAGGGACTCGTTTGGGAACGAAACGCATCCCTTCCTGGGATGTAGGGAAAAGCTCCCATCAACGCCACCCAATTAAACACAAGGCCTTCCTTCCGCCGACCCCTTGTTAAAAAGGTTAAAATCCAAGTGTGACTTAATGTGTTTCCACCCTGATTAAAAAGCTTGTCAAAGGGATTCTCATATATCAGTTTTTATAACAGAGCAGTTTATCTCTAATACAAACACGCATACAGCTCGAAAAACACGAGTTAAGAGGGCCGACTTGTGTAGACGCAGCTTTTGGTTGATGGTATTCAAAACTGTTAGAAAGAGAATTATTGATATTCGTGATGCCAAGAATGATGGCACAATCAAACGCGAGTTAAAACAAAGCTAAATGCACAGATTAATGTTGGTAGGGTCACATTTTATCTCGTTTATGTTGTTTGTTTTACCTGTTAAAATATGGCTAATCATGCAGCTAATAGAGACACTGAACAAATCACTGTGGCCAAAACACCGGCCTCCGTTTACAGCCTCCATTGTAGGTTGACTTTTTTATCCAAATGGCAAAAAACATATAACAATATATATAAATGGATAAACTTCAGGCAGTGTTGGTGCTTCAAGACTTGACAAGGACAGTAGCCTCTGTCAGAGCCTAATAAAGCAACTGTGGCACGTTCCTGATCATAAACAGATCAACTGCTTAACCTCATTAAGATTTTATTGGTGGTTTCTGCGCGCTGGCACATGTCATTCAGTTCCAATATTCCGGCTTTTCGGGCTTTGACACAAAGCTGACTCTCTCATTCCTCAATATTTCCTGTCTCGATCCTGTAAGATAACAACAACAAAGAGAATTGGCCATGAAAGAGTGCTGCTTTATCCCTATACATCAAACACTTTCAAACTGCTCCAAGACCCTTTAAATCTCCAGGAACGGTCGAAATCGGCTTCACCCACTGTCTGGTTTACCTTCTCAGCTGAGCTCTACTCTCCTCATCCCCCATCTATCCCCTCATCCAACCCCGTGGGTGTAGGATCATCTCAAAAGCTTCAAATCCTCTCTTTCTTATTCTTTCCCTCTACACTCCATAATTTCATCTTTATTTGGCTTTATCTGATCGCCACCATCCCTCGTCAAATCTCCTCTATCTCCTCCTCTCTCCATCCACGCTTTCAATCATATGTCTTGTTTCTAATTCAACCTCTTTCACCTTGTAGATTCATTGTTAGAACTCCCCGTTCTCCGACCATGAAATGAAAATTTCCATGAAAGTTGCATTTCCCTCTCATAGTCCCATTAAACCTTAACTGTGTGTCGAACAAAAGGCAAACTCAAGCACAATATACTTTAATTCAAATGATATTATGGTGCACATAAAAGAAATTTCGATATCCCCAATTTTGAGGCCAAAAATGGAACGCATGGAAGAAAAATACCGGTTGTTGGATGAAACCAACTGGCCTCGTCTTCTTTGGATTTCAGCTCCTCTCTGAACATATTTGACAGTAAAAAGTTGTTGGAAGACTCATGTTTGTTGTTCAACACAATAGATCCTTGTATACCACTCTTTTCCCAGAAGGAATTTTGGGGGGGGTTCCAATAATTTTAAAACTCTAATAACAGCTTTTTCTGCAAAAAGTCGCCTGCCTTGCTAAATTAGGCACTGACTAGTGTTAGCAAGTACGATGTGTCGGGTGAAGTACTTCTTAACATGGTCGCTGTGTGATTTGTTCAGTTGGTGAGGTTACCAAGAATTTCCTGTACTGGTCATAAATCGATAAAGCTGCTGTACACAGCTAAAACCAAACCACATTTGAAGGAACCATTGTTCCCTCAACCGTTCCCTCCACCTCTGCATCTCATGCACCCGCATCCCCTTCGCGTTTCACACTAAATTTTCCCCCTCCTCGACGAGAGCAGGTGCTTTCTATTACATCGACGTGCACACACATGCGCAGAAAGTATGTGCACTCACACAAACTTTGAAGTGAAATGGCTCCATCAGATCTAAACCACAGGAAGGGAGATGGTGGATCAGAGATAAGCTAGCAGCGTGGAGCCCGGCGTGTTCACTTGTGCATGCGTCCTGCCATGGGAGCTCGACTCCCGGCGAGACAGAGTCTCCTCTTACCAGCGGGCCGGTGCCTTTGATGTATCAGGACTTCTGCAGGAAAAACAGTAGAAATTACAGCTATTTATTCTATTAAAGCCAAGTCAATCTTATAAAGATTTCAATGAGGCTGAATTTGAGGCGGGGTTGATAACCCGGTAATAAAAACCCTCTGTGCCTCGCTTTTCCGTGAAAGCTGCAAAAAAAAAAAAAAAAAAAAAAGCAAAACTGTGGCTCCAGTCAAATCTGAAATCCTGGAGATTGAGTAACTTTATTACTGGAACTTAAATCCCCTGGCAGCCAGGTCCAAGTCACGGCTTAAGTGTTTTTTGTTTTGTTTTATTTCTGTCTGACTGGTTTCAGCCGCTCTGGAGATGCACTGAGTCACGCGTCTATCATGATGATTGCGACCTGATCGTCTTCACTGAGCTCTATTGACACTCACAGAGCACAATAGCATTTATTAAGCTCCAACCTCAGCTCAGCTTGGCTCCGATTGACTCTCATTGTAGAAACTCTGACATGGTTGGTACAGCAACAAAAGAAACTGCAGTCATGCAACACACCTAATTTTACATTATCCAGAGCTACAAAGGCAGTTACTTCAGCTTGTTTAGAACATTAAAAACAGTTGCTGGGATATATATTAAGGATATTGGGTTGTGTAGCAAACTTATTGAACAAGGCAACTCCTTGGTGTTGCTTTGTGTTTGCTCATGAGCGCAGCAGGATGTTCCAGACGTCTCTCTCCACAGCAGCACGTTCCAGCTCCACCTGGGGGATCTCCAGGCCCTCCCCTACCAACTTTCCTTCATTGAGCGTTGGGTCTATCAGGATATCGTTCTCCCAGTGTGCAGAAGAGCTTAGAAGGGATTGGAATCCTTGCAAGATGCCCAAACTACATCTGCTGTTCTAACTGCAGTGCCAAGGAGGACTCTAATCCCTTCTAGGGGATTAGAGTGCACACCTCACACTCAAAAGTTCATCGCTTTATTGTCACCTGTGGACAAAACTGTGTTATCTTTAACCCATCACATTGGAAAATCCATTAACAAGCAGCTCATACAGCAGCTTTGAGGCAGCAATGAGTCCTATTGTCCATGATAAACGTGGCCAAACATAGAATGCTAATTTAGTTAGCTTTGTAGCAAAGGCCATGTCAATAGATGGTCAAACGTAAAGGAAAAATATAAATTTCTATCCGGATTCTACATGCTACAGTTCACCAAGAACACACAGATGTGGAGAAAATCGGTCTGATGTCTGTCCGGCAGCAGAACCCTGACTCCCGGTCTGCCCTTGGGCTCCCACAGGAACTGCCGGAGGGACGAGCGCAGAGGAACAAGGACCATATATCCAGTTCTTGTTCGGGAGCTGCCCAGTTCAAGAGCAATATTTTAGAGCTGACCATGAAGCAGGTCCCCAGAAAGAACAGAATATTTAGGGCTGCAGGACTTTTCTGAAGGAGAAGCAGCACATGGTTGGTTTATGACAGAAGGGTAGTCATGTGACTCAGGATGTTTGTATTCGGACCTACAGATACAGTCTAACTGCAAAGTTTTTGCTCCCCGTAATGTTGATTTACTTTCAAATGAGGAAAAAAATACAAGTTTTGTTTTGCATTTCAGAAAAAATGCAAATATTTTCCCCAGCTGAGAGCCTGCATGATTATAATAAAGCATTTCTCATAAATGGGTTGATAGCATCACACAGCAAGGGGAGAAATGAGAGGACTGTGAGATGATAAGATTACACACACACACACACACACACCTGTGAAGGCTGGATCAGCTAACGTCCTGAAAACCAAGCCGAGATGCATCGTGACAGCTTAACAGGATAAAGCCCGCTTGAATTTACGTCGAAGCGTCGAACAAATGCCCATTAACGATCAATCTTTCTGTGCAGCAGCAAATTTTTGGCTCTGATGCAGATCTGAAATGTTAAAAATAAGTTAAAGTCTATGTTAAAATGTTAAAGACTAAATATGGAAATGAGATTAACGCTAAACTGCGCATAAATATTTCCGCTACATCAGATAGAGTGAGCCATATTTTAGTTTGAGGCATTCATGCACGCTGGAACATGCGCACGTATGCATGCGCACGTGCATGAATGCCAGCAGCCTTCTTTGCTTTGGCATGGCTCTTCTATTGGGGCGTGATTTATGTCTGTTTTGGTTGGCCTTCACAGCAGAGTCGGTGGAGTTTGGAGGTGGCGAGGAGGAATTTATTCGCATCAGACACAAACACACACTCGCAAAGACACACACACTCACAAACACACACACAGAAACAGAGGTATTTATATAAATTTGCATCACTTTCATATCTCCAGAAACACACACCTGGACCGTGATAAAGACGGAGCCTCTTTTCTTTGAGAGCAAAACACATCCATTGACTTTGCTTGCCTGTATAAATTACTCACACACACACACAAACACGCACATGCACATGCATGCACACACACAGGCAAAAGAGGAATGTGTTGTTGTTACAGAGGTGCTCAGTATTCAGCACCTCCTCACTGATAACATTTCTTCTATGCAGAAAAAGAGAATGTTCACAAGAGGAAGACGGACAGACGGACAGGCAGGCAGGCAGGCAGACAGACAGACAGACAGACAGACAGACAGACAGACAGACAGACAGGCAGGCAGGCAGGCAAGAACAAAGTAGCCAAGAACAAAGAAGAGGGAGAGAGCAGATGGTAAAGACCAATTAGAAGGCACATATATTGGTAAATAACGAGAATTGGACAATAAGTTAACATTATTTTCATTTTACATTTAGTGTAGATTTAACCTGTCTCATTAAATCTGTCTCATTTGTGTCCGTGTAGATTTATCTTGCTCAAACCCGGATTCGTTCCAGATGCCGGCACTCTATTTCTAAAGTAATTAAACATGAAACTATGAAACAAAAGGACACAAACTGTAAACGCTGGCAGTTGTCTGGCCCAGTCAGAGCGGTCCTCTGTCAGCTGGTACCAGGTTATTTATAGACCTCATTACACATCTGGCCTCCAATCAGTCTCCAGTCTCCTTTCCTGCTTCCTTTGACAGCTTATCCTTTCATCCTTCTTTCCTCCTCTCCCTCCATTTGTATCACAACCTTTGACCTTTCCTTGTTAGGGAGGAAAAGGAAAAGGTTAACCTCTGAGCTGAACACACACACACACACACACACACACACACTCACACACACACACACACACACACACCGTTCCTCACCGTTCTGCAAATCTCAATGCATATAATTAGCTTCAACTTTAAATTGACTTTAAAAACAGATGACGACACACACATTCGTACAAATTCACTCCACTCTAATTGAACCTTGTGTTTTGGGTTAATTGAGGCCAGTGAACAGTGGTATTAAATTCTAGAATTTATGTTCTCCATATTCTTACCTACATCAATAGATCTTTTACTGTGACAGAAGTTCATACAGTTTTCATTAAGGCATCAGGATTTTACATTAAGAAGAAACTGATGAAACATTGTGTGCAAGTATAATCAGGAGCTGCAGGGAATGTGTGTGTGTGTCTGTGTGTGTGTGTGTGTGTGTGTGTACCTAAGATGGCCTTGATGAACACCTTTGAACTAAATCATACTGATGCTTTCTAAGTCATATTCCAAAGCCACTGGTTCTATTTTCGTTAAAGCTAGTAAATAATGTTCTAATCTAATGGAAAAGAAGCTGAATCATAGATGTATTAAATTAGCCGTTCTTTTACTGGACTGCGCTGCTGTTGACCCGTTCAGAGAGACAAAACTCTTCACAGAGCGAATAACAAGCACTTTAGAATCTAAGGAAACCACACATTAAGCAGCTAACGACAACATTGCTCTCAGTGATCTGGATCAGTTATGACAATAAAAGAAAATTCTGTTTGCTCATTTTTCATTAATGTTACCAGCGATTGCAGCTTTTTTCCAGAACCCCAATCTATAAAACCAGTAACTGGGCCTGTCCACAGATATTTGGCCCCGTCAAAGCAGAATAAGACTTTGATCACACCTCCACGCTGTCAGGTTGTGGTGTGTGAGTGTGTGTGTGTGTGTGTGTGCGTGTCTGTGTGTGTGCCTCCGTGTGATTTTCTTGGAAATTAGGCCATCAATCAAACACGACATGGGTAGCAGCAAAGTCCTAACATCGAAACAGAAACGCTGCAGCAACATGTGGCATTATTTATGTACCATTTTAGAAACGTGTGTGTCGTCATCATGTAAACCTCCAGACCTATAGCCCCGTTTGTGTGTCTGGACAGCAATAATGTTGAGCTATATACAAGCACGTTCATTTTAAACATCAACTCTGCTTCACATTCTACACACGTTTTTGAGTTCTCTGCATTTCTTTGATAATTATATCTCCTTTTGCAGGTATTGGCGACGTCAGAGCGAATAAATTCCATTTTAAAATATTTCTATTCATGTTTTTGTCCTTTAGATGTTGCAAAATGTCACATTTTTAAAATGAAAATCACGTTTACATTTTTTTTGGTCTTCATTCTGAAGTGTTTTCCCACAGAAATGTGCCTTAAATGTGGTCGTTCATCATCACTTTATATAATTATGTGTGTTTAATGTGACATATGGTTGTCATGAGATCCATCTTAGGAACCTCCTCTCGAGGTTTCCTCTCTCTCCTTTTAAAGTGGATCTGTGCGATCCAATTGTGCCCAGCCAAAGATCTGTCCGGGTAAAGGATACGTTTGATCGCTCATGTGTGCATAATCTGTCCCTTAAAAACTATAAAAATTAGACAGATTAATAACAGAATAAAACCTCAATTTACCAGCAGACAGAGCATAAATGCATCTGCAGATACTTCAGATGGATGAGCTCTCCAGTTATTGTGACCTAGTTGTGGTGCAGACGAAAGGAAGAAGAAGAAGAAAGCAAAAATACAAACACAAATGTGTTTTCCTTACTGTCAGAATGAAATATAATGCCATTAATCATGTAATAGAAGTGAAAAAGGCTGCAGTTCCAGAGATCCTCTGAGTTTGGTGGCTGCATTCCTGCAGAAACTAACAATATAATAAAGAGATATCACAACATATTCCTCTTTTCATGTATCATTTGCATCAGAGGATTTAGAGCGATCTCTGAGTCATAGAGCAGAAATTCTGATGTACAGAAAAGATATCGATAGGTAAATAAATGAGGAATGGAGCCAAAAACAGAGCCAACTATGACAAGAAATTCCAGAAACTTGTGCCCTAGTGTCTGTAAACGCGTCACAGTTAATAGTAATCACCTCATTAATTACCGCAGACACTTTAAGCAGATAATTGTACTATAACAACATCCACGTCGATTCAATGGCATGTGAATTATTATCCACCAAACTTTCCGTCCACACATCCGGATCCACATACGGGATGGATGCTAATCTGTTTCCTATTGTCAGCCAATATACATGCAAATAATTAAAAAACTGGAGTGAATTAAGCTTTGACTCATCAGAAAGGAGGAAACTGGTGCGGTTCGCAGCCATGAAGCGTCGAGTCGTCACTTTGTTCAGCCGTTCATCATATAATGACGGTAATTAGTTGCACGCTGTCTGTCAGCTCATAAAAGTGGAACAATGGTGTCGAGAGAACGGATGGCAACGGGAGAATGGAAGAGAGAAAAGACACTGATGAGAGGGAGGAAGAGAAGGGGAGATGTTGAAATAAGGAGAAAGAGTGAGACGTTAACAAGGGCACCCGTGGGAGGGCACGAGGAAGGAGTGAGGAAAGGAGCCATGCGCTGGGAGAAATCCCGCTGTCGCCAACTCCGCTCACAATCGCTTCATGTGTCGGGCTGTAAAGCGCCGCATGCTTTTGGTTTTTCCAAAAGCACGACGGAGACGCTGGGAGAAAAGGCCGGAGGAGGGATCAGGAATCAAAGGCCCAGACCAGGGTTTCAAACCCTCACCCTCAAAACTTAATGACATGCATCTTATCCCAGTGAGCCCAAACAAAGCCGTCGAAGAGCGGTTCCATAAGCTGTGGTTTGTCTCAGGGAAAAGCATGATGACTCCTCCAATTTAGGCCTTTCACTCTCTTATTTTTGTGGCGGCGCAATTTTCATTACTTGTTTGCCCAAACTTTCATTGCTCAGGGATGGAACTTTTTTTATATGGCCTTGTTTTTTGGTTTCAAGATGGGGTCTCATGCTTGAATTAGTCACTATTTTGATTCTATAGACCTCTGCCAATGCAAACCTTGCAACATTTGATATCACCCGAAAGCGAATGGCTACATTCATGCTTCATTCAGACTTTTACACTCGGCTTTCCCCCAAGTTCCCGCAAATTGTTCTATTAAGGCAGCGAAACTGTCGGGTTTGTCAGACTTCAGCTGCAAAATGAGACACCATTTATTCTATAAATATGATCTTGTGTTACAGACTAATGGAACAAAACAATGGAATGACGAAAATATATCAACAAGGAAAAAAGATGAATGTCAAGTCACTGCGTGCTGAGGTCATTTCGACCACTTCAGAGGTGACTGCCTAAACAAAATGAGCGATGGTGAAATGAGTCAGTTGTAGACAGCCCAAAATTACAATAATCTAGAGAGCAAATAGGAGCAGGGCGACTGTTTTATTCCAGTCATGTTAAATTTGGTTCACTTTATCTATTTTTAAAGACAGAAAACTAAAATATTTGCTTTTAATATGCCAGTTATTATGGCACAGGCACATTTCCGTTCACCTACTTGGAATTAAAAGGACCACAGCACGAGCTGAAAAAATCATCAGAAGTGCCAGAAAAGTAATTTAATTTCACCAAACCCACTAGGTTTACTCATTAGAATGCAGCTTTTGTAATGATAAATTAAATTATACGTCTATAGTGCTATAATGTCATGATGTAACTGTATCTCTTAACTTTAGCATATTTTTGCTCCCCTGAAGGTGTAAATAAACAACAAGTTTGTTTTCAAGTTTCATTACCAATGTCAGATTCTATCCTCCTTAAGCAAAGGGATCCCATAATGTTTTAATAAAAGCAGTTTTTTTTTAAATTGAGTGTTTGTATCCACCTGGGATAAAAAAACCAAACCCAACAACATCTATAAAACAGTTATACAGTTTTGATAGACAACACTTCTTTTACTGGACTAAATTCAAACATATACATTTGGCATAAGCAACTGTGTGCAGCCCAAACAGCGCAATTGAGACGTAACTTTCAATTTACGACCAAAACATCAGCAGAGCTTGGCTGTAAATTGAAATATTCCAAATTATGATGGATAAATAATTGCTCTCCGTTTGGACCAACTGTCATTTAAAACAAGTCCATGTGTGAGGGGCTTATTCCACCTCGCTGTCAGCATTATCACACCAGTTTGGGCTCAGCTCCCACGCCATGCACCTCTACCAGTGAACCAGTAATGGTAATAGCATTCTCTTATATCAGGAGTCCATCTTATAGAATATACAGTAGTTTTCTCTTTTTAAATTGGTGCTTTCCTTCCAGCACCGCTCTCATAATTTTCAGACGTATCATATCGTTGCACTCACACAGGTTTTCCTGGGAAAGTCTGGATTGATTGATTGAGTTTATACTGATTTGCTCTGCAGAGAGATAAGACGAACTACAAAAGCACCGTTTGATGTAAACTGAATGAACCGCTGTATCTATAAGATAAGAACATGATCCACTTTAATTCCCCGAAAGTCCCCTCTTTGTGGTCTTGTTAGCATAGCTCAACCCGTTTCAGAGCCACAGAAGGAGTAGGAATCAATATTAATGGTCTGGATTTGACTCGGGGGCGTGCATCTACATTTGTTTCGTGCCTCGACTGCTATCGCTGAATGGTGATTGCTGGATGATCCAAATCCAGACGGTCTAGCACTGGCTGATGAGTGAGGGTTGTTTTCCACGAAGGACTCTCTCCTCAGGCCTCTTTGGGCATGACTAGCAGGTATGAAACCTCAGGGCAGATTCCAGAACCTCAAGGCGGATTTTATTTCCCTGTAATTCAGGGGGCAGCGGGGGAGAACCCCAGGAGGAGCTGGATTCAGTTGCTATTTAAAAAGAAGGCACGAGGGATGTTTTCAATAAGCCCTTTTTTTGTTAGATTAAAAAAGTCGGTACATGTGGGGAGCAAATGTATTTATATGGATGAAAGCTGCACATGAGGCTACAGCAACTCCCAGTTATGAATACGCAAACCAGTCGTGATGACAACTATAAAGCTGCAAAGTATGTTACAATAATTGATAAATTTGCAGGAAAAAAAGGCTAGAATGATTCTATAGGTGGTTTCCCAACCAACGCGCCAATTCTGTGCAGCCATCGAATGTTTTAGTCCGAAGAATCAGATGCAGAAATTCAAGTAATTAATCCCCGAGTTGAGATTTCATGAAGGTTCCCCGAGCGACCAATAGAGGGCGGCATCACAGTGGCAGCCTGCAGAAGGTGCACGTTAACAAAGTCACTAATGTTCTGTGCACATCACTGTTGCACTAAAGTCCGAGTCTCAAAGGGAGCAAATGTGTAGTTTAATGACCACAGGCAGGAAGCTGTAGTCAAATAATGCTTCAAATGTTAGTAGGGGTTGTGAAAGTATCCTATATTATTGGAAGGTTCATGAACAGCGTCCCAGGCAGTAGAGATACAAGTCGACATTTAAATTACAACAAGAGCCTTGAGAGAAAATGAAAACAGTAAAACTCATCAATGCCATAACGGGACGAGACCCAGTTCAATTACTCTGTGAAATCAAAGTCTTTCTCAGACTGTTTCTCTTGTAATGTCATGTGTTGCTGAAGCATCCAGCATTTAGCGTGACACCAAAACTCTCTAATGATGATCCATCGGAGAGAAGGCTCGTAAATGCCTCCAGTCACCAGCGATATATATTTCGCAGAGTTGATGCAGGGGCCGGACATAAGGAAGAGTTTCTGGGAAAATCAGCTGAAGAAATGTATGAAATTTATGCGCTAGAGAGGGCTGCGTGTCAGGCTGCGCAGTTTTTATTCCTCTGTGTGGGAAAGTGTCAGAGTTTATACAACAGACGGTTTGTGAGAGATAAGAGGAGTGAAAGTTAGAGAGAGAGAGGGAGAGAGACAGACAGAGAGAGGGGGAGAGAGAGACGTGGAGAGAGAGACTTTTGGGGGAAACCGGAGTTCAGATCGCTCTGCCTCTCACTCTCCAGCCGCACCAGACTGTTGCGCGTCTGCCTCTCAACTTTTTTCCTGGTTCCAACTCTCGATCCGCGGAGGGATGTTCTCTGGAAGGGGCTGAACTTTACCACTCGGGGAAGTTTGGGAGTCTGTGTGTCGGAACTTGTCCGAGAGTTTGTGAATGGTGGCGGACGCTGGGGAGACGATTACGCATCGAGTTGAGTGACGCGCAGAGGGAGATGTTTTAAGAGAAAACTTTGCTGTCACATTCAGACCAGCGTTCTATTCCCGACTGTTCAATGGAGAGAAAGAGGTCGTTTAAAGGAGATTCCTACTTGCTGAGCATTTAAACACAAACTTTGCTCAACTTTACTGATTTTTTGTTCCTTTCCCCCCTACTAACTTCAACGGCATCTTTGGCCAGTATCGGAATCTCTGCTTCCATCACGACTTGTTGAAACTGCAACATCTTTTCAATCACTCTCGCTTTGGAAGTAATTGCTCCTGGATACCATGCGTCCGAGCGGGCCGGGGAAGCATGCTGCGCTTTGCCGAGGGTTGGCTCTGGTTTCCGCGCTCCTGGTGTGCGCTGCTTCGGTCAGTGGATGCCCGCATAAATGCAGCTGCTCCGGATCACATGTGGACTGCCAGGGTCTGGGTTTAAAGACGGTGCCTAAAGGAATACCGAGGAATGCCGAGCGCCTGTAAGTGAAATGACTTAGTTTTCACTTCATGCAACTTTGTTTTAAATCTATTTTAAGTGATCACATGATGCCCAAATACCCCGATGGTGCGCGCTGTCTAAATGACAGCCTTGCAAGTCAAATCGCGTTGGAATTATATTATAATAATGGACGTATATGAGAGCAGAAAACTTCTCTTTCTCTGTTTCTGATGGAAATCAGTTATTCTAAGGCTGTATATTCAAGGCTGTTTACGCCCTTATAAATAAGCCGCATTGTATAGTGTATCCATGCATGTCAAACGTCCCTTCAATCCAGACACTTATTTCATTATTTTTTAGATAAATTCTCGATCTGTGTAAAATGTTCCTGGTCAACTTTGCATCAATTTATACTCCTAAACTTTTAAAAACTTTGTATTTTATTTTTTTTAAATGGTTGAAATAACTTGGGTTGTGATGAACTGAACTCTGTAGCTGCTGTAGTCTCTAGTCAACAGGGCAAATAAACAAGAAAACAAGTCTGCGATGACCTCAGTGCACAGAAGTGTTGGAGGAAAATGCGCTTGTGAGCGGGGCTGCGAGTTGTAATCAGGTCAAGATGGAATGTGAGGAAAAGCAACAAGGGTCTCCAAACTTTTCAGATTAGTTCACGCTGCCTTCCAAGGTTTGTCCCAGGTTCTTCAGCCTGGACAGGCTCGCTCAGTCCACGCTCCAAAGCCCGACTTTACTCAGAGAGCTGGCTTTAGTGGTTGATTTGAACTTGATGACAGAAATGAGATTCATTCCTGAGGCAGAGACGGACCTCTGACAGATGGCGGTGCCACCTCTACCCCGATCTTGACACATACGCTCTCCCGCAGCCACACACACATGCATGCTTTTCACAAGCACACACCTATGCTTTCAAGGCATGGAAGCCATTAAAAACCTGATAGCAGAGCGGCCAACAGCTCTGCAGGGGATCAACAACAGACCTGACCCTGAGACAGCAAACACAATCAGCACAGGGTGCAGACGGAAATCTGTCACTGTGTTTGGGGATTTGGAAGGTGTTCAGCATTTGTGTGTATCATTACACTTATAACGGTGTTAAACATGTGCGCCTTGGTTTATCAGTGTAAACGTTTGTTCGAACAGGGAACCCCAAACCTTCTATCCCACAGGAGTATTATGACCTCTCAGGACCTGTTGGCTTTTACACAGCAATCCCCTCAAGACATTTACACCCTAGGAAAATAAATAATTAGAGCAGGCTGTGATGGGGAGGCAGGATAAGGGGGTCCCTTGCCTCTCGCTGGGGTCCCGAGGGTGGAATATTTGGGGTAGCAGCGCCCCCTCCCACCACTTCATTCCAGAAACTGTGTTTATGTTTCCCTGATTTATCCAGGTCAGTGTTTCAGCCGGCCCACAGTCGCTCCCCCCTCCATCTCTTCATCTTTCCCTCTCTCGTTCTCTGAAGATACATTTAAGGGAGTCAGCGATGGCGGACATTAAAATGGATGGAATTCCAGTTGAAACAGTTACAAGTGAAGAATTTGTGTGCATTCTGCCTCGAGCCAGGTGCTTCGCTCTGCAGAGCAGTTGGTTTTTTTTGGGTTCTTTAACTTTATCAGTCACCATTTTAAATAGCCTAGACTGCAAACAAACGTTTCGTAAGGGGTCAGAGATGAACAATATAATAATCCTGTAAACCCTGGCAGTGTAAACATTGAGGATCAGTGTTCCAGACACTGGCATGGAAGACATTTGGCAGAATATGACACAAAAGAATATGCTTTAAATACCAAGGCATTGGTCTGTTTGCAGCCTTCTTTCCCATTGAAACCTATTTAAAACTCGATTCAGTAAAATTCAGACATTACAAGTCTAAGGGGGGGCAGTCAGGACTGCTTCATTTACCATTGTAAAGGGAAGGACCATTACAAGTTCATTAAATGCAGCAAAATGACGTTGACATTGTGGTCTGTCATGTCTCTATGCATCCATTTTTGTGGGAAACATTGGATGACTGACAGCCAAACTGATGTAGAAATCCATCAACAAGGGTTGATAGAGTTTTCAGTGTCAGAGTTCTGTGCACCGAAACCGCAGCACATGCAACGCTTGAGTTAGGGACACGACTCTTGCCTTATCTCGGGCAGAAAATCTCCAGCCACATGAACAAAATCTAAACAAATTCAGACAGGCTCTGAGAATATGACTGAAAACACATGTAGAAAAATCTCTGTTAAGAAGAAGTACATGACACACTCTGAGGGAAGTCTGGCACAAGAAGAAAGTCCACGATGAAATAACTTTGGGACACAGTGATGTATATGATCGAAAATGTGTTCAATGGAAAATACTCCATTGAGCAGCTGCCTAGATTAAAGGAAATTGACCGAAATGGAAAAGAGAAAAATCCCCACTGTTAATTAATTAGTCCGAAGAATTTGTTTCTGCCACTCTGGGAGTGACGGGTGTGAGCCAAAACCCGAACCAAAGCCCACCTGTCATAACTGTGGGATGAATCCGTGCAAAAAGCCAAGTTTCCCTCGCCATTGTAAACAGGGTATGTGGAAAGGTTAACGAGAGAAAAACACCGGTGGCCTCATCTGTTCACACACGCATACACCAACAGGCAGCCTCACAGATTACCGCAGGCCAGTCGGTGCCGTAATGTCCTCCTTGGGAAGCCACTTGAGACCTCATTTGCATCTAATTTGAGTGGAGGGTTTCAAAGGGAGGCTTAACAGACTTAACAATGGCAGGGAAAATGAATTGGAAGCTCTCCTGTGTCTAAATCACACCTGCCCTGCAGAGGCTGAGCACACACACACACACGCTTGCGCACACACACATCCCCTGGAGTGATGATTTCTTGGGTGCCTTGACTGCAGAAATGGGGTAAAATGAATCAGCAGATCCACCAGGTGGCTGTTGAATTGATGGAGCTGCATTCGGCACCACCAGTGTGAGTGCACGTGGTTTTGCTTATGCGTGTCTGTGTGCATCATAGTATTTATCGCATGTGTGCATCGACCTATGAGTGAGTTCACTGCTCGGAGCAGCTTGCTGCCAGAGCCAACTTTACACAAGCTAATTTTGATTTTAAAAGGCGATTTTCTTCTTCCCCCCATTTTTTTTTACGAGCGACACCTTCTCTGCTTTCTCCAGAACCGTATGGTTCTTTTTCCTCTGTTACTTCCTTTTATTTTCCCTCTCATCCTCTCATCGCAGCGACGTCTCTCCCCTCATCTTTTGCCTTTTTGACTTTCCCCGTGCTTTCCCCCCTTTCTTTTTCTTGCACTCGTTTCAGTGCACATTCTCTACTTGTCCCTCGCCTCCTCCTCTGATCTCCACCTTCTCCAGCACATTTTCACACACCTTCAGTTTGCCAGCAGCGTTTCTCCAGCAGAGTTTTCACAGCTCCCATTTCCCCTCAGTGGGCCAACCTACCACAGAGCACACAACAATACAGTGCTGTCACACTGTGTGTAGGATGGAAACACACACACACACACACATTCATGTCCACGCTCCTGCTTCTGGTGCTTATCAAAGCTTGGCTTTGATTGGTCAATAGTTGCTGGAACCACCACACCCTCAATGTGCAGGGCATTTCACAGTGATGCTGCTTTTTGGCCTGTACGTGTATGACATGTGAATAATATGCTGCATAAATCTGGGTGGAGGTGGCACGTTAAATAGCTTTCCAGTTGGGTATTGATTCGTTTTTTTTACTGAGGGCAAGTGAGGGCAAGAAGCCTGGAGCTCCAACTTCAACTGGCTCAAAGGGCTAACACATAAACTGTGCGTCCAAGTGATTCAGTTCAGCTCGCTTCAGCTCAATCTGGTATTTATTTTTCTGCATTCCCTTTTAAAAAAAAAAAGAAATTGGAAATGACAGTCAATGTTCTGCCTCATGTTTTGGCACTTTTCCATTGGGGCACCAAGAACACGGATGTTCAGGCACAGAGCCGGTGCACTTGTACACATTGTCGTCGAAAGATTTGTCGACAGAAATCATCACCTCTATGCAACACTGCAAACTTTAGGCTGTAATTTGTGGGATACAACAGAGAGAGAGACTGTCAACACTGACGGATGGATGACCCAGGGAGATCTTCCACTTCATGCTCTTCCTCATTGAATTTGTAGGCGTGTTGCACTGCTCTGATGTCCTGTTCCTCATTATAGCTGCGACGTACCACGATGAGCTGAACTGGTCTGTTTAATGGAAGTGAAGCAATCGAGGAAGCTGATGCACACTTACTGTCAGACCAGGGAGTTTCATGTAACCAGTTTCCCCACATCCCTTTAAGTTGTGGGAACCGTCACAGACCAGGCTGGGACTTGAAGCCACAACCTTCTCGCTGCAATGAGCCACTGCTCAACACTGCAACACTGGACTTCTCTGTAAAATTTAGTGTAAAATAGCTGGTATTTACATGCAATAATGCTCCTGGTCAAGTACTTGACTGACATATTTTGTCTTGTGGTATTTTCTTGAATGTAAACTTCTTTGAGGGAACCTCACACACTTTAATAACCCTTGACTGATGGCCGCCATTCGACGAAGACTGTTCTGTAGCATTATCATGGGTATGGCGGTGATGTAATATGTTTGAGGAGCAGCCAAGTCTTATTGCTTTAGCAGACAAATCTAAATTAAGAAGCAAAAAGAAAAACCCACAATGAACTTGCTGTTCTCCGACAGACTCTTGATGTCACTTCTGTCATCTGCGGCCATCTTGCGGTAACCACGGCGTGCCTTCCAACTATGTTTGATTCCAAATGACACAAGTGAGGGTAACCAGTGTGTAGGCTGCAGTTCTAGGTCAGTGGGTGATATCCTTTCAGTCAGTTGACCATTTCGTAAACTGACCAGTCAGCCCGCTGGCACCGACAGTGGGTTTGGCTTTCAGAGAGCCGACACACACACACACGCACACACACACACAAACCTGCTTTTAACTTTCACGGGAAATGACAGTCTGTTACAGACTTGGTGTTGTTATGCAGTTTTTGTCAGTGTTCCTCGACATTCCACTTATCACATTAGGTTTTACTGGAGTAACGACTTCAATCTGGAATCGCTCTTTAGAGGCACGTGAAATTAGGCATCAGAGAATCAGAGAGGCTGTAAACAAACCAACCCTCGACACCAAATAATCAAAACCATTTTATTTAGCGCACACAGAAACATTTTGTGTACCATCAGGTCACAGCTGGACCACAGAGGAATCATCTTAACCATAATTGATGTTTGCAGCGAATAATTTTGGCGATTGCTTTAAAGTTTGCCTCATTTTCTCTTCAAAGTAAGTTTTTCTAACCCGGAGGTTAGCTAAAACAACCTGTGTGATTGTCAAATGGCCTGTGTGCGTTACCATTTATATGGCGATGGCAACGCGTTGGAAGGTCTTAGTAATTACGTCGCAGACGGGAATGGTGGTTTGAAGGTCAAAACTACTGAAATAGAGCCCTACCTTGTATTAATGTAGGAATTTCTTGCAGTCTTCAAACACTGCTTTGAAGTAGCAATGACCAAATTTTCCCCACTTTTCCCAAAATATCCTCACTCGTGGTCCAAAAATGGATTGTCACAAAGAGCTCAACGTGGAACCAGAACAGATAAAACACCCATACAGGGATTTCAATGTATTCCGTATTTCTTCCTCCAACCGAAACACATCAGCATGCATGTAAACACATAGGATAATTTATTCAGTGCACACTGCTTATTAGGTCCCAAATACACACACAGTAATCACATTCTTGTGTTTGTACTGGCTTCAGTACGCAGTTATTAGTAATTGGAAATGATGACATGTGACTGGGAGATAGAAACAAACCTGATGCAGAGGTGGTCAGCCCCGGATGACTTCACAGAGTTTGTGTGTGCGTGTGGGTGTGTGTGTGTGTGTGTGTGTGTTTGTGTCCCCTCTAAATGCTCCTACTCTGCGCAGGAGTCGTTTGATGTTAACTTATTTTGTCAATGTTTTTTTGGGGGCCACTGTCGCCAAAGCAACATGTCATGTCAAAGCATCCTGGAACTTTTCGGACGCTGCCACGAAGCTGTGAGTGACCTATAATGCTGCCCATCACCACTTTGGATCCTTAGTTTTCGGAGCACTCTCGTACCATTTATCTTTTTATGAATATTGGAAGTGGATGAATATATAGCATAAAAAGCATGACATTGGATTTAAACATTCATTTGGTTTCTGCCTGTCTGAAATGTTAGCTTATTCCTCGGGCTTCCATCAGAACTGTGTCCTACACCCACTGATCTGTGTGTAATCACAATTTGAGCAGCTATTCATCTAAATCGAGTGATGAATAAGTGACCGATTGTTACTGCCTGGCCCAGATTGTGTTTCCCACCTCTCTGTTCTCTCTTGCCGTCAACCATCTTTACATCTCTTCTTCCCTTCTCTCATGTGCTGAAGTCTGATTTTTCTCAGTCTTGGCTCCTGGTAGAGGAAGCAGCAGTCCTTGTGCTTGTCAAGTAGACCCTCGGCAGCCAAATTACCCCTCCACCTCTACTCCCTCCCATTTACTTACAGCGGCGGGGTAATAAATCCAGACAAAAGAAATGCTGCCCTGTAAACTCCAGCAAAGTAAAGAACTAACCAAATACAGCGCTGGCTTTATAACCCTTTTGGCCAATGGCTCTGAGGGAAAAGGACACTTGCAGACTGCTCCCTAATGTGGTCAAGCCCGCGTGGTTAACAGTGACACCATTTCCTGGGGTCGAGCGGCATCTCCATTGAAGGGAGACTGAGAGGGCGACGTTTAGACAGACGACACATTACTCTCCCAGATTTCAAAGGAGTCTGACTTGTCTGGGATGTTGAGTGATTAAAAATATTAACAGCTGAGCTTTTTTAAAGGCTGAGCTATAAACAGCAGTTGTTAAAGCCTTATAAAACAATGTGTGAGGATATAGTTTAGACAATAGTTTTGTTTAAGAAGCAGGAAGAAAAAGAAGGAGCTCCACAGCTTATCATTCAATCAGGATTTCCCTTTATGGAGTGAAAGTGTTGGTGTGCTGCAGGGCAGATTTTTCACTGACTAATGGCTCCTTTATCAGGGCTGTCATCACTCTTCTTCCTCACCCTATTCTTCTCACTTTTGGAGACAGAATTTCTTGGTTACTCATAGCATTTTTGGCATTGTGGGCATTGCAAGTGTGTGATAAGCCAAGGGTTCTCGCCCATTGTGTACAATGTGTGGCGAGGAACTTTGGCCACGTGAAATGTTAAATGTCAAGTGTCAGAATGTTTCTGAGGAGCATTCAGAGCCTACACGAGAAATCATCTCCAACAGTGGGGTCAGTGTTTTACAGGCGTGGCTATAAACCCAATCCATTGTTATCTGCAGAGGTTTCCCTCGGTTGCACTGGCAAATATTTGCTTTTACTGTCTAAATTCTACTTTTACCAACTTAGATCTGTGAATACCTGGCCTGAATAATTTAGATGTTTCCCCCTGCAATTATTCACTGCTGATAATTAGATAGTTTTAATCAATACAGACTCCAGAAAGCAGTACCAAAGTAAAGAAGTAGAAAAGCAGACATTCTTGCATGAGTGTTCTTGCACATGCTTTGTTTGCTCTGTTATGATGCCAACGCTGCAGGGTTTCAGCCACAAACTTGAGATTTTGTACGTATTTTTATCATAAATCCTGGGCTTGACATGCAAGTGCTTTGACTCTCAGTCTGGCGGTTTGAGAAACCAGAGAACAACAGATGCGTTGCTGTACAAATGTTGGGATGAAGAGAATAGTCACACTTTGAAGGGTCGGAGCAAATGTTGCCATCCTAATAACGCTCTTCCTAAATCTTCAGGCCATCCTCACTGAATTACTTGAATATTTTCAGCTGCCATTGTTCATAGTCTGACATATGTGAGAAAGCAGGCCAATAGGCTGGAAACAGGCATCGTTTCACGAGCGCGGGTTTGTTTGCTACCCTTGTCTCATTCTGACAGACCTGGAGGGCAGCTCTCTTTCTGGACTCACTCGGGGTCGGCGTAAACGTGCGCACACGCCATCTCAAAAGTCTTACGAAACCCTTCTTCTGTCAAATGAGTGGGTGGTCTGGGTGCAGGGGAAACAGAGTTTAGTATTGTTGATTTGCATACCCTGCCCACATTGTAATGATAAAAGCAGGATGAAAATCAAGCAAGGTTTCCTTTTGAACCGTGACTGCTAAATTGCAGGGTTTCAAAGTGCGTCAGTAAACAGCGTTTCTGCATGTGGATACTTCAGTGTCTGAAGCATCTAAATGATGTTTCAAAGCTTTTGCCACACTGTGCTGAATAAACCTGATGGCGACACACTCTATACTTTTATTTACGTTCGACTCGATTGAGGATCCTGAC